>NC_135809.1:135822731-136422731 GCF_964213995.1 Mustelus asterias | reverse complement strand
GCATTTACCCCTGACACTAACAATCCTGCAGCTTTGATGCAGCATTTATTTACGTTTGTTCTATACCACCCAAACTCACATTTCATTCTTTACACACAGATACAGCTAAATGTTCAAATCTGTGAACATGCAGACAGCAGCAGGCACAATGCACTGAGAGGGGAAAAAATGAGAATACGCTGAAATTCACATTCCCTTTAAATTAAAGGTATCAGGTCGCCACCTCCCCTCCCCCTACCACCATTTTATAAGCAGGTGGTGCGGCACGGTGGCACAGTGGTTAGCGCTGCTGCCTCACAGCGCCAGGGACCCGGTTCGATTCCAGCCTTGGGTCACTGTCTGTGTGGAGTTCGCACATTCTCCTTGTGTCTGCTTGGGTTTCCTCCGGGTGCTCCGGTTTCCTCCCACACTTTAAATGTGTGCGGGTCAGGTTGATTGGCCATGCTAAATTGACCCGAGTGTCAGGGGGATTCGCAGGGTAAATATCTGTGGTATGGAAATAGGGCTTGGGTGGGATTGTGGTCGGTGCAGACTTGATGGGCCAAATGGCCTCCTTCTGCACTGCAAGGATTCTATGAATTGACCATAGTAAATGTGTGGGGTTACAGGAATAGGGAGGAGTGGGGTGTGCCTGAGTAAGATGCTCTCTCAAAGAGTCGGTACAGGTTCGATGGGCCAAATGGCCTCCTTCTGCAATGTAGGGATTCAATGGGTCTATGTATGAGTTAAAGCCAATTATTCGCAGTTTGTGTGAAGAGACAAGTATTCAACTTCCTGGGCATACCAGAATGGGAGTGGAAGGTATAGGGCTGACTAGTGAAGGCCTGGTGATGTACATTGAAGGAGGGTCTTTAAGAGCGGGACAACTTGGAGCAGAGAAGGCTGAGGGCAGGTGGTGCTGATTGAGGTGTATAAAATAATCAGGGGCATAGACAGTGTAGATAGGAAGGAACTTTTCCCCTTCGCAGAGGGGTCAATAACCAGGGGATATAGATTTAAATTGAGGGGAAGGAGGTCGACATAGATACATACATAGACACTAGAAGCAGGAGTGGGCCATTCGACCCGTCAAGCCTGCTCTGCCATTCATTATGATCATGGCCGATCATCAAATTCAGGATCCTGTTGCCCCCTTCCTCCCATATACCTCGATTCCTTTAGCCCCAAGAGCTATATCTAATTTATTCTTCAAATCACTGTCTAAATGCTTTTTAAAAGACAAAATTGTACCCGCCTCTACTACTACCTCTGGCAACTTGTTCCAGACACTCACCACCCTGTGTGAAAAAATTGCCCTTCTGGACCTTTTTGTATCTCTCCCTCTCACCTTAAAACTATGCCCTCTAGTTTTAGACTCCCCTACCTTTGGGAAAAGATGTTGACTATCTAGCTGATCGATGCCCCTCATTATTTTATAGACCTCTATAAGATCACCTCTGAGCCTCCTATGCTCCAGGGAAAAAAGTCCCAGTCCATCCAGCCTCTCTTTATAACTCAAACTAACAAGTCCCAATAGCATCCTAGTAATTTTTTTCTGCACTCTTTCTAGCTTAATAATATCCTATCTATAATAAGGTGACCAGAATTGCACACAGTATTCCAAGTGTGGCCTTACCAATGTCTTGTACAACTTCAACAAGACGTCCCAACTCCTGTATTCAATGTTCTGACCAATGAAACCAAGCATGCCGAATACATTCTTAACTACTCTATCCACCTGTGACTCCACTTTCAAGGAGCTATGAACATGTACCCCTCGATCTCTTTGTTCTATAACTTTCCCCAATGCTCTACCATTAACTGAGTAAGTCCTGCCCTGGATCAATCTACCAAAATGCATCACCTCACATTTATCTAAATTAAACTCCATCTGCCATTCGTCAGCCCACTGGCCCAATTGATCAAGATCCCGTTGCAATCCGAGATAATCTTCTTCACTGTCCACTATGCCACCAATCTTGGTGTCATTTGCAAACTTACTAACCATGCCTCCGATATTCTCATCCAAATCATTAATATAAATGACAAACAACAGTGTACCCAGCACTGATCCCTACGGCACACCACTGGTCACAGGCCTCCAATTTGAAAAACAATCCTCTACTCCCTCCATAGCAAGGACATCCTTCCTTAGATAAGGATACCAAGACGGCACAGTAGCACAGTGGTTAGCACTGCTGCTTCACAACTGCAGGGACCTGGGTTCGATTCCCGGCTTGGGTCACTGTCTGTGTGGAGTTTGCACATTCTCCTCGTGTCTGCGTGGGTTTCCTCCGGGTGCTCCGGTTTCCTCCCACAGTCCAAAGATGTGCGGTTAGGTTGATTGGCCATGCTAAAAATTGCCCATTAGTGTCCCGGGATGCATAGGTTAGAGGGTTTATGGGGTAAGGCCTGGGTGGGATTGTGGTCGGTGCAGACTCGATGGGCCAAATGGCCTCTTTCTGCACTGTAGGGATTCTATTCTATTCTATTCTAAGACTGCACACAATACTCCAGGTGTGGCCTCACCAACGCCCTATACAATTGCAGAAAAACATCCCGAAACTCAAATCCTCTTGTTATGAAGGTCAAATGAAGGCTATAAAAAGTTTATAGGAGATGTGAGGGAAAACCTTTTCACCCAACAGGTGGTGGGAATCTGGAACTCAGTGCCTGAAAGAGTGGTGGAGGCAGGAACCCTCAAACTCTTGAAATGCCGTAGATACAAGGCTACGGGCCAAGTGCTGGAAAATGGGATGAGAATAGGTAAATGCTTGATGGCCAGCACAGATATGATGGGCCGAAAGGCTTCTTTCTGTGCTGTAAATCTGTTTGGTCTATTGGGCTGGACAAAAATATATTGTGATAGATCCATGCCAATGATGGAGTCTTGCTGCCCATTGTCTTGTGTGGGGATCAGAGGAACTAAATGTAGGGGGCGAGGGGAGGATGGAAAGGAACAACAACTTGTTGCACCTTTAAGGCAGTGAAACATTGAAATGGTCGAGAGCTTCAAGTTTCGAGGTGTCCAGACCACCAACAACCTGTCCTGGTCCCTCCATGAGGACACTATTGTTAAGAAAGCCCACCAACACCTCTACTTTCTCAAGAGGCAAAGGAATTCGGCATGTCAGCTACAGCACTCCACATTTTTTACAAAGGCACCATAGAAAGCATTCTTTCTGGTTGTATCACAGCTTGGTATGGCTCCTGCTCTGCCCAAGACTGCAAGAAACTACAGAGTTGTGAACGCAGCCCAGTCCATCACGCAAACCAGTCCCCTGTCCATTGATTCCATCTACACTTCTTGCTGCCTCAGAAAAGCAGCAAGCATAATCAGGGACCCCATGCACCCTGGACATATTCTCTTCCACCTTCTTCCATTGGAAAAAAGACACAATAGTCTGAAAACACGTACCAATCAACTCAAGAACAGCTTCTTCCCGACTGCCATCAGACTTGAATAGTCCTTTCACATATCAAGCAGATCTTTCTCCTCACCCTATCAGTAATTGCAACACTATATTCTGCACCCTCTCCTTTCTTTTTCCCCATGTACTCTATGAATGGTATGTTTTTCTGTATAGCACGTAATCCCAACATGTATTGGGATACATGTTGTCACATGTATCCCAATACATGTGACAACAATAAATCAATCAATCAACCCCAAGGTGCCTCACTTGGGTGTTATGACAACAAATCTCACAGCCAGCCACATTCAGAGCTATTAGTGACTAAAAGATAATTCAATTATAACATTTTAAGTAGGATCTTAAAAGGGGAAAGAGATTGTCATCGACTTCAGGAAGCATAAAGGAGAACATACCCCTGTCTACATCAACGGGGTCAAAGTAGAAAGGGTCGAGAGCTTCAAGTTTTTAGGTGTCCAGATCACCAACAACCTGTCCTGGTTCCCCCATGCCGAAACTATAGTTATGAAAGCCCACCAACGCCTCTACTTTCCCAGAAGACTAAGGAAATGTGGAATGTCAGCTACAACTCTCACCAACTTTTACAGATGCACTATAGAAAACATCCTTTCTGGTTGCATCACAGCTTGGTATGGCTCCTGCTCTGCCCAAGACCGCAAGGAACTACAAAAGGTCGAGAATGTAGCCCAATCCATCACGCAAACCAGCCTCCCATCCATTGACACTGTCTACACTTCCCACTGCCTCAGCAAAGCAGCCAGCATAATTAAGGACCCCACGCACCCCGGACATTCTTTCTTCCACCTTCTTCTATCGGAAAAAAGACACAATAGTCTGAAAACACGTACCAATCAACTCAAGAACAGCTTCTTCCCTACTGCTGTCAGATTTTTGAATGGACTTACCTTGCATTAATTTGATCTTTCTCTACACCCTAGCTATGACCGTAACACTACATTCTGCACTCTCTCATTTCCTTCTCTATGAACGGTATATTTTGTCTGTATATTGCGCAAGAAACAATGCTTTTCACTGTATGTTAATACATGTAACAATAATAAATCAAATCAAAATCAAAATGAGAGACAGATGTTAACAGTGGTTATTCTAGAACTTGGGATCCTAGCAGCTGAAGGCATGGCCACCAATGCTGGGGTCTATAAAATCTGGAGTAGTCAAATGGGCAGAATTAGGGGAGCATGGATTACAGAGATAGAGGTATGAGACCACAGGGGGATTTGAATCATAGAGTCCCTGCACTGAAGAAGGAGGCCACTTGGTCCATCAGGTCTGCACCGAATGTCCGACAGAATATCTCACCCAGGCCTTATCCCTGTAACCTCATGCATTTACCCCCCCCAATCCCCCTAATTTACACATCTTTGGACACTAAGGGGAAATTTAGCATGGCCAATCCACCTAACCTGCACATTTTTGAACTGTGGGAGGAATCCCACGCAGACACAGGGAGAACATAGAACAGTACAGCACAGAACAGGCCCTTTGGCCCACGATGTTGTGCCGAGCTTTATCTGAAACCAAGATCAAGCTATCCCACTCCCTATCATCCTGGTGTGCTCCATGTGCCTATCCAATAACCGCTTAAATGTTCCTAAAGTGTCTGACTCCACTATCATTGCAGGCTGTCCATTCCACACCCCAACCACTCTCTGCGTAAAGAACCTACCTCTGATATCCTTCCTATATCTCCCACCATGAACCCTAGAGTTATGCCCCCTTGTAATAGCTCCATCCACCCGAGGAAATAGTCTTTGATTCCACACAGTCTTTGATTCCACACAGATAGTCACCTAAGGCTGGAATCGAACCTGGGTCCCTGGCGCTGTGATAACTAACTGTGCTACTGTGCCAATGAGAAATGTAAAATTGAAGCTATGCTTAACAGGAAGGCAATACAGGTCAGAGAGTTCTTGAATAATGGATGAACGGGACTTAGTATAGATACGGGTATGAGAGGCAGATCTTTGGATGATATTGGGTTTTCAATGGGTTACATTTTGAAAGCTGGGCAGGAGTGCACTGGAACACTCAAATGTACAGGAACAGAGGCAGAAATGTGGGTTTGAGCAGTAGCTGAGCTGAGGCTGGGATGGACATGGGTGATATTATGGAGAGGTAGAGTTAGTGAGCGTGTAAACATGACACCAACATGGCAAACAGCCATTTATTCATTTTCCAGCACAGCAGCATTGCTGGCTGGGCCGACATGTATTGCTTGGCTATTTTAGAGAGTATTTAAGAGTCAACCACATTGCTGTGGCTCTGGAGTCATATGTAGGCCAGATCAGGTAAGGATGGCAGATTTCCTTCCCTAAAGGACATTAGTGAACCAGATGGGGTTTTCCAGAATCGACAATGGTTTTGTGGTCATCAATCGATTCTTAATTCCAGATTTTTGTTGAATTCAAATTTTGATATCTGCCGTGGTGGGATTTGAACCCAGTTCCTCAGGTCTTGCTCTTGTCTCTGGGTTACTAGTCTAGTGACAGTACCTCTGTGTCACTGTGTCTCTTTAGTCCAGAGCCGGTTGAAGGCAGTGTCGAGGATTAGAGTTTACAGTTTATTTGTTTATTAGTGTCACAAATAGGCTTACGTTAACACTGCAATGAAGTTACTGTGAAAATCCCCTAGTCGCCACACTCTGGCACTTGTTTGGATACACTGAGGGAGAATTTAGCATGGCCCAATGCACCTAACCAGCAGTTTGTGTGGAAACCAAGGCTATTGGATCACATCTTCCCAATAATTTGGAGTAAATTTCTGCTCTGGATGTCGGACCAGTAGTCTAAACATTTCAGAGAGAGCAGAAGGTGGAGAAGTAGAACTGAGTGTCAGCTGAGTCCATGCAAAAATTGACATTGTCAGTTGATGTCACCGAGGGGCAGCAGGTAATTCGGGAATAGGAGCGGGAGGGAGCAAGGATAGATCCTTCAGGAACACCGGGATAACTTTGCAGCAGTGGGAAGAAGACATTTCAGATGATTCTCTTGGTATGATTAGACAGTTAAGAATGGGACAGGTGAGAGCAGTCCTGCCAGTGGGATGGTGGAGAGGTGTTGGAGCAGAATAACGGTGTGGTCAACTGTGTCAAAGGCTGCAGATAAGTCAACACGGAAAGGGAGAGTTAGTTGATCTTTGACCGAGTCACACAGAATGTAATTTGTGACTTTGTGTTTTGTTACTGCAGCAGAATCCTGATTGGATGGACTCAAAAGTGGAATTCTGGGAAAGATGGGCATAGATTTGGGTTTCAATTTTTTTTTAAAGTTTATTTATTAGTGTCACAAGTAGGCTTATATTAACACTGCAATGTGCAATGAAGTTACTGTGAAAATCCCCTAGTCGCCATACTCCGGTGCCTGTTCGGGTACACTGAGGGAGAATTTACCACGGCCAATGCACCTAACCAGCACATCTTTTAGACAGGGAGGTCTCAACATGCTCCAAGGCTTTGGAGAAGTAAAGAAAGTTGGAGATGGGATGGCATGCAAAGATGGAGGGGTCAAGGATTGAATTTTTTGAGGAAGGCATCATGGTGACAGGTTTCAAGAAAGAGAAAACCATTAACAATATCAGCTGCCATGGGAATCAGGGAAGGTGTTGGGCGGTCAGTAGTTTAGTGGGGTAGGTTCTTATGGTTAAGTTGAATTTGAAGAGGGCATGAGGGGAGATCGGAAAGACACTGGAGGATGTGATGACAAGATACCGAGTGCTGTCGAAGAGTTAGGAACCGAATCACAGGGAACAGATATGGAGGATGTTACAATGAAATGCTGGGATAGGGCAATGCTGGCAGTTGTAGTGAAGCATAAAGATCATGAAATGGATATGATTGGAATAAGGAGACAGATAAGAGGAAAAGGGAGCAAAGGAAAAATGAAACGAAATGTGATTTTGTATCTAACTCTCCTAAAGTCTAGTTGTTAGTAGATCCCCTTTCCACTGTCAAACAATCAGCGGGAAAGCTTTCTATTGTCCTAGAATTCCATCCCTAAACACTTCTGCCTCACTTCCTTTCTCCTCACCTTTCAACGTCTTTTCAAAGCTCTGTAAGCTGCAGACAGTTACTGGATGGTATCTCTTTCAAAAGCGTTATGTAAATTTACTGTTGTTTCTGTGAAGCCTCTGGTGTTTATTGAGTGTAAAATAATTGATTGAACCTCGGTTTTCATAACGTGGAAATAATACCAGCAACCAAATCAATTCTCAATAAATTTCCAGTTGGGAAATAACGGAGACAACTAATAATAGAAAATGTACAAACAACAACAAGTGGCATTTATATAGCACCCTCAGCACAGTAAATGGTCCAAGGCACTTAATATGGATAATATACGACATGCATGAATGCAAATGTATTGGTGAAAAATGCTAAGTTTTCCAATGGTACTTTATTTTCCATTCCAGTTATGCCAACAACATGACACGTTGATAAATGTAATACTTTAGCCTTGATGATTCAGCTCCTGATCATTTTTTCTCATTTTGTTACAGTGCGATGTAAGTTGTGGTTCATTACTGATGTGCCCTTGTCGACCACTTAGCTGGCTCAGTACGCAACATGTTGTGACATTGAGCAGGATAAACCTGGAAGGTTTCTGGTATCAGTTCTGACTTGTGTTGTAAAAATGATTGCAGCTGGGTAGTGGTGGGTAACATGGTTGGCTGTATTTGTTTCTCTGAGTTGAGAGAGTAAGGGAAGGTTGGAAATGAATCTCCCTTTTCGAGATCACTATTTAGAAATCTTTGCTCCATTTGGACATGACTCTATAACTGAGTAGATGCCTGATTGGTTTGAATGATAAAGGTCTCCCTGGTTAAAAGATGACCAACAACATTTGCCCAGGCTTATTTCTGAACAAGGACCCTTTACTGTCACTGTTTTTTGGTGTTTATTTCATTATTAATAGTCTCTGTTACAAGTGGCAGATTGAATGTTGTGCTTATGAAAAGACGCCTCACCAGGAGATATTACCTTCAAGAATAAGTATAGGAAAGTAAAGATAGAGCCAAATATACTTTTATTAATAATCAGATCTATGATCCACATTGCTTTAAACAGCTTAACCTTTGCATCTGCCATTTAGACTTTTAATTCCAGTAATATATCTTTTTGAGTGTAGACATTGACTTCAGGGCTAAAGCTCAGAGTGATATATGCAGCACAATTTATTCATGTAAATTTACCTCTCTTGTATTTTTAAAGCTTCAAAAGCTGATTATTATTTGTAATTAGTTGCACATATGATCACTGGACTAGTCTGGTGATGATATATGAAATAAAAATGATTCAATGACCAACTTACTGGGCAAGTACAAAATTTGATCATGCAGAATTCACTTATGCCCTTTAGGGAAGGAAATCTGCCGTCCTTACCTGGTCTGGCCTACATGTGACTCCTGAGCCACAGCAATGTGGTTGATTCTCAATCCTTTAACTCTCCACCCCGCCCCCCCCCCCCCCCCCCCCCCCCACCCCTGCCCAAACAGGACTATGGGTGTACCTACACCACAAAAGCTGCAGCAGTTCAAGAAGGCAGCTCACCACCACCGTCTGAGAGACAACTCGGGATGGGCAATAAATGCTGGCCTCACCAGTGATGCCCACATCCTGTAAAATGAATAAAAAGAAACAGACACACATGCCGGGATTTTATGACCTCGCTTGGGTGAGGTTTGTAAAATCCTGCTCGAGGCCAATGGAGAATTCCGTTCTGCGCACCTCGCCCGTCCCGGAATCGGGGCGGGAGAAGCAGTAAAATTGCAGCCACAGACTCTCTCACACACATACTCACATTCTCACCTCTCTCTCTATCTCTCTCTCTCTCAAACACACACTGGGTGGGAGTTTCCTGCCGCATGAGACCCAAGACTGGAGAATCCTGCCAGAGGTTAACGGATATTTGCATGGTCCATGTCTTGCCCGCTGCGATTCCCGTGGCAGGCGGGAAGGGAAAGTACTGCCCACTCGCTCTCACACACACACACGCACTCTCATCTCTCTCTCACACATTCACACTCACACACATGCACTCTCATCTCTTGCTCACACTCACCTCTTTCTGTCTCACACTCACTCTCACCCCCACACACACACACATACACACTCTCACCTCTCTCTCACTCACACGCACACTCTCACCTCTCTCTCTCTCTCACACTCACACTCTCACCTCTCTCTCTCTCTCACACTCCCTCTTTCTATCACACACTCACCTCTCTCTCATACACTCTGATGCGCGATTAATTCACACGGGAGGCTAGGACGTACCCGGGAATAAAGGCTTTTATTCACAACAAGAATAGAGCATACTGCTTAACAATACTATCCCAGACTAAGGGCTACTAGGAAGTAGCAGTGACCTTTATACTCCTGTAAGAAGGCGGAGCCAAACAGAGTGTACCACAGAACAATGCGAACAGGTGGAACACCCCAGCCCTAACCCCAACAGTAACAAGAGTAACATATGTACAAGTACCCATAGTGGTAACCATCTATGGTTCACCACACACTCACTCACACATACTCTCACCTCCCTCTCACACGCACACATCTCTCTCCCTTTCTCCTGGCTGGTTCCCCTCCTGCCATGTGGCTGCTGCCTATTCCACTTGACCACCCAGTCCGTTGTCCGCACACCTTCGCTCTCACTCTGGCCTGGACTTTGAATATTCACTTTGCTGCTATTTCCAGACCATCCAATCTGAGGCTAGCTTCTCATTGGCTGCTGATATGCACATTGGTCAGCCTATCAGGGGGCAACACAGGGCGAAACCCACCTCCAATTGGCCAAGCTGGAAGGACAGCTTTTTCCAATTTGTAATGGCCAGACTTGTCACAGGCGCTCTGGACATCTCCGACAGAACTGGGAGACAGTTTGGAAAACACTGCTGTAAACATTAGGCAGATTATTAAAAATAATTCTTAGAATGGATTTGAAAGCAGTGGCTTTTAAAAGAAAAATTAATTATTTTGATTTGAATTATTTGATATAAAGCACATTTTAATTCAACTTTAGATATCTCCACAGCTGATGAGATTGGATGAATCTGGTGAAATTGTCCAAGTTGAGTGTAGATTTTGTATTATAGCAATCCCAACATGAAGAATTGCTTATGGCAATGCAAAAATAAAGTATATATATATATATTGAATATGTGATACAATGTCTGTATTTTGGCATAAATGCTTGTACTGCCTTAATGAATTAAACATTTAACTTGTGCTACCCGTATTGCAAATAGAATGGAGACAATGCTTTTTAAAAAATGACTAGGAATTATTTCAAAGAGAAAAGGAAAGATTTGCATTTATTCAGTGCTTTTCTTGAGCACCAGACCTTCCAAGACACCCAACAGCCAATGCAGTACTTTTGAAGTGTAACCCCTGCTGCAGTGTCGGGAAGGCTGCAGCCTCCTGGCTCACAGTAAATTCCCACAAACAGCAATCTGCCAGTGACCAGATCACCTGTTTCTTTGTGTCGTTGATTAAGGGATAAATATTGGCTGAGATACTCGGGATAACTCCCCGGTCTCTTTTCAAAATAGTGCCATGGGATCTTTTACAATCCACATGAGCAGACAGATGGTAGTTTAGCATTTCATCCGAAAGGTGGCACCTCCAACAGTGCAGCACCTTCTCAGTACTGCACTGAAGCATGAGCCTTGATTTTTGCGCTAAAGCCCAAAACTAGAACTTTTGACTCAGAGGCAAGCGTGATACAAATTGAACCATACCTGACTGAGGTATTCTTTGGGGGAAGAGTCATGTGCAGTGTGGAATACTTAACTTTTGAAATTACTTGGAAAATTATAATTTTAACAGTTTTAAAAGCAATATTTATGGGATACAGGCCTCGCTGGCTGGGCCAGCATTTATTGTCCATCGTTAATTGCCCTTGAGAAGATGGCAGTGAACTGAGCAGCAGTGAAAGAACACTGATATGCTTGCAAATCAGGATGGTGAGTGGCTTGGTGGGGAATCTCCAGGTGGTGGTGTTCCCATGGATCTGCTGCCCTTGTCCTTCTAGATGGTGGTGGTCATGGGTTTGGAAGGTGCTGCCTAAGGAGGCTGGTCCAGTTCAGTTTCTTGATTTGATTTATTACTGTCACATGTATTAATATACAGTGAAAAGTATTGTTTCTTGTGCGCTATACCAACAAAGCATACCATACATAGAGAAGGAAAGAAGAGAGTGGAGAATGTAATGTTGCAGTCATAGCTAGGGTGTAGAGAAAGATCAACTTAATGCGAGGTAGGTCCATTCAAAAGTCTGATGGCAGCAGGGAAGAAGCTGTTCTTGAGTCGGTTGGTATGTGACCTCAGGCTTTTGTATCTTTTTTCTGACGGAAGAAGGTGGAAGAGAGAATGTCCGGGTTGGGTGGGGTCCTTAATGATGCTGGCTGCTTTTCTGAGGCAGCAGGAAGTGTTGACAGTGTCAATGGGTGTGAGGCTGGTTTGAGTGATGGACTGGGCTTCGTTCACGACCCTTTGTAGTTTTTGCGGTCTTGGACAGAGCAGGAGCCATACCAAGCTGTGATACAACCCAATCATGATGCTCCCACCCTTCAACTAGCCCTCGAACCCTCATCACCCAAATACTCCCCTTTGGAGAGTTCGTGACAACTTAATTGGCCGAATGGCCTCCTTCTGCACTGCAGGGATTCTATAGTTCCTAACACCAAGATGACTATTATTGAAACTAAAAATAGTGGATTAATTCCTACAATACAACAAATTTCATAAGGGAGCTTTCCTTCGCTCTGACCAACCACTGATTTCCATTCTCTCCCACCCCAGTCTCCAAGTATATAATTCATTACATTTCTGTCCCTGTTCACTTCTGCAGAAGGCTCATATGGACTTGAAAATGTATCTCCGTTTCTTTCTCCACAGGTGCTGCCAGACCTGCTGCATTAATCCAGCATTTCTGTTTTTATTTCATAAGAATTTCACTGACTGCAAAGCATTTTTGGACGTCCTGAAGTTGTGAAAAGTGCTTCATCAATGCAAGTGTTTCTTTCATATTAATCTAACTATTCCCACAGCTAAATGGAACTTGGGTAAAATAGAAATAAAAAAGTACTGGAAATGCTCAGCAGGTCTGGAAGCTGTGGAGATAGAAGCAGAGTTAATGTATCAGGCTGATGACCCGTCAACATTGAGCCATTATTAGCAACCCTCAGGTAACAATGTCACTGTGTGAAGAGTGATGGATGCAAGTTGACAGGAAGAGTGAGTGTTTTAAGGAGAATAACCTGTCAAGACTTTCTACGTGACTGAGTTTTTTTAATGCTTGGTCCGAGTCATTGCAGCCATGATGTGGAGATGCCGGCGTTGGACTGGGGTGGGCACAGTGAGGAGTCTCACAAGACCAGGTTAAAGTCCAACAGGTTTAGTTGGAATCAAGGGGAAGTGCTCCAAAAGCTCGTGATTCCACATAAACCTGTTGGACTTTCACCTGGTGTTGTGAGACTTCTTACGGTGCCCAGTCATTGCAGTTCATGGAGTGTAATATCAGGCAGGGTGAAACCCCACCAGCATTCCATTGAATCTGATGGGTTCCCCACCTGGTGGTGAGGTAAAAGCTTGGTGTCATATCTGATCCTGAGGTGAGCTTTGGTAATCTACCTTTCTTATAAGGCTTAATGTCATATCCTATTTTATAAAGCTCTGTTAAAAGCCTTGGGTCACCATTCAGTTAAAGAATGATATATAAAGATGCTGTAGGAAAGATAGAGCAGGGAGTAAGAGAGGAGGAGGAGTTGCGTTTTTGATTAGGGAAAACATTATCGCCGTACTGAGAGGGGATAAGGGCAGATAAGGCAAAGGAGAATCCAAAGAGCTTCTACAAATACATAAAGGGCAAAAAAGTAACTCGGGAGAGAGTAGGGTCTCTTAAGGATCAACAAGGTCATCTATGTGTAGATTCACAAGTGATGGTTGAGATCCTAAGTTAATATTTTGCATCAATATTTACTGTTGAGAAAGGCATGGATGTTAGGGAACTTGGGGAAAAATAGTAATGTCTTGAGGAGTGTACCTATTACAGAGAAGGAGGTGCTTGAAGTCTCAAAGCGCATTAAGGTCGATAAAACTCCAAGACCTGATGAAGGGTATCCCAGGAAGTTGTGAGAGGCTGTGGAGGAAATTACGGGTCCCCTAGCAGAGATAGTTGAATCATCGATAGCCACAGGTGAGGTGCCTGAAGATTGGAGGGTAGCAAATGTTGCACCTTTGTTTAAACAGGGCTGCAGGGCAAAGCCTGGGAACTACAGGCCGGTGAGCCTAACATCTGTATTGGATACGTTAGAATCCTAGAATAGAATTACAGAATCCCTACAGTGCAGAAGGAGGCCATTCGGCCCATCGAGTCTGCACTGACCACAATCCCACCCAGGCCCTATTCCCGTAACCACACTTATTTACCCTGCAAATCCACTTGATACGAGAGTCAATTTAGCATGGCCAACCAACCTAACCCGCACATCTTTGGGAGGAAACCAGAGCACCTGGACAAAACCCACGTAGACACGGGGAGAATGTGCAAACTCCACACAGACAGTGACTCAAGCCAGAAATTGAACCGGGTCCCTGGTGCTGTGAGGCAGCAGTGTTAACCACTGTGCCACCGTTTCATCCAAAGTTTTTGGAAGATATTCTTCAAGACAGGATCTACAGGCATTTAGAGAGGCAAGGATTTTGAGAGTGGAAAATCCTGTCTCATAAATTTGATTGAGTTTTTTGAAGGGGTAACCAAGAAGGTAGATGAGGGCAGTGCCGTCAACATTGTCCACATGGACTTTAGCAAGGCCTTTGACAAAGTACCGCATTGCATAAGATTAAATCTCACGGGATCCAGGGTGAGGTAGCCAATTGGATGCAAAATTGGCTTGATGACAGAAGCCAGAGAGTAGTTGTAGAGGGTTGTTTTTCAAACTGGAGGCCTGTGGCCAGCGGTGTGCCTCAGGGATCAGTGCTGGGTCATGCGTTATTTGTCATTTATATTAATGATTCGGATGAGGATTTAGGAGGCATGGTTCGTAAGTTTGCAGGTGACATCAAGATTGGTGGCATAGTGGACAGTGAAGAAGGGTATCAAGGATTGCAATGGGATCTTGATCAATTGGGCCAGTGGGATGATGAATGGCAGATGGAGTTTAATTTAGATAAATGCGAGGTGATGCATTTTGATCGATCGAACCAGAGCAGGACTAACTCAGTAAATGGTAGGGCGTTGGGGAGAGTTACAGAACAAAGAGATCTAGGGATTCAGGTTCATAACTCCTAGAAAATGGAGTCATTGGTGGACGGAGTCATAGAGTCATGGACTCATAGAGGTTTACAGCATGGAAACAGGCCCTTCGGCCCAACTTGTCCATGCCGCCCTTTTTTAAAAAAACTCCTAAGCTAATCCCAATTGCCCACATTTGGCCCATATCCCTCCATACCCATCATACCCATGTAACTATCTAAATGCTTTTTAAAAGACAATATAGTACCCGCCTCTACTACTACCTCTGGCAGCTTCTTCCAGACACTCACCACCCTCTGTGTGAAACAATTGCCCCTCTGGACACTTTTGTATCTCTCCCCTTTCACCTTAAACCTATGCCCTCTAATTTTAAACTCCCCTATCTTTGGGAAAAGATATCGACTATCTAGCTGATCTGTTCCCCTCATTATTTTATAGACCTCTATAAGATCACCCCTCAGCCTCCTACGCTCCAGAGAAAAAAGTCCCAGTCGATCCAGCCTCTCCTTATAACTCAATCCATCAAGTCCCGGTAGCATCCTAGTAAATCTTTTCTGTACTCTTTCTAGTTTAATAATATCCTTTCTATAATAGGGTGACCAGAATTGCACAGAGTATTCCAAGTGTGGCCTTACCAATTGATGCGCGTTATCACACACGAGGCTTGAGATGCTCAGGAAATAAAGGCTTTTATTTGCTGTTACAACAAAGCTACCTATTATATACACGATCCCAGACTGAGGGGTCCCAGACAGAGCAGTGACCTTTATACCTCTCCCAGGAGGCGGAGCCCGACTGGGATGTACCACAATAACTATAATACAAGGTGTAACAGCCCAACCCTACCCCCAACAACAACAAGTAGAACAACCCATCCCTAACCCCAACAGCAACATATATACATACTTGTAGTACTGGCCAGACCCTGGCTCAGTACTATCTAGTGGGAACCAACGATGGTTCACCACACCAATGTCTTGTACAACTTCAACAAGACATTGCAACTCTTGTATTCAATGTTCTGACCGATGAAACCAAGCAAGCCGAATGCCTTCTTCACCACTTGATGTTGTCTGCATGGACTTTAGCAAGGCCTTTGACAAGGTACCGCATGGTAGGTTGTCGCATAAGGTTAAATCTCATGGGATCCAGGGTGAGGTATCTAAATGGGTACAAAATTGGCTTCTTGACAGAAGCCAGAAGGTGGTTGTAGAGAACTGTTTTTCAATCTGGAGGCCTGTGACCAGCAGTGTGCCTCAGGGATCAGTGCTGGGTCCACTGTTATTTGTCATTTATATTAATGATTTGGATGAGAATATAGGAGGCATGGTTAGTGAGTTTGCAGATGACACTAAGATTGGTGGCATAATGGACAGTGAAGAAAGTTATCTCTTGATCATTTGGGCCAGTGGGCTAACGAATGGCAGATGGAGTTTAATTTAGACAAATGCGAGGTGATGCATTTTGGTAGATTGAACCAGGGCAGGACTTGCTCAGTTAATGGTAGGGCGTTGGGGAGAGTTACAGAACAAAGAGATCTAGGGGTACATGTTCATAGCTCCTTGAAAGTGGAGTCACAGGATGCTACCAGGACTTGATTGTTTGAGTTATAAGGAGAGGTTGGATAGACTGGGACTTTTTTCCCCTTGAGCGTAGAAGGTTGAGGGGTGATCTTATAGAGGTCTATAAAGTAATGAGGGACATAGATCAGCTGGATAGTCAATATCTTTTCCCAAAGGTAGGGGAGTCTAAAATGGAGGGCATAGGTTTAAGGTGAGAGGGGAGAGATACAAAAGTGTCCAGGGGGGCAATTTTTTCACACAGAGGGTGGTGAGTGTCCGGAACAAGCTGCCAGAGGTAGTCGTAGAAGCGGGTACAATTTTGTCTTTTAAAAAGCATTTAGACAGTTACATGGGTAAGATGGGTATAGAGGGATATGGGCCAAACCCGGGCAATTGCGACTAGCTTAGTTGTTAAAAAAAAGGGCGGCATGGACAAGTTGGGCCGAAGGGTCTGTTTCCATGTTGTAAACCTCTATGACTCTACAAATACAAACTGTTGTTGTTGCAAAATTAGTCCTATGAAATTAGAATTGCAATTAAGCAACAAACATCTAAATCAGGAAGACTGAATGAATGTTTAGGAAAATTAAACAATTCCAGAATCTGTGACTGAGACCAATTAATGTAACTGGTGTCCGAGGTATAAATGGGTCAGAACACCTACACAACAGTGGGCACAACTTCAAGAAAGAAAAAAGGACAAAATAAAAGCAATTGACCTTTTAAATGATGCATGACTGTTGATCAAACTGATTTCAGTGGATATTCTTTAACTGTTATTTACCATAACGAAAGGTCACTGCTGCAGATTTCTTAAGCATGGAGCCATACAATTTGTTCTGGCCATTATTTAAAACAAAGTCTCTCTCCAAATGACCTCATTTGCACCCACTGGCACATTTAAAATGCTGATAATTTAATCAATACCCTACCCACAATGAGGTACAGATACCTGTACACAAGATACTAATTTAAGTTGTCTCTGAACTTGTTAGATAAGTAAGACAGCAAATGTTGTGTAATATTTAACTATTGTATCATCTCTGGTTAGTTTTTAATATGAATTCAATATTAACACTATCGTGGAATATTCATCACAGAGAGAATTACATGAGAGGTGAACCATTAGTAATTTATCACACAGAGCTGGAAAAACTGTTCTCCCCAAAACATATTTCCAGGGACATTGCAACTTACATTTGCTGCTTTCCATCTGAAACCATCGAACCAGTTGGCACCCAAATGTACTTCTCTGAACCGTTAAAGCACTTTATAACTGCAGTGATATTTCATGAGTCGAAGTTTCCTTTGGAAAACTGCTTCCATCTGTAAACTCCTTTAACACCGATATAATGAATGACCCTCATGGGCCTCATTGAGGTCTATTCCCTGTTTACTGCTGGGCTTTATGCATCCTCCCTACTGCAAAGCCAGCCCTCTGTAACTTGAGATTTCCCTTTGTCCATTGATGTGTAGATTTTGGCTGCAAACCCGTCCATTCTATTTCCACTTCTCTTCACCCCCTGTGTTTTTATTTTTTTCTTTATTACTCCTAGACTCTTCTCTCCTATTGTAATCCCTCCTTTCATTTCTCCCCGATCTGGTACTCTGTCCCCCCAAGTCCTCTGTAATTTGACCTTCCAACTCTCCAGTCCCTATACCAGGCTTGGCTCCCTTTCAGATAAGATAATTTCATTCTATGTTTCCTATGACATCCTCTGAAGGACCCTCCAAAGAACCCGATGTTTCCTCTACAGGCAGCAACCCAACTTCCCATCTCACTCTCTTACCTTGTATGTCATAACATTCAAGGCTATGGGCCAAATGCTGGTAGATGGGAGTCCAGGTGTTTCTCGTATGTCAGTGCAAACTCAATGGGCCGAAGGACCTCTTCTGCACCGTATGATTCTATGATTCTATTTGCACCCAGTGCACCCGTTGGTGGATAATCTTATCAATCTCCTCCCCATCCATCTAACTCTTCCCACTCGGTGCTGAGCCAGTGGACTCTGTCAGAATTTCAGCTGTCACTTCACCTCTCCACATCTCTCTGCAGATCATCCCTTCAAGCTCTTGCTATCCATGAGCTTACTGGGGATAATTGCATCAACACCAATGACTTGGCTGAGGGGTGATGCCATTTTCATGCTAAACAATGGCTGTCTTCCTGGCTGTATCATCCAACAATTGCAGCACCAGTATGGCCCTTATCGCTAAGTCAGACCTTGGTCAGACCACTTGCTCCCCTGGTACTTTCTCCTCCTTTGATCTTCTCACCTTGTGTCATCTCTTACTTACAATCCTGCTTGTCTACTGTCTATCAAAATACTGTCAAAGCTTTCTCATTGATTACCTCTGCTGCTTTATTCCTGCAGCCTCTGAACTGTGTGACATCTCAAACTCAACAACTTCAACCTCCATCCCAGCTCACCACTCCTCTGAGTTGACTGCCCTCTCATCCTCCTTTAATCTCTCCCTCGATGTAAACTCTTTGAACCAGATTTGTGACGACTCCATTGAGCTTGCCAGTGACCTCACTGCTCCGATCATATCAACTGCAGCTAAGGCCATCTCTGATTACCTCCTTGGAAGATTCTCATCACATACTTCTTCCCTCTTCTTTCTGTGTCCATACCTGGAAAATACTCTCTTCCCGTTCACTTACCCAGTGCATTTTAAAATCCCGACACTCTGGTTCTCTAGGCCACACTATTACTGCAGCTACTGCGCAGCTCACCCACACCTCCCTCTCCACCCAATTCTTCAGCTGCCATTAAAACGCCTGCTCTCTCTCGTACCCAGCTGCTCCCACTGGCCCTCATTTCCAGTCCCCGACTAGATCACAGGAACCACCAACAGGCACCACTCTCATCTACCCCGGCCAGGAAAAACCCTCCACTCTGCCCCAACTTTACCCCTGGTGATGCCACAGCTAGAGTACTGTGTGCAGTTCTGGTCGTCACACTATAGGATGGATGTGATTGCATTCGAGAGGGTGCAGAGGAGATTCACCAGGACGTTGCCTGGGCTGCAGCGTTTCAGCTATGAAGAGAGGCTGGTTAGGCTGGGGTTGTTTTCCTTGGTGCAGAGAAGACTGAGGAGGGACCTGATTGAACTGTACAACATTCTGAGGGACACCGATAGGGTAGATAGGAAGAAACTTTTCCCCTGAGTAAAGGGGTCAATAACCAGGTGGCACCAATTTAAGGTCAGGGGCAGGAGATATATAGAAAGTTTGAGGGAAAACTTTTTCACCCAGCGGGTGGTGGGAATCTGGAACTCACCGCCTGAAAGGGTGGTAGAGGCGGGAACACTCACACATTTAAGAAGCATTTTAGATGAGCGCTTGAAACACCACAGCAAACAAGGCTACAAATCAAGTGTTAGAAAATGGAATTAGAATAGATCGATGTTTGACATGACAGCACAGACACGTTGGGCCGGAGGGCCTCATTCAGTGCTGTAAAACTCTTTGACTGAATGATATCATTCTCTACTTTCCCTCTTATCTCATCATCCCCCTGCGAATTCATCTTCTCCATGAGTCTCACCACCTGTTCACTTTGTCCTAATCCATTAAACTGCTGATGGCTGAACCTCCCCTCCTGACTTCTGCTCCTGTTAACAGATCTCCCTCTTCAACTCTGTCTTCCTTTCCTTCAAACCCACCGTCATCACCCAACTACTTAAAGAGGAAATGTGAACTCCTCCTTTCTCGCAAACTAATACCTAATCTCAAACCTCACTTTCATATTGAACATGCTGCTGCATCTTCAACCTTGGCCTGACTTTCCCAGAACTCCATGTTTTAACCCATTCAATCAGGATCCAGCCCTTGCCACGGTACTGAAATGAAACATAGAATCCTGACAGTGCAGAAGGTGGCCATTCAGCCTAACGAGTCTGCACCGACCACAATCCCACCCAGGCCCTATCCCCATAACCCCATACATTTACCCTCCTAATCCCCCTCACACTAGGGTCAATTTAGCATGGTCAATCCATCTAACCCGCACATCTTTGGACTGTGGGAGGAAACCGGAACACCCGGAAGAAAAGCATTAGTGAATTAACTATTTATAAATGTGTAAAGGGGAGGTGACGGCCATTTGGCTATTAATCCAGAAGCTCAGCTAATGTTCTGGGGACCCAGGATCAAATCCCACCACAGCAGAATTCAATCAAAAATATCTGGAATTAAGTATCTACTGATCATAGAATCTTACAGCATAGGAGGCCATTCAGCCCAGACACCAAGGGGCAATTTAGCATGGCCAATCCACCTAACCTGCACATCTTTGGAGTGTGGGAGGAAACCCACGCAGACACGGGGAGAACGTGCAGACTCCACACAGACAGTGACTCAAGCCAGGAATCGAATCCGAATCCCTGTGAGGCAGTAGTGCTAACCACTGTGCCCCCATGCCGCCCTAAATGGTTCTTATCAAAGTTGCAAATGATATCCTATGAAGTTGTGACAAAGGTAAATAATATTCCCTCATCCTTCTCAACTATCTGCAGTGTTTCGCATGCTTGATTACACTGTCCTTCTCCAATGTTGTCCAGCTGTGTGGGGCAACACTTTCCTACTTCTCTGCTTATTTATCTAATTGACGCTGGAGAATTGGAACGCAATGGCTTCTCAGGGCACCATTACCTCTGGTGTCCCCCTGAGGATCTATGCTTGGTACCCTCTATTTCTCATTTGCATGCTGCCTCTTTGCTGTATCATCCAAAACAATAGCCCAGCTTCGACGTGTACACTGACAACACCCACTCGACTTCACCCCAACTCAAAATTGTCAGACTGGCTGTTCAAACCCCAATACTGGATCAGCAGAACTTTTCTCCAATCAAATATTGGGAAGAGTGATTGTGTTCAATCTCTCCTGAAAATCCTATTTCCCAGATACCAACTCCATTCCTCTCCCTGTCGGTAGAAAGTAGATAGATAATTGGTTCAATCATCATGGTGACAGGCGCCGCATTGTGACAACATGCAATAATAATTCATAATATCGTGATAGACAATTAAAATAAGATTAAAAATAAACTGTGACATAATAAAAGAATTGCACAATTCTGATCATTTCAGTTTACAAATTATTGCAAGTTGCAAAATGCCGGTCTTCTTAACTTACAGAATAGAAATGCAAGTTTGACAGCACTCGACACTTTCGTATTAAAGTCCACGGATCAACTGTTGTCAGTTTGAGTTTGTTAAATTCTCAATCATTTACATACAATTTATGAGTTTTATAAAGTCAGAGATTGGTCTGTCTTGCTGTCTTGGTATTCCATGTCTTATTTATGGAATGGTGCCTTTTCTCCTTAATTTAAAAATATTCATTCAGTGAATGTGGGCTTTGCTAGCTCAGCCAGCATCTGTTGCCCATCCCTCTTTGCTGCTGAGAAGGTGGTGGTGAGCTGCCTTCTTGAACCGCTGGAGTCACTGTGGTATAGGTACACCCACAGTGCTGTTAGAGAGGGAGCTCGAGGATTTTTACCCAGCGACAATGCAGGAACAGCCGATATATTTCCAAGTCATGATGGTGAGTGGCTTAATTCCATCACATATTTGCTTTAATGTGGTCATGACAACAGATAGTTGCAATGGGAGATGGGATCCAAGTCGTTTCTAGTACAGTCTGGATATGAGGCTGTGAACAACATTGGGGTCATATCTGACACGGAGTTGAGCTTCTGACCACAATACGTGCACCATCACAGAGGCTAATTACTTCCTACTTCTCAACATTGCTTAACTCCCCTCAGTTCATCAGCTGTCAAAACCCTCTTTCATGACTTTATTACCTCTTGATTTGACACCCCACTGCCCCCCTGGCTGGCTTCCCATGTTCTGCCCTCATAAATACAAAATCATCCAAACCTCTGCTGCCATGTCCAAACTCACCTCAAGTCCCATTGCCCATTAGTCTGTGCTCACCGACTTAGAGTGGGTCCCAGTCCAGTGACACCTCCATTTTAAAATTCTCACCCTTCTGATCAAATTCCTGACCTCAGCTTCCTTGGTCGTAAGTCCTGGAATGCACCCCATGGAACCTCTGCACCTCCCTACCACTCTTTCTTATTTTAAAGCAATCTTTGAAACCAAGCTTTGGCCAAGCCATCCACTTTATTATCCCCTTTATGCGGTATGGTATCAGATTTTGTTTCATAAAGCTCCTCTGATGCACCCTGGGAGGTGGTCTGGGAGGTGATCAGTTACCTGGAGATGGAGTTTAACGTGGATAAGTGTGAGGTCATGCATTTTGGTTGGAAAAATGGGAAGGCGACTGATTATCTAAATGTGGAGACTCTTCGAGGTGCTCTGGTGCAGAGGAATCAGGGTCTCCTCATTCATGAGTCACAGAAAACCAGCATGCAGGTAGAGCAGATAATAAAGAAAGCAAATGGAATGTTGGCATTTATAGCTGAAGGAATAGAATATAAAGGTAAGGAAGTATTGCTGCAACTATACAAGGCATTGGTGAGGCCGCACCTGGAGTATTGTGTACAGTTTTGGTCCCCTTATTTGAGGAAAGATGGAGGCAGTTCAGAGGAGGTTCACCAGATTGATTCCAGAGATGAGGGGTTTGTCGTATGAAGAGAGATTGAACAGTTTAGGCCTATACTCTCTGGAATTTAGAAGAATGAGGAGAGATCAAATTGAGGGATACAAGATAATAAAAGGTATGGATAAAGTAGTCGTGGAATGGATGCTTCCTCTTGTGGGGCATTTTAGGACGAGAGGTCACAGTCTTAGGATAAGGGGTCGCAAATTTAAAACAGGGTTGAGGAGAAACTACTTCTCCCAAAGGGTTGTGAATCTGTGGAATTCGCTACCCCAAAGTGCGGTGGATGCTGGGACAGTGAGTACATTTAAGGAGGAGTTAGACAGATTTTTAATTGGTAATGGGTTGAACGGTTATGGGGAGAAGGCAGGAAAATGGGGATGAGGAGCATATCAGCCATGATCGAATGGCAGAGTGGACTCAAGGAGCCAAATGGCCTAATTCTGCTCTTATATCTTATGAACTTATGAACTACCTGCACCACACTACACCACTGTATCCACCTGAGGTGCTGAAACCCCAATAAGAGGTGATTTGGTGGCCATGCTGCCATTTTGACGCTTGCAGTGTTGCACTCCCTCCGATTGATTGTGTGCGGAGACCACCAACTCAATAAAGGCAGCCTTGCTGCAGAAGGCTGAGGGGTGCCAACAGAGCTGTATGGATGATATTGGAATAGTGTAGGTTAGATGGGCTTTAGATTGGCTTCACTGGTGAGCGCAACATCGAGTGCCGAAGGGCCTGTACTGCGCTGTAATGTTCTATGTAAGGTCTATGATCCATTGACTGGGCCTTGAGCATGGAAGACCATAATTGAGGCCAATCCTGTTGCTATGGAGATGTTCCCCTCCATCTCCTTGGAGCTATTGGCCTCAGTCTCATTAATTCATGCACTGCTTTTGAGATGGAGGTGCCCTTGAGGGTCACTGATCTGTCCAGGGTTGCTGGCACCCTTTGATTGTTCCTGCAGCAGAGAACCCATCTACATTAGCACAGAGCAGCCTGGCTCATTCAG
Source organism: Mustelus asterias (assembly GCF_964213995.1). NCBI lineage: Eukaryota > Metazoa > Chordata > Chondrichthyes > Carcharhiniformes > Triakidae > Mustelus > Mustelus asterias. The sequence goes on along the minus strand of NC_135809.1, from coordinate 136,398,890 downwards.
TAACTTTTTGCCTTTGTCTGCACTCATCACCAGCTTACTCAGCTGTGTCCCAAAGCTCACAGGTAAAGACATCACTGACAGTATGCTGACCCTACAGCTCTAAGCTATCATTAACTGTGCCATGGTGATCATGTGATCAATATTTACATCTGCAGAACAAACTCTAATTTTGGAAAATGGACTTGAGACAATGGCTGGGATTTTCCGGCCGTTCACACCAGCGGGATTCTCCGGTTCCTCCGGCAGCGCTCCCTAGTCCGCGGACTTCCCGCCTGTGTGGGGTGGCGTCAATGGGAATTCCCATTGACAGCGATGGGATCAGAGAATCCCACCATTAGCAAACAACGCGCCATCTCCCCTTTGGTGACTTGGCAATTCCAGCCAATGATTCTCCAACCTCGCTCGCGGTTGGGATCCTCCATTCCCTCTGCAGAGTGAACGGAGATTTGGCTGAGCACCACATTCTCCATTCTCACTGGCAGTGATGGCTGGGTGTGAATGGTGGAGAACTCCAGCCAATATTCATCCAATATTCCAAAAACATTTCCTTTCTCTCATTCGAAGTACACCTGTTTTTTTTTAAGTGCATGTCTGACTCATCTGAGTTTGTTGCCACTTGATACTACACAGTGTGATGGGAATGGTGTGAGTCAGGCATCTCAGTTATGCACTGTTTTGGTGTCACTAACTCAGCTTCATCACATGTATGTCTTTGTGTTCGGGGCGAGTCAGTGTCATTGCACTGGATCTCCCCCCTGACATTCTGGACAGATCACTGATGGAGTTCATTAATCTCAGTCAGACATTTGTACTGCGATTGTTAAGTCTCACATCTATAGTTTGCTCCACTGATATTCTCAATGGTTTGGTTATTGTTGCTACCAGTGTTAAAAGTGACTTTAACACCAATTCTGTTCAGCTGAAAGCAAAATATTGAGTTTTGCCCAATGACGACGTTCAAGTCCATTTCAATTTGCAGCAACTAAAACTTAGAATAATTTAGCATCCTTAATACAGAAAACATCCCACAGAGGTGAAGCAGATGCTGCAGAGTTAAGGGAAGTGACTGAATATAACGCTGAAGAGTCTTCTTAAAATAAAAGAAAAAGTGGCAAGCCATAGGAGTTTAGGAAGGTTTAAGACAATAGTTACAAGTGGCTGAAGGCTGTGATGTCAAGTAACATGTCAAGCTGAATCCCCCACTATCAACATCCTGGGGGTTATCATTGGCCAGAAACTGAACTGGACCAGCCATATAAACACTGTGACTACAAGTGCAAGTCAGAGGCGAGGAATTCTGCAGCGAGTAACTCACCTCGTGGCTTCCTAAAGCCTGTTACCATCTGCAAGGCATAAGTCAGGAGTGTGATGGAATATTCTCCACTTCTCAAGTTTGCTGACGGCATTACCGTAATGGGTCGGATCTCAAACAATGACGAGACGGAGTACAGGAATGAGATAGGGAATCTGGTGAACTGGTGCGGCAACAATAATCTCTCCCTCAATGTCAACAAAACGAAGGAGATTGTCATCGACTTCAGGATGCGTAAAGGAGAACATGCCCTTGTCTACAACAATGAGGCCGAAGTAGAAAGGGTCGAGAGCTTCAAGTTTTCAGGTGTCCAGATCACCAACAACCTGTCCTGGTCCTCCCCATGCCGAAACTATAGTTAAGAAAGCCCACCAACACCTCTACTTTCTCAGAAGACTAAGGAAGACTAAGGAAGGCTAAGTACAACAATATTAGGCAGGAACTGAAGAATGTAGATTGGGGACAGATGTTTGAGGGCAAATCAACATCTGGCATGTGGGAGGCTTTCAAGTGTAAGTTGACAGGAATTCAGGACCGGCACATTTCTGTAAGGATGAAGGATAAGTATGGCAAGTTTTGGGAACCTTGGATAACGAGAGATATTGTGAGCCTAGTCAAAGAGAAAAAGGAAGCAATTGTCAAAGCCAGGAGGCTGGGAACAGATGAAGCAAATGTGGGATACAAGGAAAGTAGAAAGAAACTTAAGCAAGGAATCAGGAGGGTTAAAATGGGTCATGAAAATGCATTGGCCAACAGGATTAAGGAAAATCCCAAGGCTTTTTATACATATATAAAGAGCAAGAGGGTAGCCAGGGAGAGGGTTGGCCCACTCAAGGACAAGGGAGGGAATCTATGCGTGGAGCCAGAGGAAATGGGCGAGATATTAAATGAGTACTTTGCGTCAGTATTCACCAAAGAAAAGGACTTGGTGGATGATGAGTCTGGGAAAGGATATGTAGAGAGTTTGAGTAATGTTAAGATCAAAAAGAATCATAGAATCCTACAGTGCAGAAAGAGGCCATTCGGCCCATCGAGTCTACACCAACCACAGTCCCACCCAGGCCCTATCCACATATCCCTACATATTTACCCACTAACCCCTCTAACCTATGCATCCCGGGACACTAAGGGGCAATTTAGAATGGCCAATCAACCTAGCCCGCACATCTTTGGACTGTGGGTGGAAGCCGGAGCACCCGGAGGAAACCCACGCAGACACAAAGAGAATGTGCAAACTCCACACAGACAGCGACCCGAGCCGGGATTCGAACCCAGGTCCCTGGAGCTGTGAAGCAGCAGTGCTAACCACTGTGCTACCGTGCCGCCCCAAAAAGGAGGAGGTATTGGGGTTCTTGAGAAACATTAAGGTAGACAAGTCCCCAGAGTACTGAGAGAGGCAAGACAGGAAATTGCTGGGGCCTTGAGAGAAATCTTTGTATCCTCACTGGCTACAGGGGAGGTACACACAGTAAGAAGTCTCACAACACCAGGTTAAAGTCCAACAGGTTTATTTGGTAGCAAAAGCCACTAGCTTTCGGAACAGGCTGTCACTTCGTCAGGTGGGTGGGAGTTCTGATCACAAACAGGGCACAAAGACACAAACTCAATTTACATGAATAATGATTGGAATGTGAGTCTTTACAGCCAATCAAGTCTTAAAGGTACAGACAATGTGAGTGGAGGGAGCATTAAGCATAGGTTAAAGAGATGTGTATTGTCTCCAGACAGGACAGCTCGTGAGATTTTGCACATCCAGGCAAGTTGTGGGGGTTACAGATAGTGTGACATGAACCCAATATCCGGTTGAGGCCATCCTCATGTGTGCGGAACCTGGCTATCAGTCTCTGCTCAGCGACTCTGCGCTGTCGTGTGTCGTGAAGGCCACCTTGGAGAACGCTTACCCAGAGATCAGAGGCTGAATGCCCGTGACCGCTGAAGTGTTCCCCAACAGGAAGAGAACAGTCTTGCCTGGTGATTGTCGAGCAGTGTTCATTCATCCATTGTCATAGCGTCTGCATGGTTTCCCCAATGTACCATGCCTCGGGACATCCTTTCCTGCAGCGTAACAGGTAGACAACGTTTTGTGAAGAAGAGGTTGTGTCTCACGAACTTGATCGAGTTTTTCAAGGGAGTGACGAAGATGATTGATGAGGGTAGGGCAGTGGATGTTGTCTGCATGGACTTCAGTAAGGTCTTTGACAAGGTCCCTCATGGCAGACTGGTGCAGAAGGTGAAGTCGCATGGGATCAGAGGTGAGCTGGCAAGGTGGATACAAAGAAGACAGAGGGTAGCAGTGGAAGGGTGCATTTCTGAATGGAGGGCTGTGACAAGTGGTGTTCCTCAGGGATCAGTGCTGGGACCTTTGCTCTTTGTAATATATATAAATGATTTGGAGGAAAATGTAACTGGATTGATTAGTAAGTTTGCGGACGACACAAAGGTTGGTGGATTTGCGGATAGCGATGAGGACCATCAGAGGACACAGCAGGATATAGATCAGTTGGAGACTTGGGCGGAGAGATGGGAGATGCAATTTAATCTGGACAAATGTGAGGTAATGCATTTTGGAAGGTCCAATACAGATAGGAAATACATAGTAAATGGCAGAACCCTTAAGAGTATTGATAGGCAAAGGGATCTGGGTGTACAGGTACACAGGTCACTGAAAGTGGCAATGCATGTGGAGAAGGTAGTCAAGAAGGCATACGGCATGCTTGCCTTTATCAGCCGGGGTATTGAGTTTAAAAATTGGCAAGTCATGTTGCAGCTTTATAGAACCTTAGTTGGACCGCACTTGGAATATAGTGTTCAATTCTGGTCGCCACACTTCCAGAAGGATGTGGAGACTTTGGAGAGGGAACAGAAAAGATTTACCAGGATGTTGTCTGGTATGGAGGGCATTAGCTATGAGGTGAGGTTGCCGAAGCTTGGTTTGTTCTCACTAGAGCAACGGAGGTTGAGGGGAGACCTGATAGAAGTCTACAAGATTATGAGATGCATGGACAGAGTGAATAGTCAGAAGCTTTTTCCCAGGGTGGAAGAGTCAATTACTAGGGGGCATAGGTTTAAGGTGTGAGGGGCAAGGTTTAAAGGAGATGCACGAGGCAGATGTTTTACACAGAGAGTAGTGGGTGCCCGGAACCCTTTGCCGGGGGAGGTAGTGAAAGCGGATACGGTAGTGACTTTTAAGGGGCGTCTTGACAAGTACATGAATAGATGAGAATAGAGAGATATGGTCCCCCAAAGGGAGGGGGTTTTAGTTAAGTCGGGCAGCATGGTCGGTGCAGGCTTGGAGGGCCGAAGGGCCTGTTCCTGTGCTGGAATTTTCTTTGTTCTTTGTTCTTTGAAATTTGGCATGCCAGCCACGACTCTCACCAACTTTTACAGATGCACCACAGAAAGCATTCTTTCTGGTTGTATCACAGCTTGGTATGGCTCCTGCTCTGCTCAAGACCGCAAGGAACTCCAAAAGGTCGTGAATGTAGCCCAATCCATCACGCAAACCAGCCTCCCATCCACTGACTCTGTCTACGCTTCCCGCTGCCTCGGCAAAGCAGCCAGCATAATTAAGGACCCCACGCATCCCGGACATTCTCTCTTCCACCTTCTTCCTTCGGGAAAAAGATACAAACGCCCGAGGTCACGTACCAACCGACTCAAGAAGAGCTTCTTCCCTGCTGCTGTCAGACATTTGAATGGACCTACCTCGCACTAAGTTGATCTTTCTCTATGACTGTAACTATGACTGTAACACTACATTCTGCACTCTCTCGTTTCCTTCTCTATGAACGGTATGGTTTGTCTGTATCACGTGCTAGAAACAATACTGTTCACTGTATGTTGATAAATGTGACAATGATAAATCAAATCAAATCAATAACACTCAAGATGTTCAACACCATCCAGGACAAAGCAGCCCTCTTGATTAATACCCATCCATCCCACATTCACTCCCTCCACCACTGACACACACTGGCAGCAATATGTACCACCCAAAAGATGCAGTGCAGCACCTCCCCAAGGCTCTGTCAATAGCATCTTAACAAACCCATGACCTCTACCACCTAGAAGGACAAGGAAGCAGATACATGGGAACACCACCACCTCCAAGATCCCCCGCAAGTCACTCACCATCCTCATTTGGAACTATATCAATGTTCCTCCACTTCTCTGCATCAAAATCCTGGAACACCTTTCCTAACAGTACTTTGGGTGTTCTTGCAGCACAGGGACTGCATGGATCAAGAAGTCAGCTCACCACCACCTTCTCAAGGATAATTAGGGATGGGCAATAAATGCTGGCAGAGCCATGAATGAATAAAAATATAGTTGAGTTTGGCATGGGTACAGGAGATCAGGTTCAATATTGACAACTGATTGGGTGAATAGAGTTCATAGAAGATCTGGAATTAAGAATGAGGATATTGAATTCAACAGAAAGGCTGAACAGTGCATGGTGGAGGTAACGTGGATGAGGACGATTGAGGTGGGTTTATTGCGGTCCAGAATGTGAGTGGAAGACTTTGAATGAACTGGATGCCTGTTTAAGTTGGAGTTTGAGAAACCACCATGGAGGCTATAGGAAAAGCCAATTCAGAGCTAAGAAAAACCGCCCGTTTTATAACAATAGAAAAACAGAAAAATCAGACACAGTGCAAAAGAAGTAGGCTTTTTGATTCTCTCAGTTTTCCAATGTATTATTTAGGCTAAATTTATTCTTATGGATGAGAGTTCCTGCACCTCAGTTTCAAGATTGCCTGTCAAAAATGGGTAAACATTTCGTCTCACCTAATTTTAATTCTACTCATTCATATTTATGATCTCTGCAGAGTCCTCGGAGGTTAATTTACTTTAAAGGAATATGCTGAATTCTCATTCAATGTTTTAAACATATCAGCTAGCTTTCCCTTAACGTCTCTCCATGTTGTAGACATTCAGTTTCTCTAACACCTCCTCATCGCTCATTCCCTTTAATCTTGGAGTTATTTCTTTCTCTTTTATGCAGGTGTAACCAAATTCACACACAATTCACCAACTGCGATCTGACCCCATTCTCTAAGAAGACAGTGGCATCATGATAATGCCACTGGACTGGTAATCCAGGGGCTCGGGAGAATGGTCTGGCGACAGGGATTCAGATCCACTCATGGCAGCTCGTGGAATTTAAATTCAATCGATATTTTTTAAATTCTGGAATTAAAAGCAGGTTTCAGTAAAGTGACCATGGAACTATTGTAAAAAAAAACCAATCCCACCTTATTTCCTTTCCTTCATGGTCCCCAGAAGGAAATCTGGTTTTTAAATGGTCTTCTGAAATGGCTGAGTGAGCAATTTGGGATGGACAACAGATGCTGGCCTTGCCACATCCAATGTAAGAATAAATAAGGATGGAGGATAGCCTTTGGGAAGTCAGTAGTTAAGTTACTTGCCATAGAATTCCCAACCTCTGACCTGTTATAATGGCTGGCTCTGTTATGTTTCTGGTTAATGGAATCTCTACCATGTTGATGATGAGGATTCAGTGAGTATAATGCCCTTTACTGTCAATGGATTTGGTTCCGCTCTCTTTTGCTGGAGTTGGCCTTTGCTGAGGGAACGTCTCACAGGCGTAAAAAATACAAATCCAATAGTATCCTAAACAGAATAGCCAGAATCTTAACAACTGCAGGATACCTTCAAATATCACCCATAAAGCTTGCTTGCCCTCTGTTGGCCCCAGGTTTTATTGGGCAGGATAGATAGTTGGTAAATCCAGTTCTCGTATAGATTAATGTAATGGGGGTCGGTTTAGCTCAGTTGGCTGGAGAGCTGGTGTGGGATGTCAACAGTGTGGATTCAGTTCCAGTACTAGGCTGAGGTTATTCATGAAGGTCCCACCTTCTCAATCCTGCCTTCACCGGAGGTGTGGGGATCCTCAGATTAAAATCACCAACAGTCAGCTCTCCCCCACAAAGGGGAGAGCAGCCTATGGTGACTTTACTTTTACCTGGATTAATGTGGAAAGAAGTGTTCTTTAATAGGCAATGAACAACTACTTTTATTATTTTACTGAAGCCCCACGGCCTCACCATGGGTGACAAATGCTGCCTGACCCAATGTAGTAAAAAGGATTAAAAAGAGGGAAGGAAAGGATTAAAGAGGAGAGTGTTAGCGAGATTGTGAGTTACCAGGAATGATATAAAGAGAGAAGGAGGAAATGGGACAGGAAGTGACAGAATTCAAGAGATATCTGAGGAGATGAAGCAAAGAAAGAATGAGGGAGAGCAGGAGAAAGAAAGAAAGAAAATTGAGAGTTACAACGAGACATTGAGAGAGGGAGGCAAGAGGGAGATAACAAGAAAAGGAATGAGTATGCACTCTACATTTCACATAGTTTGAAATAAAATTTTCCAAAAGGCAAATTGTTGGATTAGACATTAAAATAATGTGTAGTTAAAGCAAGGATGTAAGTAAGAAAATGAGTATATTATGTTATAAACACATTTGCCATATATTGGTAAGCAATTTATTTTTCCACCACTCAAACGTTGAAAGGTATCCGTTCTGTATAAACCGTTCCTCCAATTACTCTGTCACAGATTAATGGTTCTGCTTTTTTTCTATCACCAGTCTGGTTCTGGGTCCAGGTCTGATGTCTCTCTAGCACCAAATAAAACAGAAAAGCACAGCTAAAACTTTACATGTTGCATAAATTGAATTTTCTTGACCTTTCCCTTCACAAATAATGTACGTCAGCTTTGTAGTGTCAGTTTGAGTCAGTTGGTAACCTTCTCACCATTGAGTCAGAAGGTCTGCACCCCCTAGACTTGAGCACAGAATCTCAGGTGACACTCTAGTGTTACACTCACAAAGTGCTATGTTTTTCGAGATGTTGCCTTCCAAATGAGACATTAAACTCACGTCCAGTCTGCCTGTTAATGTGGATGCAAAGATCCCACGGCACTATTTACAGAAGAGGGAGTTACTCAAGGATTCAGCCAATCACCCAGCTAGAATTCCTCCCTCAATCAACAGAATCACATTTAGGTTATTGCCCAGTTATTGCAGTTGCTGTTTGTAGTGACCCAGCTGCACAAGTTCCAAACAACAACTCAAGATCAAAGAGGAAATCATTCGACGTGAACAAATTTGGAATGCTGCAAAGTCACAATAGGACATTTTATAAATTAATGAAACAGTAAAAATGTTCATATTGCTATGTTTTCTGCCACAATGAAAATTTTCAATTGCCTCATCATGTTGCTGATATCAGTTTGGAAGCACAATAATGATAACTAAATTATTTGTCAGTTTGTTTTGATCTGATTTACCTGGCCTGATTATTTTTTTCTTTATTCATTCACGGGACATGAGTGTCACTGGCTGGGCCAGCATTTATTGCCCATCCCTCGATGCCCTTGAACTGAGTACCTTGCTTGGCCATTTTGGAGGGCAGTTAAAAGTCAACAACATTGCTGTGGGTCTGGAGTCACACATAGACCAGATCAGATAAGGATGGCGGATTTCCTTCCCTAAAACTTCACCTGATGAAGGAGCAATGCTCCGAAAGCTTGTGATTTTGAATAAACCTGTTGGACTACAACCCGGTGCCGTGTGACCTCTCAAGATTTTAGCAGCAGAACCTAATGTTACTATTTCTAATGTTTTGTAGAATTTTTTACATTTCTCCTCACTGAGACCTGCACTCTTCCTACATCTTTAATGCTTTGTACGGCATCAACATTAGAAAGAGGAAAATGTGTACAACATGCAGACCAAGAGTTTCTGCTTTTGTTTCTTTATTCTTTCATGGGATGTGGGCGTCACTGGCAAGGTCAGCATTTGTTGCCCATCCCTAATAACCCGAGAGCTGAGTGGGTTATTCAGCCATTTCAGAAGGCAATTAGGTCTCAACCAGATTGCTGTGGGTCTGGAGTCACATGTAGACCAGACCGGGTAAGGATGGCAGATTTCCTTCCTTATAATGCATTGGTAAACTAAGTGGGTTTATACAACAATCGATGATAGTTTCATGGTCACCATTACTGAGGCTAGCTTTTGATTCCAGTTTTCTTTTAATTAAATCTAAATTCCACCAGCTGCTACAGTGGGATTTGAACCCAGCTCCCCAGAGCATGAGCCTAGGCCACTGGATTCTAGTCCACTGACACTACCAACCCACTTTGGACAACATCAGTTATTCCAAGTACAAATCATGCCCAAAATTATGTTCGCTTTAAAAGGTGTTTCCCTTGCTTGAGTTTTCAAATGAGCATTTCACCAACATGTTCCCGAGGCTGTGTAATCAAACAATGCTTTAAAATGTGAATTTCATTAAAGTAACGTTAGATATTAGATATATCCCTTGATACATTTAAGAGTGAAAACATGGGGGAGTTTTATTAAGGGAAGGCGATGGACTATTGGGTATTATTGCTCGACTATTAATCCAGAAACTCAGCTCATGCTCTGGGGACCCGGGTTTGAATCGAGCACAGCAGCTGGTGGAATTTGAATTTAATTTTTAAAAATCTGGAATTAAGAATCTACTAATGACCATGAAACCATTGTCGGAAAAACCCACCTGGTTCATGAATGTCCTTTAGGGAAGAAAATCTGCCGTCCTTACCTGGTTTGGCCTACAGCAATGTGGTTGACTCTTAATCAGGCCGAAGGGCCTGTTCCTGTGCTGTAATTTTCTTTGTTCTTTGTTCTAATTGCCTCTGAAATGGCCGAATGAGGCACTCAGTTTGGGGGCAATTAGGCATGGGCAATAAATGCTTTAAGTTTATTTAATAGTATCACAAATAGGCTTACATTCACACTGCAATGAAGTTACTGTGAAAATCCCCTCGTCGCCACACTCCAGTTCCTGACCCTGCCAGCGACCCCACGCCCCACCAATAAATAGAAAAAATACAACTAAAAATGGGTTTAATCCCAAAAATAAACATTTCTGCTCACGTTGTTTGCTGGACAGTCATCAACAAGAAACACGGTTTTTCTCTCTCCACAGGTGTTGCTGACCTGCTGAGTTTTTCGAACATTTAGTTGATTAAGATTGATGTTCCTTTTATTGTACCCTTGGATTAAATTGATGTTTAAAGTAGATGATGTCAATCAATGCTGACTGAGCTCAGTCAGTGGTCTCTCTTCCATGTTCCACTTCAGTAAAAAAACTATTTTCCATTGGTAACAATCAACACAAAGTGAGGAAAGAGATTTTCCCAGATCTGAAGTGACTCCGAGATTCTCCCAGTGTTTCTGTACATGTGTAATATCAAACCATACCAACCTGGAATGCTTCAGGTTTGACCCCTGACCACTGTTGCTAGTTTTAAATAAGAGAGCAGTGTGTGTGTGTGTGTTGTAGATGGTCCAGCATCCCCAGATTGGGTACAGTGAAGGCAAGAGGTGGATCAGCCAGGAATCCTCCCCCTGCTGACTGGTAATTGGTGACTTTGTTTCCTGGGAAGATTGTTTGTGTAAAAGTGTGAAAGTTGAGGGTAGGGTCCAACACGGCTCTGAAGCTTTCTCCAATAAAAAAAGCCCAATAAGCCCTTTGCCACTCAGGAAATGCCTACAGTGCAGAAGGAGGCCATTTGGCCCATTGAACCTGCACTGGCAACAATTCCACCCAGGTCTTATCCCCGTAACTCCACGTATTAACCTGCTAGTCTCCCTGACACGAAGGGACAATTTAGCATGGCCAATCCACCTACCCTGCACAACTTTGGAAACTAAGGGGCAATTTAACATAGCCAATCCACCTAACCTGCACATCTTTGGACTGTGGGAGGAAACCGGAGCACCCGGAGGAAACCCATGCAGACACTGGGAGAACGTGCAAACTCCGCATAGACAGTGACCCAAGCCAGGAATTGAACCCGTGTCCCTGGCGCTGTGAGGCAGCAGTGCTAACCACCGTGCCACCGTGACTGCATAAATGAAGAATGGTCACACAGAGATGGGATCGAGTGGATCCCGAGCAACCATGCAAATGCACCTCAGCGGGAAAACCAAAAATACTACCGATATCTTTCAGCCAAGTAGACTTTGCTGCCAATTTTTATTTAATAAATGCAATATGCAAAAATGTAAAGAAATTCTTTCCTGGTCGATTTTATGAAGTTAATGGAATATGATGGGTGACTGGAAAAAGGACACTGAAATTTAAAAGACTCCTGTTTCAAAAGGACATTATGGGTTGCAAGCTGAATAGTCCTGTTTGCAAAATTTTATTAAATCATGAGGTTGGTGCTGAGAAAGCAGCTCAGAGAGTGATATCAAAGATGACAGCAGACAGATCAAATCTGTTGTGATTTTTATATTAAATATAATTTTGGATGATGTGAAGAGCAGATCTTCATAAAAATACACCGATATGAAAAGCTCACTTTCTTTATTATCCAAAGCTATGTTTAATCTAACAGACGTCGTGAACTCAATCTATCTGCAGTCAACTTTCATATATTCAGCGGGCCCTCACCTCAGCCGCATCACACTGTGACATTTAGCAAGGTCTGGATATTCAGAGGTCGGCAGATGTGAGAGCAGTTTACAATCACCTCAAATGTGGAATTTAACCAAGTGAGGATGGACTCGCCTTACAGTAACCTGCTTCCAGAACAAAAGGACATTCGGAACTGGACAAGGCCATTCAGCCCATTGAACTATTTAGTTAGATCCTGGATGATGTGTGCTCTTCAGTTTCATTTACAGAATCATAGAATCGTACAGAATGAATGATTACCAAGAATCTATTCAAGAGGTGGCTGGATATGAACCTGTAAAGGTTATGGGGAAAAAGCAGGATTAGGCTATTGAGTTGGATGATCAGCCATGATCGTGATGAATGGCAGAGCAGGCTCGAAGGGCCAAATGGCCTCCTCCTGCTTCTATCTTCTATGTTTCCATTTTACAGTGCAGAGGAGGCCCTTCAGCCCATCGAGTCTGCACCGACACATTAGAAACACCTGAACCCCCGTCTAATTCCATCTGCCAGCACTTGGCCCATAGCCCTGAATGTTATGATGTGCCAGGTGCTTATCCAGATACTTTTTAAAGGATGTGAGGCAATCTGCCTCTACCACCCTTCCAGGCAGCGCATTCCAGACCCTCACCACCCTCTGGGGAAAAAAGGTTTTCCTCACATCCCCCCTAAACCTCCTGCCCCTCAGCTTGAACCTATGTCCCCTTGTGATTAACCCTTCAACTAAGGGGAACAGCTGTCCTTATCCACTCTGTCCATGTCTCCCATATTCTTGTACACCTCGATCAGGTCACCCCTCAGTCTTCTCTGCTCCAATGAAAACAACCCAAGCCTATCCAACTTCTCTTCATAACTTAAATGCTCCATCCCAGGCAGCATCCTGGTGAATCTCCTCTGTACCCCCTCGAGTGTGTTCACATCCTTCCTGTAATATGGTGACCAGAATTGCACACAGTGCTCCAGCTGTGGCCTCACCAAAGTTCTATACAACTCCAACATGACTTCCCTGCTTTTGTAATCTGTGCCTCAATTGATAAAAGCAAGTGTCCCCTCTGCCTTTTTCAGCACCCTACGAACATGTCCTTCTGCTTTCAGAGATCTGTGGACGAACACGTCAAGGTCCTTTTGTTCCACAGAACTTCTTAGAGTCCTACCTTTCATTGAGTACTTCCTTGTCAAATTACTCCTTCCAAAGTGTATCACCTCACATTTATCATGGTTAAATTCCATCTGCCACTTATCTGTCCATTTGACCATTCCATCTATATCTTCCTGTAGCCCAAGACACTCCGACTCACTGTTACCCACCTGTGCAATCTTTGTTGCATCCGCGAACCTACTAATCCTACCCCCCACATAGTCATCAATGTCATTTATATAAATGATGAATAATAGGGGGCCCAACACAGATCCCTGTGGTACGCCACTGGACACTGACTTCCAATCACTAAAGCAGCCTTCTGTCATCACCCTCTGTCTCCTATAGCTGAGCCAGTTTTGAATCCATTCTATCTGCCTTTGTATCATATCCCTGTTCCCTTACCGAACAGAAATCTATCAATCACAGTCTGAAAAGCTCCCAAGTGTTCTGGTATCCGTAGGCTTCCGAGGGAGTGAATTTCAGATTTCTGTTATCCTTTTTGTGAAGAGGAGCTTCCACAATCATTGCTTCTGAACGGCCTCACGCTAATTTCAATATCGTGTTCGCTTGTTCTTAATACTACACCGGAGGATATATCCACCCCGTCAAATCCTCTTAAAACCTTAAATACCTTGATCAAATCATCCCACGATGTTCTATACTCAATGAAATATGAGCTAAGTCTATGCAACCTGATCTCATAATAAACCCTGCCAAGGTTTCTCCTGGTCTAGTCACTTCACCAGGTGCTTAGTGCTTAAACTAGCATATTGCTATATTATCAGTTTATTCAAGGAGTCCAGAGATCTATTAAGAGTTAAGCAGATGTCGGTTTTGCCCAGTCTGTCGAATCTGGGATTTTTATATAGCTCGCACTCAGTGACATTGTACATACTCAGATTGATTTGTTTCCAGCTCATGCTGATTCAGTTATGAGTGTGCCTTCGCTCACTTAAAGGATCAATGGATAAATCAAATATGCTTTGTTTTAAGCAGTTTGACCCAGATGGCATTCCTATCAAACTGGAGGCCAAACAAAGGTTATTTTATTTGTTCCCGAACTCCACTGCCAGTATTCTACTGCTACCTTTCCGAAAAAAAATTACAACGTATTCCATTAAAGATTTAAAACAATGCAAATCACTAACCTCTACAGATCAGCTCAGAGAAAGCACTATTGTGATTTTCAGGTTTATTCTGAAGAATGTTGCACAATTTGATGTTTGTTTTGGGTTTGAGGATCTAACTGAAAATGTGACAGCGGAGCCTCAATACCATTTGATTGATCTCACTTGGGTTTAGTGACCCTCATGGTGGGAAGTGAGCAAATGGTTCCTATTTGGGGCTAATGGTTGATTTGGAGGCAGTTACTGGCAGCCTAGTTGTCATTAATAGTCTGGTAAATAGGATGACAGATCCATGTTAGTTTCATGTTTAATTATAGAATCATAGAATCCCCACAGTGGGGAAGAAGGCCATTCAATCCATTGAGCATGCACCAACCCTCCAATAGAGCATCCTACCCAGGCCCACCCTATCCCCATAACCACACACATTTACCTCGCTAACCCTCCCTAACCTAACCTGCACATGTTGGGATGCCAAGGGACAATTTAACATGATCAATCTGTTAGAATGTAACCAGTGATAACATTGGATTTGTTTTAATGTGGCCAGTAGTAACAAGCTTCAAGGGTCAGCTGACCCAGTAAACCATGTAGAAACATAGACATAGAAACATAGAAGATAGGAGCAGGAGGAGGCCATTTGGCCCTTCGAACCTGCTCTGCCATTCATCACCATCACGGCTGATCGTCCAACTCAATAGTCTAATCCTGCTTTCTCCCCATAACCTTTGATCCAGTTTGCCCCAAGTGCTATATCCAGCCACCTCTTGAATACATTCAATGTTTTGGCATCAACTACTTCTTGTGGTAATGAATTCCACAGGCTCACCACTCTTTGGGTGAAGAAATGTCTCCTCACCTCCCTCCTAAATAGTCTACCCCAAATCCTCAGACTGTAGCCCCTGGTTCTGGACTCCCCCACCATTGGGAATATCCTCCCTGCATCTACCCTGTCTCATCCTGTTAGAATTTTCTAAGTCTCTATGAGATCCCCCCTCATTCGGCTGAAACCAATGACAGAATGATGTGATAATCAGCTGACCAGCTGACTCAGTATAAATAAGATCCCGTTGGGAATTGTTAAATTGCTTGGAATGGCCCAGGGTGTGGCCTCAAATTTGGAGTAATAAAGTTTCTTTATTAAACCTTTTCTTTGATTTATAAGTTGGAGTAAGTTTTGTTATATTTTTATTGTCTACACTGGAATCTGGTGCCTGTTCCTTCTGGATCAGATACAATCCACCTAACCTGCACATCTTTGCACTGCAGGAGTACATCAGTACATATCAGTATATATCCTTATCAATTTACTGAACACCCTATTTCCTTAGGGTTAAGCAGCAATGTGTCAAGTTTTGAATCATCACTTGGAAAGAACATTAGAATATTTCAATATTTCTATAATGACTATACTTCAAAACACTTAATTTGTTTTGATAAGCTTTGAGATGTTGTGGAAGTCACTATATAAAAGCAATTCTTTTAATTTTCTTCGAACACCAAATATCTGGCTGGGCAGTGATTATTTCTTTGCCTGAGTAGTCAGCTGGAAAACATCCAAACTTTAGTCGTCTAATATAGAATTTACTTTAGTTTTCCAGGAACACACATGGTCTCTGATAATCCAGCAGAAGGCACAGATATGCCTAAAGTGATTATGATACCGGTTAGTTCAGCTTGAGGAGTCTATAAACCCTTCCAGCTAACTTCCATTGTAGTCCAGGTGGACAAGTGTGCTATCTGGCAGTGGAATAGTAGAGTGCGCTATCAAATTGTCCAGCACCCTGTTCAACCCAAGGGTGAGGCAGAGACTGGATTCCATATTTAGTGATTGTTGGTTTGCACTTGTATTCTGAGTAGGGTTTAAACTAATTTGTCAGAACCTGAGGATGAATTCAGATGGGAACAAAATCAGAAATGGAAGGGCAGAAAATGAGTCAATGAGTCTGGGAGGCTGGGGAAACAAAGTTTAGAAAGTTAACAGAAGAATTTTGGCTGAATTCAAGGGCATATACTTCAATGCAAGGAGTGTAACAAATAAAGCTGAGGACATGAATCTGTGGAACTCATTGCCACAGAAGGCTGTGGAGGCCAGGTTACTGAGTGTCTTTAAGACAGAGATAGATAGGTTCTTGATCAATAAGAGGATCAAGGGTTACGGGGAGAAGGCAGTAGAATGGGGATGAGAATCATATCAACCATGATTGAATGGCGGAGCAGACTCGATGGGCCGAATGGCCTAATTCTGCTATCTTATGGAAGAAACTTGGCAGTATGGTATCATAACTATTACAGGAACACGACCTAAAAAGAGTGACAGGAATGGCACCTCAACACTCCTGGTTACAGGGTTTTCAGACGGGATAGAGAGGGGGAATAAAAAATGGAAGGTGTTGGAAATTCTGGTCAAAGGAATAATATCAGCTGTGAGGAGGGATGATAAGTTTGAATGATCATGAAATGAGGTGATATGGATTGAGCTAAGTAACAGAAAAAGAGATAGTTGCATGACTGCTGGCATGGTGGCACAGTGGTTAGCACTGCACCAGGGACCTGGGTTCGATTCCCGGCTTGGGTCACTGTCTGTGTGGAGTCTGCACGTTCTCCCCGTGTCTGTGCGGGTTTCCTCCGGGTGCTCCGGTTTCCTCCCACAGTCCGAAAGACATGCTGGTTAGGTGCATTGGCCATGCTAAATTCTCCCTCAGTGTACCCGAACAGGAACCGGAGTGTGGCGACCAGAGGATTTTCACAATAACTTCATTGTGTTAATGTAAGCCTCATGTGGGGAGCTGTTGTAAACCCTACTCAAGTGAAATACTCCTGGCGGAGGGGGAGACACTATCGTGCCCAGAGTGTTTTTTGTCCCGGCCCCCTAATGATATTTAAATTTGAATTTGAATAATTTATACAACTCTACGCCAACTTCTGGCGTGGAGATGACGGCACCAGAGGCCCGGCGTCTGGAGAGTCACGGAGGCCGTGGTGCCCAGCGGGGAGCCCTCTACATGGGACGCAGCGAGATGGGAGAATCGCCCCCAATATGTTCTTACAAAAATTTAAGGTGAGATAGCAAAATCTGGAACCCTCTGGGATTGAAGGAACATAAAGGGTAAGAGACAGCAGAAAAGGAAAGCTGATGTCAAACAGGGAAAATTCAATACGACAGGAAGTGATTGGTAGAAGGATTAGAATGGGGGTGAGGAATCCATTTTTCACTCAGAGGGTTGTGGGCTCTGGAATTCACCCAGAGCGATTTTCCAGCTGCTTCTGCCAGTGGGATCTTCCAGTTCTGGTGGCGGTAACTGAGTTCCCCGGTGGAAGAGGGTGTGAACAACTGGATGCCCTGTTGACAGCAGCGGCACAAGAAGGTCCCACTGGCGTGCCACCTCTGCCATCATAATCCGTGCTCCAGAGTGGAGTGTGAAAAATCCCACCCACTGCCTGAAAGAGTAGCAGTGGCAGGAACCCTCAATTCATTTAAAATATATCCGGATATGCACTTGAAGTCCCATAACTTCCAGGGCTATGGAGAACATGCTGAAGCATGGAATTAGGCTAGGGGCTCATTTTATAGTCATCACAGACATGATGGACAGAATGGCCTTCTTCCGTGCTGCAATGTTTTCCAAATTGTTCTGAAGATCTGAAGAGGAATGTGCAGTAATGAGGGAAGAGCTTAGAGACTGAAAATACATGAACTGCTCCTTCGGAGAACTTGTGCAAACACAGTGGGTCAAAAGTTCTTCTGAGCTGTAATGATTCTGATTCACTGGAGTTTACAAGAGTGAGAGGGGATCTCATAGAAACTTATAAAATTCGAACAGGGTTAGACAGGGTAGATTCAGAAAGAATGTTCCCAGTGGTGGGGGAGTCCAGAACTAGGGGTCATAATTTGAGGATAAGGGGTAAACCTTTTGGGATTGAGGTGAGGAGAAATTTCTTCACCCAGAGGGTGGTGAATGTGTGGAATTCACTACCACAGAAAGTAGTTGAGGCCAAAACGTTGTCTGATTTAAGGAAGAAATTAGATATAGCTCTGGGTCTAAAAGGGTTCAGGAGATATGGGGGGAAGTGAGGGATCAGGATATTGAATTCGATGATCAGCCATGATCAAAATGATTTGATTTTGATTTGATTTGATTTATTTTTGTCACATGTATTAGCATACAGACAAAGCATACCGTTCATAGGGAAGGAAAGGAGCGAGTGCAGAATGTAGTGTTACAGTCATAGCTAGGGTGTAGAGAAAGATCAACTTAATGCAAAATGAATGGTGGAGCAGGTTCGAAGGGCCGAATGGCCTACTGCTGCTTCTAGTTTCTATGTGTCTATGTTTCTATGCCATAATGAGGAGATATTCATCCTTCTTGATATTCTGGAGTGATTCATATGCTGCCTGACAGATTCAGGAACAGCTTTTTAATTTGATTTAACATAAGTTTGAACCTTCAAAATCCAACTTCTAATCCACAGCTGAGTTTCAAAGCAACCTTTCAGCGAAATTACCCTCATAACTCGTCACTCAGACGTGTATCTCTAATAACCCTGTGTTCATTCTACACACACACAACCAAGAATTCCATCTTCATGGATTCCCCTCAGACTGTCAATCTCGCTTGCTGCATATTTCACGGATCAGATTTCCCCTGTCGAACCATGGATGATGCCTCAAAAACTGAACGTTTTACATTTCCCAAGGCTTAACCTTTTCCCAGTCAGAGTCTTGAAGATTTCTGCATCAACACTCGATATTTTACCCCACTCTGGACTGAAGCTTGGTTAACAATTCACGACCTCTTGTTGCAAGTTTCTTGGGTGGCGGTTTTGTGTTTCTCCTTTCCAAAAACCTTCCTGGGTTCACATCAAGGTTCTTGTTGCTATTGCATTCCTCTCATGTTCTATTTGAACTGGAATAATTCTACCCGGTAAGTTACATTGCAATGTAAAGGCTCATGCTTTATGGGAGATACTGGAATCTCCATAAATAAATGAGCCAAGACTTTCTGCTTTGAGTCAATTCAGTGATCTTGCGCAACTTGTGCTTAAAACTGTGTCAGGTTTAAGGAGATGCTTTTGCTGATTCTCAGTTGCATATAATCAAGTATGAAATCTGCCATGAACTAACACAGTTGGACAATGAAGTAGAACAGAATGTTAACAAATAACTGCCTGGTTTTGCAGTCGATGGCTGCGTGGACCGGAATTCTCCCCCAAAAATTCCAAGTGTCGAATTCATGGGAAAACTGGATTAATTCATGCTGGTTTTTTCAGTGGGAATTCAGAAATGAATCTCCGACGCTCTGTCCACTGCAGAGGCCACCAGCGTGAATATTATTCAATTTCAGGGGGCGGGGCCTATTCCCATTGGAGAGGCTGAAACCAGCGCGCTGAGCGGGCCACTGTGCATGCGTCGATCAGTCACCTCGCAATCGGCGCACTGCTGGCCTCCTGAATGCTGGGCCAGCTCGATCACTGACAGCTCTGCGACCCCCGCAATGCCAGCTCTCCCCCCCCCCCCCCCCCCCCCCCCCCCCCCAGCCCCAGGCCCGATTGCTGCCCCCAACCATTCTCAGGCCCGGTCCTGACCCCGATCACTGGTGAAGTGGGGAAAATCATAAAAATGGGTACCTGACACACAAAATGGTTACCTGGGAAGGGACATTAAACAGGCACTGGCTTTTAGCACAGACAGTTACTTAAAGTTAAAACATGCAGCACAGACAGTTATTTAAAGTTAAACATGCAGGAACCAAAAGCTGCAGGAAGCCAGTAAGAGCTTGAGGCACTTTAAAGATAAGGACAGACCCAAGACAATGAGGTCTGATAATAAGATCAGCCATAGATGGGAACAGAAATACATAAATGCAGCAAAACCAATCACTGTATGTATAGACCAAAACCAGCCATTGATAGAGGAAATGTATCCATTCTATAAACAATGCGATGTTAAATGCCCATGTCTGTACCTATCTGATTGTAATGATGTGTTAACTATCGATCACCATGATCTGTCTACTCAACTATAACGATGTGTTAAACGGCTAATGTCCGGACTATCCATTGTCTGAAAAGTATAAAAATGATCAACTGCTATTGTGTAACTGAGAAGATAGCTGCCAAGTACTGCGGAGTACCAGTGCTTTCTCCCCGAAGCTTCGTGTCCGAAATAAAGTTGTATTATTGAACCTCCAGTCTGACTCCGGTGGTAATTTCCCACAACACTGGCCTCCCTCCTTCTCCCACCGAACCCATCTGCAGGGTGGCAGTGGGACCCTCCCACCCTCACCGATCTCTCCTTCGGCCCTGCCCCCATCAGGCCCCCCCATATGCCCCACCCCTTTGCAATGCCCCATGCCTGACAGGCAGTGCCAAGATGCCAATGCCCAGGAGGCACCCTCCAGTGCCTGACCCACTGGGGGGGCTCTGATTGCCCTTCGCTCCAGCGAAGTCGAGCCACTAGTTTCCTGAAACTGAGGAGATACTGTAAACTCCGCTGGAGTGAAATGTTCCTGATGAGGTGGGGGAGAGGCTAACAGGCCCAGAGATTTCAGTCCCGCGACCGCTAATCACATTTAAATTCCATTTAAAATAGTATTTAAAATATTTCTGCATTTCCCTGCCGATTTCCAGCATTGCCAGAAATCCGGTACAGGGCAATACTGTTGGGGCGGGAACACATCTGCAAATCCCACGCTTTGCCCACTGCGCTAATTGGGAGAATCGGGGCTGTGGTATTTCTTGCCACTGACCTTGAAATAAGCTATTCACAAAAAAGGTCTAGCGAACTCTGAGATGTGGACTGCACCTTCTCCAGTGTTAATTTCGTTCTGGCACAAGTTACAAGAATCTTGTACAGGGTGCCCAGAAACAGTGCTGTCATCAAGCAGGCTAAGTAGTCAATCACATTGAAGAATTACCACAGACAGCAAACCATGAATTAATAGACGTGTGTTATCACATATTATCACAGGTTGGAGTGAGTTTGGTTCTGCATTAAAGGCAGCAGAGGTTCCCATTGTCCTGTAGAATATATCCATGTCTGTGAGTAATTTGGTGCAAGTCAGGAAAATGGGGAAGAGAGTTGGTGAAGCACAGCCTAGATTGAGCCCAATCTTCACTGAGATAGGGTTTGTGGTAGTTCCTCTGGTGAGGATCATGTCTTGAATTACATTGTTGAGTCAGTGCAATATGGGGGAAAAATTCTGATTTATAGACACATATTCAGATATTCCATTCTCCTTCACGTTTGACAGCTTAAAGTGTTCTGTGGGATCAGAAAATCCATAGTGGTTGCATTTATCTAGGGTTGCCATGTAGTGGAGATGATGCCTGTAGTGCCTCTTGATGGATGAAAAACACACCAGAAGCCATTCTTTTGGACATTGGGAGGAGGCAATTGAGTGGGATCCTTGCAATGACCTTCCCTGTGATAGATGGCAGAGGTTAGAGAGACTCCTCTGTGGTTATTGTAATTGGACATCTCCCTTCTTGAATACAGTCATGATCACAGCATCCCTGACATCTCCTTGGCATGAACTCTCCTTCCCAGATGAGGGATGTGAGGTTGTGCAGCTGTGCCAGAAGTCTATCACTGCGGTGTTTCAGAATTTTGGCAGGGGTTCCATCTGTTCCAGTTTTCCAGCTGTCAAATGGCGTTCCCACCTTCACTCCTGACTGGGGTAGCGTTGAGATTGAGCCAGGCAGGGTACTGAGCAATGGAGCTGAGGACATTCAAGATGTTCCCTCAATTGGTCTCATTGGCTTTCATGATCTCCTCTCCACGCTTGGCCCACAGCGGCTGGGCCCTTGAATAGCTTGGGCCATGACTATTCTTGATAACCCTGAAGAAACTGCAAGTCATTGGTGTTTGTGAGTTGATGGATTGTCCACGCTCTTTCTACCTGCCTTTTATTCTATATCGTGGGTTTTATTCTGCCTTCAGTCACCTGGAGGAGTGCCGCTTTTCTCCGGAGGTGAAGCTCCCATTTGGTGAAAGCTTTGCAGTATGCCTGTATTTCTCAAAAATTTTCATCATACCAGTCACGATGTTTCCCGATAGAAAAGCCAAGGATTTCTTGGCAGGTGCTCATTATGGTGGATTTTCAGTGGAGGACATTGTAGTTCCTGGCAGCTGGAGATTGAGAGGGTGTCCATGAGGTACTGACTGAGATGGGAATTCTGATGTGAATTTTCTTGTGGCACTTCTGCTGTGACTCCGCTGTTTAGGAGAGAGGCTATTGGAGATGGTAGATCAGATAAGGTGGTGATCAGACCAGCTGTCATCAGTACCTGGCATGGCGTGGGTATGTGGGGATTTCTGTGGTTCCTTGCTCAAATGATGATGGAGTAGAGTAGGTGCTATTGCTTGGACTGCAGGTGTTGCCATGGGATCCTGCGCTCATCTCCCTGGTGAAGCAGAGTGTTGGTTATGGCGAGGTCATGTTCTGCACATTTTGTCAGGAGGAGGACTCTGCTGGAGTTTGCTTTCCTTGGTCTTTCTTTGCCTATCACACTCTTCCAGAGATTTACATCCTTCCCGACTCTGATATTGAAATCACTGAGGAGGATCAATCTGTCGGCTACTGTGACTCAGGCTCGATGTTGCTCAAGCTCTGTGTCCAATCCCCCCTTGGCCTTGCCTGTTGTTCCAAGTGTAAGAGCGTATGCACTGATGACAGAGGCATGCTAATTCCTCAGAGGGTGAACCAAGTTAACCCACAGGGAAGTCACTGAGGCACCAAACAAGCTCATTTCCGGCGGCAAAGCACCCCCACAAGGAGAGATCAGCCAGAATTCTCTGGCCGTTCACGCCCCATCACTGCTGCCAGAGAGGACGGAGAATTCGGTGCTCAGCCTAATCTCCACTCACAGCTGCGGGATGGGAAAATCTCGTTGGTGTGAATGAATAGCTGGAGAATCCCGCCCATCATTCCTCTTCTGGAAGGCCTTCTCACTGTTTTGCTCCTTCAGTCAGCTTTTTAATGTACGTTGTGTCTCGCTTAGGGGAGCAATGTCAATGTCGAGGCGCCTGCCTTCCCGAGCTGCGATGGCAGTGCAGCACCCAGCTCTGTCACTGTTGGCCCTGTCCGTGTGGGTCCTGACATTATAGGTCCCAAACTTCCATTTAATGAGCGGAAGATACCTGTGTGTGATTGTTTTTAAACATGGGGTGTTTGTTGCACACTGACTATCATATTGTCTCGGCAGAGCAGGGCCCTATTCCAACGGCAAGGGAGCTCCAAGACTCCGCTATGAGACATTACCAGGTTGTATCAAATCACATGTAACATCTGGCCAGCAACAGAATGAAGCTAAAAAACCAGTCAAACTATTGTCTACTTCACCGCTTTTGACTGACACCATTTTAAATAACTGACAATGACTTAAAAAATTTAAAGTTTCATTGGCGTTCAGTAATCAGTTTCTTCGTAATGTTTTAAGAAAAAGTTTTTAATGTGGTTATCACTGCTGACTCACAGCGCCAGGGACCCCGGTTCAATTTCAGCCTTAGATGACTGTGTGGAGTTTGTACAATCTCCCTGTGTCTGCATGGGTTTCCTCCGGGTGCTCCGGTTTCCTCCCACACTCCAAAGAGGTGCAGCTTAGGTGGATTGGCCATGCTAAATTGCCCCTTATTGTCCAAAGGTCTGTAGATTAGGTGGATTAGCCATGGTAAGTGTGTGGGACTACAGGGATAGCACAGAGGAGAGAGCCTGGGTGGGACTCTGTTTCATAGAGTCAGTGCAGACTTGATGGACAGAATGGCCACTTTCTGCAGTGTAGAGATTCTATGGCTCTATGGTAAAAACATGGAACGAAGAAAATTACGGCACAGGAACAGGCACTTCGGCCCTCCAAGGCTGCACCGACCTTGCTGCTCGACTTAACGAAAACCCCCTACCCTTCCGGGGACCATATCCCTCTATTCCCATCCTATTCATGTATTTGTCAAGACGCCCCTTAAAAGGTGCACCGGCAACGAGTTCCAGGCACGCACTACTCTCCGTCTAAAAATCTGCCTCGTACATCTCCTTTAAACCTTGCCCCTCACACCTTAAACCTGTGCCCCCCTAGTAATTGACTCTTCCACCCTGGGAAAAAGTTTCTGATTATCCACTCTGTCCATGCCTCTCATAATCTTGTAGACTTCTATCAGATCTCCCCTCAACCTCCGTCATTCCAGTGAGAACAAATCAAGTTTCTCCAACCTCTCCTCATAGCTAATGCCCTCCATACCAGGCAACATCCTGGTAAATCTTTTCTGTACCCTCTCCAAACCCTCCACATCCTTCTGATAGCGTGGTGACCAGAATTGAACACTATATTCCAAATGTGGCCTAACTAAAGTTCTATAAAGCTGCAACATGACTTGACAATTTTTAAGCTCAATGCCCCGAACGATGATGGCAAGCATGCCGTATACCTTCTTGACTACCTTCTCCACCTGTGTACCTGTACATCCAGATCCCTCTGCCTATCAAAACTCTTAAGGGTTTTGCCATTTACTGTATATTTCCTATCTGTATTAGACCTTCCAAAATGCATTATCTCACATTTGTCCGGATTAAACTCTATCTGCCATCTCTTTGCCCAAGTCTCCAACCGATCTATATCCTGCTGTATCCTCTGATGGTCCTCATCACTATCCGCAAATCCACCAACCTTTGTGTTGTCCACAAACCTACTCATCAAACCAGTTACATTTTCCTCCAAATCATTTATATATTACAAACAGCAAAGGTCCCAGATGCTTGAGGAATGCCACTTGTCACATATCTATTAATGTCCTCGCACCTTGAAAATCAAATATAATTATAAAAGCCTCCTTGAAGAATCAAGACTGGTCATAATTAGCAAAAACTTGCAAGAGTGATTAGTGATCAATTTTCTCTGGGGGGGGGGGGAATCTGCCACTGCCTGTGGATGGGGCAATTCTAGAACTATTTTACTTTAGAAACCAAATGTGCGCTAGGTATAATTTGTGCATGAAATTTCCCAATCATTTGTGCTGGTTCGGTGAATGTCAGGTGAATCGGAATCTTGCCAGTCCCTGAAGTTAATGACATCCATTAATTTAATTAAAACAGACAAATTAAAAATGTTGCAAGGTCTTACTGATCTGAAGGGTCAGGACTAGATGAGGTCACTGCATGTCAATACACCAGTTTGTGTATTGAATTTTGATGTGGCTCTTTGACACAGGAAACGTGGAGACTGTGATATGTCTTTGCTCAAATCAACAGTTTTCAGCTAAGGTCAATTATCTACTTCTGCTTATTTGAAGTTGAAGTTGATTGGGTGGAATATTATTCTCCAACTTTGCAAGGAATAATTTAGAAATGTACATGAAAAAGTGCAATACATTACATTCTAAAGCATTTTGATTGGATAATGATGATGGAAATATCCTCTGTCCAAACTGAAACAACATATAAATCATTAGATAATTAAGGCGGCAAAACACACAATGTAAAAAGTGGAGTTTTAAATTAATACTGTGTTCATTTCATCAACAAGTTTTGTTCTGAAGCTTAAGTAAAAGCCTTTTCTGATGAAGTATGCAATTATCAATCTATATTATGATTTGTCTGTAAGTTTAATTTGAACCTGAATTCATTAAAACAAATTAGCCGAGATGAGCTAGTTGTGATTTAAGGAATCTTGGTTAACACCACTTTCAATCAAAATAAAATTAAAGCTTTTCTTGGGTTTACAGTTTCTTAAGGGCAATTATTTTGAAGTCATGATGTGGAGATGCCGGCGTTGGACTGGGTTAACACAGTAAGAAGTCTCACAACACCAGGTTAAAGTACAACAGCTTTATTTGGTAGCAAAATCCAAATAAACCTGTTGGACTTTAACCTGGTGTTGTGAGACTTCTTACTAAATTATTTTGAAATCAGCCAAGCAATATGTGTTGGTGTGCAGATGTTAATGTGTGGTTACCGTGACCACAATTGAAGTACTATCTTGCACTGATTCACTTTTCATATCAATGAACAGAAATGTTACATATGGTGATGAACATGAGTAACACAGAACTCCCATACTTTCATAAGATATAGAAGCAGAATTGGGCCATTCGGCCCATCGCGTCTGCTCCGCCATTCGATCATGGCTGATATGCTCCTTATCCCCATTTTCCTGCTTTCTCCCCATAACCCTTCAGCCCATTACCAATTAAAAATCTCTCTAACTCCTCTTTAAATTTACTCACTGTCCCAGCATCCACCGCACTTTGAAGCAGCAAATTCCACAGATTCACAACCCTTTGGGAGAAGTACAAAGAACAAAGAAAATTACAGCACAGGAACAGGCCCTTCGGCCCTCCAAGCCTGCACTGACCATGCTGCCCGACTGAACTAAAACCCCCTACCCTTCCAGGGACCATATCCCTCTATTCCCATCCTATTCATGTATTTGTCAAGATGCCCCTTAAAAGTCACTACCATATCCGCTTCCACTACCTCCCCCGGCAACAAGTTCCAGGCACCCACTACTCTCTGTGTAGAAAATCTGCCTCATACATCTCCTTTAAACCTTGCCCTGCGCACCTTAAACCTATGCCCCCTAGTAATTGACTTTTCCACCCTGGGAAAAAGCTTCTGACTATCCACTCTGTCCATGCCTCTCATAATCTTGTAGACTTCTACAGTAGTTTCTCCTCAACTCTGTTTTAAATTTGCTACCCCTTAATCTAAGACGATGACCTCTCGTCCTAGAATGCCCCACAAGAGGAAGCATCCGCTTCATATCTACTTTATCCATACCTTTTATCATCTTGTATACCTCAATTTGATCTCCCGTCATTCTTCTAAATTCCAGAGAGTATAGGCCTAAACTGTTCAATCTCTCTTCATACGACAAACCCCTCATCTCAGGAATCAATCTAGTCAACCTCTCTATCCAACTTTCCTTCAAATGTGTACCACTCCATGACTGGTGATCATCCCTGTGGTTTTTCTTGACTCCAGTGCAGTGTCTCATTGACCAAAACTGGACGTTAGTTACACAGTCATCAAATATTTTATTGTACGCAGGCAGTGGGAATGAAATGGGAATTCTCCTGTGCCTCTGTGTGCGAGCGCAGACTGAAATGGTAGTCACTGGGTTTGGAGGTGTCTTTTTGTCATGTGCATCTCTGTAAATAAAAACTTACAAAGTGTGAAAAGATTAGGCTCCAGTCCTATCCTTCACTGCCTGGCTTTCTGGAGTATACCTTATACAAGATTTCAGGTGACCAGAACACTGTACAATTTGATTATGAATTCCTGTAACTTGTATTGTGTTCATAGAATCATAGAATCCCTACAGTACAGAAAGAGGCCATTCGGCCCATCGAGTCTGTACCGACCACAATCCCATCCAGGACCTAGCCCCATAACCCCACACATTCACCCTGCTAACCCCCTGACACTGAGGGTCAATTTAGCTTGGCCAATCAACCTGGCCTGCACATCTTTGGACTGTGGGAGGAAACCGGAGCACCCGGAGGAAACCCACGCAGACACGGGGAGAACGTGAAAACTCCACACAGAGAGTGACCCAAGTGACCCCACACAAACTCCACACAGAGAGTGACCCTAGAATTAAACCTGTGTCCCTGGCGCTGTGAGGGAGCAGTACTAACCACTGTGCCACCGTTCCACCCATGGTTTGTTCTGTTTTGGTTAGATATTTGATGTTCAGTTGCTGCCCGACACTAGTTAATCATTTCAAGCACTTGAGTGCACAATGACCACAAGGTATTTTTCAACATTAGTTATTCCAGTGCCATCCACCCCTTTTCCCTCTCCACTCGATACAGCTGCCTTTGTTAAATTTCACCTGCTATTGTTCTGCCAATTATTGTTATCAGAAACAAATTCAAGAAGGATTTATTTGTGAAAATATTCAGCATCCAGGCTAAGGAGGCAATCCTAACCCACTTATAATTCTATCACCTGAGTTACCCAACCAGCATTTAACTTTTTACAATGTCACATTATTGATCACTTTAACACAATTGTATAATGACTGTAAGCTGTTTGTGAACGTGATAATTCATTTTAATTTCTGCTGGTTGCATTGCCGAAAAAAAAAACTTAACCATTCATATGATTCCTGCTTAATGTGAAATTGCTCCTGTGTAAATGACTTCCATACGATACTGTACACACATCAAAGTGCGTTCCAGATATCCAGGTTAAATTATTCTTCCTGAGCAAAAAAACAAGCCTTCATTTCATTGTTTTTAAAATTAATGTAAACCGATGGAAATAAATTAATTCCCTTCCATTTAGTTCAAAGACTCAGAACAAAGACTGAGATACACAAATGCTCCACAAGAGATTCTGACAGAGGCAACACTGTTTTAATAATAGAATGTTCTGATAATTCCGTTACTGTTCCCTAAGTAAACTGAGATGAGAGATATATTTAGTGATGGTGTGTGGTTGCGGGGGTGGTGGGCGGGAGAGTGGGATGACAGTGAGGGTGAAGATCCCCACACACAAATTCATGCCTTTGATCTCAAATTCTTTTCACTGGAGGTTGAGACCATAATTCGCTGGTAAAACGAGGGCATCATGCGTCATTTTGTCTTAAAGTAACCTCTGGTGTTGCTGTTTTCTCTTTGCAGTATGTTTAAATAAGGTTCAATGAGATTTATTCTCATTGTTCGGTAGTTCTGCCATGCTCATCTAAATGTTCTTCATCTCCAAAAACCTTTAATACTGTTAAAAAGACATTGTCCTCAAAAACCGCCCAATCAGGACTGGAATCCCTAATTCAGACCCCGATCAAACAAAAAAATAACTACATGCTCTTCTTCCTCCCAGCTTGGATCACTGTCTGTGTGGAGTGTGCACATTCTCCCCATGTCTCCGTGGGATTCCTCCGGGTGCTCCAGTTTCCTCCCACAGTCTCCTTCCCCCCCTTGGCACTGCCCCAGCCCTCTGGCAGTGCCCAACCCATGCCAAGGGGTAGTGCAAGGGGGCATTGCCAGGTCACTGCCTGGCCATGTCCCACTCCCTGGTGGGATATACCCACCTTTACGTCCCTGGGGAGACCCCCACGACAGGTTCACAGCTAAGTGAACCTGTTTTAAATGGTGGCCACTGACTATCCGGTGAGGTGGGGGAAGTCCTGGGGAGAGTGCTCTCTAATAGAACATAGAACAGTACAGCACAGAACAGGCCCTTCGACCTACGATGTTGTGCCGAGCTTTATCTGAAACCAAGATCAAGCTATCCCACTCCCTATCATCCTGGTGTGCTCCAATAGTCTATCCAATAACCGCTTAAATGTTCCGAAAGTGTCTGACTCTACTATCACTGCAGGCAGTCCATTCCACACCCCAACCACTCTCTGCGTAAAGAACCTACCTCTGATATCCTTCCTATATCTCCGACCATGAACCCTATAGTTATGCCCCCTTGTAATAGCTCCATCCACCCGAGGAAATAGTCTTTGAACGTTCACTCTATCTATCCCCTTCATCATTTTATAAACCTCTATTAAGTCTCCCCTCAGCCTCCTCCACTCCAGAGAGAACAGCCCTAGCTCCCTCAACCTTTCCTCATAAGACCTACCCTCCAAACCAGGCAGCATCCTGGTAAATCTCCTCTGCACTCTTTCCAGCGCTTCCACATCCTTCTTGTAGTGAGGTGACCTGAACTGCACACAATATTCCAAATGTGGTCTCACCAAGGTCCTGTACAGTTGCAGCATAACCCCACGGCTCTTAAACTCCAACCCCCTGTTAATAAAAGCTAACACACTATAGGCCTTCTTCACAGCTCTATCCACTTGACTGGCAACCTTTAGAGATCTGTGGATATGGACCCCAAGATCTCTCTGTTCCTCCACAGTCTTCAGAACCCTACCTTTGACCCTGTAATCCACATTTAAATTTGTCCTACCAAAATGAATCACCTCACATTTATCAGGGTTAAACTCCATTTGCCATTTTTCAGCCCAGCTTTGCATCCTATCTATGTCTCTTTGCAGCCTACAACAGCCCTCCACCTCATCCACTACTCCACCAATCTTGGTGTCATCAGCAAATTTACTGATCCACCCTTCAGCCCCCTCCTCTAAGTCATTAATAAAAATCACAAAGAGCAGAGGACCAAGCCCTGATCCCTGTGATATGCTAATGATATGCTAATATATTGAAATGAGCTGTCTGCAGTCCTGTGGCGTGTGTCACACCATTCCATCAGGGGTGGCTGATAAGATCAGAACTTGGAAACTTGCCAGCACTAATCGCATTCTCTGGAGAGTACAGGCTCAAAATCGCCCCAATATCTTTTCGGGTATTGCCTAAGTGAGATTTTCTGATGCTATTTTGCTCCTGGACTTCTATCCTGTGTTCGGTTTGGGTGGGATGAGTATGCAAGATGCGGAGGGGGTGGGGGGAGCCGGGGGGGGGGGGGGGGGATTTGGGGAGGTGGAGGGGGGCGGGGGTATTACAACTACGATGTAATGTAAAAGCAAAACATTGCAGATGCTGGAAAAACCGAAAATGCTGAAAAATCTCAGCAGATCTGACAGCACCTGGCGAAGGGTCACCTAGACTTGAAACGTTGGCTCTATTTTCTCTCCCCACTCATGCTATCAGACCAGCTGAGATCTTCCAGCATTTTCTGCTTTTGTTTACAACTGCAGTGTCTTTCTTTTTTTCCCCATCTTTTGTTTGCTTTCAAATGTTGTTTTTCATTTTCTCTCTGCTTCTTTATAAATGTGGATTAGCTAAAGGATATTTTATTCTGTATTTAGGTTCTGGACTGGAGACCCCACTTCAATTCCCGAGGACTGAGCGGTTCTGCTGATAATTCTCCCAAACCCTCTTCATTTATTTTTAACTTTGCCATTTAACGTTCTTCTCTGGGATAAACCATGTGCAAATTCCAACTGCACAAAGAGTTGGAGCATGTCCGCCTTGTCCAAATCATTGGAATGTCTGTTCAGCGACATTTCAACGCCTTCTAATTATTTCACACAATTCTGCGTTTTCCTGCTCGACTTCAGAGGAGGTTAATTCCAGGATGATGTTCCAAATCAGACAGATGTGAAAAAGAATACAATAATTTAGGGTGACTGCTTCCCTTTTATCTTTGACACATTTAAAAAGGATTCTGGTTGTTCAGATAAATGTGGCCTTAATATTCTGTTAGAATGCAGACCTGATAAATTATTTTAGTTTGAATAAAGAATCCAATCCCACTTGGGATCAGTGAGCAGGTGGATCTGCAGAGATACTGATCCAGAGTAAAGGCCAATTTTCAAACTCAATATCAGGCAAATCCCGACCTCCTGCATGTTTAACAAAATCTCACATAGAATCATGATGTGGAGATGCCAGTGTTGGACTGGAGTGGGCACAGTAACTAGTCTCACACCACCAGGTTAAAGTCTGACAGGTTTACTTGGAATTATAAGTTTTTGGAGTGCCTCCTTCTCCTTCTCCTTTTTCTCCTGCTCACCTGATGAAGGGGCAGTGCTCTGAAAGCTTGTGATTCCTAATAAACCTGTTGGACTTTAACCTGGTGTTGTGAGACTTCTTACATAGAATTATAGCATCTCTACAATGCTGAAGGAGGCCATTTGGCCCATCGAGCCTGCACTGACAACAATCCCATCCAGGCCCTATCCCCGTAACCCCATGTATTTACCCTGCTGGTCCCCCTGACGCGAAGGAGCAATTTAGCATGGCCAATCCACCCAACCCACGGAAGGTTGGAGGCCTGAATTTTACCAGCACAGCATGAATCCCAATGCCAGGACAATGTTCAGGTCCAGGGCTTGTGCGGGAGAATGGCAGGATCCCAGAGAGTATTTTATTGGTTGATTAATAGGCATCTTCTGACCCTGTTGTCCAATTAAGGCTGAGGTTGCCAGGAGGAGGACTGGGCTGCTCCTGGTTGAGGTGCCGTGGAAGGGCCGGTGAAATGGTGCTGCTGGAGTTGTGAGGTGGTCTTTTATGGTCAGGGCCCTTTGGTGAGACATGGAGCCTGTGGTAAGGGAGGGCCCCCAGGGAAACCATGATGGTGGTGAGGCATAAATGACCATAAACAGGCTGGTTAATTGGGAAAATTGGCCATTCTGCGGATGGCTGAATTGCTACAATTTCTGCTTCCCTGCAGGATTGAGAAAAGCTTTCCTCCTGATACCTTTTGCCACCATTTTACCAACGCTTTCACCTCTTTTCCCATCTCTTGGGCCATGGTAAAATTCCAGCCACAGAAATTCAAGCAACAATTTTCGCATGAATCTGATTTTCTTGGTGATCTGGCGTTTTATTCACTTAGTTCCATGAAACTAAGTTCATTGGTGTTTCTATTCCTCTCCTGGGCAGCTACTTAGAATCCCTATAGTACAGAAGGAAGCCATTGGCTCAGCGAGTCTGCACCGACCACAATTCCACCCAGGCCCTATTCCCATAACCACACCTACAAAGATGTGCGGGTTGGGTTGATTGGCCATGCTAAAAAAAAAAAATTGCCCTGAGATTCGTAGGTTAGAGGGATTAGTGGGTAAATATGTAGGGATATGGGGATAGGGCCTGGGTAGGATTGTGGTCGGTGCAGACTCGATGGGCCAAATGGCCTCTTTCTGTACTGGAGGGTATCTATCTATGATTTCTATTTACCCTGCCAATTCCCCAGGGCAATTTAGCATGGCCAATCCACCTAACCCACACACCTTTGGACTGTGGGGGGAAACCGGAGCACCCGGAGGAAACCCATGCAGACACAGGGAGAGCGTGCAAACTCCACACAGGCAGTGACCCAAGCTGGAAATCGAACCCTGGTCCCTGGCACTGTGAGACAGCAGTGCTAACCACTGTGCTACCGTGCCGTCCTCTTCAAAATGTTGACACTGGTCATGGAGAAGATCATGAAGTGAACGCTAATGAGGCACAAACAGTTGTTATTCCACCGAACTCACGCAGTTGAGAGAGACTCCACTCCTGATTTCACACCTGACTTCTCCAATGTCATTCTTCCACTGAGTTTCAGTAGACTGAACTCATGGCCTTCAGTAGCAAGAAGAAGATCAGGGAGTTTATTGAACAGGGAATCAAAACCCACAATTTTAGCGCTGTGTTATCCAACTAATGCGTATGATGTTGTACACACGAAGAAACTATCAGGTGAAAGCGTGAGCCATTTTGGACAGGAGAAAGGAAATTATAAAATGGAAATTTCAACCTAGGCTCAGCCAATGAGCAAAAGAAGCATTCAGATTACAAAAGATATCACCATTTGGGGAGGGCCAGATGGGGAGTTTGTGGAAAGTAAAGTTCTTCAGGATGTGGTTTGTGGAAGAAGTATTGAATGGAAACTTTGTAAATGTAAGCCTTTGTTAACAGAAAACTTACTATTGTCTATCTTCATAGCATTCAATCCTGTAATTCACTCAACAAAATGGCACTGAACTCCAGAGAATTTACAACTTAGAATTTGGGCTATTCCGCAAGTAGTCTATGTCGATGTTTATACTCCACACAGAACTCCATCCATTCTGCACCATCTCACTCTGTCAGTATTCCTATTCCTGAATCCCTCTTTTCTCGCTGTCCTTTAAATGACTCAGTGCTATTTGCTTCAACCATTCCGTGTGGTAACATAACCGCACAAGTTACCTTGTCTCTCAATGCACGAAACAAGAGGAACTGGAAGTTTGTAGTTCCATTGTCAGCTTTATGTGATTCACAAACACAATCTCCATCAGCTGCAATACTCAATGTAAAATTGTCGATGTGATTCTTCTGTAAATGCACTGCAAAGATTTCAAACATTATTCAGTTTTCGATTTAATAGAAATGTTTAGGTAGTGCTGCTCCATCAGGTGGAACCATACTGGAAAACTTTGAATAATTCCCAGTTTGTATGCTGATTAAACATAGCCAACACAATCTGAAAGCATTCTTGCATGTAATGATAGCTTGAGGATTGCTTTGTTTTTTTTTAGTGCAGAAAAGGCATTTAAAGTGGGCAGTGTCATCCCAGTGGGGAAAGTGCTCAGAAACACCATCACTCAAAGGGTTTGGGATGAACTAATCTGTTAACAGGAGACACTGGATCACAAGTAATGTTCGGATCTCTCAGAGGGCAGCAATGGATGAGGAAGACTGCTACTGAGCTCAATTGAATTCATCCATCCGTCCTTGGCCGGGATCTTCCCAAAATAATTCCAAGTCCCCAATTTGCTTGAAGACGGGGGTAACTCCCACTGTTTTATTTTGCGGGATTTTCAGATTGAATCTCCGACACTGCATCAGAGAGTGCCTGAGCGGGAAAACCAGGGGGCTGGGCCGCTAGAGAGGCTGGCAGCATAGCGCTGAGTGGGCCATTGCACACACGCCGATATCCGCTCGATAATCCCACACTGCCAGTCTCTCAATCGCTGGCCAGCCCCACAAACCCTCATTGCTGCCCCTCCGACCTTCCCCACTCCCCCGATCGTTGGCCTCCCGGATCTCTCTGGGTTAGCCCCAATGTCCTCCTCCTGCTGGCTCTGGCCAGCCCCACCAACCCCCTCCCCCCCCCCCACCGCCCCCCCCCCCTCCCCCCACATCCCAGCCCCCCCCCACCGACCCCGGCAGCCCCGACCTCCCCCCCCTCCCCCGGCAGCCCCGACCTCCCCACGCCCCCCCCCCACACCGTCCTCCCTACCTGTGCCCGCGATCCCTGTGCAAAGAATCTAGAACTAGGGGTCACTGTTTAAAAATAAGGTATTTCCCATTCAGGAGAGAAATGAGGAAAATGTTGTTCTCCCTGAAGTTCTCTTCCTGAAAAAATGGTTGAGACCATGAAATGGAATATCTTTCAGGCAGAGGAGGATAGATTCTTGATAAAGAAGAGGGTGAAAGGTTATGGGGGTCAGCAGTAATGTGAAGTTAAGGTTAAAATCAGATCAGCCATGGTCTTATTTAATGGCGGATAGGCTCGAGGGGCTGAGTGGCCATTCGTGCTCTGAATTTGCACGTTCATATGACTGATAGAAAAGCCTTATTGCTTTTCTCACCCATACCTTCAGTTTTTTGAATGCCTCTCTTGTGTCTTGGTGAGCAGGTAGTCAAGGTCTGGTCTAACTAGACCATTGTACAGTTTTATCATGACTTCTTCTGAATTATATTCTGCTCAGGGGCTTTGCACTGAAGGGACATATTAAAGGATAAATACACTAAGGGTGGGATTTTCCATGCCCTCCGCAGAGGAGGTGCGCCATTGGCAGGTGGTAGAATCTTCTGATCCCACACTGTAACAGGGTCTCCTGTTCTATGCAGTCCCCCCACGGCCGGGAAACCTGCGGCATGGGGTTCCCTGTCGGTGGGACTGGAAAAGCCTGCTGGCAAAAATGGCTGTATAATTGTGGCCTTACCCACAGTTTCCTTCAGCTTCCTTGTAAACTATTTCTACATCATTTATGGAGGATTCTGTTTTTCCTATCTTTGTGCAATACTTTGCACTTGTCTGTATTTTATCTACCTTGTTCCTGTCGGATACCTACTTCCTGCAAAACAATAGGTTTTTGAACTGCTATCTCTGTAAATTTGATTACTCAAGTCCACTATCTATTCCGTATTGAATACATAAAACCATTTGTCTTTCATGATGAATCTTCAATGTGAAGATTACACTATTCCAAAATAATATTGAGAAAGCTTGTTGTCTACTTTAGAAAGAATAATTCGGTTCCTTAAATGAGAATGTGAAAGTGCCTAAGAGGGAAGGAACTCACCTCCTTAATGATTTCAGGAGAATTGATGGTAGAATAGGAAAATATAAATTACATTGATATTCTCTGTGGAACCATTCTTGGGGTGTAACTCCCTTACTGCCTGAACTGCGGAGGAGAGTGGATTGCTGGTTCAAGATGAAATATAAAAATAAAAACAAGATTTGATACTTTTTTCTTTCAAAAGGATATTATATTGTCTGTTTATAGTGTGTTATTTCTGTGCACTGTTTGTCAAATCTCTCTATCTTTGTAAATGTTAAACTGTTACTATTTATTCAGTGCTTGTGTAGCGATTCAGATTTTTCCCATATATCCTGCACTGTTTGATAACTTTGCTATTCAGCATCAACAAACCAAGTCTGTGTTTTGTGATTCATGCCCCGAGAGAGAAATATTAATGCAAGATTACATTCTAATACTGAACAAAGTCTTACTTTTCTTTACTAATCATAGAATCCTACAGTGCAGAAGGAGGCCATTTGGCCCATCAAGTCTGCACTGACCACAATCCCACCCAGGCCCTATCCCCATAACCCCACGTATTTACCCTAGCTAGTCCTCCTGACACTGAGGGTCAATTTAGCATGGCCAATCCACCTTACCTGACGAAGGAGCAGCAAGTGCTCTGAAAGCTAGTGGCTTTTGCTACCAAATAAACCTGTTGGACTTTAACCTGGTGTTGTGAGACTTCTTACTGTGTCAATCCACCTAACCCACACATCTTTGGACTGTGGGAGGAAACTGGAGCACCTGGAGGAAACCCACGCAGACATGGGGAGAACGTGCAAACTCCACACAGACAGTGACCCTAGCCAAGAATTGAACCCGAGTCCCTGGCACTGTGAGACAGCAGTGCTAACCACTGTGCCACAGTGCTGCCCATTTATATTCAACCTCTTTATTTTCTTTACTAGTTGCTATTCTTGTGCTTTTGTTTCTTTATATCTTCAGCTTTCGACGACCCAAGTCTTTTAGCAATCACTTTGCTTTTTGACATTTTGTAAATAAAAATCTTGGAGTTGTGAAGGTTTTGAAAATAGAGCAATGTCCATGTCTAATTATAATTATGATACTTGTGGACTAAATATCTACAGTTGTATTTGTAGCGATTGTCCCTTCAAGGGCAACAAAGCAGACATGGGACAACCTGGCCTGGGGGGATTAATTGGGGCTGAGGTGGAGTCCTCTCTTAGGCAGAATGCATCTATAAGACATAGAATCATAGAATCCCTACAGTGCAAAAGGGGGTCATTCGGCCCATGGAGTCTGCAGTGACCATCCACAGAACATGGAGTCTGCAGTGACCATCCACAGAACATGGAGTCTGCAGTGACCATCCACAGAACATCCCACCCGGTCCACCCTCCTGCTTCAAACACACAATCCAGCACATCCACCATAGCTAATCCACCTAATATACACACTGAAGGCAATTTCCCATGGCCAATCCATGTAACCTGCACACTGGAGACAATTTACCATGGCTAATCCACCGAACATACATACCAGAGGCAAATTACTGCGGATGCTGGAATCTGAAACCAAAAGAGAAAATGCTGGAACGTCTCAGCAGGTCTGGCA
This sequence comes from Mustelus asterias, assembly GCF_964213995.1. Lineage (NCBI taxonomy): Eukaryota > Metazoa > Chordata > Chondrichthyes > Carcharhiniformes > Triakidae > Mustelus > Mustelus asterias. The sequence continues at coordinate 136,361,526 of NC_135809.1, read as the reverse complement.
GCATCTGTAAGGAGAGAAAAGAGCAGATGTTTTGAGTCCAGATGATCCTTTGTCAAAGCTAAAAGGCACAGAAAGTGAGAGACATTTATACTGTAGGGTGAGGGAATGAACCTTTTTTCCCCCTTTCTTTCTCCTTTTTCTCAATTTTACCTCTCTCCCACCCATTTCCCCCCTCCCCCCACATCTTCATCTGTCACAACGTACCCTCTGATTTCAGCTTCTCTGCCATTTGCCCAAACACCCTTTATTCTCTCTGTGGACTGCAACTAGCAGCCTTTTCCCCTGGTTTCTGTGGCTGTGACTCATCTTTCATTTCCTCACCCTGCAGTATAAATATCTCCCACTTTTTATGCCTTTTAGCTTTGACAAAGGATCATCTGGACTCAAAACATCAGCTCTTTTCTCTCCTTACAGATGCTGCCAGACCTGCTGAGATTTTCCAGCATTTTCTCTTTTGGTTACACACGAGAGGCAATTTACCATGGCCAACCAGCTAACCTGCACCTCTTTGAACACTAAGGGGCAGTCTAGCATGGCCAAAGTGGAAGATATGTAGGGACTGGGGCAGCTGGTGGGCGGCTTCAGGGCAGCTGGAGGGGCTGCTGGCCTCCATACAGTCTCTCCTTGTTAATAAGTACCTTTTGTATTCCTGACAAAGTCTGTAGTGTGCATCATTACAGTACTGGACTTTTTAAAACCTGCCATTACCAGTAAGGTTCATACACTTGCTATTACGCATGAGGCTTTCACTTGTTCTGTGGAGACAGGTAAGTTCAGAGTGATGAGGGGAAATGGATGGAGTACATTCATCGTAATATCTTGTGTCAAATGAAATCTGACAGATAAATAGAAAGCTCAACCAAATTTTTCCAAAAATCCTGTTCACAATGTGTTTCCCATTTCCTCCAGATATTTCAAACCTCCTTGCTTCAATACTCCTATTTTCTCCATTTTCTCCAAGTCTTGCCTCTTTCCTGGTTTAAAGTCAATGCCAAGTGTCAGCACCGCTGGCAAAGTAGCACTCTCCCAGTCTCTACCTCTCCCTCCATGATACTGCTCGTTCATCATGCTCCCTCCTGCTCTCCGCTTCTTGTCTATGGTCTTGCTTTCAATTCTTCTGTTGACCCCTCCTCCTCCTTCTCACTCAGTCCCAGTCAGTGGTGTGACCAGCTGTGCAGCAGGCATCATTTTAAGCAACTGCATTGTAAGGGTGCCGTCATGTGCGACAAGGTGACACCTGCACCAAAAATAAAATCATAGAAAGCCCCTTACTCCAAACTTCAGGTGCAAATGAAAGAAGGCCTGCAGCCCAGGAAACATTCTTATTTCCAAAGAGCTATGTAAACGCAAATGATTCTATGCAGTTCTTTTAATGATGTCTTTGTGCTGTTATATTATTGGTATTGTTAGACTGTAATTATATCAATTAAGTAAATGTGCAGTTAAAGTAATAAATTAACTGTTTAATTATGAAAATGTTGGGCTATTATTTTGCTTTTTTATGATGTCAGTGATATCTGCATCCTGTTAACATACTGATAACAACTTGAAGCTCTGTTACATCAATGATGTCTTCCTTTTGTTAAGGAATTAATGCAATTAAGATAAAGATGAGAACATTGCATTTCCAGCATGTTGATGATATACTTGCAGTCGTAGATATTAATATCTGTGAGCTGCAAAAATATAAATGTTTATAAAAATAAAATACATATTATATTAAATATAACAAATAAATATAAATACAAATAAAATAGAATGAATAAATGTACCTAAAATAAAATATAAATGTGTATAGAGTTAGTGATAGATATTAATATCTTCTTGCTGCAATTTCACAAAGGTTCAAGATCTAAGTGCATTCTCTGGCTTGATATTAAAATATAAAGAACAGGAAGTCGATGGGTTTTATCTCTGCTCTGCGCTGAGGTGCATGATTTCAGCTGGACATCAGTAAGGGTTTTTAAAATTCATTTTTATGGGATGTGGGTGTTGCTGGCTAGGCCAGCATTTATTGCCCATCCCTAATTGCCCTGCAGAAGGTGGTGGTGAGCTGCCTTCTTGAACCGCTGTAGTCCCTGAGGTGTAGGTACCCCCACAGTGCTGTTAAGGAGGGAGTTCCAGGATTTTGACCCAGTGGTAGCGAAGGAACAAGTCAGGATGGTGAGTGAATTGGAGGGGAACCTTCAGGTGATGATTTTCCCAGGTATCTGCTGCCTTTGCCCTTCCAAATAGTAGTGGTCGTGGGTTTGGTATGTGCTACCTAAGGAACCTTGGTGAATTCCTGCATTGCATATTGTAGATGGTACACACACGGCTGCCACTGTTCATCGATGATGGAGGGATTGAATGTTTGTGGAAGGGATAGCATTCAAGTTGGGTGGCTTTGTCCTGAATGGTAAAGTAACGTTTATTCATTAGCCACAAGTAGGCTTACATTCATACTGTATTGAAGTTACTGCGAAAATCCCCTAAGGTGTCAAGCTTCTTGAGTGTTGTTGGAAGCTGCACTCATCCAGGCAAGTGGGGAGTATTCCATCACACTCCTGACTTGTGCCTTGTAGATGGTGGACAGGCTTTGGGGAGTCAGGAGGTGAGTGTAAGAGAGTTGTGTCCTCAGTCCAACCATCTTCAGTTGCTTCACAAATGGTTTTCCCTTCACACTAAGATCAGGAGGGGTGATGTTTGCTGATGATAGTACAGTGTTCAGAATCATTCATGAATTCTCAGGTGATGAAGCAGCTCTGCATGCAGTAAAACCTGAACAAGTTTCAGGCTTGGGCTAATAAGTGGCAAGTAACATTCACCCCGCATAAAAGCCAGGCAATTATCATCTCAAACAGTCAATGAAATTAAAGTTAAAGTTTATTTATTAGTCACAAGTAGGCTTACATTAACACTGCAATGAAGTTACTGTGAAAATCACCTAGTTGCCACATTCTGGCGCCTGTTTGGGTACACTGAGGGAGAATTCGGCATGGCCAATGCACCTAACCTGTCTCTTCCCCTTAGCATTCAGTGACATTGCCATTATTGAATCTCCTTCCATTACATCATGGAAGTTCTGGGAAGTGGGTATGGTGGTGATCAGATTAGAAATGTAACTCAACCAAAATACATGGTTGCAAGGGCAGGTCAGAGGCTGGGTATTTTGTAATAAGTGACTTACTCCCTGAATCTCCAAAGCTTTTGACAAGTTCATTTGTTTTTGTAGTGTTGGCCAGAGGAGAAATGTTAGCGAGGGCACCTCACGATCTCTGCTTTTCTTTGACTAAAGGAATCGGATTACTACACATGCCTGAACAATCAAACAAAGTCTTCCTTTAAAGCTTGACCCAAAAAACAGCCTAGAAATTAGACCAGAGAGCAACTTTTGCACTGGAACTGGTCACAGGCTCCAGGCACACCCAATATTTAGCCCTGATGTTCATTTAGCTGTGACCAGTGAATGACTGACACCTACTCGGTGTTTTTAGGCTGCTTGCTGGGGAAGGGGATTGCAGTTTCAGAGTGCTAGGTCATCGGCAGCGGATGTCCTTTAGAGATGTGTTGTCAGGGCTTGATAGAGGAGAACAGCAATGTCACTGTGACACTGAGTTTCAAGCTTTCCTCAAGCATCACGGAATGTCACAGGCAGGTTTGTCTGCCGGAGTTGGGCGGGGGGCAGGGGGGCGGTGGAGCTGAGGTTGAATGTTTCTGAGGTTTACCCTGCAGGAATGCGGGTGGAAGCTCAAACTCAGATTGAAAAGAACAAATCTGTAAGGAGTTAAAGCAAAGCTGGAAGATTTACTTCATTGCTGCTGGAGGAAAGGTTTCCACTCAGACTCTCACGGTGAAGAAGGGCAGTTTGAGGGTTAGAGGGCCCCTGGATTAGCAGTGAACCCTCAGGAGCTAAGGAAGATTTTGGACTGGTACTGGGGAATTGAATTCTAATTAAAGGACAGTGTAACATACCTGTGACTGGTGCAGAAACGAAACTGGAAAGGTGGCCAAACCATGGCTTACAAGGGAAATTAGAGATAATATTAGACTCAAGGAAGAGGCACACAAACTGGCCAGAAAAAAACAGCAAACCTGAGGACAGGGAGCAGTTTAGAATTCAGCAAAGGAAGACAAAGGGATTGATAAAGAAGGGGAAAATAGAAATCAGGTGAACATAAAAACTGACTGTAAAATAATGTGTGACAGGGTGTCCTTTTCCTAAAAGTGAGATGTGAGCAGATGTTGCCTGGTCTTTATAGACTGATGTTTTTGATTTTGGAATTTGATCTACAACATTCCTGGATTCCTCAGTTGCTTCCACGTCGCGTTTGGCGGTATCTGGATCGGAGTGGAGTGGCAGTTGGTGAGTAGGATTATCCAATCAAAAGTGACCGGTAATGATCATGTCATGATGTGGAGGTGCCGATGTTGGACTGGGGTAAACACAGTAAGAAGTTTAACAACACCAGGTTAAAGTCCAACAGGTTTATTTGGTAGCAAATACCACTCGCATTCGGAGCGCTCCCCCTTCGTCAGGTGGAGTGGAGAAATGCTCCACCTCCACCTGACGAAGGGGCAGCGCTCCGAAAGCAAGTGGCATTTGCTACCAAATAAACCTGTTGGGCTTTAACCTGGTGTTAAACTTCTTACAATGATCATGTCATCAGATTGGCCTTTCTGTAATGAGAGCTGGACCAGAAGGCTTGCCCCATCCCTTGCAGAGGCTTGTGCTGTCAACGCAGGTCAATTGTTAACCATGAAATTGATACATGGGCCACACAGCGAGTAATGGTTCATCCTCAGTCGAGTAGTTCTCTCGCCTGAGTCAAAAGGTGCAGTTCAAGTCTGAAAGGGTTAATAGTAATGTGGTGGACCTCAGTTGTGCCTTTGTCTGATATGGACCACCGTTGTGTGTTTTCATGCCTGGACACATCCCCTCCCAGTTCGGTTCCTCCCCTCGGCACCTCGTATAAAGGTGGCTGTCTCCTCCCCCTTGTTCAGTCCAGGATTGGTTATTTGTTGGGATGTGCTCCTGATTCTGTTGTGAATAAAAGCCTACACTTGTATTGGCACACCGGTAGTCTTTCGCCTTATTGATAGCGCATCAAGTCATACCAATAATCAAACCAATTTAAAAATCACTTAAGCTGCAAGTCGCTAAACTCAGCCACACAGGGAAACTGGGAGAAACCATAGGCCTCGATTGTAAGCAGACCCAGAGAAGAGTCAAAGACCACAAAACTCCCAGTTACAAGGAAGGCCTCAGTCACACAACATAGACACAAGGCCTCTGTTGAATTGTGCACCGCTGCAGCTTGTTAGTATCTGTTCTCGTAAAGGACAATGAACATAGGAGGACATGGGGAGGTTGAGATACCATTGGTTGGACCTATAACTATCACAATCACGTCTGGCAGTTAGTAGATAAATAGAAAGGAATACATGCTTGGAGGTATTACAATGAAGTGCTCAAATTTTAAATGGACAACTAAACTCTTATGTTACACCTTATGTCATCCTAACTATTCATTGTGAGTGGATGCAGATAATTTCTGAGCAAATGTGAACCTTTGATTGGTATATGCTAATTACTCATAACCAAACCGGAAAGTATCACTGCCTGGGTGAGGCTTCACTCTGGGCTCTCTGGTGTGCCGCCTGCTGATGTATCAGATTCCTCGTTCCAGCACAAAAATGGAGGTCATTAGAAGACTCTGAAATTCTCCGTCTGATCACTCAAGGGGACAGAGTCCAAAAGCAGCTGGACAGCTAATGTTGTCCCTCAAAAAAGACCCACTACAGTTCTGTACTTGAGTACAGAATCCAAACTGATGCTTCAATCGTGTCCACTTGCATCTTGCAGATTAGGTTTTAGCCTGAGTCCACACACCTGACAGGATGACTTTATTTAAAAATCAGGTATTTTGAAGAAGGATGATGAGTTCTCCTTGGTGTCCGAATCAACCAACATCAGTAAAGAAATCATTATCTGGTCATTATCACATTGTTGATTGTAGAAACTTCATGTGTGCAAAGTGGCTGCCATGTATTCAAACAGCGATTGTCCTTCAACATTACGCCATTGGCTGTGAAGCCTTTTGGAGCATCCTGCAGCTGTGAAAGGCACTATGTGAGAGCAGTACAGTAGTTAGCACTGCTGCCTCACAGTGCCAGGGATCCGGTTCGATTCCCGGCTTGGGTCATTGTCTGTGTGAAGTTTGCATGTTCTCCCCGTGTCTGCGTGGGTTTCCTCTGGATGCTCCGCTTTCCTCCCACAGTCCAAAGATGTGGAGTTGCAGATAGTGATGAAGATTGTCAGATCATACAGCAGGATACAGATAGGCTAGAAAATTGGGCGGAGAAATGGCAGATGGAATTTAATCCGGACAAGTGCAAATTGATGCATTTTGGTAGATCCAATTCAGATGGCAGCTATAAAATAAATGGCAGAGCCATCAGGAGCATAGACACACACAGAGATCTGGGAGTACAGGTCCACAGATCCTTAAAAGTGGCAGCACAGGTGGAAAAGGTGGTGAAGAAAGCATATGGCACGCTTGCCTTCATCGGACGAGGCATCGAGTATAAAAGTTGCAAATTATGTTTCAGTTGTATAAAGCGTTGGTTAGGCCACATTTGGAATATGTGTTCAATTCTGGTCACGACACTACCAGAAGGACATGGAGGCTTTAGAGAGAGTGCAGAAAAGGTTTACCAGGATGTTGCTTGGTATGGAGGGTATTAGCTATGAGGAGAGATTGAATAAACTGGGATTGTTCTCCCTGGAAAGACGAAGACCGAGGGGTGACCTGATAAAGTTTATAAAATTATGAGGGATCTAGATAAGGTGAACAGTTGGAAGCTTTTTCCCAGGGCAGAAATGACAATTACAAGGGGGCACAAGTTCAAGGTAAGTGGGGAAAGGTTCAGTGGAGATGTGTGGGGGATGTTTTTTACACAGAGGGTGGTGGGGGCCTGGAATGCACTGCTAAGTGAGGTGGTTGAGGCAGATACTTTAATGACATTTAAGACTTACCTGGATAGACACATGTATGGAGGAATACTGGTGGTTGGTCTAGATAGGACAATGCGATCAGCGCAGGCTTGGAGGGCCGAAGAGTCTGTTCCTGGGCTGTACTGTTCTTTGTTCTTTGTGTGGTTTAGGTGGATTGGCCATGCTAAATTGCCCCTTAGTGTTAGGGGGACTAACTAGGGTAAATGCATGGGGTAATGGGGATAGGGCTGAATGGCCTCCTTCTGCACTGCAGAGATTCAATGATTCTAAATAAATGTTAATTCTTGCTTTCTTGTTCACAGTGTTGCTCTGTGGAATTGAGTGCCTGGCTAGCATAATCGATAGCCTGATAGACACACTTTTTGCACAAGCACACACTCTACACCCACAGGAATTAGTTCAGGATGGAACCTTGTTTTATTAGTAAGAAATATCAACCATCTCTGTATGACGAGAAAGTGATTGCTTAATCTGAAATATAGTGGGAGCAGGTTTGCAAATTCAGCATTCTGGTGTTATTTCTCACAATGACTGCAGAATTGAAGCTAAATTTGGAATAGAAATCAATAAAAAAATTAACTGTGCCTCGGAAACGGAAGAATTCAGATAAATTACTTGGACTGTATCAGTGTAGATTGTATTAAGAACATAAGAACATAAGAACTAGGAGCAGGAGTAGGCCATCTGGCCCCCCGAGCCTGCTCCGCCATTCAATAAGACCATGGACTCAGTTCCACTTACCCGCCCGCTCACCATAACCCTTAATTCCTTTACTGTTCAAAAATGTATCTATCCTTGCCTTAAAAATATTCAACGAGGTAGCCTCAACTGCTTCACTGGGCAGAGAATTCCATAACCCATTGGGTGAAGAAGTTCTTCCTCAACTCAGTCCTAAATCTGCTCCCCCTTACTTTGAGGCCATGTCCCCTTGTTCTAGTTTCACCTGCCAGTGGAAACAACTTCCCTGCTTCTATCTATCTATTCCTTTCATAATCTTATATGTTTCTATAAGATCTCCCCTCATACTTCGGAATTCCAATGAGTATAGCCCCAGTCTACTCAGTCTCTCCTTATAAGCCAACCCTTTCAACTCTGGAATCAACCTAGTGAATCTCCTCTGCAACCCCTCCAGTGCCAGTATATCCTTTCTCAAGTAAGGAGGCCAAAACTGTACACATTACTCCAGGTGTGGCCTCAAAAGCACCTTATGCAGCTGCGACATAATCTCGCTGTTTTTAAACTCCATCCCTCTCGCAATGAAGGACAAAATTCCATTTGCCTTCTTAATTACCTGCTGCACCTGCAAACCAACCCCTTGAGATTCCTGCACAAGAACACCCAGGTCCCTCTGCACAGCAGCATGCTGCAATTTTTTACCATTTAAGTAATAGTCCATTTTGCTGTTATTCCTACCAAAATGGATGACCTCACATTTACCAACATTGTACTCCATCTGCCAGACCCTCGCCCACTCACTTAGATTATCTATATCCCTTTGCAGACTTTCAGCATCCTCTGCACACTTTGCTCTGCCACTTATCTTAGTGTCATCTGTGAATTTTGACACACTACACTTGGTCCCCAACTCCAAATCATCTATGTAAATCGTAAACATTTGCAGTCCCAACACTGATCCCTGAGGCACACCACGAGTCACTGATCGCCAACCAGAAAAACACCCATTCACTCCCATTCTTTGCTTTCTGTTAGTTAACCAATCCTTTATCCATGCTAATACCTTACCTGTAACACCCTGCAGCTTTATCTTATGCAGCAACCTTTGGTACGGCACCTTGTCAAATGTCTTCTGGCAATCCAGATACACCACATCCACAGGTTCCCCATTGTCCACTGCACATGTAATGTTCTCAAAGAATTCCACCAAATTAGTCAAACATGACCTGCCCTTCATGAACACATGCTGCGTCTTCCCAATGAGACAACTTATATCCAGATGTCTCGCTATGTCTTCCTTGATGATAGATTCAAGCATTTTCCCGACTACAGAAGTTAAGCTAACCAGTCTATAGTTACCCACCTTTTGTCTACCTCCTTTTTTAAACAGTGGCGTCACATTTGATGTTTTCCAATCTGCGGGAACCACCCCAGAGTCCAGCGAATTTTGGGAAATCAACACTAGTGCATTTGCTATTTCTTCCGCCATTTCTTTTAGTACCCTGGGATGCATTCCATCAGAGGCAGGAGACTTGTCTACCTTTAGCCCCAATAACTTGCCCAACACTTCCTTTTTCATGATAATGATAGTTTCGAGGTTCTCACCTGCCGTAGCCTTCCTGTCATCAATTTTTGGCAAGTTATTTGTGTCTTCCACTGTGAAGAACGATACAAAATACCTGTTCAATGCCTCAGCCATTTCCCCATTTCCAGTTATTACATCCCCCTTTCATCCTCTAAAGGACCAATGTTTACTTTAGCCACTCTTTTTCGTTTTATATATTTGCAGAAACTTTTGCTATCTTTTTATATTCTGAGCTAGTTTTCTCTCATAATCCATCTTACTTTTCTTTATAGCTTTCTTCGTGACTTTTTGTTGACATTTAAAGATTTCCCAATCCTCTGGTTTCCCACTAATCTTTGCCACTTTATGTGCATTTTCTTTCAATTTGAAAACCGCCTTTATTTCCTTAGATATCCATGGCTGATTATTTCTTTTTCTACAGTCCTTCCTTATCACTGGTATATACTTTTGCTGAGCACTGTGAAAAATTGCTTTGAAAGTCCTCCACTGCTCCTCAATTGTCCCACCATAAAGTGTTTGCTCCCAGTCTACCTTAGCCAACTCCTCCTTCATCCCATTGTAGTCTCCTTTGTTTAAGCACAAGACACTGGTATTGGATTTTACCTTCCCACGCACCATCTGTATTTTAAATTCAACCATACTGTGATCGCTTCTTCCGAGAGGATCCTTAACTGTAAGATCATTAATTACCCCTGTCTCATTACATAGGACCAGATTTAGGATAGCTTGCTCCCTCATAGGTTCCATTACATACTGTTCAAGGAAGTTATCATGGATACATTCTATGAACTCCTCCCCAAGGCTGCCTTGACCGACCTGGTTTGACCAATTGATATGTAGATTAAAATCCCCCATGATAATTGCTGTACCATTCTTACATGCATCAGTTATTTCTTTGTTAATTTCTCACCCCACCATGATGTCATTATTTGGTGGCCTATAGACTACGTCTATCAGTGACTTTTTCCCCTTACTATTTCTAATTTCCACACAAATGGATTCAACCTTTCTTGTCATAGAACTTATATCATCTCTCACTACTGCCCTGATGTCATCCTTAAATATCAGAGCTACACCACCTCCCTTATCATCCTCTGTCCTTCCGGACAGTCTGACACCCCTGGATATTTAACTCCCAGTCGTGACCATCCAGCAGCCATGTCTCCGTAATGGCCACCAAATCATACTCATTCGCAATGATTTGTGCCGTCAACTCATTTACCTTGTTCATCCTGAGGTCAGATCACATTTTGTAGAATCCCTACAATGCAGAAGGAGGCCATTTGGCCCATCAAGTCTGCACCGACCTCAATCCCACCAAGGCCCTATCCCCATAATCCTACTTATTTACCCCACTAACCCCCTGACACTAAGGGTCAATTTAGCAAGGCCAATTTAGCAAGGCCAATCAACTTAACCTGCACATTTAACACAGACAAGTGTGAGATATTGCACTTTGGAAGGACAAACCAAAGAAGAACGTACAGGGTAAATGGTAGGACTCTGAAGAGTGCAGTTGAACAGAGGGATCTGGGAATACAGGTACAGAATTCCCTAAAAGTGACGTCACAGGTGGATAGGGTCGTAAAGAGTGCCTTTGGTACATTGGCCTTTATATATCGGAGTATCGAGTATAAAAGTTGGAGTGTTATGGTACATGGGATTTAATGGGATTGAGGGCTATAGATAGGCCTAGAGGTGGGGATGTGATCGGCGCAACTTGTGGGCCGAAGGGCCTGTTTGTGCTGTGGCTTTCTATGTTCTATGTTCTATGTTATATAAGGCATTGGTGAGGCCGAATTTGGAGTATTGTGTACAGTTTTGGTCACCTAGTTACAGGAAGGATGTAAATAAGATTGAAAGAGTGCAGACAAGGTTCACAAGGATGTTGCCGGGACTTGAGAAGCTGAGTTACAGAGAGAGATTGAATAGGTTGGGACTTTATTCCCTGGAGCGTAGAAGATTGAGGGGAGATTTGATAGAGGTGTATAAGATTTTGATGGGTATAGATAGAATGAATGCAAGCAGGCTTTTTCCGCTGAGGCTTGGGGAGAAATAAACCAGAGGGCATGGGTTGAGGGTGAAAGGAGAAAAGTTTAAAGGGAATATTAGGGGGGGCTTCTTCACGCAGAGAGTGGTGGGAGTGTGGAATGAGCTGCCGGATAAAGTGGCAAATGCGGGGTCACTTTTAACATTTAAGAAAAACTTGGACGGGTTCATGGATGAGAGGGTTGTGGAGGGATATGGTCCAAGTGCAGGTCAGTGGGACTAGGCATAAAATGGTTCGGCACAGACAAGAAGGGCCAAAAGGCCTGTTTCTGAGCTGTAATTTTCTATGGTTCTATGGTTCTATCTTTGGCGTGTGGGAGGAAACCGGAACACCCGGAGGAAACTCACACAGGCACGGGGAGAATGTACAAACTCCACTCAGACAGTGGCTCAAGCCAGGAATCGAACCCGGGTCCCTGGTGCTGTGAGGCAGCAGTGCTAACCACTGTGCCACTGTGCCGCCCTATTTGTAAAAACCAAGGTGAAAATATTCTGCAACGTCCTCCCAAATTCATACTTGAGCCTCGGGATGAGTGTATTAAAACATCATCATAAAATATCATCAGGTCTGGATTTCAGACTCAAGTGACTGCGCTGGGAATTGAACAACAACCTTCTGACCCAGGCTGAGAGAACAAAGCGACTGAGAATGAACCAATAACAGCTGTGTAACAATCTGTGGCTGACAATTTGCCTGTAGTTACCACAGTCTTCGATAGACATATAAAACTGAATTTATTCAGGGAAAATTTGTGCTTAGCTGACTTGATGAGGAAACAGGGAGCGTTGATGAGGGCAATGCTGTTGATGTGGTGTACATGGACTTTCAAAAATACCACACAACAGACTTGTGAGCAAAGTTAAAGCTCACAGATAAGGGATAATAGCAATGCAGATACAAAGTTGGTCAGTGACAGGAAACAGAGAGTAATGGATCTTGGATACCTCTCAGACAGGAGAAGTTTTTGTGCAGTTTCCCAGGCATCCGTCTTCCTGAGCTATATTAGTGACCGAGACTTTGGTGCACAGTTAAAGTTAAAGTTTATTTATGAGTTACATAAGTAGGCTTACATTCACACTGAAATGAAGTTACTGTGAAAATCCTCTATTTGCCACACCCCGGCGCCTGTTCGGGTACACAGAGGGAGAATTTAGCATGGCCAATGCACCTAACCAGCACGTCTTTCAGACTGTGGGAGGAAACCGGAGCACTCGAAGGAAACCCGCGCAGACACGGGGAAAACGTACAGACTCCGCACAGGCAATCACCCACAAATTCAAAACTTACACCTTACCATAAAGCTGGGAAGAATTGTGAACCCTGAGGAGGATAGTTTAGAACTTCAAAAGAATATAGACAGGCTGGTTGAGGGGGTGACAAGATGAAATTTAATAAATAGAAGTGTGAAGTGACTTTTGATCGAACGAGTGAGGAGAGGTGATATAAACTAAAGGGTACAAATCTAAAGGAGTTGCAGTAAACAGGGCCCCAAGTGTATATCCCAGTATCTAAGAAAAAACAAGCAGCGTGCCTCAATGACTATCGTCCAGTGGCTCTGACATCCATCATTATAAAGTGCTTCAAAAGACTAATTATGGCACAAATCAATTCCAGCCTCACAGACTACCTGGATCCATTACAGTTTGCCTATCGCCACAACAGGTCCACAGCAGACGCCATATCCCTGGCCCTGCACTCAACCCTGGAACACCTAGATAACAAAGACACCTACATCAGACCCCTATTTATTGACTACAGCTCAGCCTTCAACACCATTATTCCCATGAAACTCATCTCCAAACTCCGTGGCCTGGGCCTCGGCACCTCCCTCTGCTACTGGATCCTGAACTTCCTAATCCACAGACCACAATCAGTAAGGATAGGTAACCACACCTCCTCCATGACCATCCTCAACACCAGTGCCCCACAAGGCTGTGTTCTCAGCCCCCTACTCTACTCCTTATACACCTATGGCTGTGCGGCCAAATTCCCCTCCAATTCAATTTTCAAGTTTGCTGATGACACCACTGTAGTAGGACAGATCTTAAACAATGACGAGACAGTACAGGAAAGAGAGAGAATCTGGTGAACTGATGCGGCAACAATAATCTCTCCCTCAATGTCAACAAAATGAAGGAGATTGTTATTGACTTCAGGAAGCGTAGAGGAGAACACGCCCCTGTCTACACCAACGGGGACGAAGTAGAAATGGTCAAGACTTTCAAGTTTTTAGGTGTCCAGATCACCAAAAACCTGTCCTGGTCCTCCATGCCGGCACTATAATTAAGACAGCCACCCAATGCTTCTACTTTCTCAGAAGACAAAGGAAATTTGGCATGTCAGCTACGACTCTCACCAACTTTTACAGATGTACCATAGAAAGCATTCTTTCTGGTTGTATCACAGCTTGGTATGGATCCTACACTGCCCAAGACCGCAAGAAACTACAAAAGGTTGTGAATGTAGCCCAATCCATCACTCAAACCAGCCTTCCATCCATTGACTCTGTCTACATTTCCCACTGCCTCGGCAAAGCAACCAACGTAATTAAGGATCTCACGCACCTTGGATATTCTCTCTTCCACCTTCTTCCATCGGGAAAACATTCAAAAGTCTGAGGCCATGTACCAACCGACTGAAGAACGAGATCTTCTCTGCTGATGTCAGACTTTTGAATGGACCTACCTTGCGTTAAGTTGATCTTTCTCTACACCCTAGCTATGACTGTAACACTACATTCTGCTCTCTCTCATTTCCTTCTCTATGAACAGTATGCTTTGTCTGTATAGCGCGCAAGAAACAATACTCTTCACTGTATGTTAATACATGTGACAACAATAAATCAAATCAAATTAAATATGCATATGCATCATTGAAAATTGCAGGGAAGGCAGAGAGCACGATTAATAAAGCATAGAGGATCCTGGGCTTTAAAAATAGAGCATAAACAAGGAAGCTACGGTACATCTCAATAAAACAATGGCGTCAACTGGAGTATTGTGTCCGTAAACACCCATTAGGAAGGATGTGAAGGCATTAGAGAGGGTGCAGCAAAGGTTATGAGAATAGTGCCAGGGATGAGGAACATAGAACATAGAACAGTACAGCACAGAACAGGCCCTTCGGCCCACGATGTTGTGCTGAGCTTTATCTGAAACCAAGATCAAGCTATCCCACTCTCTATCATCCTGGTGTGCTCCATGTGCCTATCCAATAACCGCTTAAATGTCCCTAAAGTGTCTGACTCCACTATCACTGCAGGCAGTCCATTCCACACCCCAACCACTCTCTGCGTAAAGAACCTACCTCTGATATCCTTCCTATATCTCCCACCACGAATCCTATAGTTATGCCCCCTTGTAATAGCTCCATCCACCCGAGGAAATAGTCTTTGAACGTACACTCTATGTATCCCCTTCATCATTTTATAAACCTCTATCAAGTCTCCCCTCAGCCTCCTCCGCTCCAGAGAGAACAGCCCGAGCTCCCTCAACCTTTCCTCATAAGACACACCGTCCAAACCAGGCAACATCCTGGTAAATCTCCTCTGCACTCTTTCCAGCACTTCCACATCCTTCTTATAGTGAGGTGACCAGAACTGCACACGATATTCCAAATGTGGTCTCACCAAGGTCCTGTACAGTTGCAGCATAACCCCACGGCTCTTAAACTCCAACCCCCTGTTAATAAAAGCTAACACACTATCGGCCTTCTTCACAGCTCTATCCACTTGAGTGGCAACCTTTAAAGAACTGTGGATATGGACCCCAAGATCTCTCTGTTCCTCCACAGTCTTCAGAACCCTACCTTTGACCCTGTAATCCACATTTAAATTAGTCCTACCAAAATGAATCACCTCACATTTATCAGGGTTAAACTCCATTTGCCATTTTTCAGCCCAGCTTTGCATCCTATCTATGTCTCTTTGCAGCCTACAACAGCCCTCCACCTCATCCACTACTCCACCAATCTTGGTGTCATCAGCAAATTTACTGATCCACCCTTCAGCCCCCTCCTCTAAGTCATTAATAAAAATCACAAAGAGCAGAGGACCAAGCACTGATCCCTGTGGCACTCCGCTGGCAACCTGCCTCCAATCCGAAAATTTTCCATCCACCACCACCCTCTGTCTTCGATCAGACAGCCAGTTACCTATCCAATCGGCCAACTTTCCCTCTATCCCACACCTCCTCACTTTCATCATAAGACGACCATGGGGGACCTTATCAAACGCCTGACTAAAATCCATGTATATGACATCAACTGCCCTACCTTCATCAACACACTTAGTTACCTCCTCAAAAAATTCAATCAAATTTGTGAGGCACGACTTGCCCTTCACAAATCCGTGCTGACTATCCCGGATTAATCCGCATCTTTCTAAATGGTCGTCAATCCCATCCCTAAGGAACTTTTCCATCAATTTACCAACCACCGAAGTAAGACTAACCGGTCTATAATTACCAGGGTCATTTCTATTCCCTTTCTTAAACAGAGGAACAACATTCGCCATTCTCCAGTCCTCTGGCACCATCCTCGTGGACAGTGAGGACCCAAAGATCAAAGCCAAAGGCTCTGCAATCTCAACCTTTGCCTCCCAAAGAATCCTAGGATATATTTCATCAGGCACAGGGGACTTATCGACCTTCAGTTTATTCAAAACTGCCAGGACATCCTCCCTCCGAACATCTATTTTCTCCAGCCTATTAGCCTATAACACCTTCTCTTCCTCAAAAACATGGCCCCTCTCCACTGAAGAAAAGTATTCATTCATCACCTCGCCTATCTCTACTGACTCCATACACAAGTTCCCACTACTGTCCTTGACCGGCCCTAACCTCACCCTGGTCATTCTTTTATTCCTCACACAAGAGTAAAAAGCCTTGGGGTTTTCCTTGATCCGACCCGCCAAGGACTTCTCATGTTCCCTTCTAGCTCTCCTCAGCCCCTTTTTCAGCTCGTTCCTTGCTAACTTGTAACCCTCAATCGAGCCATCTGAACCTTGTTTCCTCATCCCTACATAAGCTTCCCTCTTCCTTTTCACAAGACATTCCACCTCTTTCGTGAACCATGGTTCCCTCACTCGGCCATTTCCTCCCTGCCTGACAGGGACATATCTATCAAGGACACCCAGTATTTGTTCCTTGAAATAGTTCCACTTTTCATTCGTGCCTTTCCCTGACAGTTTTTGTTCCCAACTTATGCCCCCTAATTCTTGCCTAATCGCATCATAATTACCTCTCCCCCAATTGTAAACCTTGCCCTGCCGTACGGCCCTATCCCTCTCCATTGCAATAACAAAAGACACCAAATTGTGGTCACTATCTCCAAAGTGCTCTCCCACAACCAAATCTAACACTTGGCCCGGTTCATTTCTCAGTACCAAATCCAATGTGGCCTCACCTCTTGTCGGCCTATCCACATATTGTGTCAGGAAACCCTCCTGCACACACTGCACAAAAACTGCCCCATCCGAACTATTTGACCTACAAAGGTTCCAATCAATACTTGGAAAGTTAAAGTCCCCCATGACAACTACCCTGTGACCCCCACACATATCCATAATCTGCTTAGCAATTTCTTCCTCCACATCTCTATTATTATTTGGGGGCCTATAGTAAACTCCTAACAACGTGACCACTCCTTTCCTATATCTAACCTCAGCCCATATTACCTCAGTGTGCAGATCCCCCTCAAAGTGCTTTTCCGCAGCCGTTAAACTATCCTTGATTAACAATGCTACTCCTCCACCTCTTTTACCAGCTTCCCTACACTGACTGAAACATCTATACCCCGGAACATCCAACAACCATTCCAGTCCATGTTCTACCCACATCTCCATAATGGCCACAACATCGTAGTCCCAAGTACCAATCCACGCCCCAAGTTCATCTACCTTGTTCCGGATGCTCCTTGCATTGAAGTAGACACACTTCAACCCACCTTCCTGTCTACCGGTACCCACCCTTGACCCTGATACCTTCCCCAATACCTCACCACCCTCAACACTGACTTCTGGACTACAACTCCTTTTCCCACTCCCCTGACAAATTAGTTTAAGCCCCCCTGAAGAGCCGTATCAAATTTCCCCCCCCAGGATATTGGTGCCCCTCTGGTTCAGGTGCACCCCGTCCTGTTTGTACAGGTCCCACCTTCCCCAGAATGTGTTCCAATTATCCACGTATCTGAAACCTTCCCTCCTACACCATCCCTGCAACCACATGTTTAACTGCACTCTCTCCCTGTTCCTCAACTCGCTATCACGTGGCACCGGCAACGTACCAGAGTTGACCACATGTTTTGTCTTGGCTCTCAGCTTCCAGCCCAGCTCCCGAAATTCCTGTTTTAAATCCCCGTCCCTTCTCTTACCTATGTCGTTGGTACCAATGTGTACCATGGCTTGTGACTGCTTCCCCTCCCCCTTAAGAATCCGGAAAGCACGGTCCGAGACGTCACGGACCTTGGCATCCGGTAGGCAACATACCATCTGTGAGTCTCTTTTGCTGCCACAGAACCTCCTATCTATCCCTCTAACTAACGAGTCCCCAATAACTATTGCCCTCCTGCTCTCCCCCTTCCCCACCCGAGCCACAGAGACGGACACAGTGCTGGAGATCCTCTCACTGTGGCTCACCACTGGTATGTCATCCCCCTCAACCGTATCCAAAGCGGAATACTTGTTGCTAAGGGGAATGACCACTGGGGATCCCTGCACTGACTGCTTCCTCCCAGCCCCTCTCACCGTCACCCATCTGTTTTCATTCCTCGGAGTAACTGTATCCCTAAAGCTTCTGTCTATGGCCACCTCTGCGTCCCTAATGATCCTAAGGAACTTCAGTTACATTGAAAGATTGAGACTATTCTCTTTGGAGAAGGTTGGAGTGAGATTTGATCGAGGTCTTCAAGATCATGAGGGAAGGGCTGCAAATAGGATACCAATTTAACTAATTTACTGGAATTCACAAGCGCAGTGGACAATGGGGATCCTGTGGATGTGGTATATCTGAATTTATGGAGGCATTTAACAAGGTGCCGCACCAAAGACTGTTACATAAGATAAAGGTGCATGGTGTTACAGGTAATGTATTAGCATGGATAGAGGATTGGTTAACTAACTGAAAGCAAAGAGTGGGGGTAAATGGGTGTTTTTCTGGTTGGTGATCAGTGTGCCTCAGGGATCAGTGTTGGGATTGCAATTGTTTATGATTTACATAGATGATTTGGAGTTGGGGACCAAGTGTAGTGTGTCAAAATTCACAGATGATACTAAGGTGGATGGAAGAGCAGAGTGAGCAGAGGACGCTGAAAGTCTGCAAAGGGATATAAATAGTCTAAGTGAGTGGGCAAGGGTCTGACAGATGGAGTACAATGTTGGTAAATGTGAGGTCATCCATTTTGGTAAGAATACAGTAAAATGGATTATTATTTAAATGGTAAAAAATTGCAGCATGCTGCTATGCAGTGGGACCTGGGTGTCCTTGTGCAAGAATCACAAGGAGTTGCTTTGTTGGTGCAGCAGGTAATTAAGGCGGCAAATGGAATTTTGTCCTTCATTGCTAGAGGGATGGAGTTTAAAAATAGCGAGGTTATGTTGCAGCTGTATAAGGTGCTGGTGAGGCCACACCTGGAGTACTGTGTACAGTTTTGGTCTCTTTACTTGCGAAAAGATATACTGGCACTGGAGGGGGTGCAGAGGAGATTCACTGGGTTGATTCCGGAGTTGAGAGGGTTGGTTTATGAGGAGAGACTGAGCAGACTGGGGCTACACTCATTGGAATTCAGAAGAATGAGGGAAGATCGTTTAGAAACATATAAGATTATGAAGGGAATAGATAAGATAGAAGCAGGAAGGTTGTTTCCACTGGCAGGTGAAACTAGAACTGGGGGGCATAGCCTCAACATAAGGGGGAGCAGATTTAGGACTGAGTTGAGGAGGAACTTCTTCACCCAAAGAGTTGTGAATCTGCAGAATTCCCTGCCCAATGAACCAGTTGAGGCGGCTACCTCATTGAATGTTTTTAAGGCAAAGATAGGTAGATTTTTGAACAGTAAAGGAATTAAGGGTTATGGTGAGCGGGCGGGTAAGTGGAGCTGAGTCCACGAAAAGACCAGCAATGATCTTATTGAATGGCGGAGCAGGCTCGAGGGGCCAGATGGCCTACCCCTGATCCTAGTTCTTATGTTCTTAAGGTGATTGGAAAAAGAAGCAATGGCAACATTGTTTTCACACAGAGAATGGAACGGTCCTGGAATTCACAGTGGGGGAGGCAATGGTTCAATCATTGCTTTCAAAGCAGAATTGGAACATTATCTAAGCAGGAAGCAGTTGAAGATTTGTGAGGAAAAGGCAGGGGAGTGGCACAAAGTGAATTGCTCTCGCCAGGAGCCAGCACAGACACACTGGGCCGAATAGTCCCATTCTATGATTCCAAGAGGAGGCATGTTTTCTGCAATCTCTGCTCAGTCCGTTCCAAACTCCGGGTGGGATATTTAAGTACGCAAAATAAATCGATTGGCAAAATGTCAAAATTTGCTTCTTCCCAATTTTGCATTAATTGGGATTTTGGGCTGAAGGTCACAGTGAGGTTAACAACCTTCACCATTATTCAGGCAGAAATTGGACATCCTCTGATGTTTGCATCTGTGCAGGTAAACGTAGAAATCAGGAAGATACTTCACTACACGCTGCGCACCTCTGGATGTTTCTCTACACAGGTATGTCCTGGCTGTGCAGAAACAAACGCTTCAGTATTTAAATTGCTCAAATTATTGGTGATAAGAATATTTTACTTTGTGGATTCACGGTGAAGGAAATGAGCATTTTCACAAAGAAGACCAGCGGGTTTGGCAGCTGCAAAGAGCAGCTCAAGCGCTCGGGGAGTGCTGGCAATCAGAAGCAACTGTAGTTCGCTGGAAGCACTTTGAAATCCCAAGCTGGTAAAGCTGACAATAGTCAGCTGGAGAGTTTCCAGAAATGGAAGGCAGGATGTAATGTACCAGAAAGCACAGGGAAACCTCAGCTGTCCTGCTGCTGTTTAATCCCTCCGTCAAGGTGGGAGGACAGAAGAGTGTGCGGCGGAGATTCTCCTGCGCTGACAAAGCAAATCCTGAAAGGCAGAGCCAGAAATTCTGCTTCAGAAGCCAGCGTCTCTCTGCAGAAAGGATTCAAAGAGAAAATGTCCGCTCTGATTGTAGATCTTCCGGCAACTGTGCTCTTAACAGTTGAAGCAAAATCTGCATCATTTCCAAGAATTCATTTGTCAGAATTCAAAACCCACTGGACATCTTGTGGGGAGGCAGTGGTGCAGTGGTATTGTCACTGGAATAGTGACCCAAAGACCAGGGTAATGCTTTCGGGACCCAGGTTCAAATCCCACCACGGTGAAGCTAGAATTAAACAAAAATCTGGAATTAAAAGTCTGATGATGACCATGAATACGGTGCTCCGGTTTCCTCCCACAGTCTGAAAGATGTGCTGGGAAGATGCATTGACCCAAACAGGCACCGGACTGTGGCGACTTGGGGAATTTCACAGTAACTTCATTACAGTATTAATGTAAGCCTTACTTGTGACTAATAAATTAACTTTAATCTGAATTTACCCCGTTAACTCGAGCTTAGACTCCATTTATTCATGTCTCCTCTGACCCAGTAAGAAGTTTAACAACACCAGGTTAAAGTCCAACAGGTTTATTTGGTAGCAAAAGCCACACAAGCTTTCGGAGCTGCAAGCCCCTTCTTCAGGTGAGTGGGAATTCTGTTCACAAACAGAGCATATAAAGACACAGACTCAATTTACATGAATAATGGTTGGAATGCAAATACTTACAACTAATCAAGTCTTTAAGAGACGAAACAATGTGAGTGGAGAGAGCATCAAGACAGGCTAAAAAGATGTGTATTGTCTCCAGACAAGACAGCCAGTGAAACTCTGCAGGTCCACGCAACTGTGGGAGTTACAAATAGTGTGACATGAACCCAATATCCCGGTTGAGGCCGTCCTTGTGTGTGCGGAACTTGGCTATCAGTTTCTGCTCAGCGACTCTGCGCTGTCGTGTGTCTTGTGTGGCTTTTGCTACCAAATAAACCTGTTGGACTTTAACCTGGTGTTGTTAAACTTCTTACTGTGTTTACCCCAGTTCAACGCCGGCATCTCCACATCATTCCTCTGACCCAGACAGAGTTAAAGGACGGAGTATTTGGCTCTCACTGGTGGTCAGCTGGGAAAGTAGTTAATTCAACGGGCTGGTGGCATAGTCAAATCCCACTGTCTTCTCTGTTCTGCCAGCATTAAGTTCTGAGCGGGAAGACCCATGGCCGAGCTACCCGTCCCACCATCAACTGAGATCCTTATGTAGCCAATTACTGACTACTTGTGGACCTTGGGCAACGCCACTGGGATTAACCCACTGGAAGGCGGACCTGTCACTGTGCAGTACGCAGGACAGTGACATACCCTGCAGGCAGCTTGTCATCTCAGTAGGGGGCAGTAGGGGGTACCTTTGATCAAAGCCATTCAACACACTGGATGTTGGGTGGGAGAATTCCCACTCACCCCTGCTACCCTCTCCCCTTGACTGCTCCCACCACCCTGAAAAACCCACCCCTCCATATCACTTACCTTTGTCCTGGATCACGCCATGATTCTGGGAATCCAGAAGCAGGAATTGTTGGATGGCAGAGTTTCCATTCCCACCATCTAAGAAGTTAATGGTGAATGCTGTCAATAGTGGCTGCCTCATAACCAATTAACCAGCATTAATTGGCTGGAGGTGGGACTTCCACCCCTCACTCGAGAGAAATCCTCAGAGAGCTACCACTTAATCTGATTGGCTGGTGGCTCTGTAGACCTGGCAACAGCAGCAATCACGTTGGACAGGACTAGGACTGAAAAAGTCCCTAAGTCTCAGTCACGGGAGTCCAGTGCCAGTTTTGGGATCTCTGGCTGGGTGGGTGGGGGGGGGGGGGGGGGGGGGGGGGGGGGTGAGTGGCGTGAGGCAAAGCCTGGGTTGGGGATTAACTTGGGCGGCTATTGATGTGGGAGAGGCCAGGCGGAAAAAAGCAGATGCAGGATGTGATAATGGATGTTATTTTTTAAAAGATTCTGTGATTATATTGGTATTCTGTACAAAGAACAAATAACAAAGAAAATTACAGCACAGGAACAGCCCCTTCGGCCCTCCAAGCCTGCGCCGAACATGCTGCCTGACTGAACTAAAACCTCCTATCCTTCCGGGGACCATATCCCTCTATTCCCATCCTATTCATGTATTTGTCAAGATGCCCCTTAAAAGTCACAAATATAGGTACAGGTAAAGGAAGCTGTGACTATATATGTGTGTGTGTCTGTGTGTGAGTGTGCATGATTAATTTAACTGGAAGAAGATAATAGACATGATGTGGAGATGCCGGCGTTGGACTAGGGTAAACACAGTAAGAAGTTTAACAACACCAGGTTAAAGTCCAACAGATTTATTTGGTAGCAAAAGCCACAAGCTTTCAGAGCCTTAAGCTCCTTCTTCAGGTGAGTGGGAATTCTGTTCACAAACAGGGCATATAAAGACACAAACTCAATTTACAGAATAATGGTTGGAATGGTTTGGTACAAACAATGTGAGTGGAGAGAGCATTAAGACAGGTTAAAGAGATGTGTATTGTCTCCAGACAGGACAGCCAGTGAAATTCTGCAGGTCCAGGAAGGCTGTGGGGATTACAGATAATGTGACATGAACCCAAGATCCCGGTTGAGGAAATCTCTGTGGAAGAAGGTGTGCGAGATTTAATTATGAAGCAGTCACCCAGTGTCAAACCAGAAAAACCTTTGTTTTCAGAAAACAGTTTTTGAACCTTCCTTTTAGATTTTCATATCTGAGGCGAAGTGTTTTGAGAGGAGTGAGATGGTGTATACCCGAATTAAAGTGACAACAATTGTTGCCTTGGGTAATTCTACCGAATTTTTATTGTTAAAATCTATGAGAGAGATATTACCAAGAAATCATAGAAATCATAGAAACCCTACAGTACAGAAAGAGGCCATTCGGCCCATCAAGTCTGCACCGACCACAATCCCACCCTGGCCCTACCCCCATATCCCTACATATTTTACCCACTAATCCCTCTAACCTACGCATCTCAGGACACTAAGGCTGTCAGACTTTTGATGGACTTACCTTGCATTAAGTTGATCTTTCTCTACACCCTAGCTATGACTGTAACACTACATTCTGCACTCTCTCCTTTCCTTCTCTATGAACGGTATGTTTTGTCTGTATAGCGGGCAAGAAACAATACTTTTCACTGTATGTTAATACATGTGACAATAATAAATCAAATCAATGAAGCAAAACGTGATTGTGAGTTAATATTTAAACAGTAAACTGAATAAAAATTTTAATTGTTTTGACTGTAAAGGTAAAGATTATCCCATATTTATTTTTTAATTTTGGTCACTTAAATTAATATGTTAAAAATCACCTGCACATCAATCTTCATTATATTTTTGTTAATTTTTTTTTCCTGGGAATAATCTCAGTGAATTATGCTGAAGTAAACTCATAAATTGTGTGCAGTCATGCGGGGCTTAATGATTCCTTTCTGCTGTTTAGATATTAGCCTGAAATTTCTATGGAGCCTGTGGGATTTCAGAGCGATGGTGGGTCGGCATTTCCACTTGCTTGTGATGTATGAAAGCTCATTATCGCAACAGCAGACAGACAAAGTCAAATTTATCCCTCAACAAACAGCATTAGAACACAGTAACTGGTCATTTATCTCACGGCTCTTTGTGGGACCTTGCCATGGCACCATTTGCCTGTCACATGTTTCACTGATACAATAATTACATTTGGAGAGGCAGTGGCATTGTGGTGTTGTCTCCAGATTTGTGATCCAGAGACCCAGGGTAATGCTGTGGGGACCCAGCTTCAAATCCCACCATGGCAGATGGTGAAATTAGAGAATTAAAAAAAACTGAAATTAAGAGTCTCATAAAGACCGTGAAACCATTGTCAATTGTTGTAAAAACCCATCTGGTTCACTCATGTCCTTTAGGGAAAGAAATCTGCCGTACTTACCGGGTCTGACCTACATGTGACTCCAGTCATAGATCATAGAATCTCTACAGTGCAGAAGAGGGCCATTGGCCCATTGAGACTGCACTGAACTTCCAACAGAGCAACTATCCCTGTAACTCCACGTATGTACCCCACTAATCCCCCTAACCTACGCATCTTGGGACACTAAGGGGCAATTTAGCATGGCCAATCCATCCAATCTGCGGGAGGAAACTGGATCATCCGAAGGAAATCCACATAGACACGGGGAGAAAGTTCAAACTCCACACAGACAGTGACCCGAGGCCAGAATTGAACCCGGGTCCCTGGCACTGTGAGGCAGCAGTGCTAACCACTGTGCCACCCCACAGCAATGTGGGATGGGAAATAAATGAAAGAATGCTTTTCAAAAGTAATGAAGTCTGAAGTGTTCTAAGGAGCCCTAATTAGGAAAGGTGCAGTACAAATACGAGTTCTTTCGTTCTTGAAGGTTGCTCTGCCTTTAAATGGAAGTAAACGGCATCTCCACATCTTTCAATGGAAGTAACAGAATTTCCTTTGCTCTCCTTCCAGTTCCTAAGCATGCATCCGAAAGAGGATCCTGTGTGTCTCCTTCACAATGACAAGCTCCAGCAGGAAGATCTGGCAGTGAAGTTGTTACTGGAGCTCAGGGCACTTTTGGTGCACTCTGAATCAATTACTCCATGATTGAGCCAGAGAAGGAGGATTATCCCAGTAAGTCTTTTTGCCATCGTGTTATTGCCCTTTTCTTGGTTCATGTTTTCATTGAGCTAAGGTGTGAAAGCAATCATCTGTTTCCCTTTTAATGATTTACGAAATCTTCCTTACCATTTCAAAAATGACATTAGTCTGTATGATAGGCTTTCCTGCTCACTCACGTTCTCCGGTTGCCTGGTTCTGATATGTCTGCTTCTTTCAGCTGAGCTCCGACTTCGTTCACTCTTCGTTCCACCACATCCTTCCGAGAGCTCCCATCCTACACTTCTTCATGTCTGAAGACTGAGGTTGTCACTGTCACCACTGAGGTCATCATTGTCACCTCAGTGAGAGATCCTCATTGAATCAACTTAAAATGCCAGAGATGTCTCATAGTCGGAGTCACATGGCTACAGGAAGCCGGATAGGACACGTAGAACTGATTGCGATGTAAGCCCAAACACCCCCCTTTTCATACAGGACAAAGATACAAACATTCCCTTTTCCGAGCAAACAAAAGACAAATCTGCATTGCATGATCAGGTGTAACTAAATGTAAAGTAAATAAAGTTTATTTATTAGTCACAAGTAAGGCTTACATTAACACTGCAATGAAGTTACTGTGAAATTCCCCTTGTCGCCACAGTCTGGCATCTGTTCGAGTCAATGCACCAAACCAGCACGTTTTTCAGACTGCGGGAAGAAACCAGAGCACCCGGAGGAAACCTATGCAGACACAGGGAGAACTCCTTACTATTAGTGTCTCAAGACAGGAATCGAACCTGGATCCCTGGCACTGTGAGGCAGCAGTGCTAACCACTGTGTTACCGTACCACCCTATAACTGTGCATTATTCAAGTTACTCATTATACACCCATTGTTCTCATACATTAACAACTGTTTGTTCTACTCATCAGTCTCTGCTAGGTTTGCAACTTCCAGATCATGGCAATAGCTCCTCATGTTTCTTCATGGACACATATTGATTCATCAAGGAGTGTTTCAGGGTCACGATACCTTTGTGTGTCTTTTCTGCCTGCTGTTTTGCCCCCTAATCGTTCCACCAATCATGTTAAGTCTGTGCCCCTTGGTAATTGCCCCTCCACTAGGGAATCAGGTCTTTACTGTCTACCCTGTCGAGGCCCCTCATCATTTTGCTCACCTCAATTAGGTCACCCCTTAACCTCTCCTGTTCTAAGGAAAACAATCCTAGCCTATCCAATCTCTCCTCATGGCTGCAATTTGCAAGCCCTGGCAACATTCTCGTAAATCAATGATGTCCTTCCTGTAATGTGGTGACCAGAACTGTGCACACAACACTCCAGCTGTGGCTGAACCAGATTTTATACAGTTCCATCATTACATCCCTGCTTTTGTATTCAATATCTCACCCAATAAAGAAAAGCATTCCATTTGCTTTCTTGACCACCTTGTCCACCTGTCCTGCTACCTTCAAGGATCTATGGACATAATCCCAAGTTTTTCACTTCCTCAACTCCTCTCAATATCTTCCCATTTATTGAGCATTTGTTTGCTTTGTTTGCCCTCCCCAAATGCATCACCTCATACTTTTGCAGATTGAATTCCATTTGTCACTTCTATGCCCACTAAACCAAACCATTGATATCATTTTGGAGTCGGCAGCTGTCCTCTTCATTGTCAATAACAGGGCCATTTTTGCATCATCTGCAAACTTCCTACCAGACTTCAGTCTAAATCATTAATATGTACAACAAACAGCAAGGGCCCCAACACCAAGCCCTGTAGAACACCACCAGAATTTTCTTTCCATTGGCAAAAACATCCATCGACCTTTGTTTCCTGTCACTGCGCCAATTTTGGATCCAACCTGCTACCTTCCCCTCTGTCCCGTGAGATCTCACTTTTCTGACCAGTCTGTCATGTGACCACCTTGTGAAATGCCTTTACTGAAATCCATGAAGACAACATCGACTGCACGAACCTCATCAATCCTCCTGGTTACTTCCTCAAAAAATTCTATGAAGTTAGTAAGACATGATTTACCCCTATCAAACCATGCTGACTATCCCTGATCAATTCGTGCCTTTCTAAGTGACAGTTTATCCTGTCTCTGAGAATTGTTTCTAATCATTTGTCCATCACTGAAGTCAAACTGACCGGCCTATAGTTTTCTGGTCTCTCACTCGTATCCTTTTTAAATAATGGTCCAATGTTAACAAACCTGCATCCCTCTGCGACCTCACCTGTATCTGGTAAATATTGGAAAATGATCCTCAGAGCCTCTGTTATTTCCTCTCTGGCTTCCCTCAGTAGCTTGGAATACAATCCATCAGGCCCTGGTCATTTATCCACCTTCAAGGCTGCCAGTCCCTCCAGTACTTCCTCTCTCACTATGGCTATTGTATTTAATATTTCAGCTTCATCCTCTTCAACTAGACTGTCAGCATCATCCCTCTCCTCAGTGAAAACAGACACAAGGTACTCATTGAGAACCCTGTCCACATCTTCAGCACCAATCCACAAGTACATTGAATGTTTTCAAGAAGGAGTTATAAGCAGTTAGATATAGCATTTGAGGCAAAGGGGATCAAGGGATATGGGGGGAAAGGTGGGGTCAGGCTATTGAGTTGGATGATCAGCCATGATCATAATGAATGGCAGAGCAGGCTTGAAGGGCCAAATAGCCTCCTTCTGCTTCTATTTTCTATGTTTCTAAGTTACATCTCTAATAGGCGCTACCCTTTCCTCCAGTTATTCTTTTGCATTTAAAGTATTGGAAAAAACATCTTCGTATTTATTTTGACTTTACTTGCTAATACGTTTTGTAGAGAAACACAAAAACTAGAAGCAGAAGAAGGCCATTCGGCCCTTTGAGCCTGCTCTGCCATTTATTATGCTCATGGCTGCTCATCAAATTCAATACCCTGATCCCGCCTCCCCCCCCCCCCCCCCCCCCCCCTCACCACCCCTCCATATCCCTTGATCCCTTTAGCCCCAAGAGCTATATCTAATTTCTTCTTGAAATCACACAACGGTTTGGCCTCAATTACTTTCTGTGGGAGCGAATTCCACACATTCACAACCGTCTGGGTGAAGAAATTTCTCCTCACCTCAGTTCCAAAAGGATGACTCCTTATTCTCAAAACTATGACCCCTAGTTCTGGACTCCTCCCCCACCATCGGGAACATTCTTTCTGAATCTACCCTGTCTAACCCTGATAGAATTTTACTACTAGCAGGAGATGAGAGTTTGTTAGTTACAAATGACACTGAGTGAATATTGCCGATTGAATAAAGGACAAATATACTTCCGGTGATATTATATAGCATTTCAAGGCCAGGCATGGGATTACTATCTCAATGGAAACAAATTAAAACATGCTACCGTGCAAAGGGACCTGGGGGTCCTTGTGCATGAGACGCAAAAGCCCAGTCTGCAGGTACAACAGGTGATCAAGAAGGCAAATGGGATGTTGGCCTATATCGCGAGGGGGATAGAATATAAAAGCAGGGATGTCTTGATGCACCTGTACAGGGCATTGGTGAGGCCGCAGCTGGAATACTGTGTGCAGTATTGGTCCCCTTATATGAGGAAGGATATATTGGCATTGGAGGGAGTGCAGAGAAGGTTCACCAGGTTGATACCGGAGATGAGGGGTTTGGATTATGAGGAGAGGCTGAGGAGATTGGGTTTGTACTCGTTGGAGTTTAGAAGGATGAGGGGGGATCTTATGGAGACTTATAAGATAATGCGGGGGCTGGATAGGGTGGAGGCGGAGA
Organism: Mustelus asterias; assembly: GCF_964213995.1. Lineage (NCBI taxonomy): Eukaryota > Metazoa > Chordata > Chondrichthyes > Carcharhiniformes > Triakidae > Mustelus > Mustelus asterias. The sequence goes on along the minus strand of NC_135809.1, from coordinate 136,332,688 downwards.
GATTCTTTCCACTTAGTAAGGAAGTTAAAACTAGAGGACACAGCCTCAAAATAAAGGGGGGTCGGTTTAAGACAGAGTTGAGGAGGAACTTCTTCTCCCAGAGGGTGGTGAATCTCTGGAATTCTCTGCCCACTGAGGTGGTGGAGGCTACCTCGCTGAATATGTTTAAAGTGCGGATGGATGGATTCCTGATCGGTAAGGGAATTAAGGGTTATGGGGATCAGGCGGGTAAGTGGTACTGATCCACGTCAGATCAGCCATGATCTTATTGAATGGCGGGGCAGGCTCGAGGGGCTAGATGGCCTACTCCTGCTCCTATTTCTTATGTTCTTATGTAACACAGATTTATGTCAATGTGTGTATTTCTGCTCAGCAGAAATATTCAGATTTGTGTGTCACAGGAACACATTTCAGTCCAGATTCTTCTACTAGCTCAGGCAAATTGAAGAGGTTACTTCAGAAGTTGTGAAAGATGGAGTGCTCCTGGAGCTTTTCTGTTTTTCAATATTAAACAAATCCTTTATGTGACAGGCTCAAGAGCAGATGCCGCTTGATAAATCTCTCGACATACAGGAAGTAATTTACTCCTTCATGACTTGGGCAGTAATCAGGTAGAACAAATTTCCTGTCTATTGTAGAACCTGCCCAATTTTCATGCTGGGCACACACATTCCTGACATCCTTTCTCAACAAGCGTCAGCCTTACAACATCGCACTCATCTGCTAAAGACACACTCCACTAAAGAGGGAAAATCAGTCTCTCTCTCTGTCCACAGGGAGAACATTGGATAGAACTCACCCTTACCTGGTGCCCCAACAGAAATAAAAATAAACAAAACTAAGCCTAACTGGGGCAGCTAGTTGTAAAAATAATATTTATCAGGAGGGGAAGATGCGAACATTATCAACTCTGCAAGTCAGGTTTTACAGTTTAAAATAATCACGAAATCTGCAGGAATGTAAACTTTTTTTTCTGCGTGCTGCAAAAATAAATGACTGAACTCCAACATTTAGTTTTGGTAATCTTAATTCTGAGTAATGATTATGATTGGATCCTTAAATCTGGAACGAAAGTATGTTTGAACGAGATCTGTCATTTTGGAAGTTAAATGAATTTGGTGGCAGTCGATTTCCTCTTGCTCGCTGCAGTCTTGCCCAACACAAGGCTTTACTTTAATCCAGACAAAAACATCAACAACATAATAATAATGCAACAGAAACCAGATCTCTCAATAATTAATGGTAATGTTACTTCATGATATAAACTGCAATAATGACACAAAGAGTTTCTTTGTGTTATCAGCTTTCCAAATTTAAAAAAAAGCATCCTCAGATGTCATTTAATTTCTGCCAGTGATTATCCAGAATCTCGTAATTTCCTTATGAGCCGACATCTGGAGTGCAGTGCTGGTTGCAAATTAGTAAGAATCGAAAACGGCTCAGACAAGAGAGCTCTGTGACATGTATTACAAAGGACAGCTCAATGGGATGCAGCAGTGCATTACCCAAGAGGCACTCCATTGACTCAACATTTCATTACACAGGAGAACTCCATGGGTACAACAGTGCATCACACAGGAGACTCACAAATTCAGTAGTGCAATACATAGGAGACATCCAGAGTGGCAGGTTGTGAATTAAACAGGACATTCCAGACTCAGGCACTGGTGAACACTAATAAGGATAGCACTGGGAATGCTTGATGCTGACACTTGGTACAAAAATTACAAAAGAATAACGTTCCAGTACTTACACCAGGTAATCCTTTTCAGCACATACTTAAGAATGTATTCTTGTAAAAACTAATGAGGTAACCTTGGCCTTGAAATTACATTGTGGGATACAAGTGTATGAACACTTAACACATCATTATGAATTATCTTTGCCCGCTGTTTTAACAGAAGCATGAACCTGCATAGAGTAACTGTACCAACTTATTGGCTTAAAATAAATGCATTAGCTCCTCTATTAACATAGCAGATAATATCACTTCAAAGAGTCAGAGGACTAAATTGATTAAATAACAAGCAGGATAAATAAAAGAGGTAAACAAATAAATAAGTAAGCGCAAGGACAAATAAAGGTAAAGTCTCCATAGTCCCAGGTAACCATGGCTGTTCTCCCCTTTGAGGGGGAGAGCTGACTGGTGGTGATTTAACCTGAGGGTCATCACACCTCAGGCAAGGGGCAAGGTTGAGAAGGCGGGGCCTTCATGAATAACCTCAGCTAATATGGGAATTGAACCCACACTGTTGATGTGACTTCACATCACAAACCAGCCGTCCAGCCAACTGAGCTTAACCAACCCCCTTTTGGATAAATAAATATGTGACATTTATTGGCAGTGGAATGGAATATAAAAGTTGGGATGCGTTGCCACGGTTGTACAGAGCCTTGGTGAGATCACATCTGGAGTATGGTGTACAGGTTTGGTCTCCTTATTTAAGAAAGGATATGATTGATGCCGTTCAGAGAAAGCTCACCCGACTGATTCCCGGAATGAGGAGGTTATTTTATGCAGGATGGATGACAGGCTGGTCTGTATTTAGTAGAGTTCAGAAGACTGAGAGGATTGAAAGATGTACGATTTGAAGGGGGTTTGATAGGGTGGATGCTGAACGCATGTTTCCCCCTGTGGGAGAGACCTGAACTAGGGGACACAATTGAGAAATGAGGGGTCTCTCATCTAAGGTGGAGATGAAGAGAAATGTTTTTTTCAGAAGGGCCTACTCTCCACCAATCCATCGCAGAGGTGCATTTTGAACTCAGGGCAAGGGTCAAATCATCGGTTCAGTAGTTTTTGCTGATTCCTTTTTCCACCAAACCCAATCTCCATTTGTAAGCTTTCTGTGTGGAAGGAAAAACTGTAACTCAGTAAAATGTGAACCACAAGAAAACATTAATGAACTGCGAGGGCCCCCCTGAGATCAGTATTATGTGGATCATTTTTAATTCCATCAGCTGTGTAGTAACGTGAGAGAGTAGATCACATATTCAATATAAAACTAATCTTGTCCATCACTGGTTTTGCTAAATTAAATTTGACAAATAGAAAAAAATGCAAGTCATGCTACTGGAGGCCAGAAAAATATAATTTTAATCAACTACAAGGAGTCCTATTGAAGTATTTTGTACTTGTCAATTATAGATCAGAGGTAAGGATGGAATCTTCCATTTTGTGACCAATCCCAGTGCTGATGGCAGGAACGTGACGTGTTTCCCACCCAGGGGACTGGTGGGAATTTTCACTGTATCGTGCGATGCTGGTCTCATTAATTATGCAGTCGGGGGTTTCCCGACATTTTGCACAGTGGGTGGAGGGGGGGCCGGCTAGATGGCTCGTGTCCCGCCATCATATCTAGGCGCCATTTTCAAAAAGGTGCTCAGACAACAACTTACCCACCATTAGTATGAGGTACAGCAATTGGTTAGGATTGTAAATAGAATGTTGGTGTTTTTGGCAAAGGGAATGAAATATAGAAGTGGGGATGTTTTGCTACAGGCTGTTGGTGCGACCACATCTGGAATTGTATGTACAGTTTTGGACTCTTTATTTGAAAAAAAGATAAAATTGTTTCAGAAGCAGTTCAGAGAAAGTTCACTCAACTCAGTCCTGAGGTGAGAGGTTTATCGCAGCTTGGGGCTTTACCCAATGGAGTTTATTAAAATGAGAGGTAATATTATTGCAATGTATAAGATCCTGAGGGGATTTCATAGGCGAGGAGGATGCTTCTTCTTGTAGGGTGACTAAGGCTCGGGGGCACAGTTTAAAAATTTAAGATCTGATGAGATTTTTCTTTCCGAGGGTGCTAGATATAGAATTTTCTCCTCCAGAAAGTAATAGTGGCTGAATCATTGAATTTATTCAATACAGAGTTAGACAGATTTTTGATAGACAAGGGAGTTGAGGGTTTGGGGGGGTGGGGGGGTGGGGTGGGGTGGGGGAGGTGGGGTGGGGTGGGGGTGCAGTAGGGGGGCAGTAGGGGGGCAGACAGAAAAGTGGAGGTGACATCACAAGCAGGTCAATCATGATCATATTGAATGACAGAGTGGGCTGAATGGCCTCCTCCAATTCCTATTTAGGAGGCATGGTTAGTAAGATTGCAGATGACATCAAGACTGGTGGCATAGTGGACAGTGAAGAAGGTTATCTAGGATTGATCTATTGAGCCAGTGGACTGACGAATGGCAGATGGAATTTAATTTACATAAATGCGAGGTGATGCATTTTGGTAGATTGAACCAGGGCAGGACTTACTCAGTTAATGGTAGGGCATTGGGGAGTGTTATGGAACAAAGAGATCTAACGGTACAGGTTCATAGTTCATTGAAAGTGGAGTCACAGGTGGACAGAGTGGTGAAGAAGGCATTTGGCATGCTTGTTTTCATTAGTTAGAACATTGAATACAGAAGTTGGGTCATCTTGTTGAAGTTGTACAAGACATTGATAAGGTGACACTTGGAATACTGTGTACAGTTCTGGTCACCCTATTATAGAAATTATATTATTATTAAACTAGAAAGAGTGCAGAAAAGATTTACTGGGACGCTACCAGGACTGAATGGTTTGAGTTATAAGGAGAGGCTGGATAGACTGGGACTTTTTCCCTGGAGTATCGGAGGGTGATCTTATAGAGGTCTATAAAATAATGAGGGGCACAGATCAGTTAGATAGTCAATATCTTTTTCCAAAGATCGGGGAGTCCAAAACTAGACAGCATAGGTTTAAGGTGAGAGGGGAGAGATCCAAAAGTGTCCAGAGGGGCAATTTTTTCACACAGAGGGTGGTGAGTGTCTGGAGCAAGCTGTCAGAGGTAGTAGTAGAGGTGGGTACAATTTTTGTCTTTTAAAAAACGTTTAGACAGTTACATGGGTAAGGTGGGTATCGAGGGATATGGGCCAAACGCGGGCAATTGGGACTAGCTTGGTCATTTAAAGAAAGGATGGCATGGACAGGTTGGGCCGAAAGGCCTATTTCCATGCTGTAAACCTCCATGGCTCGACTCTAAGTCCTATGTTCCTGTATACCACATTTTTTCTTCGAGTGAATCTAAATTGCTTGCCATTGGTTAGACGAGTCATTGCGCATTTAGGTTATTAGATATTTTGTGTGGCAAGTTGTTATGAAATTTAAAATGATATCTGCGTGAAGTTTGTGCAATCTCCTTGTGTCTGCTTGGGTTTCCTCCAGGTACTCCGGTTTCCGTCCGGTCCAAAGATGTGCAGGTTAGGTGGATTGGCCATAGTAAATGATCGAGTTTACGGGGATAGGGTAGATAGGGCCTGGGTAAGATGCTCTTTAGGAGAGTCAATGCAGACTCGATGGGTCGATGGGTCGACTGGCCTCCTTCTACACTGTTGGGATTCAATGGATTATATTATTGCCATGAGGGACAGGGTATCTGGCCCCTGGGTGAAAAGGGCAAGAAACCATTTCCCCTTAAACTAGTAGAATGAAGGATTGAGGAATTAACAGCATAAGAACTGAGAGGAAAGTGGAAGCTCAAATGGTTGAGTTCAATGTCAAATCAGGCACAGAAAGAGAAATAAAAGAAGGGAAAGAAAGATTGGATTAAGGCCTAGAATTCTCTGACCATTCATGTCGATGGGATTATCTGGACTGCAGGTGATGCACCCCCTGTTGTGGGTTTCCCAGTGGCACTGGGTGGCTTCAATGGGAATTCCCATTGACAGTGGTGGGACCAGAGAATCCCGCTGCCAGCAAATGGCACGCCACCTCCCACCACTGAGAAAAACATGGAGCGAAGGCCAGAGAATCTCACCCATTAGAAGAGAATTTAAAATCTCCAATAGTAGTTCACACCAGATTGAATATCAGACTCTGAATTTGCCTCTTCCTGAGAGAAGAAAAGTCATTGTTTGCTGATGGAGAGTGGAGGGGGAAGGAATGTATCAACATGATTTGATTAGTAAGTTTGGTTAGTTTGGTTTGATTAGTAACTGGTTTGATTAGTAAGTTTGTGGACAACACAAAGGTTGGTGGATTTGCGGATTGTGATGAGAAGCATCAGAGGATACAGCAGGATATAGATCGGTTGGAGACTTGGGCGGAGAGATGGCAGTTGGAGTTTAATCCAGACAAATGTGAGATAGTGCATTTTGGAAGGTCTAATACAGATAGGAAATACACAGTAAATGGCAGAACCCTTAAGAGTATTAATAGGCAAAGGGATGCAGGTGGAGAAGGTAGTCAAGAAGGCATACAGCATGCTTGCCTTCATCAGCCGGGGCATTGAGTTTAAAAATTGGCAAGTAATGTTGCAGCTTTATAGAACCTTAGTTAGGCCGCACTTGGAATGTAGTGTTCAATTCTGGTCGCCAGACTACCAGAAGGATGTGGAGGCTTTGGAGAAGGTACAGAAAAGATTTACCAGGATGTTGCCTGGTATGGAGGACATTAGCTATGAGGAGAGGTTGGAGAAACTTGGTTTGTTCTCACTGGAGTGGCGGAGGTTACAGGGCGACCTGATAGAAGTCTGCAAGATTATGAGAGGCATGGACAGAGTGGATAGTCAGAAGCTTTTTCCCAGGGTGGAAGAGTCAATTACTAGGGGGCATAGGTTTAAGGTGTGAGGGGCAAGGTTTAAAGGAGATGTATGAGGAGATTTTTTTACAGAGGGTGGTGGGTGCCTGGAACTCGTTGTCGGGGGAGATAGTGGAAGTGGATACGGTAGTTATTTTTAAGGGGCGTCTTGACAAATACCTGAATAGGATGGGAATAGAGGGATATGATCCCTGGAAGGGTAGGGGGTTTTAGTTAAGTCAGGCAGCATGGTCAGTGCAGGCTTGGAGGGCTATAGGGCCCGTTCCTGTACTGTAATTTTCTTTGTTCTATGATACATTCATGATAGATAGTCAGGAAGTGTCCAAATGACACATTCTCCCTGTGTCTGCGTGGGTTTCCTCCAGGTGCTCCAATTTGCCTCACAGTCCAAAGATGTTCGGGTTAGGTAGATTGGCCATGGTAAATGCGCAAAGTGATGGCAATAGGGGTGGAGTAGGCCTAAGTAGAGAGTTGGTGCGGTTTCAATGGGCCAAGTGGCCTCCATCGGCACTGCAGGGTTCCATGGATCTACGGACACATAGGTTGACTTCAGTTGCTTTCTTCCATATTGACAATTGTCCATGTTAGGAATGACCACACTGGACCCATGCCGTTATGCTGCATGACACATTAATATATTTATCTGCAACTTACCCAGAAGTGGCTCCTGCAGATGTTCTGTTTTAAAATGCCTATATTTCAAAAGTGTCAAAGGGAGCTCAGTGATCAAGTGGCTATTAGGATAGAAATGTACCATGGACTTCGGACTTTTATAAAAGAAATGTCTTCCAAAGAACATTGTTGTATGACTTGTAGCAAAGATACACACAAGTTGTGGCACTGTCTATTACTGGAGATGTGGTTGCCCTGAGGTATTCCTTTATAAATATTCAATGGGGTATCATAAACATTTCAAAATCCAATCTCTACAGAAATAGATGATACGTTACTATGGTCACAAGATGAAAACAAATTCTTGGAAACATAAATATTCAGCTATGGTTAAATGCATTTGTATTTCACGTCATACAAGTCTTACTGTAATCTGGGTAGAACAGGTTTACACTGTCAAATTTCCGCAAGCAGTTTCTGCTCTGTTCTTTGATTTATAGATCGGTAACTTGACTTTATATAATACCTGCTCTCATTCCCTGCTGCCCCACAGCAGCTATTTTCTTGTACCCATTACCCTTGTTGAGTGTCATTGAATGTCATAGGGTGTAGAGGATGAAGAGCTTTCGCTGAGAGCGGATCATAGCTGGCAGCCCTGAATAATTCAAGAAGGAGGTTTCTTCCAAAACCATCCTCCTTCCTCTCTTAGTATCCATAACCACATCAAATAATACCAGGATTATACACAGCTCCTCTATATTCAACATGCTCTCTCAGGGCAATAGACTCGACAGCATTAATTAGTTCATTTATCCCTGAAGCTCAGTTCTCTGCCACTGGGCACTTAAATATTAATACCGCATTAAAGAATGTAATAAGTTTTGAAATTATTGAACGTATTGCTTCGCAAGATCAACTGGCAAAAAATAATAGATAAATATGTGTAAAAGTATAGACAAAATAACCAACAAAGCTATACTGACCAAACTTTGTCGAGGTGTAGTTTATAAGTTATTAGGTTAATAGATTGATTGAATTAATCCTCGGGGAGGTGGTGATGTTGTGATATTGCCACTGGACTAGTAATCCAGGGAGTAATCCCAGCACGGCAGATGTTGAAATTTGAATTCAATAAATATCTGGAATTAAGAATCTACCGATGACCATGAAACCATTGTTAATTGTTGGAAAAACCCATCTGGGTCACTAATGTCCTTCAGAGAAGGAAATCTGCCATCCTTACAGCACAGGAACAGGCCCTTCGGCCCATCAAGTCTGTGCCGACACAAATGCCTCTCCACATATCTAAGGAAGGATGTGCTGGCCTTGGAAAGGGTCCAGAGGAGGTTCACATGAATGATCCTTGGAATGAAGAGCCTATTGTATGAGGGACGGTTGAGGGCTCTGGGTCTGCACTCGTTGGAGTTTAGAAGGATGAGGGGGGATCTTATTGAAACTTACAGGATACTGCGAGGCTTGGATAGAGTGGATGTGGCGAGGATGTTTCCACTAGTAGGAAAAACTAGAACCAGAGGGCACAACCTCAGACTAAATGGGCGATCCTTTAAAACAGGGATGAGGAGAAATTTCTTCAGCCAGAGAGTGGTGAATCTGTGGAAACCTTTGCCGCAAAAGGCTGTGGAAGCCAGGACGTTGAGTGTCTTTAAGACAGAGATAGATAGGTTCTTGATTAATAAGGGGATCAAGGGGTTATGGGGAAAAGTCAGGAGAATGGGATGAGAAAAATACCAGTCATGATTGAATGGCGGAGCAGCCTCGATGGGTAAAGTGGCCTAATCCTGCTCCAATGTCTTATGGTCTTATATATAACCTCTCCATATCCCTCTATTCCCTGCCAATTCATGTATCTATCCAAATGCCTCTTGAACGTTGTTATAGAATCTGCTTCCACCACCTCCTCCGGCAGCGCGTTCCAGGCATTCACCACCCTCTGTGTGAAAAACTTACCCCTTACATCTCTTTTAAACATTCCCCCTCTCACTTTCAACCTATGACCCCGAGTAATGGACCCTTCAACCCTGAGAAAAAGACTCTGACCACCCACTCTAACCAAGCCTGTCATAATCTTGTAAACCTCTATCAGGTCCCTCCTCATCCTCCGACGCTCCAATGAAAACATTGGATTTTGGCTCAACCTTTCGTCATAGCCTATATCCTCCAAACCAGGCAGCATCCTGGTAAATCCCTTCTGCACCTTTTCCAATGCATCAACATCCTTCCGGTAGTGTGGCAACCAGAATTGTACACAATACTCCAAATGCAGCCTAACCAAAGTCTTATACAGCTACAACATGATTTTCCAATTCCTATACTCAATGCCCCGACTGATGAAGGCCAGCATGCCATACGCCTTCTTGACCACCTTGTCCACCTGAGTTGCCACCTTCAGTGAACTATGGATTTGCATGCCTAGATCCCTTGGTATGCTAACATTTCTAAGGGCTCTACCATTTACTGTACACTTTCCTTCTGCAGTAGACCTTCCAAATTGCATCACCTCACATCTGCCTGGCTTAAATTCCATCTTTCGGTTCAGATCTCCAGCCGCTTTATATCCTGCTGTATTCTCTGACAATCCTCCTCACTATCTACTACTCTCCCAATTTTTGTATCATCTGCAAATTTATTAATCAGACCACCTACGTTTTCCTCCAAATCATTTATATATATTACAAACAACAGAGGCCCCAGCACTGATCCTTGTGGAACACGGCTTGTCACAGACCTCCAGTTAGAAAAGTATCCTTCCACTGCTACTCTCTGCTTTCTATGCCCAAGCCAGTTTTGTAAACATCTTACCAGCTCACCTCGGATCCCATATGACTTCACCTTCTGTATCAGCCTGCCATGAGGAACCTTATCAAAGGCTTTTGTCCATGTATACAACATCCACTGCCCTGCCCTGGTCAATTTTTTTTGTCACTTCCTCAAACAACTCAATCAAGTTTGTGAGACACGACCTCCCCTTCACAAAACCATGCTGCCTATCGCTAATAAGTCTATGCTCTTTCAGATGTGAGTACATCCTGTCTCTCAGAATCTTCTCCAATCATTTCCCCACCACTGATGTAAGGCTCACAGGCTGTAATTTCCTGGATTGTCTCTTCTGCCCTTCTTAAACAGAGGAACAATGTTAGCTACTCTCCATTCCTCTGGTACCTCGCCCGTGGCTAAAGAGGATACAAAGATTTTGGCCAAGAACTCAGCAATTTCTTCGCTCGCTCCTCTCAGTATTCTGGGATAGACCCTATCTGGCCCTGAGGACTTGTCCACCTTAATGTTTTTCAAAACTTCCAACACTGCCTCCCTTTTGATCTCAACATGTCCGAGAATGTCAACATCCTCCTTTATACACTCACCATCCGCCACATCTTTCTCCTTTGTGAATACTGATGCAAAGTACTCATTAAGGACTTCACCCACCTCATCTGGCTCCACACATAAATTCCCTCCACTGCCCTAGAGTGGACTCACCCTTTCCTTAGCTATCACCTTCCTCCTTATATATGCATAAAAAGCCTTTGGATTCTTCTTAATCCTGCCTGCCAAGGACATTTCATGGCCCCTTTTTGCTCTCCTAAGTCCCTGTTTAAGCTCTTTCCTGCTATCTTTGTATTCCTCAAAATTGTTATCTGTTTTCAATTTCTTGAAATTTATGTATGCCTCCTTCTTCTTTTTCACTGAGCTCAAAATCTCTTCTGTCATCCAGGGTTCCCGATTCTTGCCATCTTTATCCTTCATTTTTACAGGGACATACTTGTCTTGAATTGTTAACAACTGACTTTTAAAAGACTTCCACATATTAGACGTGGATTTACCCTCAAACAAAGGGTCGTCTGGACTCGAAATGTCAGCTCTTTTCTCTCTTTACAGATGCTGCCAGACCTGCAGAGATTTTCCAGCATTTTCTCTTTTGGATTCCCAGTCTATATTGGGAAAGTTAAAATCGCCCATCACAACAACCCTGTTTTTTTTACATCTTCCCATAATCTGCTGACATATCAGTCCCTCCACTTCACGCTGGCTGTAGGGAGGTCTGTCGTACAACCCCAGCAGTGGGATTGCACCACTCCTGTTCCTGAGTTCTACCCATATGACCTCACTACATGATCCCACCAAGGTGTCCTCCCTCTATATAGCTGAGACATTCTCCCTAATCAGTAAAGCATCTATCTCTATCTCGCCTGGAGCATTTAATTCCTGGAATGCTAAACTACCAGTCCTGCCCTTCTTTCATCCAAGTCTCTGTAATTATCACATCATAGTTCCCCGTAGTAATCCAAGCTTTAAGTTCATCTGCCTTACCTGTCATATTCCTTGCATTAAGGCAAACACACCTCAGACCACCTGTCCTGTCATGTTTTGTACACTCTCCCTGTGTTTTATTTCTCTTAGCCTTACTGGACCCATTCACTGAGTTCTCCACAGTTGTTGTACTCTGTGCTGTGGCCCTTTATGATTTTTGTCTTTGGATTCTTTGCCTTCCACTTTTCCCCTTACTGCCTTTTGTTTCTGTCCCCACTTTACTTCCCTCTAACTTCCTGCACCTTTTCCCATTCCCCTGCCACATTAGTTTAAACCCTCCCCAACAGCACTGGCAAACACTCCCCCTGGGACATTGGTTCCAGTCCTACCCAGGTGCAGAGTGTCCGATTTATCCTGGTTCCCACCTCCCCCAGAACCGGTTCCAATGTCCCAGGAATTTGAATCCCTCCCTTTTGCACCATCCCTCAAGCCAAGTATTCACCTGAGCTATCCTGACATTCCTACTCTGACTCGCACGTGGCAGTAATATTCATGTTTTCCAGTACAGGGGAATCTCTCATGATTATTCATGTTTCATGGTATAAGCAGTATAGAAAATAGTTCCCTGCTTGTCACAATATTTTCACAACTAATGATCTAACTGTCACAATGTTTTGCAATTTTATTATTGCATGTCATGTATTGAGCTATCTCGCTTTAACATGAGTGTGCCAATCTGCCTGCTATCTTGCTTCTGTGAAAGCAATTGAGAGGTTTATTGGAAGCAGTTTGGAGTATATTGACTATCTCACGGCTTTTACAACATTAACAATTAGCTGTTACTTCACAGCTTTGAAAACTAAATTGCGTTATTTATCATTGAACAATTTCCTGTCATATTTGAAGACACCATGGCTCAGATTTTGAAATTGTAATGATGGCAAGACCATCAGCCTTTGCTGTCAGTCCCCCATTAAGCTGACAGTGACTCCTGACTCACTCACATGCAGTTACAGGGAGAAATCGAAGGACCATTGACAGTGATTTTCCCCACTCCAATGCTGCACAGTTGATATCCCTGCAGACAGGAATCTTTAGGAAGCACTGGACTGAAGATAACTTTTCCTTTGATGCTGTATTATTGTTGTGAAAAACCCCTGAAAAAGGTTATGCCTTATTAATTATGGTACAACTGCATTTCTAATGGCATTAATTGATATCTGTTGCTGCCAAACATCTCTCGTCTTGAAAAATTCTATGTTTGTGTGATGTCAAATATTTCCATTATGATCAAAAAGTTCCATAGTGAAACCTTCCATAGTTTTTAGTTCATAAAAGATATTTACTTTTTGTAAAAGGCTGTTTCTGATTTTTCAGTTTCTAACATGTATGTCCCAATCTTTATTTCTCGGCAAAAATGATAAAAAGTGAGGAATTCACATGGCATTTTACTTCCTGCTTTATTGTCTGTGAGAATACTGCATTGTGATTGGCTGTCCATTCTGCTCAATGATGTTACCATTTTGGGATGCCTGGAGATCCCGTGACTTGACATCGGATGCAACAATGTTGGGAAAGGGACCAATCCACAATGCGGGAATGGCTAGACCTTTGTGGACAACTGTCTTTGAAGTCAGTGGTGTGTGGCATCACTGCGGCACTGATTGCAAAATTCCAGCCCCTCTATTCCCCAAAGAATCACTCTCAGAAAGACATAAGTGTCAGCAACCAAAGCACTGGCTTTCACTGACAGACGCTACAGGCGGAATTTTCCCGTCCCGCCTGCCACGGGAATCGTAGTGGGTGGGGGCAGACCATGCAAGGGTCTGTTGATCTTGGAGGGGGATTTCTGGCCTTGGGGCGAGCGTGGTTGGAAAATCCTGCCCGACATTCCTTAATTAACACAAAATAATAACCCAAAATATTCCTGCGACAAATGATTCTTATACATGTGAGATACGAAATATTCACCAGTACTTCCCTCAGATGCTTGTGATTTGCTTTGCTGTATTCTTGTTAAGCAAGAGCATAAAAGTTGAGGATTCTGACATGCTGAGTAGTGTAACAAGGAACACAGCTCTTATAGTTTATCTCTTTCACTGGAGCTGGGTAAGGAGCCAGGGCTGACACCGGAGAAATGAGCACATTGCCTCTTTAAAATTCAATAAGATTCATACCTCTCCTCTTCCATACCTTCACTCTTCGCAACAGCTGCTTCCTTCAAGCGTGGGCAGAAACTTCAGGTTTTCAGTGGCAGATAATATCACAACAACTCTTCAAACCCTGGCAGCACTGAACACCTCTCCTGCCTTTGGGAAGACCTGAGTATGAAGAATAAGACAAGTTATTATGTCAGCACTGTGCTTTTCCGTCAAAAACACTAAACAATCGCACAAAATATTTCTCTCTAAGCTTTAAGAAATCAAAAATTATGTGTTAGTTGTGCAGCCAGAACTGGAGCCATCATCCAACAGTGAGGTTTGCAGACTTTTGAGTAACTAAATATGTGGGAATATCTTTCCAGTTTGTTGTTCCTATGGAAATGCTTCTTTTCAGATGCAACAATTTAAATTTATTTATGATGTGGAGGTGCCGATGTTGGACTGGGGTGGGCACAGCAAGAACTTTCACAACACCAGGTTAAAGTCCAACAGATTTATTTAGAATCACGAGCTTTCAGAGTGCTGCTCCTTCCTCACCTGATAAAAGAGCAGTGCTCCGAAGGTTTGTGATTCCAAATAAACCTGTTGGACTTTAACCTGGTGTTGTCAACTTGGACCTGGTGTTGTCAATTTACTTCGCCACTTTTCACAAGTTTGCTTCTAAACTAAATTCATGAACTGAGTTGGGTCAAACTAATATGAATTAGCATAAAAATGTAATGCAAATAACGAAGCACTGACATTTTAATTATCTTTTATATTAGTATAGTTTTGTTCAGGCTATTCCCTGGCGGTTTTGTGGTTCAGTGAATGGTGTCCCAGCCACTGATCAGAAGTTCCTGTTTGGAGCCCGACCCAGGACTCCATGTCCAAGAAAGGTGAATAACGCAGTCAAACAGGTTGAATGTCAACCTTTAAATCCTTCCAAACACACCAATGACTGTCGTTTAGAATGAGAGAGACACCTGGTCAGCCATGCTTGATGTGGAGTGACGCCCCTCAAGCTGTGAGCCCCCTGGCGACAGATTAATGACCTGTACTGGGAATCACCAGCTATGGAAACAGACAAACATTTATCTTTGCGTACCAGTAGCTGCAGGAAGAGAATTGGAATAAGTTATTCCCACTGCCAATAAAACCAACCTTTCTAATGGTGATTCTTTAATATTGAGACTGCATCTTCACAAATAATAGACAAATATTCCACAAGAACTGAAAAAGTAATGGGGCAAGGAATGGCCACCAAGCCCATTTCTTCAACATGTGTAATCTATTATATCTTCAACCTATTCAATGCTTTGAATGAAACTCTGAGCTTTACATCATTCAGTTCTGTGACCCTCTGAGAAATCTGCATTCCTCCAAATCTGGCCTCTTGTTCATGCTTCACACACTTTGCTGCACCTTCAGCTGTCTGGATCTCAAGCTCTGGAAATATTTCTCTATACATTTCCAACACTCGCTTCTTTTTTATAAAATTCCTTGAAACCAACCTGTCTGGTTAAGTTTTTGGCCATTGCCCGATTGGGATATTTTCCTCCCTTGATGGTGCTTATGTTGATGCAAGCTATTATTGTGGAAAGCTGATTGCCTGGCCTTCTGTTATATTGTCCGTTTATTCTCATATTATTTAAGAACTATGTATACATAAGTGTCCAGATAACCACCTCACTACTGCACTACACTCTGCGTGTTGAACTGATGATGTATCAGTCCACATCACATGATGTGATCTGAAAAATGTGACTATTTTAAATTTGCAGGACCACAAGACATAACAAGTCAATTTTTATTTGATAACTTTTGGTATTTTATTCTTGATCAAAAAGCCCACATGAGGGACAGATCAGATCCAAGCTGACAAGACAGAATCTACATTCCATCTTGGGCTCAATCAAACAAAATCTAAGCTGTCAGGATGAGGCATGGCACCCTCTCCCAGGCTTGATCTAATGCATCATCTTCGATAAAAGGCCCAGATGACTTTTTAAAAATTGCATCAGGTGAAGCCTCAGTTTAATCTCATTGGCTACCCTGGGTGCTCACACTTGATCTTAGCCGAAAGGTGAAGAAGCGATACACAAGGCATAACAAATTAATTCCATGTTCCCAGCAGCACAGAAACCAGCAAATGTTAAGTCTTGCTACATGCGGTATCTACTTGTTAGATATTGGAGATACTTGCAAAGAAAGACACAAAGATGGCAAGTTCACATGTTTGATGATATCATTGCGCACCGTACATGCTCATAACATTATATATGAGCATTATACTATTAATAGCCAGAAATCAGTGTTTAAATGGTACAAATATTTAATGTGGCAACACCATGGGCCTGATTTTACCATTTTGAGTCTGAGTGCCGAATCTGGGCGTCAAATAGATCCGCGCCTGGAATGCTCTTCCCAGTGCGCCCATACGCATTTTGCCGGCTCTCGTCCGATCCGCGCTGTGGGCGGGGCTTAGCGCTGGCGGACCGATCAGAGCTCTGAACTGAGCATGCGCAATTCGAAAAAAATCTGACAGAGCGCGCCCGGGCGCGCCACAGCCACAGCCATCTCTCCCGCTCTCTTGCCCCTGCAGGGAAGAGTAATCTGTGGCTGGTAGTGTACCAGTGATTGGTGCATCCCTTTACAGGCCCAGCTTGGTCCTTCTCCAGTGTCTCCTCTTGGACTTGTACTGATCTTGTAACCGGTTTTCATGCGGATCCACTGTGGAATCGGCAGATTCTGCTTCATTTTCGCGAGGAATCGCTTCATCCTGAAGGTTTATGGGATGGCATGGCCGCATGTCCACTCCGGCAGGAGGGATTCGTTCCTCCGATGGGGAGGAGGGATCACCCGCAGACTGGCGGTGGACCCCCCTGCCCCCTCCCTCCCCACCAATCGGCCCCAGACTGGCAGCGGACCCCCCCCCCCCGACCAGAGGATGATCACCCACCCACCCCCACCACCCACCCCCACTCCCCTCACCCCCCCCCCCCCCCCCCCCCCCAAACCAGAGGATGACCTGGGTCAGAGAGCCGTTGGAGGCTCTGACCCCGCTCTTCGGAAGCTGCAGCGACGACTTCAGACTTTTATTTTGCAGGTTGTTAAAAGCGTGGATCCGGATCGGGCCAGAAGACGGTAAAGTGGGATTTGGCGGTAGAGTTGGGCGCGCGGTTCATTAAGTCGATTTAAATGTATGCTGATGCATTTAAATCGTTGGGCCACCCGATTCGGGCGCGGGCCGGACCCGTGCCCGGATCGAGTGTTGGTAAAGCCACGATCTGCTCGGAATTGGGTGCAGATCGTGGTATAGGCCCGACGCCCAACTTTACCGCGATTTCGCACCCGAAAACGGGCGCAGAGTTTGGTAAAATCAGGCCCATAGAAAGGTTGATTGAAGAATCCTTACTGAGGTATGCAGAGACTAAACAAGGAAATGTAGTTTAGGGTATTTAATTCAATGTAAACTCATGTCCAGAAAGTGAAATAAAATGCGGAAAGACAAATGGAGTTGAGAGATAGAGTGATGTAAAACTCGATTAACGATATAAATTATTATAAGGGTTGCAGAATGAAAGAGTTGTGTTGAAGGTAATAAATATTATTTATTCCTGTTTTAACCATCTCAAAGCATGCCACATTGCCATAAAGATAGTGATTCAGAGTGGAGTTGTGGTTATAAGGTTATTTTGTTTAATTTAGCTATGCATGTTTGCTCACCAGAAGCAAACAGTTCAATTTGAGAATGGACAGGGACAGTTGGTGTTTGGGTCTCGGCACAGACTGCAGCTCATTGGGCCAAGGGAAAGAAATGTTAATTAGTTAGGCCTGCAGTTCAAACAGAGAAAATACTAACTTCATTGCTCATGATGTGGAATGTGAGTAGGTCTCTATTTCCAATTGGGTCTCATGAGGGAAATGTAGCTTGAATATCTAACTGCTCTAACTTGCAGTAGGTGGGGGAAAAATAAATCTACAATGATCTTCACAGAGCCGTGTGGCAAAAATAAGTTAGCAGATCCAGCTTGTAAAGGCGTGGGAAGATATTTTGAGAGTCAACTTACCTTAACTCTGAAAGTGGAGGTTGGGAACTTCAACTCCTGATAGACCTCAGAGCATTTGCATTAACACAGACTGGATAAGGCTGTGCATACACAGGTTTGCAATTTTTACATTCTTCGGGTCGAGCACACCTGTGCAGAAAAACATTGCGGAAACATGGGTCATGTGACCTGAAGTGAAGGCAAATGTCTTCAAGGCAGGGGATAGGGAGAGCGGGAAAGGAGATTCAAAACATGTGGAATCTTGAGGCTTTATTCCCTCAGTAAGTGTCTTTAGTCACAAACTTTGTCTACTTTAAACAAAACATTATTGGTCCATAACTTTAAACAGATCACACCAGGCAATTGGGCATCTCCCATTAACCTGAACAAGGAGCTGAGGCATCCACCGTCATGAGGTCTGTAAAGAAAATGTGGAGATTTAATCATAGAAATCATAGAAACCCTACAGTGCAGAAGGAGGCCATTCGGCCCATCGAGTCTGCACCGACCACAATCCCACCCAGGCCCTACCCCCATATATTTACCCGCTAATCCCTCTCACTTACGCATCTTAGGACTCTAAGGGGCAATTTTTAACCTGGCCAATCAACCTAACCCGCACATCTTTGGACTGTGGGAGGAAACCAGAGCACCCGGAGGAAACCCACGCAGACACGAGGAGAATGTGCAAACTCCACACAGACAGTGACCCGAGCCGGGAATCGAACCCGGGACCCTGGAGCTGTGAAGCAGCAGTGCTAACCACTGTGCTGCCGTGCCGTGCTTTTTGTGCAACTGAAAAGCGAGTAGAATGGTCCCCATAGAAAATTTCCTTGAAGGATAGCTGGGATATGAAGGAGGTTTAAAGTGAATTCCAGAGGGCTGTGGCATACTTTTGGGTTAGCCCCCAAATGATGAGTGCACCCTCAAAATTCTTATAAAGTTTGAGGTAAATCCTGAGGGGGGAGGGGTGGGGAGTAAAAAGTGGAACTGAATCCATCACATTGTTATAAACTACAATGTTAAGTTGATAATGCTTGCTTTGTTGAATTTTTACATGCAATGAAGTTTGATTTTGTTTAAAAATGTGGAATTGTATGGTGTAGTTCTTTCAGTTAATCACTGAGTGTTCAGTTTTCCCTTTAGATGTTAACAGTCCTAACCAGGACTGTAAAAATATAGACAGGTTTTAGCTTCCCCGGCATGTTTAGTGGATAAGTATTGCCAAATGTTTGCTCTTCGCATTAACTATAGATGTGCAGACACAGGAAGCAAATATACATGTGTTCCTGAGTAACGGTGAGCACTGTATGACTATTTCAACTGCAAACTCCCTGCCTCTGTATAAAAGCAAATTACTGCGGGAGGTGGAATCTGAAACCAAAAGAGAAAACGCTGGAAAATCTCAGCAGCTGGCAGCTTTGACAAACGGCGGCTGGACTCGAAACGTCAGCTCTTTTCTCTCCTTACAGATGCTGCCAGACCTGCTGAGATTTTCCAGCATTTTCTCTTTTGGTCCCTGCCTCTGTAGTTACATTTTCAGAAACAGAAAATATGAGTTTTGCTGAATATTGCAATTTTTTTTTAAAACACTGAGAAATTAAAGAAAATCACATGATTAATACGCCAGCTACAGATTTGGGCTTTTTCTTAGCTTCCACGTTCGTACACATAGGGCGGGACTTTCCATCCACCCACTCCCAAGACCAGAAATTCCCGCCCCAGGTCAATGGACCTTTAAATGGTCCACTGAATTTCCTGTCCCACCTGTTACGATTCCCTCGGCGGATGGAACCAGAAAATCTCACCCATAGTGGAGAACGTTCCCCTCTTGCCGCCACAGGTATTGTAGCGGGCAGGGAGCAGACCAGCAGGCAGATCTGTTGCTCTCAGGCGGGATTTTCCGGTTTTGAGGTGAGCACGGCTGGAAAATCTCGCCCATAGATTTTAAATACCTATTCAGGTACTGGGCATTACAGTTGGGATCCTTTCAGCACACTCTGACATTTTTAAATTTAAAGAGCATTACATTCCTGATCTTCCTGTCCCATTACAGTTCTTTAAAATGATGCTTGGACATAAGTCTGAAAAAATAGGCAGGCACATTGGACCCCATTAACCTAAAAGATGTTTGTAAAAGAGATACTGTGAAACTTTTGTGACCTAAGGTTAGTTCAGTATTTATTAGTCTTTATTGGAGTTTCAAGATAAAAATCTGTTAGAAATTAGGATTCTGAAGCCTTTTATGATGACAAATGTGTACATTTGTGGGGAAAAAGCTTGTATAAAAAGCAATCATTCAGCTCTGGAACATATTAACCAGATTTTTAGCTTCATATGGCCTTGAAAATGTAAAGTTATGTCCCCATTTATCATAAAATGTAGTTAGACTGATATCATATGAATATTTCATGCTGAAAATTTACCGCAATTTATTGAGGTCTCCAAACCTCCATGAGATTCAATACACCAAGTTATAATAGAAAGTTTATTGAGGAAAGCAGTGTTGCAAATTCTGTAGAGAAGGAATGGTAAAGTAATTGTACGTGAGAGCTAAAGACTAAAAAAAAACTACAATCAGAAGAAACATTGCTAAAGTTAAAAAAGTAAAGTTTATTTATTAGTCACAAGTAAGGCTTACACTAACACTGCAATGAAGTTACTGTGAAATTCCCCCAGTCGCCATACTCTGGCGCATGTTCGGGTCAATGCACCGTAACCAGCACGTCTTTCAGGCTATGGGAGGAAACTGGAGCACCTGGGGGAAACCCACGCAGACACAGGGAGACCGTGCAAACTCCACACAGACAGTGACCCAAGCCGGGAACTGAACCCGGGTCCCTGGCGCTGTGAGGGCAGCAGTGCTAACCACTGTGCTACCATGCTGCCCATTGAGCTCCAACTTTAACTTTGGACCAGTGAGCACCAGGGGAGCAGAAATGAAACCTGGGAAATTTTGAAACTCCGCCATCATTAATCCGCTGGTTGACCGCCCCGCCCCCCCCCCCCCCCGCCCCACCTCCCCCCCTCCCCCCCCCCCCGCACCTCCCCCCCCCACCCCATTCAGTTGACGGGATGAAGTAGTCAAATGTGCTGCCCCGGATTGTTGTTAACACCTGGTTACTGGCGAGATACGCTGCCAGGGTCAATCTGTTCCTCCTGGGTCCAGAGGCAAGCATAAAAAAAGTTAAATAATTTACCTTTGAAGGGTCTTTCTCGACCAAATCAACCTATCTGCTCGGTTGAACCCAATGGGGAACTCGTGGCTATTTCCTGTTTAGGAAGCTAAGTTAAAATTGCGATTATGTCCCACCGACCTCATGTAGATGGTTTTAACTTTCCAGCCTCCTGATCAACAGAGGTTATGCCTACACGTGACTCCAGACCCACAGGAATGTGGTTGATTCTTAAATGCCGTCAAGGATGGGCAATAAATGCTGGCCTAGCCAGCGATGCCTACACCCCATGAACAAATATAAAGAGAACCCTCACAATCCAAGATCCTCTCTCATAGAACATTATAGCTATCAACAAACAGCACATACTACACTCGGGGCCGAAGCTTCCAAGGAGTGGCAATCTCTATCAGATTCCCAGTCCTCTTCTATTTATGTACCTTGCACCAGATCTCCACAATTCTCCTTCAAAACTTCCGAACCCAGCCTCCTCACCTGCTCTATACTTGTTCTGGGAATCCTTCTTTCATAGTTCAGGAACGTCAGGGAAAGTCAAGCCATGCCTCTTATTTCCTGCTCGAGCTGTCATATTCCTGTAAAAGTTTAAAGGACCCAAAAACACTTTGGAAAGCTACGGAAATAAGGTAAATCTGTAAGATGTGAACGTAGGGTGAAAGAATGAGGGGCGGGTGCTGGGTAAATGGGAGAGAGGTTGGGTGGCAGTTAAGTGGGGTGAATGGGATAGGGTGGCAAGTGAGGGGGTCGGGCAGTGGGTGGGTGACAAAGGGAGTAGGGTGGCAGGTGGGCAAGGAGGTCGGGTGACAGGTAGGTAGGAGATGAGGTAGGGTGGAAGGTATGTGAGTGAAGTGGGTGAGTGGTTTGGGAGGTAGGTAAGGCTGACAGGATAGGGTGGTTTGGGCGGGGTTAGTGGCCAGGGAGATTGATAGTTGTGTGGTCTCAGACTTTAACTCCGAAGTTTGGAGAGTTCCAGACATAGGAGAATTCCCATCAGACCATGAGACATAGGAGCAGAATTAGGCACTCGGCCCATCAAGTCTGCTCTGCTATTCAATCAGGGCTGCTTTTTTCTCATCCCCATAATTTTCCCCATAATCCCTGATTCCCTTATTAATCAAGAACCTATCTATCTCTGTCTTAAAGACACTCAATGACGTGGCCTCTACAGCCTTCTGCGAAGAGTTCCACAGATTCACCATTCTCTGGCTGAAGAAATTCCTCCTCATCTTTGTTTTAAAGGATCGTCCCTTTGGCCTGAGGTTGTGCCCTCTGGTTCTAGTTTTTCCTACTAGTGGAAACATCCTCTCCACGTCCACTCTATCCAGGCCTCACAGTATCCTGTAAGTTTCAATAAGATCCCCCCTCCTCCTTCTAAACTCCAACGAGTACAGACCCAGGGTCCTCAACCATTCCTCACACGACAAGCTCTTCATTCCAGGGATAATTCTTGTGAACCTCCTCTGGATCCTTTCCAAGGCCAGCACATCCTTCGTTAGATACGGGGCCCAAACCGCTCACAATATCCCAAATGGGGTCTGACCAGAGCCCTATAGCATTCTAAATTCAGCATTCTAAACCTCCTCAATTCCTGTGTCACAGTGCCTGGAAACACCCGAGAGGTCCCTCGTGCATCTTGCGGGAGAGGTACATATGGGATACAACCATCCAGAGACCCAAACCTCTGGGCCTAAGTTTACCAAGCCCAGTGAACTTTTCTCGATATAATTCACATTTTCAATTACTCAGAAAGTCTAAACCACATCTGAACTAAAACTGGACAGCAATATTGAAATAAATGGAACAGCCTTTCCATGGACATTCTCATGATGTCAAATTAAAGGTTAGTCCAACAGATTGAACTGAATCAGGAGGACATGGTAAGTGGAACATGCTTGTCTATGTTGCTGGTTTTAATACTCTGCTTCATACCCTAAACGCAGTAAGAAGTTTAACAACACCAGGTTAAAGTCCAACAGGTTTATTTGGTAGCAAAAGCCACACAAGCTTTCGGAGCTGCAATGCAGCTCCGAAAGCTTGTGTGGCTTTTGCTACCAAATAAACCTGTTGGACTTTAACCTGGTGTTGTTAAACTTCTTACTGCGTTTACCCCAGTCCAACGCCGGCATCTCCACATCATGACTCATATCCTAAAGACAGCTAAGCATCAACTAGCGAAAATCTAACCATCTCCTCTTGATATCTGTTACCAGAGTTTGAGAATTCTGCAGCAATCAATGAATGTCCTGATTCCCCAAAATCTGTTGTCATAAAGATGCACTTTATGCCAAATACTGAATGTTCAATCCATTGGCTGGAAATCTGGATTTAACTTTACAAAAATAGACTTTTTCAAAGCACAGAGACTAAAATGACTTGAACTCATGGCCCAAGGTTATTAACCCCACTTCACATTATGACACGTGTCACATTCTTATTCGTTGGAGTTGAATCGGTCTGTGTGCAAAACCCATCAAAGATGTTGGGTGGAATTTTACCGGCACGTCCACCCGAAGTTCAAAACTTCCGAACCCAGCCTCCTCTATACCTGTTCTGGGAATCCTTCCTTCATAGTTCAGGAATGTCAGGGAAAGTCAAGCCATGCTGCCTATTTCCGGCTCTCGCTGTCTCATTAAGAAGTCATGAAAGCACAATGTGAAATTTAAGTCTTTTCTTAAAGGTCCCATAATAAAGTGATGCAGTAAGACCTTTGAATTAATTTGTAGATGAGTGCCACTGGCCATTTGCTGCATTCATTGTCCTGTAAAGGTTTAAAGGACCCAAAACCACTTTGGGAAGCTACGGAAATGAGGTAAACCTGTCAGGTGTGAACGTAGGGTGAAAGAGGTGGGTGCTGGATAAATGGGAGAGAGATAGGGTGGCAGTTAAGTGGGTGAAGGCGATATGGTGGCAAGTGAGTGGGTGAGGGCGGTCGGGCAGTGGGTGGGGTGGCAGAGGGAGTAGGGTGGCAGGTAGGTATGGGATGAGGTCGGGCGGAAGATATGTGAGGGGAAAAGGTGACAGTGAAGTGGGTGAGTGGTTTGGGAGGTAGGTAACTGGCTGACGGGATAGGGTGGTTTGGGCGGGGTAATCATTTGGTTAGTGGCTGAGGAGATTGATAGAAGTGCAATCCCACCCAAGGCCAATGGAGAATGCTGTTCTCTGAGCCTCACCCACCCCAGAATCAGGACAGGCATGCCGGTAAAATTCCAACCATAGACATTAGGGGAAATTGAAGGTTTCCATCTCTTGCCTCATTAGCAAGGCATCTATGGCAATCACCTGAGATATTTAACTGTTGGAGACTGGCCATTAAGACCAATCACTTGGACAATGGGAACCTGCCTAAGTTTGCTTCTGGACACGAATTAGTAGAGCTACCTTTACAATACACAAACGATGTTGATGCACTATCAATAAGGCGAAAGACTACCGATATGCCAATATAAGTGTAGGCTTTTATTCACAACAGAATCAGGAGCAGATCCCAACAATTAACCGACCTGGACTGAACAAGGGGGAGGAGACAGCCACCTTTATACTAGGTGCTGAGGGGAGGAACCAAACTGGAAGGGGATGTGTCCAGGTATGACAAACACACACAACGGTGGTCCATATAGGACAAAGGCACAACTGAGGTCCACCACATTCACCCCTTCCTTTTAAAAAAACAACACGGGGGTGAAGCGGAAACAATATCACAAGTCCAGACGAACCGGTGGCTTGATCCGTCGTCGCGATCGTCGTAGTGCAGGTCACAGAGTCGTCCGAGCAGGGAGCGATGTCGGCCCAGGCTCCGTACAGTGAGCGTCGAGAGAAGGCGCTGGGTGGTGTGAAGCGGACCGATCCGTCGTCCCGTCCAGTCGTCGGGTACTGCGTGGCGACGGCTCCGGCGACTCAAGCGAGCTGTACATAGGGGCGAGAGGAATGGGCTGTGGCCCTGGTGGCGTATGGGGAACAGTGGGAACCGGAGCTGGGGGGTGGGGGGCTGCAACAGGCTCTGGGCACACTACATTGGGGACAGGGACTGAGGGAGGAAGAGGTGTAGCAGTCTCCGAATGGACGACACCAGGGACCGTGGGGCGGAAGGACGTGGTGACCTCCGGGGCACCCGCGGGTGCCAAGTCACGGACAGAAACCGTGTCCTCCCGCCCATCAGGGTACGCTACATAAGCATATTGGGGATTAGCATGGAGCAGTTGGACCTCCTCGACCAAGGGATCTGCCTTATGGGTCCGGACATGCTTCCGAAGCAGGACGGGTCCCGGGGACATCAGCCAATCCGGGAGCGAAGTACCCGAGGAGGACTTCCTGGGAAATGAAAACATCCGCTCGTGAGGGGTCGTATTGGTCGCTGTGCACAAGAGTGACCTAATGGAATGTAATGCGTCCGGAAGGACGTCTTGCCAACAGCTGACTGGAAGGCCCCTAGACCGTAACGCTAATAGAACGGCCTTCCAGACGGTTGCGTTCTCCCGCTCTACTTGACCATTGCCCCTGGGGTTATAGCTAGTGGTGCGGCTGGAGGCAACGCCTTTGGCGAGCAGGTACTGCCTCAGCTCATCACTCATGAAAGAGGACCCACGGTCGCTATGAATATAGGCTGGGAAGCCGAACAGGGTGAAGAGCTTGTTCAGGGTCCGAATCACTGTAGCCGTGGTCATGTCCGAGCAGGGGAAGGCAAAAGGGAAACGTGAGTATTCGTCAATGATATTCAGGAAATAAACATTGCGGTTAGAGGAGGGGAGGGGGCCTTTAAAATCAACGCTAAGGCGCTCGAACGCGCGAGTGGCCTTTACAAGGTGCGCCCTACCTGGCCGGTAGAACTGCGGTTTGCACTCAGCGCAGACCCTGCATTGCCTGGTCATCGTCCGGACTTCCTCAAGGGAGAAGGGCAGGTTACGGGACTTGACAAAATGGAAAAATCTGGTGACACCCGGGTGACAGAGGTCGTTATGGAGGGACTGTAGCTAGTCTAGTTGGGCACTGGCACATGATCCACGGGACAGGGCGTCTGGGGGCTCATTGAGCTTCCCAGGCCGGTACATGATGTCATATCTGTAGGTGGAGAGCTCAATCCTCCACCGCAAGATCTTGTCATTCTTAATCTTGCCCTTTTGCCTGGTGTTAAACAGGAAGGCAACTGACCGCTGGTCCGTAATTAAGGTGAATCGTTGGCCCGCGAGATAATGGCGCCAGTGCCGGACGGCTTCCACGATGGCCTGGGCCTCCTTCTCGACCGAGGAGTGTCGAATCTCAGGGCCTTGTAAGGTCCGGGAAAAGAAGGCCACCGGACGGCCCCTCTGGTTAAGGGTGGCAGCTAGGGCAAAGTCAGACGCATCACTTTCCACTTGGAATGGGATAGATTCGTCCACAGCGTGCATCGCGGCCTTCGCGATGTCCGCTTTGATGTCATCGAAGGCCCGACAGGCCTCCTCCGCCAGGGGAAAAGAGGTCGATTTTAGGAGCGGACGGGCTTTATCTGCGTAACGGGGAACCCACTGGGCATAATAGGAGAAGAAGCCCAGGCATCTCCTCAGTGCTTTGAGGGTAGTAGGGAGGGGAAGCTGCATAAGGGGACGCATACGGGCTGGGTCGGGGCCAAGGACACCATTTTCTATCACGTACCCAAGGATGGCGAGGCGGCGTGTCCGGAAAACACACTTCGCCTCATTGTATGTGAGGTTCAGGAGAGTGGCCGTACGAAGGAATTTTTGTAGGTTGGCATCATGGTCCTGCAGGTCATGGCCGCAGATGGTGACGTTATCCAGATACGGGAAAGTGGCCCGTAGTCCGTGCTGGTCCACCATTTGATCCATGGCCCGTTGGAAGACTGAGACCCCATTGGTGACACCAAAGGGGACTCGGAGGAACTGGTAGAGGCGGCCATCCGCCTCAAAGGCAGTGTATGGGCGATCCTCCGAGCGGATAGGGAGCTGGTGGTAAGCCGATTTCAAATCGATCGTTGAAAAAACCCTATAGTGCGCGATGTGGTTGACTATGTCCGCGATACGGGGAAGAGGATATGCATCTAGTTGGGTATACCTGTTTATGGTCTGGCTGTAGTCAATCACCATGCGGTGTTTCTCCCCCGATTTAACTACGACCACTTGCGCCCTCCAGGGGCTGGTGCTGGCCTGGATAATCCCTTCCTGGAGCAAACGTTGTACCTCGGACCGAATGAAGGCCCGGTCATCCGCACTATAGCGCCTACTCTTGGTGGCTATAGGCCTACAATCCGGGGTGAGGTTATCAAATAACGGGGGGGGGGTGATCTTGAGGTCGAGAGACTGCAGGTGGTGCGCGAGGGGCGCTGCCATGACGGCGCCTTGCAGACGGAGAGCGGGGGATAAGGGCCATCGTACTGCAGGATGACGCTTCTATGATGGCTGAGGAAATCTAACCCCAGCAGTACAGCTGCGCAGAGTCGCGGCAGCACGAGGAGCCGAAAACGCTCGTAGACTGTGCCCTGTACCGTCAGCGTCACCAAGCAGCACCCGAGGACCTCCACTGAGTGAGAATTCGAGGCCATGGAGATGGTCTGGCTCCAGGGTCGCACGGGAAGGGCATATTGACGCACTGTGCGAGGGTATATAAAACTTTCCGTGCTCCCACAGTCAAACAGGCAGTTTTCTGCATAACCATTTACCTTGATCTCCATTATGGACTTGGAGAGTTGATGTGGCTGCGACTGGTCCAGGCAAATTGATGCCACTGTTGAATTAAAGAAGAATCCATCTTCGTCGCCGTCTGATGACGTCACGGATGAAGCTTCCTGCTCAGCTTGCCTTGATGCCAGTCTCAAAGATGGCGACTCCCGCACTTCCGGTGACCGCATCAAAGATGGCGATTCCCGCACTTCCGGTGACCGCATCCAAGATGGCGATTCGCGCGCAGCCGCCGCCTGCATCAAAGATGGCCGCGCCCTCGGAGCACACATGGCTCCACGAGTCTTCAGAAGCGGCTTTGCTCTGCAGACTTTGACAAAGTGGCCTAGCTTACCGCATCCGGAGCAAATCGCGTCCTTTGCCGGGCAGTGACGCCGAGGGTGCTTAGGGAGGCCACAAAAGTAACATTTGGGCCCTGCTGGAGCAGCCGTCGCAGTGGAGCCGTCGGTGGAACGGGATCCAAGGAAAGACCCGAGATTATGGGAGGCTGCTTCTAACGTTTCAGCCATCGTGGCCGTTTTCCGGAGGTCTAGGTCATCTTGTTCCAGCAGACGCTGCTGGATGTATGTAGACTCAATGCCCGCAACGTAGGCGTCGCGGATCAGATCCTCCGTGTTCTGAGCTGCTGAAACAGCCTTACAGTCGCATGCTCGGGCGAGGACTAGCAGGGCGCGCAGAAATTGGGCGCACGATTCTCCTGGCTGCTGTTTGCGGGTAGTTAGGAGGTGTCTGGCGTAAACCACGTTAGGGCTCTTTCGGAACTGCCCTTTTAGGAGTTCGATAGCGTCCGCGTAAGTAGCAGCGTCCCGGAAGATTCCATAGACAGTTTCGCTTACCCGGAGCACGTGGAGTTTAGCAGCGTCGGTGTCGATGGCCGTAGCGGTGTCGACGAATGCTTCGAAGCAGTCCAACCAATGATCAAATTTATCAGAGGCTCCAACCTCTTGAGGGTCTAAAGCTAACTTGTCGGGTTTTAGAAACTGCTCCATACTAGTAACTGTTGTGAATAAAATTGATGCACTATCAATAAGGCGAAAGACTACCGATATGCCAATATAAGTGTAGGCTTTTATTCACAACAGAATCAGGAGCAGATCCCAACAATTAACCGACCTGGACTGAACAAGGGGGAGGAGACAGCCACCTTTATACGAGGTGCTGAGGGGAGGAACCAAACTGGAAGGGGATGTGTCCAGGTATGACAAACACACACAACGGTGGTCCATATAGGACAAAGGCACAACTGAGGTCCACCACAGATGTCAAGTCTTTTTTAACACCACTGGCAACTGGGGAAGGAAGGTCACATGATAAACAATCCTTTCTATATTTTAAGCACATGTTCCCTCATCAGAACTGATGAAAAGCAGCTTAAAGAGAATGCGCTCCCTCCAGCCGCTGTGTCCAATCCACTGAGTGAGCTCCAAGCTCTGTTACTGACTGTGATCGTACAAGGATGCTGAGCTTCAGAGAGTTCCTGAAAGAATTCAATCCAGTATTCCCGTCTCTCGAAGAACAAACTCAGTCATCTATATCTTTGAATCAGAACGATATCCTTCCCCAAATTGTAATCAATGTTTGTTAATTCTGAGAGAGAATGTGCATGTGTTTTTGCATGTGTGTGTGTGTGTGTCTGTGTGAGTGTGTGTGTATATGTGTGTGTGTGTGTGTGTCTGTGTGTGTGTGTGTGTGTGTGTGTGTGCATGTGAGTGTGTCTGTGTGTGCATGTGTGTGTGAAAGTTGGTGCGTGTGCATATGTGCGCATGTGAGTGTGTCTGTGTATGCATGTGCGTGTGTGAGTGTGAGTGTGTGTGTGTGAGTGAGTGTGTGTGTATGTGTGCGTGTGTGCATGTGAGTGTGTCTGTGTGTGCATGTGTGTGTGTGTGAAAGTTGGTGCGTGTGCATATGTGCGCATGTGAGTGTGTCTGTGTATGCATGTGTGTGTGTCTGTGAGTGTGTGTATGTGTGCATATCTGTGTGTGTGAGAGTGTGTGTCTGTGTGTGTGTGTGTGTGAGAGAGTGTATATGTGTGTGTGTGTGCGTGTCTGTGTGTGTGTCTGTGAGTGTGTGTATGTGTGCATATCTGTGTGTGTGAGAGTGTGTGTCTGTGTGTGTGTGTGTGAGAGAGTGTATATGTGTGTGTGTGCGTGTCTGTGTGTGTGTGTGTGTGTAAGTACGTGTGTGAAAGTTGCTGTGCATTTTATCATCTTATTTAGATCGGTTCCAGGGAAATAAAGCGAACCTCTTTCCTTGTTAAAGTTGGAAAAATGTGTCCGATTGGTTCTTTTATGATCACAGCACATAATAGAACATAGAACATTACAGCGCAGTACAGGCCCTTTGGCCCTCGATGTGAATGTTGGACCCTTGGAGGACGAGAGGGGGGAGTTAATAGTGGGAAATGAGGATATGGCTGAGTCTTTAAATAAGTTTTTTGTGTCGGTCTTCACGGTGGAGGACACAAATAGTTTGCCAAATATTAACGATAGAGGGTTGGCAGCAGGAGAAATACTTAATACGATTAATGTTACCAGAGAGGCAGTGCTGGGTAGACTAATGGGACTGAAGGTGGACAAGTCCCCGGGTCCGGATGGAATGCATCCCAGGGTACTGAAAGAAATGTCAGAGGTAATAGTGGATGCGTTAGTGATTATTTATCAAAACTCGTTGCATTCTGGGGTAGTGCCGGTTGATTGGAAAACGGCTAATGTTACGCCGCTGTTTAAAAAAGGAAGGAGACAAAAGGCGGGTAACTATAGGCCGGTCAGCTTAACGTCTGTAGTAGGGAAAATGCTGGAATCCATTATTAAAGAGGAGATAGCAGGGCATCTGGATAGAAATGGTTCGATCAATCAGACGCAGCATGGATTCATGAGGGGAAAGTCGTGCTTGACGAACATGTTGGATTTTTATGAAGATGTGACGAGGGCGGTTGATGGAGGAGAACCGGTGGATGCGGTGTTTTTGGATTTCCAAAAGGCGTTTGATAAGGTGCCCCATAAAAGGCTGCTGAAGAAGATTAGGGCACACGGAGTTGGGGGTAGTGTGTTAAAGTGGATTGTGGACTGGCTATCCGACAGGAAGCAAAGAGTCGGAATAAATGGGTGTTTTTCCGGTTGGAGGAAGGTAACTAGTGGCGTGCCGCAGGGATCGGTACTCGGGCCGCAACTGTTTACCATTTATATAGATGATCTGGAGGAGGGGACGGAGTGTAGGGTAACGAAGTTTGCAGACGACACAAAGATAAGTGGAAAAGTGAATCGTGTGGAGGATGGAGAAGATCTGCAGAGAGATTTGGACAGGCTAAGTGAGTGGGCGAGGATATGGCAAATGGAGTATAACGTTGATAAATGCGAGGTTATACACTTTGGAGGAAATAATAACAAATGGGATTACTATCTCAATGGAAACAAATTAAAACATGCTACCGTGCAAAGGGACCTGGGGGTCCTTGTGCATGAGACGCAAAAGCCCAGTCTGCAGGTACAACAGGTGATCAAGAAGGCAAATGGGATGTTGGCCTATATTGCGAGGGGGATAGAATATAAAAGCAGGGATGTCTTGATGCACCTGTACAGGGCATTGGTGAGGCCGCAGCTGGAATACTGTGTGCAGTATTGGTCCCCTTATATGAGGAAGGATATATTGGCATTGGAGGGAGTGCAGAGAAGGTTCACCAGGTTGATACCGGAGATGAGGGGTTTGGATTATGAGGAGAGGCTGAGGAGATTGGGTTTGTACTCGTTGGAGTTTAGAAGGGTGAGGGGGGATCTTATGGAGACTTATAAGATAATGCGGGGGCTGGATAGGGTGGAGGCAGAGAGATTCTTTCCACTTAGTAAGGAAGTTAAAACTAGAGGACACAGCCTCAAAATAAAGGGGGGTCGGTTTAAGACAGAGTTGAGGAGGAACTTCTTCTCCCAGAGGGTGGTGAATCTCTGGAATTCTCTGCCCACTGAGGTGGTGGAGGCGACCTCGCTGAATATGTTTAAAGCGCGGATGGATGGATTCCTGAGCGGTAAGGGGATTAAGGGTTATGGGGATCAGGCGGGTAAGTGGTACTGATCCACGTCAGATCAGCCATGATCTTATTGAATGGCGGGGCAGGCTCGAGGGGCTAGATGGCCTACTCCTGCTCCTATTTCTTATGTTCTTATGTTCTTATGTTGTGCCTACATAAGGGCAAAGGTAAAGTCACCATTGCCCTAGATAACCATCGGCTGCTTTTCCCTGTAGAGGGGGAAAGCTGACTGGTGGTGATTTAACCTGAAGATCACCACACCTCAGGCGAGGGGAAAGGCTGAGAAAACAGAGCCTTTATGAATAACCTCAGTGGGTACATGCATCGCTCAGCATCAGAAACCAGGCGTCCAACCAACTGAGCTAAAATAGTTCAGTATTCACTGAATTGGCAAGTTGTTCTCTTTAAAACAAAAACCTGCTGAGGTCAAACGAAGAGGGGGGACAAAGGGGAGCCAGTTGACCGCTCCTCACCGGGCTATACCTCTGTCTGAAAGGCACCAGTCAATACCTTGTAAGCTCCTGAGTAAGCTCCAACAACACTCAAGGAGCTCGACAACATACAAGATTGAACAGCCCGCTTGATTAGACCATAAACATACACTCCTTCCACCATCGAAGCACGATGGCATAGTCTATGCCAACTACAATGTACACTGCAGAACTCACCAAGGCTGCTTTGACACCACCTTCCAAATCCTCAGTCTCTACAACAAGGACAAGACAGTAGATGCAAGGGAACACCACCATCTGCAAGCAACTCCTTCAAATAACACACCATCCTGACTTGGAACCATATTGTTGTTCCTTCACTGTTGCTGGATTAAAAAGGTGAAACTCCCTTACAGCACCATGAGCAAACCCCCCGCACAGGAACTGCAGGGGTTCAAGGGAGTAGCTCACCCACACTTCATCAAGGACAATGACTGACAATGGACAGTGGCCCCCACCTACAAATTAATTCAAAGGTCTGATGAGACTGTGGGGGGAATTTTACCATTTTGAGTCTAAGTGCCGAATCCGGGCATCAAACAGATCCGCACCTGGAATCCCCTTCCCAGCAGCGCCCATACGCGTTTTGCCGGCTCCGGCCCGATCCACGCTGTGGGCGGGACTTAGCGCTAGCGGACCAATCAGAGCTCTGAACTGCGCATGCGCAGTTCGAAAAAAATCTGACAGCGCGCCCACGTGTGAAAGAAAAAGCAGTAAGTGGAGAGAGCGGCTCTCTGACGGTCATCCTCTGGTCGGGGGGTGGGGGGGGGGGGAGGTGGGAGGGGAGGGGGTGTGACCGATCATCCCGTGGGGGGGGAGAGGGGGTGTGACCGATCATCCCCTGATGGGGGTGGTCGGAGGAGAGGGGGTGTGACCGATCATCCCCTGGGCGGGGTGGGGGGCTGGAGAGGAGGTGTGAAGTCTCATCACCTGGTGGGGGGGAGGAGTGGAGGTGTGATGTCTCATCCTCTGGTCGGGGGGGTTCCGCTGCCTGTCAGCGGCCGCTCCCTCCTGGCACCATCACTGGTTCACTACCAGCCACAGCCATCTCTCCCGCTCTCTCACACCAGCAGGGAAGAGGAATCTGTGGCTGATAGGGAACCAGTGATGGTGCCAGGAGGGATCGGCCACAGACAGGCAGCGGAACCCCCCCAACCAGAGGATGAGTCGTCACACCACCCCCACCCCCCCACCCCCAGGGGATGATCGGTCACACCCCCTCTCCTCCTCCCACCCCCCTCCCGCCCTGACCAGAGGATGACCTGGGTCAGAGAGCCGTTGCAGTCTCTGACCCCGCTCTTCGGAGGCTGCAGCGGTGACTTCAGACTTTTATTCTGCAGGTCGGTAACAGCTCAGACGCGGATTGGGCCAGAAGACGGTAAAGTGGGATTTGGCGGGAGAGTTGGGCGCGCGGTTCATGAAGTCGATTTAAATGCATGTAAATGCATTTAAATCATTGGGCCGCCCGATTTGGGCGTGCGCCGGACCCGCGCCCGAATCGGGTGTCGGTAAAGGCGTGATCTGCTCGGAATCGGGTGCAGATCGCGTTAAAGGCCCGACGCCCAACTTTACCGCGATTTCGCGCCCGAAAACGGGCGCTAAGTTTTGGTAAAATCAGGCCCTGCATCACTTTATTACGGGACCATTAAAAAAAGATTTAAATTTCACATAGTGCTTTTCATGACTTCGTAATGTCCCAAAGTGCTTTACAGTCAATTAACTGTCATTGAATTGTCGTTCCTTCTGAAATGCAACTGTCAATTTACACAAACTGTAATTTCACAAACAGTCATGAAAGAAATGACAAATAATCTGTTTTTTGAACGAGGTGGAGGGGGTAACTGTCACTGAGAATTCACTGCTCTTCTTTGCACTGTGTCATGCACCTTTCACAAACACAGCGTCTGGGTTTAACACAATCTCAGCAAAAGGGCACCTCCAACAGTGCAGCAGCCCCTCAGAACTTCACCAAAGTGTCAGCCTGGAGGACAGCTTCAGGTTTCTTGAGTGGAAGTTGAACACACAGCCTTCTGACTCAGAGGTGAGGTGCTCTGGCTGAGTCAAGGCTGACACTTACTGCACTCCCCAGCCGATGTCACTCTTGAATCAGTTAAAACTGTGAAAGATTGTCACAGAGTTTGCTGATTTGCTGATGAGGAGATTAAAACAACATCAGTTTTCAAAACAACTGACATTTGAGATCAGTTTTGTATAGAACGACAAGCGGGATCATTGGCTATCTCGCATACCTGTATCACAGAATCCCTACAGAACAGAAGGAGGCCTTTCAGCCCATCGAGTCTGCACAGACCACAATCCCACACAGGTCCTATCCCCATAACCCCATGCATTTACCCTAGCTAGCCCCCCTGACACTAAGGAGCACTTTAACATGGCCAATCCACCTGAGCTGCACATCTTTGGACTGTGGGAGGAAACCGGAGCACCCGGAGGAAACCCACGCAGACATGGGGAGAACGTGCAGACTCCACACAGACAGTGACCTAAGCTGGGAATTGAACCCGGGTTCCTGGCACTGTGAGGCAGCAGTGCGAACCACTGTGCCACCGTGCTAAATAATGATTGCTGTGTAATGATTCTGATTTTTATATAAACAATACTTCACGGTAGAATTGATTAACACCAACATCATTATTCGAATTTGCTGCATTGCTTTCACAATTTCTATGCTTTTAATAGCAAGATTCTGGAATTATTGGACATGAACGATGAGCATTATTTTGATTTTTGATCTTTTCTGCCTCATTTTTAATGATCTGAACCTGAAACCTGTCCATCTGTTGTATTCTACCCTTGGAACCAAACTCAGGTTTCACACTTGAGCCACTTACTGCAAAAGAGGTCAGGCAGATTCCTTTCCTCTTACTTCCTTCATGGCTTTTATCTTCAGAGTATCTGCCCCTAAGTGGGCAGCAATGAAGGGTCCCACCTACCCTTACGATGGTGGCACACCCATTAGTGACTCCCCACCCCCACTGGATTTCCAATTCTTGGAGTGGGGCTCAAGCCCAATCCTTCTGGAATAGAATTCAGTCAGGAACTAGAATATTATCATTGAATCTGTGATCACTCTAGACAGACATGAGTATGTCAATCGATGACAATCAAATATCCTCTCCCTGCTTCACTGGGACTGTTCGGACTGGAGCTTACACCCTACATCCGATGTCACAGAGGTCAGAATGCTTCTAATATATTAAAGATTCACCCTGGCAAATTTTAAATTCGAAGTTGCTTTGTAAAAATGATCAGCAAGCTGAAACAGCCTACTCAACCAGAACATCAATTTTGCATCTGATTTGCAAACATTAAAGTTATACATATAAATTGGACTTCTTCAGTCATCGTAGAAATTAGACGTTGGGCCCGATTTTACCAAAACTTCGTGCCCATTTTTGGGTGCGAAATCACGGTAAAGTCAGGCGTCGGGCCGAAAACGCGATCTGCACCAGAGTTTTTGCAAATCGCACCTTTACCGACAGTCGATTTTGGCGCCGTTCCGATGCGCGCCCGAATCGACCGGCGCGACGATTTAAACGCATTTGCATGCATTTAAATCGACTTAATGAAGCTCCCGCCCAACTCTACCGCCGATTTCCACTCTACCACCGTGCGGCCCAATTCGCAGCCGCGCATTAAGCGACCTGCTGTATAACCACCCCCGCTAACCACCCCGGCAGACCCCCCCCCCCCCACCCCCCCCATCGGACCCCTTTGGGAGGCAGGCGCCCCCGGCAGAGCACACCCCTAACCTACCTCGATCGTGGTCTCCCTCCACCATCCTTCCCACTCACCTTCAGTCCTTCGACAGCCTGCAGCATGTTTCTGGACACTGACTTCAAGCCACGGCTGAAGGGACCGGGATTCACACAGGTCCGCTGGCGTCTGCCGGAGGAGGGGGGGGGGGGGGTGGGCCCAGTTGGAACTCTGGTGGGGGGGGGGATGAGGAGGGGAGGGGGGGATGAGGAGAGGGGCGGGCCCACATCGCCCACGTGGGGGGGTGTGAGGAGGGGAGGGGGTGTGACTTATCATCCCCTGGGGAGGGGAGAGGGGGTGTGATGTATCATCCCATGGGGGGGCGGGGAGAGGGGGTGTGATGTATCATCCCATGGAGGGGGTGGGGGGGTGGAGAGAGGGTGTGACTCTCATCCTGTGGTCGGGGCGTTCCGCTGCGTCTGCGACCAGAGGATGAGAGTCACACCCCCTCTTCCCCTCCCCCCATGGGATAATACATCACACCTCCTCCCCTCCACCTCCCCCCCGCCCCTACCCCCCCCCCCCCCCCCCCCCCCCCCGCGACCAGAGGATGAACGGCAGAGAGGCTCTCCGCTCTCTTCTTTTTTTTCGCACCCGGGCGCATTCTGTCAGATTTTTTCCGAACTGCGCAAAGCTCCTATTGTCCCGGCGGCGCTAAACCCCGCCCACTGGACCGGCGCTGGAAAATAGCGTATGGGCGCGGCCTCCGGGCTCGGATCTATTTGGCGCCCGCACCCGGGACTTAGTCTCGAAATGGTAAAATTGGGCCCGTTATGTGGGATAGACTTTGCGCTGTGGGTGCACCCTCCATTCTGGTGCAAATTACATTCAAAATTACAAGCAAGGTGGAAAGTGACTTAATCCCCCTGATTTCCATTGAAACTCATGTGTATAGAACTGAAAACAGAAAGTGCCAGGACCCAGCGTCATCAGAATTCTACATGTAGGCAGACGTGGAGTTGCTTGCAATATTACAAATGTGGCCTGACTCAAGTTTTATACAACTGCAACATAATTTGCCAACTTGTCAATGGCTCCTTCCTTCCCACAAACAGTGTTGTAAAGGAGTGAATGTGACAGAGCCAGTCCTTCTTGCCTCCATTCAGACATAAGTTTTTCGGCAAGTTTCGGAAAACTCACTCCCCAGTAGTTAAATATGAAACGGAGGATAACTTTGCGGCAAAAAATCCTCGTTGAAATATTTTTTTAAAGTTGACCCTCTTTCTTCACCCACCCCTCCCAACCCACTTTCATTAACACCAGAAATAGGCTGGTTGGGGGTGGCTGCATCAGATTTTGCTATTTTCAATGATTGTGTTATGGTTTCCAATGATGAGTCATGGCCCTTTGTTATTTAACCTCTCCCACACTCTGACCCATTCATGATCTTCACTGCCGTTCCATTCGCACCTCCCCCTGCCCCAGCTTTTCTCACCAGCATAAGACACATTCACATTTCCACCTCGCTTTGGTTCTGAAGGACAGATACATTCAACTCAAAACAATAAATTTTATTTCTTTCTCCACAGATGGTGTCAGACCAGACCAGAGTTCTTCCAGCAATTTCTGTCTCTATTCCATGACACCCTAGACGTGTGTTCGGTTTAACCAGCAGAGCTCAAATGAATTTCTACCTTGTAGAGCACAATGCCTGCTGTACAGATGGTTCCTGTAAGGATCAAGTTGATTTCTTACCTGAATTGAAATGGTATTTCATCTCCCATTGCAGAGTGGGAGCAGTGGGGCTCTCATCAACTTTTACAGATGCACCATAGCAAGCATTCTTTCTGGATGTATCACAGCTTGGTATGGCTCCTGCTCTGACCAAGACCACAAGAAACTACAAAGAGATGTGAACGTAGCCCAATCCATCATGCAAACCAGCCTCCCATCCATTGACTCCGTCTACACTTCCCGCTGCCTCGAAAAAGAGCCAGCATAATCAAGGGCCTCATGCACACTGGACATTCTCTCTTCCACCTTCTTCCATTGCAAAAAAGATACAAAAGTCTGAGGCCACGTACCAACCGACTCAAGAACAGCTTCTTCCCTGCCGCCATCAGACTTTTGAATGGATCTACCTTGAATTAAGTTGATCTTTCTCTACACCCTAGCTATGACTGTAACACTACATTCTGCACCCTCTCCTTTCCCCCTATGTACTTTATGAACAGTATGCTTTGTCTGTATAGCTTGCAAGAAACAATAATTGTCACTGTATACCAATACATGTGACAATAATAAATCAAATCAGTGCAGGCGTCTTGGCAAAGTGGTGGGGGTGGATTTCCCTGAAAGAAAAAGCAGTAAAACAGGGAAATAAGAACACAGGTGCAGATTGTTTTTATCCTTCTGGGTTGCGTGGGCAGGGTGGGGCTGAGGTTTGAACTGTGTTCTCAGCGTGTTATTGGCTTCCTCCTGATTTTAACTAGCCTCGCATCAGTCACAGGAAAGCTGTCTGCCCAAAATGGCAGGGTCCTATTTGAAGTGGCAAAGATATGTCGCGCTGACATTATTAATGTCACTGAAAAATAGGTAGAATTTTATTTTACTTCAGCACTTCCATAACCCATGAACATAAGCAATCAAAAAAGAATGACTGCATTAACTCTGAACAGCTGACTTTGTGCAGCTCATGCTGAAGTGAAAATGGATTTTAAATTCTGCATACTGTCCGATGCCTCAAAAAGGACAGATGTCTGACGATTTTCATTATCACTTCGCTGGGTGTGATAGCCTTCATTATTTCAGAAGCTGCTTATAATGAGCAGGGGAAACATAGTGAATGTCACTGTTTAGATCTTAAATTGACTTTTCTCACTTTACATCCGTGCTGTGGCGATGGTTTGGACCATCGGACCAGCCACACAAAATGTGTCAAGTGGACGTTCCGAGATTTTGTGGTCGCTGCTGGCTTTGGATTGAGGATCTGGAGATCTCTGAGACGTGGATTCCACCTTTCCCAATTTTAATCAGCAAAATGAGTTATCTGATGTCTACAACAGTGATGTACTGGAGCTGGCTCGGCAACAAGTCATGCTGAAGAATTCCCACTGACAGCAAACTAGAAATTGGAACCATAGAAATGTTACAGCACAGAAGGAGGCCATTTGGCCCATCTTGTCCATGCCAGCCCGAGGACACCCAGGTACCCTTCCTGCACCCGGCCCATAGGCCTGTAGCTTCCAGTACTTAAGGTGCAGATTTAGGTACTTTTTAAAAGAGTTTCAGGTCTCCACCACCAATTCGGGCAGCGAATTCCAGACACCTACCACCCTCTGCGTAAAAAGTTCTTCTTCATGTTCCCTCCACACCTACTGCCATTTATCTTGAATCTATGTCCCCTGGTTCTAGAATTTTCTACCAATTTGGATTTAGAAGAGCACAGATTCACAATCCTTTGGGTGAAGACGTTCCTCCTCAACTCAGTCCTAAATCTGCTCCCCCTTATTTTGAGGCTATACTCTCCCGAGTTCTAGTTTCACCCACCAGTGGAAACAACCTCCCTGCTTTTATCTTATCTATTCCCTTCATAATTTTATATGCTTCTCTAAGATTCCCCCGTCATTCTTCTGAATTCCAATGAGTATAGTCCCAGTCTTCTCAGTCTCTCCTCATAAGCCAAACCTCTCAACTCCGGAATCAACCCAGTGAATCTCCTCTGCACCCCCTCCAGTGCCAGTATGTCCTTTCTCAGGTAAGGAGACCAAAACTGTACACAGTAATCCAGGTGTGGCCTCACCAGCACCTTATACAGCTGCAACATAACCTCGCTGTTTTTAAACTCCATCCCCCTAGCAATGAAGGACAACATTATGTCAAATACTGTTCTTGCAATTATACAGGGCTTTGGTGAGGCCACACCTGGAATATTGTGTGCAGTTTTGGTCTGCTTTTCTGAGGAAGGATGTTCTTGTTCTCGAGGGCGTACAGCGAAGGTTTACCAGGCTGATTCTGGGGATGGCAGCACTGATGTATGAGGAGAGATTGGCTAGGTTAGGATTGTTTTTGCTGGAGTTCAGATGAATGAGGGGGAATCTCATAGAGACTTATACAATTCCAGCAGGACTAGACAGGGTAGATGCAGGGAGGATGTTCCCGATGGTGGGGGTGTCCAGAACCAGGGGTCACAGTCTAAAAATACAGGGTAGACCATTTAGGACGGAGATGAGGAGACATTTCTTCACCCAAAGAGCAGTGAGCCTGTGGAATTCATTACCACAGGAAGTAGTTGATGCTAAAACATTGAATGTATTCAAGAGGTGGCTGGATAGAGCACTTGGGGAGAATGGGATCAAAGGTTATGGGGAGAAAGCAGGATTAAGCTATTGAGTTGGATGATCAGCCATGATGGTGATGAATGGCGGAGCAGGCTCGAAGGGCCAAATGGCCTCCTCCTGCACCTATCTTCTATGTTTCCATGTTACAATTTTGCTAAACATTGGGACATATACATAGAACTGTGCTATCGTAGAAGAATTAAAAAATAATCTATGGAATTTTTAAGATGGACATTGCACAAATATAAAGTGCATTTTCTTGCGGGTTAGAGAGGTTGTATGGCAGCAATTATGATTCAGTTACATGTCATTCAGTAAGACCTATTTTTATCAAGTGGGAGATGTTTTTACAGTAAGAATAGTGGATTGAAAAGTGATAGTTCATGTCAATGCAATGATTTCCAATTGAATTGTGCAGGCAATTCCAATTTTCAAGGAATCTCCCTTGTGTTCATCTTCTGCATGGGACATAAAATGTATCTGTGTTTTTTTGGTTCAGGCATAGGCAGTGCATTCTAAACCCCTAAGGTACAAAGTCATGGTACAGGTCTCAAATTCCTGGAGTTTGACTTAACAAGAAGCTGTTTCTACGCTTTGAATACTTGAGTTGGATTGTCACCATTTGGACTCTGGGGCTGATACCCAATTTCAACTAATTATTCAATGTTTTGAACATATGAACTGAAACTAAATATAAAAAAAGTCATTTTTAGCCGAGTAAGGATGGCATTGTTTAATTGACACCATAAATTGGAAAACTAGAGGATGTTGGCATTGATTGATTGCTAATTGATAGTCAATGTCACGCACAGAATATAAATCGACCACATGCCACCAACGCTCAAAATGCCTGGCATCTTTGTTTCCTGGATGACAGAAGCTAACCAATTTCCTTGTGCTGTGACTCATGATTAGAATAAATCTGTAATTCTTCA
The DNA here is from genome assembly GCF_964213995.1 of Mustelus asterias. NCBI lineage: Eukaryota > Metazoa > Chordata > Chondrichthyes > Carcharhiniformes > Triakidae > Mustelus > Mustelus asterias. The sequence continues at coordinate 136,291,689 of NC_135809.1, read as the reverse complement.
ATGAATGGAACAATGTTTTTGCAGATAAGAACAGGATGACTGGCAAATTTCTCTCTGCAAATTCGCTGTGGAGAATTAGCACCATGGAAATTGTATTCATTAATGAAGATAAGCAGAGACATTATAAAAACTGGGTGATTTAATTGGCCCCTGATTGGGCTTTAATCTAACCGCAGCCCAAAATTATAAAAATGTCATTCAAAATTGATGTTGTTATGTCCTTCAATCCAGCGCACACTCAAACCAATTTTTCTATATCATTTGTACTCTGGTAAAGGCTGACCTTGAGTTTATGCAAGAAATCCATGATTGGGTCTGCAGGCAGATAATCCCTTTGTTCACTATCAAATGATAGAAATTTCCCACTCTTTCACTAGACCCGTGTATTTGGAAATATTTAGATGTGCACTTGTGATACCAAGCCATACAAGGCTATGGGCCAAATGCTGGAAAATGGGATTAGAATAGTTGGGTGGTTTGCCTTCGGCCGGTGCAGACGAGAAGGGCCAAAGGGCTTTTATCTGTGCTCGCGACCTCTATGACTCTATTTACCCAGGGAACCATTTAGAATCTGGAACTTAACATCACATGGAGTTTTGAGCTGAATGACATAGCTACAATGTAGGAATGTGAAGGGGAAATACTGAGAAGAGTTTGCTGATAGGGTTCACTGATGTGAGGTGTGGGGATGTTCATGAGGAAGCATAAGCGACTGGAAAGGTCAGTTAGGTCAAATGGTCTATTTCTGTGCAGTAAATGCTACATAGAATCATAGAATCCTACAGTGCAGGAGGCCATTCAGCCCATCGAGTCTGCACCGACCACAATCCCACCCTATCCCCGTAACTCTACATATTTACCCGGCTAATTCCCCTGAAACTAGGGTCAATTTAGCATGGCCAATCCATCTAACCCACACATCTTTGGACTGTGGGAGGAAACTGGAGTACCCGGAGGCAACCCACGCAGACACGGGGAGAACATGCAAACTCCACACAGACAGTGACCTGAGCCGGGAATCTAACCAGAGTTCCTGATGCTGTGAGGCAGCAGTGCTAATCACTGTGCCACCGTGCAGCCCCAAACTCAAAGCAATACTGGCAGCAGTGAGATAATTTTACATAAACATTTAGGTGTCAAAAGATTTACAGTGGAAAATATCTACTGCAATTTACTTATGACTGAAATGCTTCCAAAATTGTTTCTAACGAGGTGGGACTTCATACATCATCAGGCAAAGACACTCTTAAAAATGTGTAAGTGATGATTAATATTATGACACTGTTTTTAAAATTACCTTGAGCTATGTTAATATTATCACAATATGTTGTGTAAGCTTTTATCTAGGTGTTTCCATGAGGTTATTTATTTTGTTAATGTTTATTCAGAGTTTTCGTGTCAGATTTTTTTGCAGGGTCAGGAAAACTCTGCAGTCCTTTCAGAACAGTGGGACTGGATACAGATCCAGTTTCTGCTGATGGTGAGAAGGGCTGGAGTGATGGTCACACAGACGGGAAACGCAAGTTTCAAAGGACCATGATGGGCTTTCAAAGCAGCCCGGCTCAGCACTCTCCCACCACCCATGGCCACTTGCAATCTGTACCCGACTCCGTTCTTCCCCCATCTCTCCAGAGCACAAACTGGGCATAACGTGACTCTTTCATCTGAGGCTGGTCTAGCCAACCTGGCAACAAAAACTAGGCCCACAGAATTTTACAGCACAGAGATAGACCATTCTATAAGCTACAACCAGTTGTCTATAGGTCTACTCTGTACTATCTCACGGCATTTCTCCACATGCTTCTAATGTTATTACATTTCAAGTATTTGTCCATTTTTCTTTTTAAAAGCTATCAGACATTATTCTTCCACCATTATTTTAGGTTGAGTTTCCACATTCTAACAACATTTGCCATTAAATAAATTCTCCTAGCTTTTCCCTTCAGTCACAATTATCTTAAATTCATTCTCTTTGGTCAACAATTCACCGAATATTATCAAAATGCTATTTTCCGATTTGATCATTTTGTCTATCACTATCAGACCTGATTCCTCTAATCTTCTCATAACTAAAGCAATTCATTCCTTCTGGTCGCCTCACTATAGGAAGGATGTGGAAAAGATTGAAAGGGTGCAGAAGAGATTTACAAGGATGTTGCCTGGATTGAGTGGCATGCCTTATAAGGATAGGCTGAGGGAGCTCGGTCTTTTCTCCTTGGAGAGACGAAGGATGAGAGGAGACCTAATAGAGGTATATAAGATGTTGAGAGGCATAGATCAGGTGGACTCTGAGAGGCTTTTTCCCAGGGTGGAAATGTCTGCTACGAGAGGACACAGGTTTAGGGTGCTGGGGGGTAGGTACAGGGGACATGTTAGGGGGAAGTTTTTCACACAGAGGGTGGTGGGCGAGTGGAATCGGCTGCCGTCAGTGGTGGTGGAGGCAAACTCAATGGGGTCTTTTAAGAGACTCCTGGATGAGTACATGGAGCGTAATAGGATGAAGGGTTATAGGTAGGTCTAGAAGGTAGGGATGTGTTCGGCACAACTTGTGGGCCGAAGGGCCTGTTTGTGCTGTAGTTTTTCCATGTTCTATTCCGATACTGTCTCCTCTTTACCCCACGTCTGGCCTGGACACCCATCCTGAAGTGGATGTCCCTCACATCTTAAGCTGGCATGGAGAGGTGCCCTAAGGAAAGGGAGGGTTGGTGGGGATGTCTGAGGAATGGACCAGAATGTAGCAGAGGGAACTGTTCATTTGGAATACCGAGAGGGGAGGGGATGGGAAGATGGGTTTGGTGGTGGAATCATGACAGAGGTGATGGAATTGGAAGAGGATGATCAGTTGAATACTGAGGTTGGTGGGATAGAAGGTGAGAACAAGACCCTTGTGAGATATCATCAACTACATCCTTCCAGCCTGAAGAAACATCCATCAACCATAACGCCCTCTGTTCTGACCTTTAACTAACTTACAATCCACATGTGCACTTTAATAATTAGTTTTAGTGGCGTAGCATTTTTTCAAATATCTTTTGAAAATCCATATACACGACACTCACTGGAATTCCTGGATCCGTATGCCATTCTTCCCTTACAGAAATACATTTTCCAATATGATTTGCCTTTTACAAATCTCTACAGAATCTTCTTAATTAACCGCATATTCCAAAAGAAATGTTCGTTCTACTCATTTAATAGAAGCTTACCTACTGTAGATTTTAGACTGAAAGTCATGAAATCTATCACTGCTTCGGCAGGATTACCATGGTGACTGGGATACATGTTCCATACGAAAAGATGTCTTACCAATAGATCCAAATAAATGAACTAACACAAAAAGGAACTGCACTGATAAAGAATTTTCTCAGGGTGCTTCAATACTTTTCAAAGTGATAATTTTTATTATTTTTGAAGTGGAAATATGTCGGCAAAAGCAGCGATTTCTACCCGTTTCCCATCAGCAGTGATGTGTCGCATAACTAGTTAATGTGGCATTTACGGAGGGAGGCTGTTGGCCGGAGCATCCAAAAACTGATGGCTGTTCCTCAACCAGATGGCATCTGTCGAACACCTCATCCAAAAGACAGTTCCTGTGACTCTGCAGCACATCCGCATGACTGCACTGAAACATCACCTCAAACTGCCCCCACATCTGAAAGCCATAATTTTGAAATTTCTAAGAAGGACATGGCACCATGGTGGTAATGTCACTGGACTAGTAATCCAAAGATCCAGGCTCATGCTCCGCAGACCTGGGTTCAAATCCCACCATGGCAGCTGGTGGAATTTAAATTCTATTAATAAATTCAAAATTGAAAATTAGCCTCTGTAATAGTAACTGTGAAACTAGCATTGATTTTTGTAAAAATTCGTTTGGCTCACTAGAATCATAGAATCTCTCCAGTGCAGCCCAGGCAGGTTCTATCACCATAGCACTACGTATTGACCCTGCTAATCCCCCTAACTTACACATCTTTGGACATTAAAGGGCAATTTATCATGGCCAATCCCCACAACAAAGAACAGTACAGCACAGGAACAGGCCCTTCGGCCCTCCAAGCCTGCGGTGATCATACTTACCTATCTAAACCAACCGTTTATGTCCCTCTATTCCCCATTTGTTCATATGCCTATCAAGATAAGTCTTAAATGTGGCTAACGTGTCTGCCTCGACCACCTCACTTGGCAGTGCATTCCAGGCCCCCACCACCCTCTGTGTAAAAAACTTTCCCATCACATCTCCACTGAACCTTTCCCCACTTACATTGAACTTGTGCCCCCTTGTAATTGTCATTTCTGTCCTGGGAAAAAGCTTCCAACTGTTCACCCTATCCATACCCCTCATAATTTTATAAACTTCAATCAGCTCGCCGCTCAGCCTCCGTCTTTCCAGGGAGAACAATCCCAGTTTATTCACTCTCTCCTCATAGCTAATACTCTCCATACCAGGCAACATCCAGGTAAACCTTTTCTGCACTCTCTCCAAAGTCTCCATGTCCTTCTGGTAGTGTGGTGACCAGAATTGGGCACAGTATTCCAAATGTGGCCTAACCAACGTTTTATACAACTGTAACATAATTTGCCAACTTTTATACTCGATGCCCCATTCGATGAAGGCAAGCATGCCATAGGCTTCCTTCACCACCTTTTCCACCTGTGCTGCCACTTCTAAGGATCTGTGGATCTGTATCCCAGATCTCTCTGTGTGTGCCTATGCTCCTGATTGTTCTGCCATTTATTTTATAGCCCCCACTGTGGTAAACCACTGTTATCTGTGGTGGTTAACCACTGTTAGTTAGTATTTAGTATTACCTGTATATGTGGCACATCCCTGTCGGTTCCGCCCAAGACTTCTCCCCCTGGTCCGGGTATAAAGGCGGTGGCTTCTCCCACTAGCCTTCAGTACAGACCAGATCACCGACAGGGATGGCTCCAAGTTCTTGCTAATAAAAGCCTATTTGTCTTGCTCACTAGTCTCGACTCGATTGATAGTGCATCACCCACCTGAATTGGATCGACCAAAATGCATCACCTCGCATTTGTCCGGATTAAATTCCATCTGCCATTTCTCCGCCCAATTTTCCAGCCTATCTATATCCTGCTGTATTCTCTGACAATCTTCATCACTATCCACAACTCCGCCAATCTTAGTATCATCCGCAAACTTGCTAATCAGACCAGCTACATTTTCTTCCAAGTCATTTATATATATTACAAACAGCAGAGGTCCCAGCACTGATCCCTGCGGAACACCACTAGCTACAGACCTCCATTCAGAAAAACACCCTTCCACTGCTACCCTCTGTCTTCTATGGCCAATTCTGGCCTTAGCCAGTTCTGAATCCATCTAGCTAGTTCACTCCTGACCCAGTGAGATTTAATCTTTTGCACCAGCCTGCTATGAGGGACCTTGTCAAATGTTTTACTGAAGTCCATGTAGACAACACCCATAGCCCTTCCCTCGTCAATAATTTTTGTCACCTCCTCAAAAACCTCAATTAAATTAGTGAGACATGACCTCCCTCGTACAAAACCATGCTGTCTGTCGCTAATAGGACCATTCCGTCCCAAATATGTATAGATCCTATTCCTAAGAATCTTCTCTAACATTTCACTATTACTGACGTCAAGCTCATTGGCCTATAATTACCCGGGTTATCCTTCTTAAATAATGGGACAACATTGGCTATCCTCCAATCCTCTGGTACCTCACCAGCGGCCAACAAAGAAACAAAAATTTCTGTTAGAGGCCCAGCAATTTCCTCTCTTGCCTCCCACATTAATCTGGGATAGATGCCATCTGGCCCTGGGGATTTGTCTACCTTAATGCTTTTCAATTCACCTAACACTTCCTCCCTGCACATCTTTGGACATTAAGGGGCAATTTGGCATGGCCAATCGGCCTAACCTGCGCAGAGAATCATAGTATCCCTACAGTATAGAAGGAGGCCATTCGGCCCATCAAGGCTGCATTGACAACAATCCCACCCCATCCCCCATAACCCCATATATTTACCCTGTTAATCCCCTAAAACTAGGGTCAATTTAGCGCGGCCAATCAACCTAACCCGCACATCTTTGGACTGTGAGAGGAAACCGGAGCACCGGGAGGAAACCCACGCAGACACGGGGAGAATGTGCAAACTCCACACAGACAGTGACCCTCGGCTGGAATTGAACTTCGGTCCCTGGTGCTGTGAGGCAGCAGTGCTAACCACTGTGCCATTTGAATGTCCTTTAAGGGAGGAAATCTGCCTATCCATCCTTACTGTTACGCCAGATGCACTTTCAATTGCCCTTGCCCAGTGAGCTACTCAGTTCAAGGAATGGACGATAAATGCCCACATCCTGTGAGAAAATAAAAAATAAATAAATCATTAAATCAAAGTACCAATAAATAAAAATTCCTTCAAAATGGGTCAGGAATCTCAGAAATCCTTTGACCTTGAAATTATGCTGCTTGAATATTTGCATACAAATAGGTTTCTATGAAATTCTTTTATCCATTCTTTTATTGGAGGCATTATCCTACTTTGTTAAATGACCTTATATCTCCATTGAAATAATGAACGATGAAACTTAATATAAATGTATTAAACCTTTATAGCATAATATTTACCCATGCAATTTCAAGACCATTCTGTGACAATGTAGTTTATTTTCATTAATCCTTCTCAGTGCCAGTTCTATCTGTAATCATTAAACAACAAACTGTCACTATTAAAAACTGCCACTGCCAGATATAAATTTCAATATTAGTTACTGAGATACACATTACAGCTCTGTTAGTCTCTTCTGATGAATATTTCAGGGCTAGGAACAATCTGTTTGTTCATTTAAAGCAAAGTCTGGCAAAATATGTCAGAACTGAACAAGTTAGTATTGTCCCTCTGTTTCTAATGCCACAAATTCATTTGAATTTTGCTTTCAAAACTAAAGGGCAGCAAATACAAACAAAGACTCATCGAAAGGGTTCATTTCTTGTTTTTGGGTTCAAAATGATTCCTTTTTCTCTTTTCATCGTCGCTGAACCCAACTTGCTGATGGTCAAGTTGATGCAGATATTCACTTTCTGAAATTGGATTTAAAAAGTTAGAAATACACACGAGGATGACTCCCTGTCTTGTTGCTAATACATGGGGTTGCCAACTCTGATCAAATGTGTTCCTGGAGGTTTCATCACATGACTTGCCCCAAACTCCAGCCATTAGTCGGCCAACACACATCCATCCTGGTGACACACTACCTTCCAACACCAACTGCAAAGCAAAAAGACTCATTATCCAATTGGATGACTGTCAGACTGTCAGATGCTTTCTCCCATTTTCGATATTTTTATATCTAGCAAAGAGAAAAGCTGAAAGAAAATGAAAAAAACAAACCCGATATTGTTTAATTTCCCAATTATTTTTTTCCATGTTGCTTTCACCAGATTGATCTTCGATTCCCGGAGATTCCAGGTCAACCCGGGAGGGTTGGCAACCCTACCAGTAAGTGCATTGACGTGGACAAGATGAAAACCATCAGTGGAAACAATGGGCAGAATTCTCCCATCTGGGACTAAGTCCCGTGGCAGGGATGGGAATGTGAAGAGTTTCCCACTGTGGAGGTTGGTGGGTAAACATGCCAGATCTTCCAGCTCTGATCTCATTCATTCTACACTGGGTGCTTTGTGCCATATTCCGTGGCAGGACAGCCTGACGGAGCGCAGTCCACCATCCTATCAGACGCCATATTAAAGAGGCGCCCAACATCACCGACCCACTATCAAAGAACAAAAGTGGACCTCCTGAAGATAAAGATGGGTCTCTGGAAGCACTCTGAGGCTGGAAGATGTATCTCCTGAGAAAGAAGGTGGATCTGCAGGAACATTCTGAGACTGGAAAATGGACCAGGATGCCTTACCCACTGCTGTGGTGTTCTGGGGTCTAGGGTTTCTGATGGACCCCATCTTGAACTCTGGAGGCAGTCCCAGGCATTGTTCAGGTTGAGTCCTGACATCTGGACACCACGTCGCTCTTGCTGTGTTTCACACCAGCGTTTTATTCCTGCTGGTGCCATGGAGAATCAGGAAAATCCCAGAATCCCACTAGTGGAATAATGTTTCATGCCAGTCTCCAGGGGGTTCCCGATCCACCATGGCCAGGCACCCAGTGGAAGATCCCAAAGGAAATTCATGCTGGTGTAAAACAGATTTGTGCGCCGATTTCTTCCCACTGGTCCGCCATTGAACCCACCGGCAAGAGGAATGGGGGAATTCTGCCCAAGTAAATTAAGTAGCTTATTCCTTTTCAGTAACAAAATTCACTTTGTTACAGGTATGATGGGCACAAGAATCCAATGTGGTAAAAGAGACCACTTGACAATAGAGATTATCGCTAAAGGCATAACCTTTGATGGGGGAGGGTGGGAATGGGCCTGGGTAGGATGCTCGTTTGGAATCGGTGAAGACTCGATGGGCCAAATGGCGCCCTTCTGCTCTGTAGGGTTTCTATCTACACAGGCTTCTAGTATCTCAACGAACAATTGAAAATTGGAACAAATAATTTTAAACAAAATATTACTATTTACAAATGTCTTAACTGCTGAATCAACAAAGAAGGTGCACGCCACATAAAGATTTTATATTTGATACAACAATTACTTGAATTTATATAGTAGGTTTGACATGACAAAAATACTCAATCCCCAGGAATGTTGTCAAAGACAACTCTTCACATTTTTACACATCCCCACAATACTTCAGTACTGACTCTACAAACAGATACTGATGGCTCATCTGGGGACTGAACCCTCCTTGTACAGCAGGCCTATCAGTGTTTATCTGGCTGTGTAACAGCTATCTGAGCTTCAGGATAAATGCATACTGGCTCCTCTATCATTAGCACAGATTGCATGTCTTGAATGTCAGCTTCATGGTGAGTTTACACTTTGCCAAGTTTGTAGCAAAATTTAAAACTGAAAAACTACCCCTGCCACTAAGTAGCGGTTGGGAGTAACCTGTTCGCCTTTAGTCCATTAGACTTATAACAGAGAATGGCCGGAAATCTCCGACCTTGCCCGTGGCAGGGATTCTCCAGTCCCGGTGCAGTGAATGGAGTTTTGGCTGAGCGCCAAATTCTCCATTCTCGCTGGCAGCAGTGGCAGGGCGAACGATTTAGAGGAATCCCAGCCAATATTTATTAAATCTTTCTTAGTCCTGAAATAAGAAAGAAGTAACACTTTCCTCTTTTCAAAAGCAGAGGCCCTTGATGAGCCTAATATTGTTGGCATGTTCTTAAGAATCCTGATACGTTCTTGCGCACTGTGCAGCAAACTCCTGTTTCCAAAACTGTCTAAATTTACACCCATTAATTAATAAAGAAGAAAGCAACAGGCTTGCGGTCTCAAACTATATATTATCCACCAACAACCTCAGTGCTTTGTGATGAAAAGCAGACCAATTTCAGGACAAGTAGATTAAACAGACAGTTACAGAATTTAGGACTGAGTTCCCTGCAGTCCAAAACAGACATGTTCCTACTCTCCTGGAACCAACATAGCTTCCTGTAGCAGCGTCAGGCAGTTTGGGCTAAATTGTTGATTTATTCCTTTTGCGCTATTAAACCACCTATTGAAATAACGGAGGAGAATTATATTTTTTAAAGAGTGTCCATGTGCGAGCGGTTTGTTAATTTCCAGTTGCTTTGTGTTTAGTTTAAACTCTGTTGGCCTGCAGAGAAGCAGCAGATAAATAATGTAAAAATCAGTACATGACAAGGATAATGACAGCCCTTTATTTGTTTCCTATCTGCGGATCCAAGAAACCGCTGGCAGTTATAAACAGAGCGATTTAATGAAGCGGCAGGAAAGCAGTCACAAGAGTCAACAACATTCTGACTTTCTCCACCACTAACTGAGCCCATTGTTGGATTTTGCAGTCAGCATTTTTTTTATTCATTCATGGGACATGGGCATCACTGGCTGTCCCAGCAGTTATTGCCCATCCCTAGTTGCCTGAGGACAGTTGAGAGTCAACCACATTGCTGTGGCTCTGGAGTCACATGTAGACCAGACCAGGTAAGGATGGCAGATATCCTTCCCTAAAGGACATTAGCGAACCAGATGCATTTTTTCCGACAATCAACAATGGTTTCATGGTCATCAGTAGATTCTTAATTCCAGATATTTTTTAATGAATTCAAATTCCACCATCTGCCGTGGCGGGATTCGAACCCGGGCCCCAGAACATTGGCAAAGTTTCTGGATTAATCGTCTAGCGATAATACCACAAGGTCATTGCCTCCCCTAAATTGAAGGGTAATGATTTCAAGGTAGGCTAACCACGCAGATCAATCCATCTATGTGGCATCAATTTTCCATATTGCTACATATATTTCATTCTGGTCCCATTAATAGGCAGAATCTCTGGCATCCAGGAACGGTGAAGTCATGATCCAAAGCAGGAAATACTGGAATGTGGAGAGAGAAAAGAGCCAATGTTTCGAGTCTGGATGACCCTTCGTCAGGGCAGAAGACAAAGAAAATAGGATGAGAGTCATACTGTACTCGGTGAGAGATCTCAGACGTGGATGTGCTGGCTCCTCAGTTCCCCTTTCAGACACTCCGACATTAGTATTGAATGTCTTTTAAAAATGCCTCCTGGATATGACTGTGGGGCATGTGCCATCCATTCCGCCCCACCACAGAGGGTGTGGTAAAGCCCCCAGCTGCATAATTAATGAGGTTGGGGATGGAAGGTACCCCAGGATTTCCCATTGGATCCCGCAACATGAATTGATCTCCGTCGTTGCACGGGGTGCTGGCTGGAATTGCCCAGCTATTCACGCTGGCAGGATCTCCGGCCCCGTTGACAGCGCACCCCCGCCACAGGTTTCCCAGTGATGTAGGGTGGAGTGCATGAGAAATCCTCTTGACGATGGTGGGACCAGAAGATGCTGCCACTAGTGAATGGCATGTCACCTTCTGCCATGAGAAACACCTCACGGGGCAGGCCAGAGAATCCTCACCCCATCAGAACTCTGATGAAACCTAAACTCTGTTTCTCTCTCCACAGATTCTGCCAAAACTGCATTTCCAGCATTTTTCTTTTTATTTCAGATTTCCAGCATCTGCAGGATTTTACTTTTAGGAAGCACTGATTAACATTCACTTTTTAATCATGGTACAGAGAATGAAAGATTGGAACATACACATAGGATTAAAGCAGAGCTAAAATATCATCAGCAAACTTTGAAAAGATAGTTATCTTAAAAACATTTTTTTATTCATTGGTGTCGCTGGCTGGCCAGCGTTTATTGCTCATCGCAGCTTGCCTGAGGGCAATTGAAGGTCAACCACCGCATTGCTGTGGCTCTGGAGTCACATGTAGGCCAGACTGGGAAAGGACAGCAGATTTCCTTCCCTAAAGGACATTAGTGAACCAGATGGGTTTTTCCAACAATTGTTTCATGGTCATCAGTAGATTCTTAATTCCAGATATTTTTTATTGAATTCAAATTCCACCATCTGCCATGGGGGGATTCGAACCCGAGTCTCCAGAACATTAGCTGAGTTTCTGGATAATAGTCTAGGCCATCACCTCCCTCATATGAAAATTTATTAAGTGAATGGAATGGTTTGACTTTCCCCAAATATAAAGGCAGTGTTTCAGGGTCAGAGAGGTTGTGCTGCAATAATTCTAATTTATCACACTGTTAAAAATTCAGTTACATCTGATTCAACAAGATGTAGCTTTTTCAGTCTTATTTTCACAGTGCAGGCTGAGTTGAGACAAATGTCAAGTCAGTGACTGTGCGCTGGTTATACCTGCAATGGTACAGCTGGAGCAGGTATCACTGACAGTAACTTCCAGATTTCCCTCTTTAACTATACAGGTGCAGGTTCCAGAAGCTGTCTCTAGGGGGATTGTAACACAAGCATCATCAAATGTAAGGTCGTTAATGTTATTATTTATACCAGATAGCACAGCAGCTGCAGTTAATTGAATAATTTGGTGGGTAAACCTTTTCAGTTAAAGAGCAGAGTTACGTATTAGGTTATTTTTGTAAACTTCTCAATCTCAGTTTTCTTTGACCATTGTACCTTGAATCACTGCAATGTGTGAATCTCACCACCTGCTCCTCCAGGAATGCCTCTCCTCACCTTGAAATCACAACAAGCTTTCAGAACAGACACAGGAGGTTGAGAAACATTGGGTTGAACCTTACCGAATACTGTTGAACTGAGATACCAAATATAGGTCCCATGCCTACACTTTGATTTGATTTGATTTATTATTGTCACATGTATTGGTATACAGTGAAAAGTATTGTTTCTTGCGTGCTATATGTACAAAGTATACCGTTCATAGAGAAGGAAAGGAGATAGGGCAGAATGTGGTGATACAGTCATAGATAGGGTATAGAGAAAGATCAACTTAGTGCGAGGTAGGTCCATTCAAAAGTCTGACAGCAGCAGGGAAGAAGCTGTTCTTGAGTCGACTGGTATGTGACCTCAGACATTCGTATAATTTTCCCAACGAAAGAAGGTGGAAGAGAGAATGTCCGGGGTGCGTGGGGTCCTTAATTATGCTGGCTGCTTTGTCGAGGCAGTGAGAAGTGTAGACAGAGTCAATGGATGGGAGGCTGGTTTGCGTGATGGATTGGGCTACAGTCATGACCCTTTGTCAACAGCAGCATTATCTCAGTAATTTTACTGGAGGTGGCCGCCAGTTAAGGACAGCGTCTGGTCTCCTGATGCAGCCAGCTAATTTTAGGGAGCTGGTACACTTACCCAGCTGAGGAGAGGCAATGATCAGGAAGGTTCATCTCCCTCGGCCTTTTGGCTAACATCAGGCACAATGCCTTCTCTTGTCAGCTTGCATGTTGTGTGTCTGTCTTGTGGGGACCATGGGTTGGATTCAGTTTGAATTTAGGTTGGATTTTGGAGTGAGCAGAGGGATGGATCAAGGGTTCACTCAGTCTGCTCTGCACAAACCCTGAAACCTTGTTAGCCTCATTGGGATAGGTGGGAACTGTGGAGCCGGATGCAAATGCCGGAGAGGTGAGCATTGTTCAACATTGTGATGACCAGGGGCAAAATGGCCTCTCAATTGGATGGGAAACGGCTCAGCAGATGTGCGGGGGCGATGGGGGAATCACTGGGGCCACAGGGTCTGTTTTTCTCTTGTCCCTGCCCCTTTGTTGAGCTATAGAGCTTCTGGTTCCATTCAGTCCTGGTCTGCTGCAGGGAAGCCACCACATCCCCCCCCCCCCCCACCTCACCCCTCCCCTACCCCCACTTAATGACGCCAAGCATGGGGACTTAACTATTCCAAGCTGTTTTCCAAAGTGGAGGGAGAACTGACACACCTGATGCCTGCCACTGGGAAACCTCCCCGGCAATGGGCCATGTCAGGACATCTTCCCCTACGTGGCTCACCGTGAATTTACCCACCCCTCTCCCCACCTTGCATTCTGCCACCCAGCGGCCAGTAAAACTCAGGCCACTGTTTATCATTTTGATTACGGGGCCCCCATAAATTCTCATTCCAGTCTTCCAAAGTAACGCTTGATCAAATCAGACCTGACAGTAAATTGAAAATATCAAGCAAAATAATATTACTGCAGATGAACAAGCTGTAACTGGGAGTCATGTAATGTAGTTACATGATTACCGCAGACATTCTTACATTCGTCGAGTGCCCAGTGGAGGAGCTATAAGGAAGCTATTTTAGGAACAATGTAACTAACCATAACTAGTAGTGTTTCATTTTCTTATTATGTTGGGCCTGAATTAATGAAAACTGCCTCACCCCAACTATTCAGACAGAATTGGTTTTTAATGTCTTCGAAAAGAGTTACTCGGACTGCTTGCATTTTGAATATCACATTCCTCAAAATCAACAAAGAAATAATTTTTAAAAACTTACATTCATAAAGGAACTTTCACAAGCTCAGGGTCTTTCAAAGCGTTTTAAAGCCAGTTAGAATAGAACAATAGAACTGTAGAATTCCGACAGTGCAGAAGTAGACCATTTGACCCATTGAGTCTGAACCAGCTCTTTGAGAGAGCATCCCACTCAAATTCTCCCCTTTACCATATCCCCATTATCCCGTGAATTTACCGTGGCACAGCTCTGGACTGTGGGAGGAAACTGAAGCGCCCAGAGGAAACCCACGCAGACACGGGGAGAACGTGCAGACTCCACACAGACCCGGATCCCCGGCGCTGTGAGACAACAGTGACTGTTACAAAGTCAGAAACACGGCGGCCAATTTGTGCGCAGTGGAGAGATGAGATAGCACCAGATAATCTGTTTCGGTGTTGCTTTTTGAGGGATAAATTTTGACCAGGACAGCACGGAGATCACCTTTGCACTTCTTCAAGTCAAAACCGTGCCATCCTTTATTACCATTTCAGAGGGCAGACTCGATGTTGATTTAATATTCTACCTGAATCACAGCACCTCCATTACATCACCAGATTGTATGCTCAGGTCTCTGGGGTGGAATGTAGAACATAGAACATAGAAAGCCACAGCACAAACAGGCCCTTCGGCCCACAAGTTGCGCCGATCACATCCCCACCTCTAGGCCTATCTATAGCCCTCAATCCCATTAAATCCCATGTACTCATCCAGAAGTCTCTTAAAAGACCCCAACGAGTTTGCCTCCACCACCACCGACGTCAGCCGATTCCACTCACCCACCACCCTCTGAGTGAAAAACTTACCCCTGGCATCTCCTCTGTACCTACCCCCCAGCACCTTAAACCTGTGTCCTCTCGTAGCAACCATTTCAGCCCTTGGAAATAGCCTCTGAGAGTCTACCCTATCCAGACCTCTCAACATCTTGTAAACCTCTATCAGGTCACCTCTCATCCTTCGTCTCTCCAGGGAGAAGAGACCAAGCTCCCTCAACCTATCCTCATAAGGCATGCCCCCCAATCCAGGCAACATCCTTGTAAATCTCCTCTGCACCCTTTCAATGGCTTCAACATCTTTCCTGTAATGAGGTGACCAGAACTGTGCGCAGTACTCCAAGTGGGGTCTAACCAGGGTCCTATAAAGCTGCAGCATTATCTCCCGACTCCTAAACTCAATCCCTCGATTAATGAAGGCCAGTACGCCGTACGCCTTCTTGACCGCATCCTCCACCTGCGAGGCCGATTTAAGAGTCCTATGGACCCGGACCCCAAGGTCCTTCTGATCCTCTACACTGCTAAGAATGGTACCCTTCATATTATACTGCTGCTTCATCCCATTGGATCTGCCAAAATGGATCACCACACACTTATCCGGGTTGAAGTCCATCTGCCACTTCTCCGCCCAGTCTTGCATTCTATCTATGTCTCGCTGCAACTTCTGACATCCCTCCAAACTATCCACAACACCACCTACCTTGGTGTCGTCAGCAAACTTACCAACCCATCCCTCCACTTCCTCATCCAGGTCATTTATGAAAATGACAAACAGCAAGGGTCCCAGAACAGATCCCTGGGGCACTCCACTGGTCACTGACCTCCATGCAGAGAAAGACCCCTCCACAGCCACTCTCTGCCTTCTGCAGGCAAGCCAGTTCTGGATCCACAAGGCAACAGCCCCTTGGATCCCATGCCCTCTCACTTTCTCAAGAAGTCTTGCATGGGGGACCTTATCCAATGCCTTGCTGAAGTCCATATAGACCACATCCACCGCTCTTCCTTCGTCAATGTGTTTGGTCACATTTTCAAAGAACTCAACCAGGCTCGTAAGGCACGACCTGCCCTTGACAAAGCCGTGCTGACTACTTTTGATCATACTAAACTTCTCTAGATGATCAGAAATCCTGTCTCTCAGGATCCTCTCCATCAACTTACCAACCACTGAGGTTAGACTCACCGGTCGGTAATTTCCCGGGCTGTCCCTGTTCCCTTTCTTGAATATAGGGACCACATCTGCAATCCTCCAATCCTCCGGAACCTCTCCCGTCTCCATCGACGATGCAAAGATCATCGCCAAAGGCTCCGCAATCTCCTCCCTCGCCTCCCACAGTAACCTGGGGTACATCCCATCCGGTCCCGGCGACTTACCAACCTTGATGCCATTCAATAGTTCCAACACATCCTCTTTCTTTATGTCCACATGCTCGATCCTTTCTGTCCACCGCACACCAGCAGTACAACCACCCAGATCCCTTTCCACTGTGAATACCGAGGTAAAGTATTCATTAAGCAGCTCCGCCATTTCTAACGGTTCCGCACAAACTTTTCTCCCTTCACCTTTTAAGGGTCCTATGCCTTCACATCTCATCCTTTTACTCTTGACATATTTGTAGAAAGCCTTGGGATTCTCCTTAATCTTACCCGCCAAGGCCTTCTCATGACCCCTTCTCGCTCTCCTAATTTCCTTCTTAAGCTCCTTCCTACATCCCGTATACTCCTCTAAATCCTTAACACCTCCTAGCTCTCTGAACCTTCTGTACGCCTCTCTTTTCTTATTCACCAGGTTCATCACAACCTTCGTGCACCACGGTTCCCGTACCCTACCAACACCCCCCTGTCTCATCGGAACGTTGTCATGCAGAGCTCCAGACAAACATTCCTTGAAAATCCTCCACTTTCCTTCGGTACTTTTCCCCAAGAATGCCTCCTTCCAATTTACCCGTCTAATTTCCTCCCTGATGACACTGTATTTCCCTTTACTCCAGAGAAACACTTTCCTAGCCTGCCTGATCCTATCTCTTTCCAATGCTATTGTGAAGGAGATAGAAGGAGATAGAATTATGATAACCTACAATATTCTAACTCGGAGGTCTAAGAGCTGCCAACTGAGCCACGGCAGACAAAAGTATGAGTCACATCCAAACTGAACCAATCCCCAAATACGTCTGTTTGAATGAGTTGTATCCCCAGCATGTAATCAATTAAACTTCCAACACTGTATCAAATTAAATTTGGGACAGGAATCTGAACTGCAGCCAGTTATTTTTCAAAATGGCTATGCACTGTGGTTGGACTTAAAGAAATATTCTTCCTGCTAAAAGTAGCCAAACGCCTTTCCTTCCAATTGTCAATGCCCTCATGTTGGCAGGAACTTCCTTCTGGAACGGGGATCTTGCAGACCAAACAAAACTATTTCACAAGGTCAGAAGTTTTGAATTTCACAATAAGATGCAAATAAAATCATAAATAGCTCCAACACTCAAACAAATTAAATAAAGCAAATGAAAAGAGGAAAGATAATCTGGTCAGACAAAACTCTTTAAGGAAAAAGGGTCCATTATATATTGTCACGTTTTCCAAGAACATCTCAACCATTTAGTGCAATATCCCAGTCGACATATAGAGGTGTAAGCTCAACCAATCAGTTTAAACTGGCTGAATTGTGAAACCACTTCGAGTTGGAAGTCATTCCGTTGTTTCTTCGTGGGATTGAGGGAGTGAGGTAAAAGAGAAAACTGAAAAAACTAAAAATCATTTTGATGTCTATTTTATTAAAATGACACCACATTAATTTGCTTCTGAGAGATTGAGACACCACACTTATAAAATTCATTTCCTGAGCGAGAGAGTCTCCTCAGCAGCTTTGATCACATATTATACCATTAAGCGGACAATTACTCCTGAGTGCACTAGCTTGAACTTTTTCAGCCATTTTTCGTGCAGAGCGAGTGAGTAAGTAGCACAAATCCATACCTAAGATTGATTTGTGTGTTGAGTCTATCAGTGAGGACTACAGTTGGCAGGAGTAGTGTATCTCTGGGGATTCCCATGTTTAACTGGAGATGTGCAGGCACCAGATGTTTCTTTCTGGCTTACTTGCAATAATGATGAGGATTAGTATTATAGCAAAACCTAGTTGCCAGAGTAGGTTGAATCTATTCCAATTTGACTGTTCATTTGTGGTTGTGAAGTTATATGGAAAGTGATCTATTAGATCCTTTTTTCCCAATATGAAAGAAATCTCTTTGTGCAACTGAAGACTGAAAATCCACAACTCTCCTGGTAAAGTACTAAGGATTGTTTACTTGCCAGATACACACTTCCACAAAGAATTATGTAGGAATGAGAACATGAAAATAGACTGTTCAATCCAATCAGACTATGCAATCCAATCACCCTCTGTGTGACCGTTTGTCCTCAGCCCAAGCACCCACCCTATGCCTTTAAGAGATTGCAGTATGACATGATTAATGTTCCAGTATTCCTAATCCCTCTTCTCTTGAATTACTTAACTAACCTAGTCTTAACAGCTGCCATTGTTTCTGCTTCATGAACTTCCGTATTACATTCCAGTCCTACAATCCTCTGTATCACAGAATCACAGATTATTACAATGCAAAGAGGCCACTTCTGCATTGAAATCTCCTCTGCACCCCTTCCAGTGCGATCACATCCTTCCTACAACGTGGGGACCAGAACTGCACACAGTACTCCAGCTGTGGCCTCACCAAAGTTCTATACAACTCCATTATGACCTCTCTGCTTTTGTAATCTATACCCCGATTGATGAAGGTAAGTGTGCCATATGTTTTTTTCACCACCTTATTAACCTGCCTTTCCGCCTTCAGAGATCTGTGGACAAACACACCCTTTGTTCTTCGGAACTTCTAAATGTCAGACCTTTCATAGTATACTTCCTTGTCAAATTATTCCTTCCAAAGTCCATTCCCTCACACTTTTCAGGGTTGAATTCCATCTGCCACTTATCTGCCAATTTGACCATCTCGTCTATATCTTCCTGTACCCAAGACCTCACTGTTAACAACCCGGCCAATCTTTGTGTCATTGGCAAACTTACTGATCCTACCTCCCACATAGTCATCTCTGTCATTTATATAAATGACGAACAATAGGGGGCTCAGCACGGATCCCTGTGGTACGCCACTGGTCACTGGCTTCCAGTCACTAAAACAGCCGTCTGTCATCACCCTCTGTCTCCTACCACTAAGCTCCGAAAGCTTGTGTGGCTTTTGCTACCAAATAAACCTGTTGGACTTTAACCTGGTGTTGTTAAACTTCTTACTGTGTCCTACCACTAAGCCAATTATGAATCCACCTTATCAGATCACCCTGTATCCCATGTGCATTAGCCTTCTTAATAAGTCTTTCATGTGGGACTTTGTATATGTAAATATAAAAGCCCGTTATTCCTTTGAAGTCATTTACTTTTAATCGTATATCCATATCCACTCATTTGCGACCCTTTAACCATTTCTAACAGTTTGTTGATATCCACCCTGTTTGATTGGTAAGGGAATCCAAGGTTATTGGGAAAAGGTGAGGGAATGGGGTTGAGAAACCTATCAGCCATGATTGAAAGGCGGGGCAGACTCGATGGACTGAATGGCCTAATTCTGCTCCTATATCATAATCGGGGACAGTATAGTCAGGGGAATAGACATTGTTCTCTGTAGCCAGGATCGTGAGTCCCATAAAGACTGTTGCCTACCTGGTGCTGGGGTTCAGGATATCTCATCTGGGCTACAGAGGAACTTGGAACGTGAGGGTAAAGATCCAGTTGTCGTGGTCCACATAGGTACTAACAACAAGGCAGAACAAGGAGAGAGGATGAGTGGAGGGAATATGAGCAGCTAGGGGCTAAATTGAAAAGCAGAACCAAAAAGGTAATAATCTCTGGGCCATGAGCTAACTGGCACAAGGCCAATAAGATTAAACAGGTAAATGCGTGGCTCAAAGGTTGTTGTTTGAGAAATGGGTTGGGAATGATGGGACATTGGTACCAGTACTGGGGAACAAGGGAACTGTTCCGGTGGGATGGGCTCCATCTGAATCAAGCTGGGACCAAAGTCCTGGCGAATTGCATAACCAGAGCTGCAGATAGGGCTTTAAACTAACTCGAGGAGGGAGGGTCCAGCTGCACAGAAATTTTAATGATCAATGTAAGGAGGAAGTAGGAATACAGATGAATGATGAGACTAATTGTTACCAGATAATGAATGGAATGTGTGAACGTCATATTACACCAGACTGAGCTGGCCAGCAAACGGAGAGACTGCCAGATCGGGACCACTGCGCATGCGCAGAGTTCCGGAGTTCAGACTCTGGCGTGAATGCCCCCCCCCCCCCGGGTTTTTAATGAGATTCACGATTGTGACCTCTGCATTGCACAGAGTGCGGAGACCCAGGTCTGAAGCTGCACTGAAAAAACAGTCGTGATCTAGAACAGTTTTCCCACCAATTCAGCACTTTTGGGAGAATCGTCCCCATCGTTTCTTGCGCGGGTACACAAACAAAACATACCATTCATAGAGTGCATAAGGGAGAAAGAAAGGACAGAATGCAGAATATAGTGTTATGGTCATAGCTAGGTGTAGAGAAAGATCAGCTTAATATAAGGCAGGTTCATTTACAAGTCTGACGGCAGCAGGGAAGAAGCTGTTCGTGAGTTGGTTGGTACGTGACCTCAGACTTTTATATCTTTTTTCCGACGGAAGAAGATGGAAGAGAGAATTTCCGGGGTGCGTGGGGTCCTTGATTATACAGTGAGATTTCAGCATTTGTACCTGAATGTGTGTAGGATTCAGAGTAAAATCAATGAGTTAACAGGGGTGTGATTTGGTGGTGAGTTGAATATCCAAGTATTTTGGAAGGATAGACAGAAAGGAAAATGTGTCGCTCTGTAAGGGGAGGAAGGTATCGGTGCTGTAATGAGAAATGATATAAGTACTGGAGATCAAGATATGGAATTAGCCTGGGTAGAAAAAAGAAATATAATGTCTTAAACTACACTGTGCCCTCTCTATTACTTCAATCCCCTTCCTCCAGTACAGTGCCGAAAACTCCATCAAGTATTCCAATTGTGATTTAACTAGCTTTTAGATAGCTTCAAATCTAACACAGTCTGGAGCTGGAAAAGTGAAAATAGATGGAGCAACATTATCTCTCCACCTCTCTTTCAATCATTAATGGTTTTTCTTGAAATATGCCGGCAGTTTTGTACATATCTCCTGTAAATCTTAGTGTACCTTATTTGCTTATTCTAAGCAATGTACATTAATTTTCATTGGTGCAATCCATTTCCTTTGCAGCTCTTGTAGTAGGGCGGCACGGTGGCACAGTGGTTAGCATGGCTGCCTCACAGCGCCACGGACCCGGGTTTGATTCCCAGCTTGGTCACTGTCTGCGTGGAGTTTGTACGTTCTCCCCGCATTTGCTTGGGTTTCCTCCGGGTGCTCCGATTTCCTCCCACAGTCCAAAGATGTGCGGGTTAGGTGGATTGGCCATGCTAAATTGCCCTTTAGTGTTGGGATGCTAGCTAGGGTAAATTTATGGGGAGGATAGCGTCTGGGTGGGATTGTGGTCGGTGCAGACTCGATCGGTCAAATGGCCTCCTTCTGCACTGTAGGATTCTATGATTCTATTATTACTGACAAGTAAGTCTTAAGCAACATCCCATCTTTCCAGGCCAATGTTTTTACAAACTTGGTTACAATACTTTTCCATCCCAATCGTCCAGCAGTAGCCGGTTGTAAGTGGTATGAAGTTGCGAAGTTGGGTAACAGTAAATGTAGATTAGTGTTTATAAAATTGTGAAATGCTCGGGAGAAAGCATTGTACAGTCCCTTTAAAAGGTGGTGCTTTTTCGGTGCTTCGAGAGTTTTAAAAAATACATGTACACAGAGAGCCCAAACAGAAACATTTGTATCGAAAAGCAAAGCAGCAGTTTTTACCAAGACAAGAGGCTTTTGAATTTAGCCAATCAATTTGAATCAGGCACTTAGATACCAAGAACCTATTAAAGTTAAATCTGATGGTTTGGACAACCTGGAACCAATCCTATTGTGGGAACTATTGATATGTTGTCACAGGTATAAAAGAAGGGGGGCAGTGGGACAAAAAGAGAGAGCAACTGCCACCAGTCAGAGATAACAGCTCACAGCTCCCACAGAGAGAGAGAATCGCTGGCTGTCATAGCTTTATCTATGTTTTAGAGAAAGCACCATCTAGATAACAAAGGTATCAAAGAAGAAAGAAGTTCCAAACAGAAGAATCAACAGAGAAAGCCCAGAATATTCTGGAAAACACAAAACCTGGTTGTAATTTAGAGAGTGAGTGAATTCCATTTTTTGTTAATGAGGGGGAATTGTATTTATTGGAACACCATTCCATAAGAATCTTGTTTTATTCGGGAATAGTTAATAGTTAGAAGGGATTTATTTGGTTTGTTATTAGTCCAGTTAATTTGCTCACTGTTAGTTAGATAAATAAATTGTTACGTGTTGATTTGAGAGTGAATGTCAGAGATTTATTTTGTATTTAACCACTAGACGTTGCTGAAGTGCCGGTCACGCCACTTCACACACACCTTTTACAGATTATAAGGTGAGGTACTCCTCTTTCGGTGTTTCGGTGTTAGTTCCCAAAGGGGGGATCAACCTCCGCTTTATAACATCTGCAATTTGGGCGGCGGCATGATGGCACAGTAGTTAGCACTGCTGCCTCACTGGCCAGAGACCTAGGTTCAATTCCCAGCTTGGGTCACTATCTGTGTGTAGTTTGCACTTTCTCCCTGTGTCTGCGTGGGTTTCCTCCGGGTGCTCTGGTTTCCTCCCACATTCTGAAAGATGTGCTGGTTAGGTGCATTGACCCGACTAGGCACCGGAGTGTGGCGATTAGGGGAATTTCACAGTAACTTCATTGCTGTGTTAATGTAAGCCTTACTTGTGAATAATAAAAAACTTATACCCTACTTTATCTTTTACTTTTAACTTCACTTTACTTTACTTGCAATTTATCAAGCTTTACACTGCAAGTTAAAATGCAACAAAAAATTAACCAATTAGCTGATGAACGAATAGAGTTTTTGGCAAAGTCTTTGTAAGAATTAACTTTCTTGCAAATTACTTGTTGGAATAAAAGATTATCTTCCCATGCAACAAATTGATGATTTAATTCAGGCAACAAATGGGTATTCCAGAAATGGATAGCAGAACCCTGCTGCTCTCATTATCATCTTTCACATGACTTGAGCTGCTGTGTTATGATCTGGGCTCCCTCCAGATAGTTTATATCTGTGTTTAATGAAAAGTCATCTTCCTCGAGCAAACCATGTATTTGCTGTAGAACAGAATGTCAAGAGTACCTCGTTACTGTCACTTTCCACTTCTCTCTCTAAAGTTACAATTGGCAACAGGAGAATCCCCTTGGAATTTAAATCCCAATTAATTCTTCCTTCTGCATTTCGTACTAATGTTGAGATCAGTTTAATTATTTTTGCCTTAATCTCATTACTTTTCTTTCCCTAACCCAGGAGCAATGAAACTCTAGCTGACACTCCAATTGCCACCTCACTCAGTACAGAGCTGATATTAACTCAATTTTCATTTTGGGCGTGGAGGAAGGGAGGTTGAACAGGTCCAGGTGCTGATCCTATCCCCAAGGAAACAACTCCTGAATTGTCGTGCAGATGGTTTCACCATTGGATTTGGAGACATCTATTTGGAAAGTTCTGGATGGACTTAACAGGCAAAGACAGCCATCCTTGGCTGCCCTTTCAGTCAACTGGCTGAAATTCGGGGCAGGGCTGGGGCTGGAACCCGGGGCGGGACCCAGAATTTGAGATTCCTGCCTCCATTTTTTGTTATTTTCCTTGTGCTCAGTTTTGTTGTTCAAGTTTGTCTGCCTTTCCAACCTTGTCCACTGCCAAAAGGGTGATGACCCCGTAAACTGCCTGAACCCTGACCACATTCTGGCTGCCACCTACAGAGCGCCAAGGGTATCTGTCTGATGATGTCCGAGTCCCACTGGACACTGTTAAACCTTTCATGGTTCTGGAGAGAGTTTCTGGGGCAGCCACAAATGCCTCCTTACTCGGTAGCCAACCCCCTTTACTTAGTCTGCCTCAGTCAGCATGCAAAGCGTTCCGGTGAAAGTCTCAACATCTCTAACTCCCAGTTCATCTGCTCTGAATAAACTCTGCAAGTACCTTTAATTGACCTCACTGGAGGATGTGGGTAGGATTGTGATCCACTCTCCCTCACCCTCATGAACACAGCTGACATCAAAATGGAAAGTGGTGCACCGACCATTGCCAGTATTTTCAGGTCATATCCTCCTCCATTCCCACTCCTGACAGCATCTGAAAATTCAGCACCGCAGTTCCCATACACTCAGGCAATATTCACGGGTTGCTTTTGTTTCTGCACACTTCAATTTATCCTTCTAATATTCCTCCTGAAGCTTAAGCCACTTTTCATAACATATTCCTGCGCAGCCAGAAATAAAAGATCACCAGTAAATGTATGAAAACAACATAAGGACTCAAATACTTTGATCAAAGTTATAAGATAATGTAATAAATGCTGGGCGTAGAGTTTCCCATTAATCAATCGCAGGTTCTTGAACAATTTCCCACACCGGCACCTCTACCATTCATCATCTAGTGCCCATGTCACCGTGCGTCAACAACATGGAGCGCACTCGCTGTCAACATCCATATTGATGGCATGAGCCTGAAAAAAAAAGCCCATAAAATTTACGACACATAATGAAAGAAATAGCCCAGTCCCCAGAGTGGTTTCTTGCAGTTCTGGTGACTGAAACGTTCAGGGTTCATTTTACTTTGTCACACACATGCCACTGACCACAGTGGTTTCTATGGTTCACAGATACTATGGTTCGACCTCTCATCTCCCAACTCCACAATTCCCACCCCCCCCACCCTCATCCCAACATCTGTCCTCATGGCACATGGCATAGGTTGTTGGCACCCCCACCCCTCGTGAATTTGAGCTGTTGCTCCTTGACCTCTGTCCTCACTCGCCAAATCCTCTCGCTGCCAAATGTTGGCAGGAGCAATTTTAACCCATTCAGTTCAAGTAGCCCATGCACCGCTGAAATCAGGCAGTGGCACCACTGTGCACACTGGTGTCAAAGATAAAGTTTATTTATTAGTCACAAGTAGGCTTACACTAACATTGAAGCGAAGCCACTCTGAAAATCCCCTAGTCGCCACACTCCGGCGTCTGTTTGGGTACACTGAGGGAGAATTTAGCATGGCCAATGCACCTAATCAGTGCGTCGATCAGACAATGGGAGGAAAGTTTAAAGTTTATTTATTGGTGACACAAGTAGGCTTACATTAACAGTGCAATGAAGTTACTGTGAAAATCCCTTAGTTGCCACACTCTGGCACCTGTTTGGGTACACTGAGGGAGAATTTAGCATGGCCAATGCGCGTAACCATCAGATCCATTCCAGATACGATTTCTTTTTATTTAACCTATTTTTATTGGTTGCATGTTTCTGATTGTCAGCCAAATGAAAACTGGGCAAGGGGACAGGAAGCCACAGGCAGAAAGAAGCTGCTGGGGTCAAACAGTGACCTTCTGTCTTCATGAAGGAAGAAAAGTGGATGACATTCATATCAGAAAACTATTAGGATTGCTACTTTACTACCAGTGAAACTGGCACACTTTACAAACTCTGAACAAAGAACTGCAGGTTCCAGAAATCTGAAAGAAAAACAGAAAATATGAGAAATACTCAGCGAGTCAGCGAGCGTCTGCGGAGAGAGAAACAGCTAATTTTTCAGATCAATGACTTTTCATCATTTACCTGAAACATTGGGTGGGATTTTCTGGCCGCCTAAGACTGAAAATTCCTGCCTGAGCTTAATGACCCTTTACACGGCCCACCAAATTTCCTGCTCCGCCTGCTATGATTCCTGCGTCGGGCGAGGTGGGAAATTTTCAGCATTTAACTGTTTCATCTCTTCAGAGATGCTGCTTGACTTTCTGAGTATTGCTAATCTTTTTTATTCTTACTGCAAACCCATTTAAATATTCTGCTCGCATCTAATCTTTCTTCGCCTTTTCTTTCCTGTGTCCAAAGTGTTGAGTCACGTTGTAATATATTTACAAAGGTGGTGGTTGCCCTTCAGTGCCTAACCTCATTCATTCCTCACCTGTGAGCTTACACTGGGGTTCTCGCCTTGACTACCAATGAGGGTATCGCAGGTTGAAAGCAAATTACTGTGGATGCTGGAATCTGAAACCAAAAGAGAAAATGATGGAAAATCTCAGCAGGTCTGGCAGCATCTGTAAGGAGAGAAAAGAGCTGACGTTTCAAGTCCTGATGACAAGCTTTGACAAAGGGTCATCTGGACTCAAAACATCAGCTCTTTTCTCTCCTTACAGATGCTACCAGACCTGCTGAGATTTTCCAGGGTATCGCAGATGATCTAATTGGTCACACTCTTTGGCTTGAATTTAAACCTTCCAAAACTGGCCTGCAGCCACCAGGATTATCTGGACATTGCTGTGAGCAATTTGGGGAAAAAATAGACAGGATTTTAAAAAATGCGCCGGGTTTCTACCACCCTGCCCACCATGGAATTGGAACCGGTGAGGGGTGGACAACAGAAATGTCCGTTTACCTCAGGCGAGAATTTCCGGTCTCGCTTAAGCGAGGTCCTAAAATCCCACCCATGGCGTTTTTTCATTTACATTGCACACTTTTATCCGTTAGTTATAAAAAAATTGAATATTGTTGAAAATAAAAGCAAATGGCTAAAGTTTTTTAACTTGCACTCACCAGGACAAATGCAAGAATGTCAAAATTCTAGCCATCACTATTTACACGACAGGGGAAAAAGCGGCTGATTGGTTGGACAGCTGATTCTGATTGGTCATGGTATTGCCATGGAGAAAGTGATGGGGAACTATAGGCTTCCCTAGCCCCTGGGTAATTCGTAAGAGGCTCAAGGCTTGGACATATTTCTTTTGTTTGCTGAGAACGGAATATGAATGTAAGTCACTTAAAGCAAGCTTAAATAAACCACATTACCGGCTTGCCTGATGATTTTAAATTTATATTCCAGTGTTTGTTCTGATGAGTACAGGATGGAAAACTTTATCATAGAAATCATAGAAACCCTACAGCTCAGAAAGAGATCATTCGGCCCATCGAGTTTGCACCGACCACAATCCCACCCAGGCCCTACCCCCATATCCACCCACTAATCCCTCTAACCTATGCATCTCAGGACACTAAGGGCAATTTTTAGCATAGCCAATCAACCTAACCCGCACATCTTTGGACTGTGGGAGGAAACCGGAGCACCCGGAGGAAACTCACGCAGACACGAGGAGAATGTGCAAACTCCACACAGACAGTGACCCAAGCCGGGAATTGAACCCAGGTCCCTGGAGCTGTGAAGCAGCAGTGCTAACCACTGTGCTACCATGCCGCCCGTATTTTTTCCCATGATTTTTTCCCCAGCAATAAAAATACTTTTGGTGACTTTTAAGGGGCGTCTTGACAAGTCCATGAATAGGATGGGAATAGAGGGATATGGTCCCCGGAAGGTTTTAGTTAAGTCGGGCAGCATGGTCGGTGCAGACTTGGAGGGCCAAAGGGCCTGTTCCTGTGCTGTAATTTTCTTTGTTCTTTGTACTTGTGATGGGAGGGCTGGAGAGGGCAGGCTGTGCAGAATGCCTGTTTGATTGATAATCAATTTGAAATTCAGGATCAATTGATGTGCTGGGAACAGTTGGTGAGGGAGTTGGGTGTTGGGGGGTGTAATGACTTTAATCAGGCAATTGAGGTTGGCCTGTTAGAATATGAACTCCCTGATTAAAGGCCCTTCCGTGCCCGCTGGGCACCGCAGGGGTGAGGGTGTATTATTGACCCCTTAATCACCTTTTGGTTTGATGTTTTAAGTTTCCTTTTGACTTTGTTTTTGGTTCGGGCTGTTCCCCCTTTTCTTTTGGGGAGCTGCCCCTTTTAATTTGTCCCTAAATTAATTTGAGTTTGTTTACTTGGTTGGTGTTGAAAGACATCCCTGATTAAAGGCCCTTCCGTGCCCGCTGGGCACCGCAGGGATGAGGGTGTATTATTGACCCCTTAATCACATTTTAATTTGATGTTTTAAGTTTCCTTTCCGCTTTGTCTTTTGTTTCGGGCGGTTCCCCCCCTTTTAGGGAGCTGCCCTTTTTGAGTTCTCGCCAGAGTTAATTTGATTTTTTTTTGGTTCAACAGGAAAAGATATCCCTGATTAAAGGCCAAATTGATGGGCCAATCAGGGAGCCTCTTGCTTTGTATTTAACCAGGCGTGTCAGTTCCTCTGGGACTCCTAGTGCAGACTGCTGACTGAAAGCACTCTGTACGCTGTTGTCAGACTTGTAAATAAAGGGATTTTGGTGAAGGGACTTCTGCCTCCGAGGACTTAGGGGAGGGGAGAAGGTAGGCTGGTAATGTCAAGTGACTGGAGCTCACGTGGAGCGATAGAAGTATTTTCTACAATCCCAGGTAGCAGCAGTAAGAAAGGGAGTGGCAGTGGCATCGAGAGAATTCTTATGCAGCGAAGGCACTTTTGTTAAAATTGTCCTTGAGACTCACAGATTGTGCTTCCTGCCCATCAAAGCTTTTTTTTAATCTCAAGTTCTTCATTGTTGTTCCTGGATGTTAGGCTACCAATCTTTTCATTTTGCTCCCTTTTCTGGCTTCCAGTTAGTAAAAACACAGGCAATTGGAAAACCAGCTCTGGGCCTCTGCCACTCATCTGAGCATTGTGGAGAATGGGTGGAGGGTGTGGCCCTGGGTTAGATGCTCTCCCTGAGAGTCATTGCAGGCTCGATGTCCGAATGACCTCCATTTGCCCTGTAGGGATTCCATGGTTCTTGTGCACTTTGAAAAAGTGACCTCGCAAAGACAGAATAGCCAGTTGTCCATCTGATCGCTGCCAGTGGTGCTCGGAGTGGAGAAGGGCCTGGGTGTGAACAGGCTGAAATAAGATGGGCGGCTGATCGAAAGTCTGTTGTGGCAGTGGAATAGGAAATGTGGGGAGAGGTGCCAGGAATGCTGATTGGAGTGGGGGCTCGGGCAAGGGGTCTAAAGGGACGTGAGGGTGGGGGGAGGGTGGGGGAGGGGGTTTTGGCAGTAAAGAAGCTGGGGCTACAGTGGATTTGGAGGCATGGGGTGTGGGTGATGCTGGAAATTCGGGGGGGGGGGGGTGTGTAGGGGGTGGGAATCTGTAATAAATGAGTTAAAGGTATTTAAAATCTCCCAATAGTTTTAAAAAGTTCCCTAACTGATCAGAAATATTTAAATTCATTAAAAAATATATCAAGGTCTTCAGTTTATGATACGGTCCAGGGGGAGTGGCTTCACCAGTGATCACCAGCACTGGAAGAGCTCAGTGTTTGCCGTGACGTTCGGCCTTGCTCCAGGAAGCACAGGAAGGTTTCCCTACCATATACAGACAAGGTACATGCAGAATCTTTGGGACAGTTAACAGCAATCACTCCACTTCACTGCCGGGAGGAATATCTGGACCAATTTCATTGACCAACAAATATCATGAGTTGGTGACCAGTTATTACTAATAACGTAACTTTACTCTTTAGACTATGAAATATTAGCAGGTGCGATTGATGCATTAATATTTGCTTTGTGTCTGGACCACACAGGCTGCTGCACGATGTTTGCTTCAGGTTAACACGGAGGTCATTGGTTCAGAGTTCAGTGCCTGAAGGTGCAATCTCCCTTTGACCAACAGTTTGAGTGTCTATATATGGTGGACGGCACGGTGGCACAGTGGTTAGCACTGCTGATTCCTGGCTTGGGTCATTGTCTGTGTGGAGTTTGCATGTTCTCTCTGTGTCCTCTGTGTCCGTGGGTTTCCTCTGGGTGCTCCGATTTCCTCCCACAGTCTGAAAGATATATGCTGGTTAGGTGCACTGACCTGAACAGGTGCTGGACTGTGGTGAGTAGGGGAATTTCACAATAACTTCACTGCAGTGTTAATGTGCCTAATAAATAAACTTTATAATTATTTGACACTGACAATTTAATTCTCACAAAGTTGCCTGGTGGTTCCGCTTTTAAATCGTGCCAATTAGACGCAGATGATTGGTTGGCTGATTTAGGATTACATGAAATGAACATGAAAATGACAATTTTCTGTGAAGTTTAAAACTTCGATGGGGCATAGACAGAGCATGTCAGGCAGCGAGTAACTTCAGGTTCAAAACAACAAAAGCCTCTGCATGTCCAGGACAGAAAATGCCTTTTCAACAAATATATGTTTACAGTTACACTTTGAGGGCCAAGTATATCAGAGCAAGAACATATCGAGATTACTATTGTAAAGGATGAGCTCAATTGTGACTCGAGAAAGGAGATGCAGCCTGTTGTGAAATTGTTCTCTGCATCTGTGTACCAAACATCATTTCAGCCGCATTTGGAGCAGGTACAATTCAATTGAATCCAGTGATTGCAACAGTGTTATCTGTCCCCAGGGCAGATAAGTTTTTTTCCAAATGGTTTCCACCTAGAAAAAAGGCAATGACTTCTAAGATATTTGTTGGTCTTGTGATGAATAGAGACTTAATGTGATGTGAATCAAACTAGGCCAATGTCCACGGGGGCCCGTGTGAAAAATGTCTCCCACAGGCTCTGAAAGCCACTTATGCAAAGTGGAATAAACTTTTGTGTTTTTGGGTGATTACTGATGTTCTCAAGTGGAGAATTGAGAGTCATTACTGAGTCTCAACAGTGTCAGAGAGCTAAAACTGACAATGGTGGTTATAATGGCAAGATTACTGAAGCATCCTTGGGTTCAATCTCAATGGGCCTCCTTCTCCCACCATGCGGGGAGAAAGACACGAAATCAGGAGGGTTTAGGAAGGGTTTTCAGCTGAATTGTTTCTCTTAGCCAGTACTAAATGCTGTGTCAGAATGAATAAAGTATTTTAAACCCGAATCCTTGCTTAATTTTGTCAAGGCTCAGGTCTTTTGTCCATTTTGGATTGTTGCAAATAAAAGAAAAGGATGGATTTGGTGGGGACATTTGTTGTGGGATCAGTTTCCATGACCATCTCCATGACGTACTGCCAGAGAGGACAGCAGACATTGAATACATCTGCCACATATTTGAATAGACATATTCAAATGCCAAATCAACAACTACATTCTTGACATCCAGCATTGCTGAAGTTCTGATGGGGTGGAGAGGGGGGGGGGGGGGGGTGCGGCGGGTGGTGTGGGGTGGGGGGGTTGTGGGTGTGGAGGGGGGGGTGGGAAGTGTTGATTTTAACAATCATCAAGATGCTTTACCTGCCGCAAACAATTGCACAGCAGGAGTGATATTTTCATCTGAGAAGAAAAGATTTGGAGAGCTTCAGCAACTATCACCATCCACGTTAGATCGGGGAAGGTGTAGCAGCAACTTGCTTCTTCCCTGTCAGCCCTTACCCCAGCAAAGAGATTGGAAACTCAACCCCCAAAAATATAATGAGCCTGAAACTAGAAAGGAGAATTACATTAACGTAGTTATTCTCGGGAAAAACATTAAAACATCAAGTAGCTTAGTAAGAACGTGCATTACACACACACACACACACTCACATACACGTACTCACATACACGCACACACACACACACACATACAGACACACATACGCACACACACTCACACACACACACACACACGCACACACAAATATACTCTTATGGGAGGCATTGGGGACATTACTGTAACCCTTATGCATCAAATTGTGTTATGCAAGCTGAGTGAGCGGTAAAATATCTGCTTCACTCTTCTCGAGAAATCCATCACATATCGAGCTTTGTGAAAAGCACGGAGTCATTAAATGATGCTGATAGTTCTTGGAAGTTACTTGTCTGGCATGATTGCTTTGTTGACCAGTTTAAGATCGATGCATAGTCTAGGTTTGTCATTTTATTGTCTTGCAATGAATACATTTGACCCCATGGTGAAGTAAACTTGCTCAATGATAACATCTGCTTTTTGCCATTTTCAATCTTGTGACACTTTGGCACGAATTGCAAACAGCAACCATCTCAAATTTTGCAAAACTGGTGGAACTGTGTGGCACGGTGGTTAGCACTGCTGCCTCACAGCGCCAGGGATCCAGGTTCAATTCCCGGCTTGGGTCACTGTCTGTGTGGAGTTTGCACGTTCTCCCCGTGTCTGCGTGGGTTTCCTCCGGGTACTCCGGTTTCCTCCCACAATCTGAAAGACGTGCTGGTTAGGATGCATTGACCTGAACTGGCGCCGGACTGTGGCAACTAGGGGAATTTCACAGTAACTTCATTGCAGTGTTAATGTAAGCCTTACTTGTGACTAATAAATAAATTTTTAGTCTGAATCCAAGCCTATCGAAAACATTGACCCTCCCCAAAAGACTTTGGCCTTTATTACATAGAAAGTGGACCTGCCTCAGGTGATATTTTTTGCAATGGACTGGAACTGTGATCAGTTCAGAACTGGAACGATTGAATTGTTATAAAGGTGAAGATTGTCTGCTGCAGGAGCATGAAACAATTGCGGAAAATACTGATGGTACAGTTTGACACTCAATGTACAGGGTGGGATTTTCCAGCTATTCCCACCGAATGGATCTTCCAGTCCCACCAACTGCGACCGCTGTGGGTTCCCCATGGGAAGAGGGTACGAACAATGGGAATTCCCGTGGACAGTGGTGGAACCACCAGCAACCAATGGCAAGCCACCCCCACTGTCGCAAAACACGGCATGGGACGGGTGTGTGGGGGTAGGAGGCAGAAAAGTCCGCTGAGATACTTTCACACCAACATCAAGAAGAGGTGGCATGAGGTATTAAATCATCATCAGAGGTCTGGATAGAGTAAAGAGATGGAAGGATTAAGGACCAGAGGGCACAGATTTAAGCTAACTGACAATAAACACAATGTTGGCATGAGGAAAATCATTTCTTTGTGAGTGGTTAGGATTTGGAATGTACTGCCTGAGAAGGTGATGGAGGCAAGATTAATAGAGACTTTTAAGAGCGAATTATTATCTGGAAAGGAAGAATGTACAGGACTACAGAGAGAAGATGGATGAAATCTGTTATGGACAGGAGAGAAATGGTGGGATGGATACGCCTTCATCCCCCTTTTGACTGACTGCAGATAGATGTGTATTAACAAATAAGTGTTTAGACCCCTTGAGTTCTGTGACTCCCATAAACAGACAAAAGGCAGATTTTCTCATAAGTTTTATAAAGCGAGATTAAATATTTAATTATTAACACCCGGATGTATTCACAACAGCGTCTACTCACTCACACACACGGGCACACGCATACACACAAAAAAGGTGATTACCAAAGAGGTAGTATGCCCTTAAAAAATACAAAAATCATTGTTATTCTTGATTTTTTTGAGATGGGTTGAATTGTTGCAAGTCTGTTAATTCACAAACCTGGTGAAGAATTCACAGTGGCTTCCTACTTGGGATTTGACCCAATCATTGTGCAGTCGAGCCCTTGATGTAAAGATCTGGCTTGATCTTCAAATCAGTTGGTAAAAGGTTGGTCTGTGAGCGGATTCTGGGCCGTGTGCTTTCTTTACAGGGCTGGTCTCCCCTCTGAGTGTCTTTGTCTCCCAGACTGACTGATTGAGGTTGGTCTCAAAATGTGCTTTAATAAATCTTCCCTTTTACAATATGGTTTTGGTCAGGTGACCATGGTATCTGCTTTTGCATTGTTCACACAAACGGTCCCTGACAACTCCAGCATTGACACTCAATAGGGTTTGGCTTGAAGTCATGTGCATCTCCTGATAATAGAATGGATTCTCATTAGACCTTTCAGAGGGGAAGTTAGGAAATACAAAAAAGGTTGGAAGAAGTTTCCAAATGGCAACTAACGCAAAGCCAACTGTTAATTTTAAATCCGAGATGGAGGGGTTTTTGTTAACCAAAGGGATTGAGGGTCTGGGGCATAGATGGAAAAATGAGGTCGGTCTGAGATCAACCATGGTCTCACTGAATGGTGGAAAAGGCTCCAGGGGATAAATGGCCTCCTCCTGTTCCAATGGGAGAGTAGATGAGAGTAGTTTGAATGGACTTCCCTTGCATTAAGTTGATCTTTCTCTACACCGTAGCTATGGTTGTAACACTACATTCTGCACTCTCTCATTTCCTTCTCGATGAACGGTATGTTTTGTCTGTATAGTGCGCAAAAAACAATACTTTTCACTGTATGTTAATACATGTGGCATGGTAGCACAGTGGTTAGCACTGCTGCTTCACATCTCCAGGGTCCTGGGTTCGATTCCCGGCTCGGGTCACTGTCTGTGTGGAGTTTGCACATTCTCCTCGTGTCTGCGTAGGTTTCCTCCGGGTGCTCCGGTTTCCTCCCACAGTCCAAAGATGTGCGGGTTAGGTTGATTGGCCAGGTTAAAAATTGCCCCTTAGAGTCCTGAGATGCGTAGGTTAGTGGGATTAGTGGGTAAATATGTGGGGGTAGGGCCTGGGTGGGATTGTGGTCGGTGCAGACTCGATGGGCCGAATGGCCTCCTTCTGCACTGTAGGGTTTCTATATCTATAAATGTGACAATAATAAATCAAATCAAATCAAAGATAGATAAGGTGAAAACAAAAATAAGGCTATCAGGTCAGGGCTATTAGTGAAAGGCAACTAATGCTGGCCCAGCAAATGATGCCCACATCCCACGAACGAATAAAATGAAACACTTTCCTAAAACATTTTAGATTCAGTGATAATATATTCCCAATCAAGTTGCTTGCTGACACTCGCTGTCAAGGTTTACAAGTAATGATTAGCTGGACAAGATACTGGAAGCAAGCAACAACCCAGAAACCTCACTGAGCAAGGAGTCAACAAATAAAGGAGAATGAGTGAAATAGAGAAAATGTTTCAATCTGCCGTCGTAATTCAATGTACATTTTGTGCAATCTATTCCTGATCTGAAGTAACCCGATTCAAATTCTATCAATTTTGAGTGCTAAATTCACTCATCGTTCTTGTTAGCTTTGCTGATTATCGTTCAAATCAGTGCATACCTCCATTCTTTTTCTCAAACACCAAACGTGAACACTCAGGAATGACTATAATTCCACCACAAAATATCTGAACAAATAGCCTCATGGTGATGACATCAGATGAGCAATTTAGTGAGTATTTTAGCTAGAGAATCCTCTGCATCTCTCACACTCACAACATCTGAATAAACACAAATGAAGCTTAAAATGTTTAAACAGGTTTATTCTCATATCCACTCTCTAAACATACCAGAAACTGCAGATTATCCATTTATGATGTGGATTACAGGATATACATACAAAATCGTAATAAAAACAGAAATGCTGGAAAATCTCTGCAGGTCAGACTGTACCTGTGGAGAGAGACTAAAGCTAATGTTTCAAATCTGGATGACCTTTGGTCAAGTCATCCAGTCTTGAAAGGTTGGCCAGAATTCTCCAATCTCATACACTCCACCATCACTGCTCGCAAGAATGGAGAATTTGGCACTCAGCCAAAACTCCATTTATTGCAGCAGGATTGGAGAATCCTAGCCACGGGCGAGGTCGGAGGATTCCAGCTGTTAGCTCTAAACTCTCTCCACAAATGCTGTCAGACCTGTTGAGATTTTCCAGCATTTCCTCTTTTTGTCTGAGATTGCAGCATCTGCAGTAATTTGCTTTTATACAAAATTGTAATTTTTAAATACTTGAACTAGGAATTACTAAATCCTGAAATGTCCTCTGTCACTTCCACCCTCCCCCCTTCCCGCAGCCCAACAGGCCAAACTTCCTCGAACGTTCCACCCTACACTTGCCCTGAACTCACATCTTTCTCTGTTTTCTCTCCGATCTCCCCCCGTGTTCGCTCTGACTGGATAAGCACCTCTTAATCTCTTGATCCTATTCCTACAAAATTGCTGACAACCCAACGTTTTTTCTGAGCTGTCATATTGATTGATTTTTCTTTATCCTTTTTTCAAATCTACTGCCATCACACCTCTCCTCCTCCAAAAAAAAATCCTTGGCTCCACCTTCCTTGCCAGTTACAGACTCATCTGCTTTCTCCATCTGAAGTTCTGAATGTGTTGTCAGCTCCCAGATCTGTGCCCATCTTTCCGGGAACTCCACTGATAGTTCCTTCTCTGTCATCATATAAAATGACGAATATCAAAGACACAAATTACATCCTCTATGACTGAGGCAAAGGTGAACTATCCGTCCTCAACCTTCTCTACCTACCTGCCAGCTTTTGACAAAGTTGATCACACCATTCTCCTCTGGCACTCCTCCACCATAGTGACTGCACCCACCCAGTTCCATTCTTATCTATCTAATTGTCAGAGATTTACCTACAATAGCTTCTCTCCCTATCCCAATGTTGTTTCCTCTGGTGTCCTGCAAGGACTAATCTGTGACTCCCTCCTATTTCTCATCCACGTGCTTCTCCTCTGAGACTTCATCGGAAATCATATACATTTCCACATTCCACTGACAACACCAAGCCCTGCCACACCTCCGCTGCACTCCAATGTATAAGACTTACCTGGATAGTCACATGAGCAGCCTGGGAATGGAGGGATACAAACGATTGGTCTAGTTGGACCAAGGAGCGGCACAGGCTTGGAGGGACGAAGGGCCTGTTTCCTGTGCTGTACTGTTCTTTGTTCTTTGTTCTCAACCCCTCCACTGTCCTGAAAATGTTAGACCGCTGGCCTGACAGCCAAGACTGAATTAGCTAAAATTTCCTCCAACTATATATTGGAAAGACCAAAACCATTGTCTTCAGTCCTTGGCAGAGACAACGTTTCCAGCCATTGATTCCGTCTGTCTCCCTGGTAACTGAGGATCAACCAGACTTTCAGCAATCCCAGTGTCATATCTGATTCTGCGATGATTTTCTGATCATATATCCACATCAACAGTAAGATCATCAATTTCCATTTGTGTAAAATCACCTGACTCCTCCACTGCCCCAGCTATTCAGCTGCTGAAAACCTCACTCATGTCTTTATTACCTTGAGGATTGGCTATTCCAATGTATACCTTGCCACATCTTACCCTCAATAAACTCAGGGTCATCCAACACCCTGCTGTCCATGCCCTTATTCTTACCAAGCCCCACTCACATTGTGCTCACCGGTCAACATTCACTCTCAGTTAAGCAACATTTTTCTTTATTCTTTCATGGGATGTGTATATTTCCAGCAATGAACCAGCATGTAATGCCCATCCCTAATTATCCTTGAACTAAGAAACTTTCTTGGGCATTTCAGGGAACAGTTCATAGAATCACAGAATCCCTAAAGTGCAGAAGAGGCCATTTGGCTCTTCGAGCCTGCATGAACTCTCTGAGAGTATCTTACCCAGCCCCTCTCCCTCACCCTATCCCTGCAATCCAACGCAGTTACCATGGCCAGACCTAACCTTCACATCTTGGACTGTGGGACGAAACCGGAGCACCCAGAGGAAACCCGCGCAGACACGGGGAGAATGTGCAAACTCCAAACAAACAGTGAGCCAAGGCTGGAATTGAACCCAAGTGCCTACCACTGTGAGGTAGCCATGCTAGCCACTGTGCCACCTGTAAGAGTCAAACACATTCTATGGCTCTGGAGCCACATGTCAGCCAAAGAAGGACCGCAGATTTCCTTCCCTAAAGGACATCAGCTGTGCTTTTACAAAAATCAGTGTCAGTTATCATGGTTATCATTCCTGAGACTAGGTTTATATTCTAGATTTATCAATGGAATTGAATTGAAATTCCACCAGTTGCCATGGTGGGATTTGAACCCATGTCCTCAGAGCATTACCCTGGGCCTTTTGATTACAAGCCCACTGGCATTGCCATCACACCACTGTCTCCCCATGATATTGTGATTTTAAAATGATCATCCTTTGTTTCAAGTTCCTTCATTGTCCATGCTGTCATAGAATCACAGATTCCCTACAGTGCAGAAGAAGGCCTTTTGGCCCATTGAACCGGCACTGACAACAATCCCACCCAGGTCCTATCTTTGTAACCGCACATATTTACCCGGCTAATCCGCAAGACACTAAGGCACAATTCAGCATGGTTAATCACCCTAACCTGCACATCTTTGGATTGTGGGAGGAAACCAGAGCACCCAGAGGAAACTCACACAGACGAACTCCACAGTGCTGTCACAATAATTGGACTTAAACCTGTCTACCTCTTTAAGACAGTACAGTAGAAGTGGATTTCCTGACTTGAGGAACCAATGGGAACTGAGAGTGAGCAATCATCCCAGAGGGTGGAGTCCTCCCTCAGGCTGAATCATCTAGCAGCCATGCAGTTAACACCATAAAGACTGGAGCAGTACTCCTGCACAGCCTATCCTGACAAAGTCTGCAATCTCTTGATGCTGCCAGGGTGTGCCAAGACATAAAAGTCCAATTCCCCACCTCATCTCACCCTTCCCCCCCCCCCTCCCCACCCACCAAACCATCGCCCCCCCCCCCCTCAGTCTCTGTAATCTCGTCCCACAACCCTCTGAGATTCCTGTGCTGCTCTAATTCCGGCCTCCACAGTGTCTCCAATTTTAACTGCTCCACCATGAATGGTCATTCCCAGGTTCTGGAATTCCATCCCTCAATCTCTTTCCTTCCCGAGGGAAGCTTCCTTCCCTGCATTAAGACACTCCTTAAAGTAAGTCCTTGATCAGGTTTTGGTCATCAGCCCTTAAGTTCTCCTTTTGGGTCTCAGTGTTATGTTGTTTGGGGTGACACAGTGACACAGTGGTTATCACTGCTGCCTCACAGCGCCAGGGACTTGGGTTTGATTCCCAGCTTGGGTCACTGTGTGGAGTTTGCACATTCTCCGCGTGTCTGTGTGGGTTTCCTCTGGGTGCTCCGGTTTCCTCCCACAGTCCAAAGATGTGCAGGTTAGCTGGATTGGCCATGTAACTGGTTGGGGGTTACAGGGACAGGGCCGTGGGGTGGGCCTGTATAAGATGCTCTTTTATAGTCAGTGCAGACCCAGTGAACGAATGCACTGTTAGGATTGTGTTATTTTTCAAGCTCCTGCGAAGTAGCTGGGAATGTTTCATTACTTTACCGGTATTCGACAAATACAAATTATTAACACAGCCTTCCAATGACATTCTCGCAATAAATCAGAAATTATAGCATTCATGATGACTTGGGCACTATATCAAATAAAACTCAATGTATTATTAGTTAATGGAAGAACCACATCCCTTACTGAATACAGAATAACCTTCACTGCAAGGATATCATTTACCCTCTCTCACCATTTGACTGAACAGAACTTTTCTTTGTTATTCTACCTCTGCAAATTGTTGCTTTAAAGTGAGATTTGCTTCCAAATTTGTCACTCTGTCAGCAGGCATGTGTTTTCCTGGCCAAACATCCCCTTGCAGACACCTTATTGCTGCTGTTTCTGTCACTCCATTCCATTATGCTGTACTTTGCCCAAGACATTCCTCTTGGTGATGTTGCCAACACGACACCTTTCTTCCGGGTGGGTTTCCTCCGGGTGCCCTGGTGCACCAGGAACCAAGGTTTGATTCCTGGCTTTAGTCACTGTCTGTGCGGAGTCTGCACATTCTCCCCGTGTCAGCATGAGTTTCCTCCAGGTGCTCCAGTTTCCTCACACAGTCCAAAAGACATGCTGGTTAGGTGCATTGGCCATGCTAAATTCTCCCTCAGTGTACCCAACAGGCGATGAGAGAATTTTCACAGTAACTTCATTGCAATGTTAATAGAATCATAGAATCCTACAGTGCAGAAGGAGGTCATTTGGCCCATCGAGTCTGCACCGACCACAATCCCACCCAGGCCCCATCCCCATAATCTCATGCATTTACTTACCTAGTACCCCTGACAGTAAAGGGCAATTTAGCATAGCCAATCCACCTAACCTGCACATATTTCGACTGTGGGAGGAAATCGGAGCACCCGGTGGAAACCCACACATACATGGGGAGAATGTGCAGACTCTACACAGACAGTGACCCAAGCCAGGAATTGAACCCGGGTCCCTGACACTGTGAGGCAGCAGTGCTAACCACTGTGCCACCCCGTAAGCCGACTTGTGACACTAATAAATAAATTTTAACTTTAAACTTTATTCTTCTGCCTGACTATGTTGTGTTCATAAGCTGCTGCAATGCAAGTAGAATGGACTGTATGGGAATAAATGTTCCATCTTTTTGCCTACTTGTCCACAAGCAAGAACATAGGATGGCACGATGGCACAGTGGTTAGCACTGCTGCCTCATAGCGCCAGGGACTCGGGTTCAATTCCAGCCTTGGGGTGACTGTCTGTGTGGAGTTTGCATGTTCTCCCCATGTCTGCGTGGGTTCCTCTGGGTACTCCGGTTTCCTCCCACAGTCCAAAGATGTGCGGGTTAGGTTGATTAGCCATGCTAAATTGCCCCTTAGTGTCAGGGGGATTAGTAGGCTAAATATGTGGGATTACGGGGATAGGGCCTGGGTGGGATTGTGGTCGGTGCAGACTCGATGGGCTGAATGGCCTCTTTCTGCACTGTCGGGATTCTATGATTTTTACATGACCTTTGACACGTTTTGACATTAGTGAAAATAAATGAAAAAAAAACATTAGCAACTCGGTCCACCACTGGAATGAAAGGTGATCCTAATTATTTATACCACTGGGAAATTTAATCTCATTGAAGATTTTGAATGATGCCAGAAAAAAATAAGCTTAAAAACAGATAAGAAATGAGGATTGTCTGCTCTGTTGAATTAATTTTCACAGGTGAGATTCTCAGTACATTTCAGTAAAAGGTGTTCCTTTCCATTTTAAAATCAGAAATCTTGTGCACTATCAGCTGAAAGAGTCCAACAGCTTTAAATAAAATCACGTTTGATGTTCCTGAAATCAGCATATCAAGGCTGTGCCAGAGTGATATAGCAGCGGAAAAGAACCCAACTTTAAAACGATTTGATATGACAAAGAGACTTAAATGACAGGATGGTATGGCCTTGCACAGAATCATACGCTGCATCTGTCAGAAATGTTTTGCATCATGCTGAATGTAAGCTGCACAACAGGCCCCCTGCACAATATCTGGAAGGAGGGAGCTGTCGGAATTCGATTAGCTGGTCTAATAGTGAAGTAATGAAAAATGAATTACTGGCTGGGTGAGGTGAATCATGTTTTGTTCTTCACTGAACCACGACCTTGAGAAGTTGAGAAATCTGCATCGGGGAGATAGTAGGAGTCTGCATTTTAAACAGACTGGTGATGTTGAATCGGCTGTTTGACAGTGCTGTGTTCATTATAAATGTTTGCATTCGAGTTGCAGCCTTTCAGATACTGCAGTCATTTTAATATCTGGAAATTAAAATGCATTAAAATAATAACACTAAACTGAAAGTACCACTGCTAACTGTTGCAGGATTCACATTAGCTTTTGTCAAGAGTTCTTCTGGTAACACTCAGTCACACTCAGTCAATGCATAAAACAAACAGCGCTGGATACTATGCATCCAATGCAAGGTCTTTAACTACTTGTGTACAAGGAGAACATCTCTCCCTTCACTGAATTGGCCGGAGCAGTTCTGAAGTTACAGAGAAGCAGCTCAGCAGTTGGAGTCAATTTCAGCAAATCAGGAACAAGAGATTTTTCACATCCTTCATTGACATATTTGCCAATTAAATCCCAGTCTTTCGCCCTTTCTCATTCGATGAAAAATTGACTTCTGCTAATCCTTCATCTGCACAGCATATCCCCATATCTCACCTTTGGTATTTGTTATGGAAAAAATCTGGTCTTGCTCACCCTCCGGTGAAGGCCGAAAAAGGAAAATGTTGTGGGGCCTACGCAGAATAGCAGAGACTGACTCCCTTTGAATGTCTGTAAGCTGATAAACATTTTCCACTACTGTACAGAGAAAGCATGAAACTTTAATTTGAACACTTTAACTTCCGCACAGTGTAACTTCCAAACTATGAATCTTCAATCTGAACATTTTAACTTCCACAATTTGACTTCCTGAAATGCAACACTCTGTTTTCTTTTAGCCAATAAATGATGTACCGCCTATGAAATATCCTCAATCTGTTGTGGGCCCTGACTGGGTAATATAGAACACAGGCTCTCAATCAGTGGCAAAAAACACGCACAAGCAACACAACCCGTTTGTTTTCAAGTTCATTCCTTATTTACATTTGATGCTCAAGCTGTCAGTGTTAAGCCCTGTGGGTAATTGGACAGTTTGACCATGGGGGGGTGATGGTTTTTGGATGGACCCGACGATGGTTCGTGGGAGCTGCACTTCCACAAAGGAGAGGGCCAATGCTCATTGAGGAGCTTAATTGTAAAGCTACAATGCAAGGAATCTTGTGGTCACTTGGCAGAATCTGTAAAGCTGCAACAGCTTAGGGCCACGGAGCTAGGAGAAATACAGGAAAAAGCTGAACGAGTTAACCTGAGCCATTGAGTTAAAACTCCCATTCACTGTCTTGTTATCATTCTCAGCTTAGCCTTGCCCCACTTCACTGCAGCAGCGCCAGTGCAACTCCTGACCTGATCCACTTCACCTGCCTTTCATTCAATTTTAAAACGCCCCTCAGTGATTTTTCGCCTTATGTCGTACTCAGTCTGTCTTCTCACTGTTAATATTCCCTGCTACACACACCTGATGCTTCATCACATAACCAAACAAACTACTTCACCCTCACGCTGGTCAGATGTGTTCAGCTCAACACTCACTAACAGATACCCTGTCCTTTCGTAGAACAAACTAATACAAAATTGCAAGGAGCAGGTCCACACATCAGATGGAATTCCATCCTTTCACATGCTCTTAGCTGGTACAGAGCTTCTGCTGGGTGAGAGAGAGACAGAGCTGTTGGAGAGAATTAAAATCCACAGATACTGTCAGACCTGCTGAGATTCTCCAGCATTTTCTTGTTTTGTTTCAGATTCCAGCATCCACAGTATTAATTTCCCTTGTGTAGACTGAAAATCGCTTAGGGCTGGGGGCCTGGACGGGGAAGAATTTATAAAATGCGTACAGGAAGGTTCTTTGGAACAATATGTTGACAGTCCAACTAGCGAGGGGGCTATACTGGACCTAATACTAGGGAATGAGCCCGGTCAGGTCATCAAAGTTTCAGTCGGAGAACATGTGGCAAATAGTGACCACAATTCTGTAAACTTTAGGATAATAATGGAAAAAGATGAGTGTTGTCCTATGGTTAAGATGCTGAATTGGGGGAAGGCTAACTACAGCCGGATTAGGCAGGATTTGATGGCTGTTGATTGGGAGAGGCTGTTCGAGGGTAAATCCACATCTGGCATGTGGGAGTCTTTTAAGGAGCAGTTGATAGGACTGCAGGACAGGCATGTGCCTGTAAAGAGGAAGGATAGGAAAGGTAGGATTCGGGAGCCGTGGATAACCAGTGAAATTGTGGGTCTAATCAAAAAGAAAAAAGAGGCATACATGAGGTCCAGGCAGCTAAAAACAGATGGAGCACTGGAGGAATACAGAGAAAGTAGAAAAGAATTCAAACATGGAGTTAGAAGGGCAAAAAGGGGTCACGAAATGTCTTTGGCAGACAGGATTAAGGAGAATCCTAAGGCATTTTATACATACGTTAGGAACAAGAGGGTTGTTAGGGAAAGAACCGGACCTCTCAGGGACAAAGGAGGGGAATTATGCTTCGAACCAAAGGAAGTAGGTGAGATCCTAAACGAATACTTTGCATCAGTATTCACAAAGGAGAGGTACATGTTGACTGGTAGTGTCTCAGAGAGATGTGTTGACCCGTTAGAAAAAATCTCAATTACAAGGGAGGAAGTGTTAGGTTTTTTAGGAAACATTAAGACAGACAAATCCCCAGGGCCAGATGGCATCTATCCTAGACGCCTCAGGGAGGCAAGAGATGAAATTGCTGGGCCTCTAACAGAAATCTTTGTCTCTTCACTGGACACAGGTGAGGTCCCAGAGGATTGGAGGATAGCAAATGTGGTCCTGTTATTTAAGAAGGGTAGCAAGGATAACCCGGATAATTATAGGCCGGTGAGCTTGACGTCCGTGGTAGGGAAATTGTTGGAGAAGATTCTTGGAGAAAGGATATATGCGCATTTAGAGCTGAATAATCTCATTAGCGATAGACAGCATGGTTTTGTACGAGGGAGGTCATGCCTCACAAATTTGGTTGAGTTTTTTGAGGAGGTGACAAAAATGATTGACGAGGGAAGGGCCGTGGATGTCGTCTATATGGATTTTAGTAAAGCGTTTGACAAGGTCCCTCATGGCAGGCTGGTGCAAAAGGTTAAATCTCACGGGATAAAAGGTGAGCTAGCTAGATGTTTGGAGAACTGGCTTAGCCATAGAAGACAGAGGGTAACAGTGGAGGAGTCTTTTTCCGGTTGGAGGTCTGTGACTAGTGGTGTTCCGCAGGGCTCTGTACTGGGACCTCTGTTGTTTGTGATATATATAAATGATTTGGAGGAAGATGTAGCTGGTGTGATCAGTAAGTTTGCGGACGACACAAAGATTGCTGGAGTTGCGGATAGTGATGAACATTGTCAGAGAATACAGCAGGATATAGATAGGCTGGAACATTGGGCGGAGAAATGGCAGATGGAATTTAATCCAGATAAATGCGAAGTGATGCATTTCGGTAGATCTAATGTAAGGGGGAGCTGTACAATAAATGGCAGAACCATCAGGAGTATAGACACACAGAGGGACCTGGGTGTACAAGTCCACAGATCTTTAAAGGTGGCAGCACAGGAAGAGAGGATGGTGAA
This sequence comes from Mustelus asterias, assembly GCF_964213995.1. NCBI lineage: Eukaryota > Metazoa > Chordata > Chondrichthyes > Carcharhiniformes > Triakidae > Mustelus > Mustelus asterias. The sequence continues at coordinate 136,247,178 of NC_135809.1, read as the reverse complement.
GAAGGCATATGGCATGCTTGCCTTTATTGGACGGGGCATAGAATATAAAAGTTGGCATATGATGTTGCAGCTGTATAGAGCGTTGGTTAGGCCACATTTGGAATACTGCGTCCAGTTCTGGTCGCCACGCTACCAGAAGGTCGTGGAGGCTTTGGAAAGAGAACAGAGAAGGTTTACCACGATGTTGCCTGGTATGGAGGGTCTTAGCTATGGGGAGAGATTGGGTAAACTGGGGGTTGTTCTCCCTGGAAAGACGGAGGATGAGGGGCGACCTGATAGAGGTGTATAAAATTATGAAGGGCATAGAATGGGTGAACAGTGGGAAGCTTTTTCCCAGGTCGGAGGTGACGAACACAAGGGGTCACGGGTTCAAGGTGAGGGGGGCAAGATTCAACACAGATGTCAGGGGGACGTATTTTACACAGAGGGTGGTGGGGGCCTGGAATGCACTGCCAAGCAAGGTGTTTGAGGCGGACACGCTGGGATCGTTTAAGACTTATCTAGATAGCCACATGAACAGACTGGGAATAGAGGGATACAAACGAATGATCTAGTTGGGCACATGAGCGGCGCAGGCTTGGAGGGCTGAAGGGCCTGTTCCTGTGCTGTATTGTTCTTTGTTCTTTATTTTGCCTTGATCTGCTGGAGAGAATGAAGTGGGAGGAAGCTTTGCCATGCAGTACTTGGTGAGTCTAGGTGCAAATGATGCAAAGATTAAAGAAATCTACAGTAATATTAATACTAACATTATTTACAATTAACATTCCTGAACAGCAGTAGAGTTAATATTGAAAAGGAAATTTATGATAAAATTTACAATAAATGACCATTAAACTGGTGAGCATTCATAATCTCGATCTATAAAACAGGTCAACATATCGCATACAATTCAACTTTACCCTTTTCTCACCATCAATTCTGTCAGCAATCATTTGTATAGTCGTAATGTATACAGACAGCAAACACATTCTTCATCAAAATCACTGCCACCATAATCAGCCTCAACAGTAAGTCCAGAGGCTGTTAACCAGGAGGTGATTTTCTCAAATGCTTTATCAATAGTCATCTGTAGTCAGTTGACCATCGAAGTTGAAGGTCCCAGATGAACCTACTGTCACAGAGGTAGGCCTGAATTTCTGCTACAACAGAGACCCCCACCATTTTCAGCAGGGGTAGGGTGTGCGGTATGGGTGGGGTGGGATGGGGTAGGTGGGTGGAAATGGACCCAGGGTGGGATTTTTGGGTGCGTGCATGTTTCACACTCGTAACAGCCCATATAAATGAGCAGCTGCCTCCATTCAGTCACATTCTGGTCTCATAAGTGTCTGGTAGGTGACGCATACAGAGTGCACTAAGAAGTCTCTCAATACCAGGTTAAAGTCCAACAGGTTTATTTGGAATCAAGAGCTTTCGGAGCACTGCTCCTTCATCAGGTGAGTCACACTGTTGGACTTTAACCTGGTGTTGTAAGACTTCTTACTGTGCCCACCCCAGTCCAACGCCGGCATCTCCACATCATGTGTGTCGAGTAGGCCAGGTTTGAACTTTCTTTAGAAAGTCTTTGGACAGGTGCAGGTACCCCTGTGAAATTAGCTTTAAACATCTCAAAGCTGTGCCAGAGTTGACAAAATAATTGATTCTTGCTTTAACCTAAGGGAGTGAGAGGGTGAGCCTGCTGGACTCACAATCAGGTTTTTTTTGCCTCTATTGACTCATGCCCCAGGTATCAGGAAGAACATTGTGCTGGAGAAGGACACATACCACTTAGTGTGAAGGACAAGGTGGACATGGCATGCTTGCACATAGATACCATAGAAGCCACTTTCTGAAGAAGCTGGAGGCCAGAGAGGAAGCTGGCCGCGGACCAGAGGCAGGGCAGCCAGTGACTACCCTGAGGGAAGGGTGGACAGACGTCAGACACCATGTCTCAGGACTTAATACCTCAGGAGATCCAGTGCCAAAGGCTAATCCGTGAGGTGGTGACAGACACACATCACATGATCCAGCAGAGACTGCAGCCACAATCCATCAACCCCACATGCCCTGCCAGCGGATGCCATGGTAACCTCTGTGCCTCAGAAGAGTTGCAGAGTTCATGAGGAGACCTGTTTGGTATAGCCTGTCAGCAGCACATAGCTGCATTAAGGCTGCAGCTTGTGGCCTGTTTGTCCATGTGAGGGGTAGTTGCATTGATTTCACTGCAAAGCTGTCAATCAGACCCAGAGAGCTCCAGCCTTTTCCCAATTAGCAGGCTCCCCTTGGGCACAGTTTGTTATTGATTACACCCACATCACCTTAAAGACCCCAACTCAACAGGCGAACACATTTGTCAACCAATGTCCTTCCACTCAATCAGCGTCCAGGTGGTTTGCAACCAAAACAAGATCCTCCTTCATTCATGTCCACGGTTCCCCTGCATTTCCCACAATTCAATTGTACAACGGGTTTCCCTCAGCTATTTCAGCATCAGTGCAGATCAGTGATTGGCTTCTTGGGGACAAGGACTACCCCTTCAGTACCTGACCAATGACCTCCTTTGGTGCACCTCAGACTGAGTCACACAACCACAGCAGCAGCCACATCCTCACTAGGAGCACAATCGCCAAGTCATCAGCAATTTCAAAATACAGTTCAGGTGCCTCGATCGCTCATGTGGATCTTTACAATATACCGCCCCCCCCACAGCCCTGCCCCCACCCCCCCCCATCCCCCCATCCCCCACCACCGCCCCCCCACCCCCCCATCCCCCACCACCGCCCCCCCACCCCCAGCCAACTGAGGGTATGGAGATTAATCGAGGTGTGTTACATGCTGTGTAACGTTGTGCAGTGGAGATGCCTCCGACTATGACTAAATCCTCATCTCATTGAATCCCGACAGGGCAGGAGGTGGCCATTCGGCCCATCGAGCCTGTACGGACAACAATTCCACCCAGGCCCTATCCCCGCAACCCCATACATTTACCCTGTTAGTCGCCCTGACACTAAGGGGCAATTTAGCATGGCCAATCAACGTAACCCACACATTTTGTGGACTGTGGGAGGAAACTGGAGCACCCGGAGGAAACCCACGCAGACATGGGGAGAATGTGCAAACTCCACACAGACAGTGACCCAAGCTGGGAATTGAGCCCGGGTCCCTGGAGCTGTGAAGCAGCAGTGCTAACCACTGTGCCACCGTGCCGCCCTCTGAAGACTCTATCATTCTTCCTTGAGTTGTAACTCTCTTTCTGAGAGGCTTGCCTTGCCTCCTCCTTCCACGCCAAATTTGGAAATATTATACCCAACCATCTCCTTTGACGATGTCCCGTGAGTAGTTCAGCTGGCGGGGAACCTGTGGTCACATTTGGCATGGTGTAAGATAACAGAAAGCTGGCAATCCCTAAAGGCAGAGATCTACTTACTTGTTTCTTAATTGAGGCCTTGAAAGTTTGAACAGCACATTCTGCTTACCCGTTTGAGGCTGGATGGTAATGGACAAGTATCAGGCAAATTAATCTTCTCACGCAGCTCCTTTATGGTAAATACAACCTGGAGGGGTCCTCTTCTGCCTACAAGGAGTACTTTCCTCACATGGTGAATGCCATGTGATTTTACCAATTTCTAAAATTCCTCCACTGTGTAAGATGTACCATTGTCTGATACTAGGACCTCCAGAATCCCATGAATGACAAAGGTTTGTCTCAATTCATCAATGGTAGCAGCAGCCTTCGCAGACTTCATCAACTGGACATCCAGTCGCTTCGAGTGTACGTCCACTACAATCAGAAACATGTGGCCCATAAAGGGACCTGCAAAGTTGATATGTATTCTTGCCCAGGGTCTCCCTGGCTGCTCCCGACGGTGTGGATTAGCCGGCAGCAACAGGGCCTGTTCAGTTTGATAACTGGGGCATTGACTAACCATTCTTTCTATCTCTGTTATCGAGGCCTGGGCACCACACATAACTTCAGACCAGTGATTCCATCCTGCTTTGACTCAGATGTGTCATGCAGCTTTTGCAAAAACAGCCATCTCTCTTGGGGTGGAATTATAACCCTCGCCTCCACCCCGCCCCCCTGCCCCCCCAGCCCCCCTGCCCCCCCACCACCACATCCCGTCTTCACAGGTTATCTCCATCCTCCTTTATTGGTCGGGCTTCAGCAGCTCAGACTTCTCATATCTCCACCCGTGTAATACAAGGAGCAACTCCAGTGCTTGAGTTTTTGAATTTTGAAATCTTATCAGAGAAGGAAGAATGCCTCATAAACATGGTCACACCCTTGCTCCTGATCACTTCACCTTGAGGTGGACTTCAGCTTGCCACCTTTACTATTACTGGTCAGAATGTTGTTCATAATATTACCATTCTTTTAAAGCTCTGTAGTGTACAAACTCATATCGAGTCACCTACAAGTGTTTGTAAAGATATTGACGCACACAAGTGTGATGTTTGCAGTGTGAAATTGTGGTGAATCCAGTGGTGCTGTAGTTGAGGTGGTTCTCTTCACTCACACTCCTCCAATGTGTCCCCCATTTTGTTTCAGAGGAGGTAGAGGCAGGCTGCTGACTTCTCAGCCTAAAAGGCAATGAGGAGCATATTGATCAGCCTCATTGTGTAGACGGACCTCCTTCAGACTGCAGTCTCTGCATGTCTCCATGTGCTGTGTGCTCACTGTGGAGCAGAGGAAGGGTCTGGCAGAGGTTAGTGAGGTGGAAGAAGGTGAGGGTGCTGAAGAGTTCCTGGTACCTTCACCCTCCTCAGTGACATCCACAGCTTTGGATTAGCTTTCAGGTAGGGTGGATGGAGCTGGCTGCCGGCGTGTCTGTTCCAGCAACCACTATCCCAGCATTTGCAACCGCTTTGTTAAGGATTGCGGCTCCTCATGTGTTCCATCGATGTCAGTTCCCATACTCGGAACGGACTAATCCAGGTTACTGAGTGAAGCTTGTGCCCTACCCTGGCTGAGACACAACTCCTGGATCCACTCCAGGTGTCTCTCTAAGGGATTGGCCAATCTCTCACGGTCAGAGCTCGTATTGTTGGGCCCCTGGGCAATGTGGAACTCGTGACGATGATGGACTCCTCCATTCACAGTCCTCGCATTCCCACTGTTTCAGGGAACTCTGCCAGATGTCAACACATCTGCTGCTAATGGTCTAAATACTGTTCCCCATCTTTCTAAGAATTATTGACTGGATTTCCATCTCCTCATATCTGAACTGCTCCAGGGATCTGTGACTATTCAATCCTCCCATCCACAACTTCAGTCACAGTGTGATATCTGACAACAATCACCCAATCAATGACTCTCCTGGTTTCCTGCAATAAAATCTCATTACAGATCCTCCGACACTGCGAGTGCGGCACAAATAAACAACCCTATCCAATAGAACAAACAACAAACCACTGTCGATGCTGGAAATCCCTAAATAAACAGAAAATGTTCAGCGGTCAGACAACATCTGGGTGGAGAGAAAGGTAGGATTTATGATTCAGGTTGGCCACCTTTCATCAAGACTCCTATTTGTTTCTAATGAAAGATCATCCCTTCAATCCTACCCAATCAAATGACTCAGTCATCATCAGGCTGTAAGAACTAGGAGCAGGAGTAGGTCATCTGGCCCCTCGAGCCTGCTCCGCCATTCAATAAGATCATGGCTGATCTTTTCGTGGTCTCAGCTCCAATTACCCACCTGCTCACCATAACCCTTAATTCCTTTACTGTTCAAAGATGTATCTATCCTTGCCTTAAAAACATTCAATAAAGTAGCTTCAACTGCTTCACTAGGCAGGGAATTCTATAGATTCACAACCTTTTGGGTGAAGACGTTCCTCCTCAAATCAGTCCTAAATCTGCTCCCCCTTATTTTGAGGCTATACCCCCCCCCCAAGTTCTAGTTTCACCTGCCAATGGAAACAATCACCCTGCTTTTATCTTATCTATTCCCTTCATAATTTTATATGCTTCTATGAGACTCCCTCCTCATTCTTCTGAATTCCAATGAGTATAGCTCCAGTTTACTCTAAAGTTCCCCTCATAAGCCAAACCTTTAAACTCCGGAATCAACCTCATGAATCTCCTCTGCACCCCCTCCAGTGCCAGTATATCCTTTCTCAAATAAGGAGACCAAAACTGTACACAGTACTCCAGGTGTGGCCTCAGCAGCACCTTATACAGCTGCAACATAACCTCGCTGTTTTTAAACTCCATCCTCTCGCAATGAAGGACAACAGTATGTCAAATACTGTTGTTCTTGCAATTATACAGGGCTTTGGTGAGGCCACACCTAGAATATTGTGCGCAGTTTTGGTCTCTTTTTCTGAGGAAGGATGTTCTTGCTCTCGAGGGAGTGCAGCAAAGGTTTATCAGGCTGATTCCAGGGATGGTGGCACTGATGTATGAGGAGAGATTGGCTAGGTTAGGGTTGTTTTCACTGGAGTTCAGACAAATGAGGGGGGGGGGGGTCTCATAGAGACTTATAAAATTCCAGCAGGACTAGACAGGGTAGATGCAGGGAGGATGTTCCCGATGGTGGGGGTGTCCAGAACCAGGGGTCACAGTCTGAGGATTCAGGATGGACCATTTAGGACGGAGGTGAGGAGACATTTCTTCACCCAAAGAGTGGTGAGCCTGTGGAATTCATTACCACAGGAAGTAGTTGATGCCAAAACATTGAATGTATTCAAGAGGCGGCTGGATATAGCACTTGGGGCGAATGGAATCAAAAGTTATGGGGAGAAAGCAGGATTAGGCTATTGAGTTGGATGATCAGCCATGATCGTGATGAATGATGGGGCGGCACGGTAGCACAGTGGTTAGCACTGCTGCTTCACAGCTCCAGGGATCTGGGTTCGATTCCCGGCTTGGGTCACTGTCTGTGTGGAGTTTGCACATTCTTCCTGTGTCTGCGTGGGTTTCCTCCGGGTGCTCCGGTTTCCTCCCACAGTCCAAAGATGTGCGGGTTAGGTTAATTGGCCATGCTAAATTGCCCCTTAGTGTCCCGGGATGCATAGGTTAGAGGGATTAGCGAATAAATATGTGGGGATATGGGGATAGGGCCTGGGTGGGATTGTGGTCGGTGCAGACTCGATGGGCTGAACGGCCTCTTTCTGCACTGTAGGGTTTCTATGATTTCTATGATTTCTATGAATAGCGGAGTAGGCTCGAAGGGCCAAATGGCCTCCTCCTGCTCCTATCTTCCATGTTTCTATGTAAATACTCATATCCCATCAGAAAGGTTGATAGGTGATATAACAAGTATTTTTATCCAATCAAGCGCGCCATCTGCAAGCATGTTAAACATTATTATCAAGCCAAAATGTGAAGAAAAATTCGAAGAGAAAAATAATTCAGAGTTTTCTGCTCTTTCTACATTTTAATAATAATGAGAATAACAATGCAATAATAACTGGACTATGTGGCCAGAATGTGCAGCCTTGATGGTTACTCGATGAGGAAAACTGCCATGTGTTTGACTGTTTCCTGCAATCTCTGATTAACATCAGTGCAAAGTGTGTATCAGCGTACGGAGCATTTCCTCACCATTGTTATCAGGCTAACTGGTTTAGAACTCCTGAGGTCATGTCTCACTTCATTTCTGAAACAACAAAAACGATACTCAAGAAGCACCCGGGGACTTTTAATCATGTTAAAGTCTCCTGTAAAGACAAAATCTTGTTGCTGTTGCGTGTCAGGCTAATGCTCTTTGGAAAAATGCAATGTACTCTAAGATAAACTACATTTGGCTTGTAAAATATCCTGTATCCTCGGCGACCGTGTACGCTAGACTTGGGATAACCACAGGATTTTTAAATCTAAAAGGATAACGCACACAAAAAATCAAATTACTCCACTGTACAGGTCACTGTGTTGAATAATTCATGCATGTATCCTGAGGCACTGCACCTTAGCCATCTCCCACACACTGGGCTAAAAATATTGTCACGTCTGAGCTTGTGTCATTTTCCATTAGTCTTAGTAGGCTGCAGGCACACTGATGTTGCCGGTATAAAGAAGACAAATTTTAGTACACCAGTCACTGTAACTTTTATCACGTAAATTTTAGCTTGTGATTAACAGTCATCCTACTTAAATCATCAAAACGCATTAATTCTTAACCTTTCTGAAATACGTTCTTCACCTTGCTTTGTAAATATCGGGTGCTGATGGAGTACTGACAGAGGGATGGAAACACTCAAACTCAACACGCTTAGCTCCTGTGAACAGAAAGATTGGTGATACAATGAGAAATGCCACAGCGTACGAGAGCTTCACAGAATCATAGAATCCTCAGTGCAGAGGTGGGACTCTGGTTGGAGTCTCAGTAAAAGCCAAGATTCCATACGCAGTGCATTACTAACCAAAACCATACTGTAGTGGGAAAACTGAGCCTTGTAAACTGGTCAGATATAAAAGAGTGTTGCAAAGAATCCGAGTATATTGACAAACACCCTCCAACCAATGGATAGGAGATCAAGACGGAAGAAGGGCAACAAAAAAAAGTTTGGAAAATACATGAATATAATTTAACTTTCCACCTGCCTGATAGATAAACATCAGTGGTTCAGACTTCATAGTTAGTGGTGATACTCATAAAGATAGAATCACAAAATGGCTACAGCACACAAGGACCTATTGCATCCACACCAACTCTCTGAAAAAGCAATTCAGCTATTTCCACTTATTCCTTCCCCAGGGGCGGCACAGTAAGAAGTGCGCCCTGAAGGAATTTTCCTCGGGGAAGACAATGAAAATAGATTCAATGTCAGGAAGGATTTGGCCAATTCTTCCCTAAAACTGGTCGCGTCTGTTTTCAGTTAAATAATTAAAGTTAATGTTCAGTTAAAGTTGATGTTCAGTTAAGAATTAAAGTTCAGTTGAGAGTTGATGAATCGCCACGGTTTAAGTTTGAGTTTGTACCAGAAGTGTTAAATAAAGAAATAAATAGTTGAATGAATTAAAGAGTCAACTACTGTTCTTGTTTGCCTTGTTAAACTGGGATGCTTGGAATTTGTTTAAGTTAAAAGCTGAACAACAATTGGGCGGGATTTTGCACTCCTGGTACAGGATTGGCAACTCAATACAGAGTTTACATTAGCCGGGTTCCCACTCTGATTGCCCCTGCACCCCACCAATGACGTAATGGGAATCCCAAAGTTCAATGGTAGGATCTCCAATTGAGTATGTTTAAATATAATTATCAGGCCATTCTGCCTGATTGTACCCCCATTCTCATTAGATTATCTAGTCGGGGAGGTGATGGCTGAGTGGTATTATCGCTAGACTGTTAATCCAGAAACTCAGCTAATGTTCTGGGGATCAGGGTTCGAATCCCGCCACAGCAGATGGTGGAATTTGAATTCAATGAAAAAAAAAATCTGGAATTAAGAATCTACTGATGACCATGAAACCATTGCCGATAGTCGGAAAAACCCATCTGGTTCACGAATGTCCTATCGGGAAGGAAATCTGCCGTCCTTACCTGGTCTGGCCTACATGTGACTCCAGAGTCAGAGCAATGTGGTTGACTCTCAAGTGCCCTCTGAACAAGGGCAACTAGGGATGGGCAATAAATGCTGGCTTCCAGTGATGCCCGTATGCCACAAAAAAAAATCACATTGGGGTACCCTGTAAATCATGACAGCGCCCCCGCCCACATCCCCCATGATGTGCACCTGGTGAGCAGAACCTGCCAGTCAGTACATCCTCGAGGGGAGAGAGGATTGTGCCCGGGCAGTACTTTGACACTGCCCATTGGTGCTGCTCCCTTGGCATTGCCAGTGGGATGTTCTGGGGGTGGGGGTGGATTACATGGATAGTTGTTTCATGAGGGTGTTCCATGGAGGGGGGGGCGGCACTTGTTTGGAGGTGTTGTTTAAGAGGGGGTTGTATTCAGGGAGGTGGTTTGTTGGGAGGAGCTGTTTAAGACAATTGTGTCTTGGGGGAGCGGTGTGGGGGAGTGTTGTTTAAGGGGAGTGTCTCCGGGGGGAGTTTTGTTTAATGGGAGTGGTTGTTGGAGGGGGGGGGGGAGGGCTGATGTTATAATTCAGGTCAGAAACTCCAAAGTGTTTTATGAAGTCCTCCTAAATCGTATATTTTTCACTTTGAATTTGGCTAGGGTGAGCATGAGATGTTTCACTTCAGGGATGATTCAAATAACCCACTAGGGAGCTTTTACAAACAAAGTTGATTTAAGTATACAGTTAACATGTATAGAAAGAAAATTAGCAATAACTTTTACCAATTTCAAATAAAACAACCATGATATTGTATAACCCTTGATGAATATAGGAAACATTCCAATCAAACAAAACCTATACATAACACAGTAGTGTGCCACAGGTTTAACACAGCAAATGCAAACATTGATGCTGGAACTGATTCCTCTGCTGGGAGAATTGAAACTCTGACTTCACAGCCTTGTAACTTCTAGCAGCCTCTGCATACACATCCAGGACAGCTTGAAGTCAGAACAACTTCCCAAAACACCAGGGAGAGAGACTCGAGTCAAACCAACCACTAACATCAGATTTTCCACTCCAGGGTGGCCAGCAACCTTTGTTACAGCTAACAGCAGAATTTCCAAATCCAGGGAGAGAGAGAGAGAAACATCGATTGCAGAAGGAAAGTAAACAATAAATGGTAGATCCCTTAGAAATATTAGCATAGAGAGGGATCTAGACGTGCAGATCCACTGTTCCCTGAAGGTGATCAAGAAGGCGTATGGCATGTTGGCCTTCATTGGACGGGGCATTGAGTATAAGAGTTGGAAAATCATGTTGCAGCTGTATAAGACTTTGGTTAGGCTGCATTTGGAGTATTGTGGACAATTCTGGTCGCAACACTACCGGAAGAATGTTGATGCATTGGAAAGGGTGCAGAAGAGATTTACCAGGATGTTGCCTGGTTTGGAGGATATGGACAATGAAGAAAGGTTGAACAAACTTGGATTGTTTTCATTGCAGCATCGGAGGATGAGGGGGGAACCTGATAGAGGTTTACAAGATTATGACAGGCTTGGCTATCATGGATAGTCAGAATCTTTTTCCCAGGGTCGAAGGGTCACTTACTCAGGGGCATAGGTTGGAAGTGAGAGGGGGAAAGTTTGAAAGAGATGTAAGGGGCAAGTTTTTCACACAGAGGGTGGTGAATGCCTGGAACGTGCTGCCGGAGGAGGTGGTGGAAGTAGATTCTATAACAATGTTCAAGAGGCATCTGGATAGATGCATGAATAGGCAGCGAATAGAGGGATACGGACCAAGTAGAGGCAGGAAAATATTAGATTAGAGAGGCACCTGTGTCAGCACAGACTTGGTGGGCAGAAGGGCCTGCTCCTGTGCTGTGCTGTTCTTTGTTCTTCGTAATAGCAGGAACTAAAAGAACACATTTGTATCAGTTCAATGATTTCTCCTCGATTGTACCTTCAACAGCACTCTGTGGAGAATTGTGTACAGTTTTGGTCACCTAGTTGCAGGAAGGATGTAAATAAGATTGAAAGAGTGCAGAGAAGGTTCACAAGGATGTTGCCGGGTCTTGAGAAGCTGAGTTACAGAGAGAGATTGAATAGGTTGGGACTTTATTCCCTGGAGCGTAGAAGATTGAGGGGAGATTTGATAGAGGTGTATAAGATTTTGATGGGTATAGATAGAGTGAATGCAAGCAGGCTTTTTCCGCTGAGGCTAGGGGAGTTTTTTCTCCAGAGGGCATGGGTTAAGGGTGAAAGGAGAAAAGTTTAAAGGGAATATTAGGGGGGGCTTCTTCACGCAGAGAGTGGTGGGAGTGTGGAATGAGCTGCCGGATAAAGTGGTAAATGCGGGGTCACTTTTAACATTTAAGAAAAACTTGGACGGGTTCATGGATGAGAGGGGTGTGGAGGGATATGGTCAAAGTGCAGGTCAGTGGGACTAGGCATAAAATGGTTCGGCACAGACAAGAAGGGCCAAAAGGCCTGTTTCTGAGCTGTAATTTTCTATGGTTTCTATGGTTTCTAATTGTAAACTCATTGCAACAAACTCCGGTTCTGAGTTTAACTGCACATATTCAGCCTCCAGAGGTTGCTGTTGATATTGGAGGAGTAACAACACCAAACACTAACAGGTTCAACACTGTTACTAGTGCAAAATATGAGCCATTATTAATGGTAACCCACATCAATAGCCAATCTTTGATTCACAATCATTGGTCTGTTGAAATCATATCATGCTATTTCTAAGAATATGTAAATGTACAATAATTTGAATGATGGAAAGGTTGAATCCACCATAACTTTAAAGTAAACAGCACTTTAAATTGAACTCTGTAGTAGAATTGTAATCATGCTCCTTCTGACTACTGCCCGATGAGTGAGCAGTGAACACTCAAACACAGAATAGCTTGGAGATTAAAAGGCATCTTTATAGACATTACTTTATCTCACAGGCAATGTAAATTACTCACAATGAATTTGCCCAAGGGATAAATAGGTTGCCTAGTGGAATTTCCACTGACTATTCCAGAGTTGCAATTGCCCTTCCTAAAGCAAATGTAAGCGTTTGATTTTTACGCCTTTAAGTCTGAGATACAGAATCTGTAGAAGAATATTTCTCAGTAAAATTTATATATTTGCAATGCATGCATCTTCAGTCTCTTGTACCAGAGACAGGTCTTCCAGTTCTTTACTTTTTCATATGTATTTACAGTCTAGAATCTGATGGAATACATAAAACAAACACTTTGCCACATAGTAAATAATGCTCCGAATGTATGTTCTATGGTCAGGAATCGATCTGCCAAGTGTTTTTTGAGTATGCATGTATCTAATGACTGAGTTTACAATATATTTACCTGGAAATAATAATGTGATTGGTTGTGCATTTTGCCTAGTGTAGGCAGAAGGCAATGTTTTGTTTTGATTTGATTTGATTTATTATTGTTATATGTATTAGCATACAGTGAAAAGTCTGTCTCTTGCGCACTATACAGACAAAGCATACCATTCATAGAGAAAGAAAGGAGAGGGTGCAGAATGTAATGTTATAGTCATAGCGAGGGTATAGAGAAAGATCAACTTAATATAAGGCAGGTCCTTTCAAAAGTCTGATGGCAGCAGGGAAGAAGCTGTTCTTGAGTCGGTTGGTAGGTGACCTCAGACTTTTGTATCTTTTTCCCGGTGGAAGAAGTTGGAAGAGAGTATGGCCGAAATTTTACCAGCACATCTGCCCTGGAATTGGGGCGGCCAAGGACCGCAGAATGGAATTCTCCATTGGTCTCGGGCGGGATTATACAATCCTCACCCAAGAGAGGTCATAAAATCTTGGCATATGTCTGGGGTCCTTGATTATGTTGGCTGCTTTTCTGAGGCAGCGGGAAGTGTCGACAGTGTCAATGGATGGGAGGCTGATTTGCGTGATGGATTGGGCTATGTTCAAAACTGTTTGTAGTTTTTTGCGGTCTTGAACAGAACAGGAGCCATACCAAGCTGTGATACATCTGGAACGGATACTTTCTATGATGCATCTGTAAAAACTGGTGAGAGTCGTAGCGGACATGCTGAATTTCCATAGCCTCCTGAGAAACTAAAGGCATTGGTGGGCTTTCTTAACTACAGCATCGGCATGGAGGGACTAGGACAGGTTGTTTGTGATCTGGACATCAAGAAACCTGAAGCTCTTGACCATTTCCACTTCATTCCTGTTGATGTAGGCATGACCTCAACTATGCTTGCTGAAGTCGATGACAATCTCCTTCATTTTACTGACATTGAGGTAGAGATTCTGTGGTCATCATAAATGTTGCATTCATTTGCTGAAACAACGCACTGGAGTCTATGTACATTTTCATATAGTTCATTCAGTTCTCAAATGAAAACCAGAAATGTGAATATTGGAAAAAATTGGTTTACATTAATTGGCATCACTGAACATTGCTGTGTTGCCAAAGAATAAAGGAGGTTTAAGAGTCAGCCATCAGTGACAAATGTATCAATTGTCCATTTTGAGGCAATATAACATAGAAGGAGGCTATTCAGCCCATCTACCCCATTTTGGCTGACTGTTGTAAATCAAGTCAGTCCCATTCACTGCTCTATCCCCATAGCTTGGTAAGCTTATTTCTCTCATGTGCCCATCCATTTTTCTTTTGAAATCATACAAAACTTCTACTTGATTGAATTCACTTAGTTCCAAGAGGTACAACTTATCTTCCTTTGACATAGGGTCATCTGGACTCGAAATGTCAGCTCTAATCTCTCCTTACAGATGCTGCCAGACATGCTGAGATTTTTCAGTGTTTTCTCTTTTGGTTTCAGATTCCAGCATCCGCAGTAACTTGCTTTTAACCGATCTTCCTCTGATCATTGATGATGAGGAGCATGCCGTGTTTCTCCAAATCGGGGTAGGGGGGTGGGGGGGGGGGGGGGGGGGCGTGGGGGGGGGGGCGGCGGTTGCTTCACATTATTCAACAAACTGGGGGAAAGATGCCTCAAGCGGTCGGGCGATCAATTTCTATAAATAAAGGCCCAATTATGGGCCTTTTAAAGGGGCCACTAGCATGTCCTCAATGGTGGATGGAACCCGGTTGTGCACGAGGAGCCCACAAGCCTCCCAATGGCAAGATGGTGGTTGGGGGGGAGGGGGGGTGCTTTTTATGGCAAAGAGGGGGGCACAGGCAGACAAGGTGGTCCCCACATATCCAGTGATTTTCCCAGAGGGGTTTACAGACCAGCACTCGGGTATGTATTTTCTTTAGTATGTTTATATTGTTCACCATCTGTATTGGTTGCAGCCCCTGCCTGGCTCAGCAGCATTCTCTGCCCCTGGGAGCACTGAGGAGGCACCTGTGATACAGCACTCTGATACTGACAGCACGTGGGGGCAGGCTGGTGTTTAAAATAGGGGGCCGATGAATTGACTCAATTAATTCATTAATTAATTAAGATTCAGGGCAGCTTCTGCTGGCCGACATTACTTCCCATCGATAAGCATTTTCCATGCCCACGTTGGACTGTTTGCCCAATCGGCAAAACACATGCTGATATTTCCACATGGTGACCAGCACTAACAACTCAGCAACCTTACTGACTGCACTGCCTCTATTTACATACATGCATTGTCAACCTGAATTCTTTTTTAATATATTCCTTCTTATTCTGAGTCTTACTCTGTCTTACACTCCCGGTTTAGCTCAGTTGGCTGGATGGCTGGTTAGTGATGCAGAGCAATGCCAACAGTGCGGGTTCAATTCCTGTACTGACTGAGGTTATTCCTGAAGGCCCTGCCTTCTCAAACCTGCCCCTCGCCTGAGGTGTGGTGGTCCTCAGGTTAATTTGATTTGATTTATTATTGTCACATGCATGGGGATACAGTGAAAAGTATTGTTTCTTGCGCGTTATACAGACAAAGCATACTGTTCATAAAGTACACAGGGGAGAAAGAAAGGAGAGATTGCAGAATATCGTATTACAGTCATAGTTCAGGTGTAGAGAAAGATCAGCTTAATATATGGTAGGTCCATTCGAATGGCAGCAGGGAAGAAGCTGTTCTTGAGTCGGTTGGTACGTGACCGCAGACTTTTGTATCTTTGTCCCGACGGAAGAAGGTGGAAGAGAGAATGTCCGGGGTTCATGGGTACCAGCAGTCAGCTCTCCCCCTTCAAAGGGGAGAGCAGTCTATGGTCATCTGGGACAATGGCCGAATGGCCTTTACCTTAAACTAATGCTACCTGTATCTCTCCTGATGCTTTGTGCAATCTCTTTATCCTTTCCAATGCTACATCTTGGTTCCCATTGACCCGTCAAATTAGTTTAAACCCTCCACAACAAGATTAGCAAACTGCTCTGCAAGGACACTTTTAAGCATTAATTTTATCAATTTTTGTTGTCTTTAGATTGTGGAATTCAAATTATTGGAATTATCAGACAGTTCAATTTATCTTAGCACAAATAAAGTCTTTGAAAGATGAGAGGTACTGAGTTTAAAACAGAATCCCCTGTCTGTAATGAACACTGGGTATTATCCATGCACATTTTCAACCCTTTCACTTCCGGGGTTTGTACCTCGGGGATCGATTTATTTATCATATTCATTATTAGTGCCACAAGTCGGCGTACATTAACACTGCAATGAAGTTACTGTGAAAATCCCCAAGTCGCCACACTTCGGCACCTGTTCGGGTACACTGAGGGAGAATTTATGATGGCCAATGCAACTAAACAGCACGTCTTTCAGACCGTGGGAGGAAACCGGAGCACCCGGAGAAAACCTACACAGACAAGGGGAGAACGTGCAGACTCCGCAGAGACGTGCAGACTCCGCAGTGACCTGAGCCGGGAATCGAACCTGAGTCCCTGGAGCTGTGAGGCAGCAGTGCTAACCACTGTGCCATTGTACCGGTGGCGCATCATGCAATACTTAATGAAAATCCTGAGAACAGTTAGAGCTAAGCTTTACTATCTCATCATCTGCTGCAGCTTGGTTCTGGCTTTGCTCTTTTGGCAATTTTTAATAATGGGATTCAGCACCATCTAGAAATCTTATTTTTCATTTTTCCAGTGCTTTCTCTGCCATTGCCAAAGATGTACACTCTCTTAACTATTTTCAGCATTTTAATCTAACTTTATAAGAACATGGTTGGATTTGAAGTCCCAGTTTGATTCAGTGATGCATCCATCTTTAAAGCTATTTCTTATGTCACATAAGCACAACTTTGAGAAGCGTGGAACGATATTGAAACTTTTGCCTCAGTGTCCCCAGCAAGGTGGGGAGAGGAATTTAATGGAACACAGTCAGAGTTCATCTAATCATCATCCAGTGTAAACTTTGGAAGCTGGCTTCAAATGAAGACAAATTAGAACGTAGCTGTGATAGCCTCATCACTCGAGATTCACATTTGAGAAAGAGGAACAGAGAGGAGAGGCAATATAAACACAATTCGACACTGTTAAAGTAGGTCAAAAGAGAGAGGAAAGCTTGGGGTGCACACACATTTTTCTTTACAGGTAGGACAAATTTATATAGCCGTTAAAAACACAGGCAGGATCCTGGGCTTCACACATAGAGGCACAAAGTACAACAGCTAAACTTTTATAGGACAGCACGGTGGCACAGTGGTGAGCATTGTTGCCTCACTGCGCCAGGGACCCGGTTCAATTCCGGCCTTGAATCACTGTCCATTTAGTTTGCACCTTCTCCCTGTGTCTGTGTGGGTTTCCTCTGAGTGTGCAGGTTAAGTAGATTGGCCATTCTAATTTACTCTTTAGTGTCCAAAGATGTGTAGGTTGAGTGGATTGGACATGGTAAATGTACAGGGTTACGGGGATAGGGCAGGGGAGAGGGGCTGGGTAAGATACTTTTTCAGAGAGATGGTGTGGATTTGATGGGCTGAATGGCCTCCTTCTGCACTGAAGGGATTCTAGGGATTTATAAAATACAGCCTCGGCCTCACGCGAGGTACTGTTTCAATTCTGTGCAGCATCCTTTTGGAGGAATGTCAATCTCTTGGAGATAGAGCTATGGAGATTGATGTGACGGGTGGGAGGGGTGAGGGGCTTCAGTTGTGTAGAGAGATTGGAGAAGCTGGGATTTCTTTTCCCTGAGAGTGCAAACAGTGAAAGACAGATCAATAGAGGTGCTCAAATTTTGAAAGGTTTTGAAGGAATAAATAAGGAGAAGGCACAGTGAGAAGGGAAATCAGGTTCATTGGAGACAATACACATCTTTTTAGCCTGTCTTGATGCTCTCTCCACTCCCATTGTTTTGTTTCTTAAAGACTGGATTAGTTGTAAGTATTCGCATTCCAACCATTATTCATGTAAATTGAGTCTGTGTCTTTATAAGTTCTGTTTGTGAACAGAATTCCCACTCACCTGAAGAAGGGGCTTAGAGCCTCGAAAGCTTGTGTGGCTTTTGCTACCAAATAAACCTGTTGGACTTTAACCTGGTGTTGTTAAACTTCTTACTGTGGTTCAAGAAGGCAGCTCACCACCATCTTCTCAAGGGGCAATTAGGGATGGGCAATAAATGCTGGCCAAGCCAGTGATGCCCATATCCCGTGAAAGATTTTGAAAAAATCATTGGCAGGAGATGGACACAGACCGAGAAGGAAGAAGAGGAGATTTTATTTGACACAGCAAATAATTGTGAGTTCAAACACTGGAAGGGCGGTGGAATTAGGTAAATAATAACTTTCAAATAGGAATGGGCGCAGAAAAATAATTGCAGTATTCGGCGGGGAGAGTGAGACTTAACAATTTCCTTCAAAAAACCAGGAGAGGCATGATGGGCTGAATGGTCTCTCCCGTGCATTATTGTTTAGTGAAGATTGGTTAACTGACTGAGCCCACAAGACAATAGTTACACATTTACTTGTTATCATGGGTCTAAGAATGTAATCGGATTTTCGCACTGCTTTGTGTCACTATTTAGAAAACTAGCTCTTTGGGTAATGAGAAATCCTTAACTGTGCATCCTCATTTTAAAATCTAAAGAATGCTTTAATGTGAAAAACTCCCCTGAGGAATTTGCGTGTGTGTGTGTGTGTCGGTATTTTACACAGTACTCAATAGGAAAGGCAAGTCAATTGGAATTCCCTTTGTTGGTATGAATGTCATTTGTGAAGTATTTGCTCACTTACTGCTGCAGGAAACGACTGCTAATGAGAGCACTTATTGCTCAGTGAGTGAGTTGTTAGTCTAATTGGTGGGTACTTTTCATTTCCATCATTTAAACACTTTTGTTTCTCTTTTTTTTACCGCCAATGGAAGTCCCCCATGGCGCAGGAATATCTAAATAGAACGTGTGTGAAACATCCAGTTCCAGAGCAATCGCAACACAAAGTACAAGAGTTTCCACTGTCGCTGAGACTAGCTCACCTCTTTCTCTTGGAGCCGCACACAGAAACATTCAGATATTCCAGGGTACTTTTTCAGTGACCCCCACCCTCCCTCCTCTTTACCGTGGGCGGCACGGTGGCACAGTGGTTAGCACTGCTGCCTCATAGTGCCAGGGACCCAGGTTCGATTCCCAGCTTGGTTCACTGTCTGTGTGCAGTTTACACGTTCTCCCTGTGTATAGGTGGAGGTGGGTTTCCTCCGGGTGCTCCAGTTTCCTCCCACAGTCTGAAAGACGTGCTGGTTAGGGTGCATTGACCCCGAACAGGCGCCAGAGTGCGGCAACTAGGAAAATTTCATAGTAACTTTATTGCAGTGTTAATGTAAGCCTCCTTGTGACTAATAAATAAATGTTAATTTCAAAAGATTCAAAGAGAATACAAAATCCTTACAGTGCAGTCGAAGGCCATTCAGCCCATCAAGTCTGCACCGACTCATATCCAAGTTTATGCTATCATTCCACGTATTTACTCCACTTATCCCCCTAACCTATATATCTTGGACACTAATGGGCAATTTACCATGACCAATCCATCTAATCTGCACATTTTTGATTAGGGGGAGGAAACCGGGACACCCGGAGGAAACCCATGCTGACATGGGGAGAATGTGCAAACTCCGCACAGACAGTGATCTAAGGCCAGAAGACTGTGCACTTTGTAATCGGGGATCACCGGGGCAGCAATCAACATGGGGGAGGGGGGTGAAAGGGGTCAGCGACTGGCTGGGGCAGTGATCAACTGAGGCAGGAAACGGGGGGGGGGCAGCGATTGGGGAGGATGACGATGCCCAGTGGAGTGGCAATCTCCCTAATCACTCTGTACCATTGCACCTGGGTGGCACGGAGTATGCCAATAGTCCATGCAGCGTAAGGATTTTATAAAACTAATATATATTAATACTAATTAAACAGTTGTTTGAAAAGTATCCCTTAGAATTGTAATTTAATTGTCTTTGTCTCTTCGATGGGGTGACACGGTGGCACAGTGGTTGGCGCTGCTGTCTCACAGCACCAGAGGACTGGCTTTGATTCCCGGCTTGGGTCACTGCCTGTGCAGAGTTTTCACGTTCTCCCCGTGTCTACGTGGCTTTCCTCCAGATGCTCCGGTTTCCTCCCACAGTCCGAAAGACGTGCTGGTTAGGTGCATTGGCCATGCTAAATTCTCCCTCAGTGTACCCGAACAGGCGCCGGAGTGTGATGACGAGGGGATTTTCACAGTAACTGCATTACAGTGTTAATGTAAGCCTACTTGTTACACTAATAAATAAACTTTAATCTGTAAACATAGTGCATTGGGAGATCAGGTGCATGTGCAATAACGCCCTTCAGCATTCAGCAGTTGGCTTCCTGGCGTGACCGGGCTCCGCCCACCCCTCCTACTAGCGAGAATCATACTTTGACTCATTTTTTTCTCTAATTATCATAAGTTAGCGTCTCAGAGCTCGCACAAAAATGGGTGCAATTCTCTCCCATTTTCACAGTCATTTGGCATTTAGAATGTTTTTGGTAGGATTGCTCCCATTATTGTGAAAGCAGATTTTGAAGTGTGTTTCGGGGGTAGAGTTTAGCAACTCTCACATGACAATTATCTAAGAGGATTCTGAGGAGAAATCCTTAGATTCAGAGTGGATTGGGTGAATTTGACCACAATCAATCAGTATGGTTAAAGGGACTTTATGTGCAATTGAGACAATTGTAGCATAAAGTATGCTTTGTAATCTGTGTTAACCTTAAAATCTGTGTATAGTTGTGAAGCTAAGGGGAGAGTGAAGGAGTATTCTATTAAAATCCACGGTTTCATGGTTAATATTTTTTTTCCCGGCTGTTGGAACTAGGCAGCAGTCCTGTGATTCTGGTCCTCTAATGTTTTCCAACAAAAATGTAAAAGTTATGGTCTTCTGAGCCAGAGTTCCATTCTGGGATCTTCCTGGCCAGCTGTAACATCAACTGGGATCATAACAGTGGTAAGTCTATCATGAGAAATGGAGACAGAGAGGTCAAGAGAGGGAAGAGAAGTGTGGGAGCTGGAGCATGTAAAGGTTAGAGAGGGGTGGAAATTGAAATAATAATTGATACATTTTTCCAGGTCCAGACAAGGACTTGAAGTGGCACCGATCCAGGCATCGATGAAATGGAAAATGAGTTGTGGGAATGGGCCTGAATAGGACTGGAACAAGAAGTGTTCCACATAACTCACAAAAAGACAGGCATAATTGCGGCACATGTGGGTACCCATAGCCACACCTTTTATTTGCAGGAAGTGAGACCAATTGTTGAATGACAACAAATTCAGTCAGATGGAGGAAAGTGGTGGTGGACAGGGACTGCTCAGGTCTCTGCTCAAGGAAGAAGCACAAATTCCTCAGACCTCCTGGTGGGGGATGGAGGTATAGAAGGATTACATGTCATCAGGGAGGAAATTAGATGGGTAAATTGGAAGGAGGCATTCTTGGGGAAAAGTGCCGAAGGAAAGTGGAGGATTTTCAAGGAATGTTTGTCTGGAGCTCTGCATGACAACGTTCCGATGAGACAGGGGGGTGTTGGTAGGGTACGGGAACCGTGGTGCACGAAGGTTGTGATGAACCTGGTAAATAAGAAAAGAGAGGCGTACAGAAGGTTCAGAGAGCTAGGAGGTGTTAAGGATTTAGAGGAGTATACGCGATGTAGGAAGGAGCTTAAGAAGGAAATTAGGAGAGCGAGAAGGGGTCATGAGAAGACCTTGGCGGGTAAGATTAAGGAGAATCCCAAGGCTTTCTACAAATATGTCAAGAGTAAAAGGATGAGATGTGAAGGCATAGGACCCTTAAAAGGTGAAGGGGGAAAAGTTTGTGCGGAACCGTTAGAAATGGCGGAGGTGCTTAATGAATACTTTACCTCGGTATTCACGGTGGAAAGGGATCTGGGTGGTTGTACTGCTGGATTGCGGAGGACAGAAAGGATCGAGCATGTGGACATAAAGAAAGAGGATGTGTTGGAACTATTGAATGGCATCAAGGTTGGTAAGTCGCCGGGACCGGATGGGATGTACCCCAGGTTACTGTGGGAGGCGAGGGAGGAGATTGCGGAGCCTTTGGCGATGATCTTTGCATCGTCGATGGAGACGGGAGAGGTTCCGGAGGATTGGAGGATTGCGGATGTGGTCCCTATATTCAAGAAAGGGAACAGGGACAGCCCGGGAAATTACCGACCGGTGAGTCTAACCTCAGTGGTTGGTAAGTTGATGGAGAGGATCCTGAGAGACAGGATTTATGATCATCTAGAGAAGTTTAGTATGATCAAAAGTAGTCAGCACGGCTTTGTCAGGGGCAGGTCGTGCCTTACGAGCCTGGTTGAGTTCTTTGAAAATGTGACCAAGCACATTGACGAAGGAAGAGCGGTGGATGTGGTCTATATGGACTTCAGCAAAGCGTTCGATAAGGTCCCCCATGCAAGACTTCTTGAGAAAGTGAGAGGGCATGGGATCCAAGGGGCTGTTGCCTTGTGGATCCAGAACTGGCTTGCCTGCAGAAGGCAGAGAGTGGCTGTGGAGGGGTCTTTCTCTGCATGGAGGTCAGTGACCAGTGGAGTGCCCCAGGGATCTGTTCTGGGACCCTTGCTGTTTGTCATTTTCATAAATGACCTGGATGAGGAAGTGGAGGGATGGGTTGGTAAGTTTGCTGACGACACCAAGGTAGGTGGTGTTGTGGATAGTTTGGAGGGATGTCAGAAGTTGCAGCGAGACATAGATAGAATGCAGGACTGGGCGGAGAAGTGGCAGATGGACTTCAACCCGGATAAGTGTGTGGTGATCCATTTTGGCAGATCCAATGGGATGGAGCAGCAGTATAAAATGAAGGGTACCATTCTTAGCAGTGTAGAGGATCAGAGGGACCTTGGGGTCCGGGTCCATAGGACTCTTAAATCGGCCTCGCAGGTGGAGGATGCGGTCAAGAAGGCGTATGGCGTACTAGCCTTCATTAATCGAGGGATTGAGTTTAGGAGTCGGGAGATAATGCTGCAGCTTTATAGGACCCTGGTTAGACCCCACTTGGAGTACTGCGCGCAGTTCTGGTCACCTCATTACAGGAAAGATGTTGAAGCCATTGAAAGGGTGCAGAGGAGATTTACAAGGATGTTGCCTGGATTGGGGGGCATGCCTTATGAGGATAGGTTGAGGGAGCTTGGTCTCTTCTCCCTGGAGAGACGAAGGATGAGAGGTGACCTGATAGAGGTTTACAAGATGTTGAGGGGTCTGGATAGGGTGGACTCTCAGAGGCTATTTCCAAGGCTGAAATGGTTGCTACGAGAGGACACAGGTTTAAGGTGCTGGGGGGTAGGTACAGGGGGGATGTCAGGGGTAAGTTTTTCACTCAGAGGGTGGTGGGTGAGTGGAATCGGCTGACGTCGGTGGTGGTGGAGGCAAACTCGTTGGGGTCTTTTAAGAGACTTCTGGATGAGTACATGGGATTTAATGGGATTGAGGGCTATAGATAGGCCTAGAGGTGGGGATGTGATCGGCGCAACTTGTGGGCCGAAGGGCCTGTTTGTGCTGTGGCTTTCTATGTTCTATGTTCTATGAGTCATAGAGGTTTACAGCATGGAAACAGGCCCTTCGGCCCAACTTGTCCATGCTGCCCATTTTTAACCACTAAGGTAGTCCCAATTGCCCGCATTTGGCCCATATCCCTCTATTCCCATCTTACCCATGTAACTATTTAAATGCTTTTTAAAAGACAAAATTGTACCCGCCTCTACTGCTACTTCTGGCAGCTTGTTCCAGACACTCACCACCCTCTGTGTGGAAACAATTGCCCCTCTGGACCCTTTTGTATCTCTCCCCTCTCACCTTAAACCTATGCCCTCGAGTTTTAGACTCCCCTACCTTTGGGAAAAGATATTGACTATCTAGCTGATCTGTGCCCCTCATTATTTTATAGACCTCTATAAGGTCACCCCTCAGCCTCCTACGCTCCAGAGAAAAAAGTCCCAGTCTATCCAGCCTCTCCTTATCACTCAAACCATCAAGTCTCAGTAGCATCCTAGCAAATCTTTCCAGTTTAATAATTTTCTTTCTATAATAGGGTGACCAGAACTGTACACAGTATTTCAAGTGTGGCCTTACCAATGTCTTATACAACTTCAACAAGTCATCCCAACTTCTGTATTCAATGTTCTGACCAATGTACCAGGGCAGTCCGGTTTGTGGATTTTGGGAAGGGGGTAGAAGTGGGCTGTGCAGGTTTGGGGGGCTATGAAGATGGAAGCTGTGGATGGACAAGGTCCAGTGGCGATAAGGTCAGTCACAGTCCTGGAAACAATGGCTTGATATTCGGTGGTGAGGTCATGGTCTAGGGGGAGCTGGCGAGGTGACTGAGAGTTGGCACTCAGCCTGTGAGCTTCCAAAACGGTGGGGTGATTTTCCAAATACATTTACTGTGACATTTTAGTTTGAGTGCTGAGCAGTTACTGTGCTAAGGTCCAAGCCTTTTTTGTTCAAGATAATGCTTTCATTGTCACACTCTAGCAAGCTTCATTACATCCTGACTACACATATTGTTGCCCAATATTTACACGCTTGTCAGTCAAATCCTTCCTGGCCTCATAAACGCCTGGCATTCTTGCAGTGTGTGCAAGTGCCCCAGGCAAGCTAGCAGATAGAAGCTGGTGAATACTGTCAGAATCCAATCCTTTAATGAGACTGTTTTGCACAGTGAAATATTTACCTCCACACGCAGCTGTTCAATCACGAAAATGCCTCTTATTAAACTAAAACCCGCAGAACGATAGAGGGAAAACACATGCTGTGTTCTTACAGGACTTCATCTTTTCTGAACCATTGATTAGTAAACCTGATGCTCTGGAAACATCCAAAGCTGCATCGAGTCAAAGAATATGAAGGATTCTATGGTGTGAGACACAGCTACCAACGCTCTGCTCCTTCTCAGCAACCCCCTAGCGATGCACAGTGAAAATACTGAAATATTTCAAGTCAGGAGCACATTGTTAGTTACTATTGAAGCATGTGGTGCCAGCTTATTATCTAATGTGGACATCTTTTTGGAAAAGTGTCAATCAGTCAACAGGTCCTGTATTGTAGGTGGTGTCAATTGGGTGCCGTGTTGCTCGAAAACCTTTGTTGCAAAGGATTTGTTGATATTGGACCTTGCGTTTCTATCTCAGCAAATGGATTTGTGCTGATCCAATAGGTCAGTACACCCAGGTCAATAGCACAGAGCTGTGGCAATGCATTATTTTCTGATCATAGCTCCACTTCCCACTCTGACTAGCTGAAAGATAAACTTGGCCTTCAGTACACAGAGTTTATGATTCCAATGTTCAGTGTAACAACAGCTCGTAAAGGGGTGAAATTTCCTATAATTTCAGGAATTGTGCCGTTGAAGTTCAAAATTGCAAACTGAAAAGTTGTAGTTCATGGAATAAAAGGAACAGTCGGAACTTCGATACAAAACTGTCTGGTTCATAGAAAACCGGGAGTAATGGTCAACAGATATTTTCAGACCGGAGGAAGGTTTATAGTGGAATTCCACAGGGGTCAGTTTTGGGACCCTTGCTTTTGCTGATAGATATTAATGATCTAGATCTTGGTGTGAAAGGGGATCATTTCAAAGTCTGTGGATGACACAAAATTGTTAACTGTGAGGAGAAGAGTGTAGTTTCGTGAATGTGCCTCGTAACAAGCAATAGCAAGAATGTGACAAAACTAACTGATTAGGAACCACCAGCATTTCAAAAGGTATTTCACAGGATTTGAGTCTCCCAGTAACAAGCTTAGCAGTTTTTAGACAGACCGGAAGAACATGTTGTCCTGCCAATAGGAAACATCTTAGATAGATGATTGAAGCAGTTGGGGGATTTGTACAGATGTTAGTATTTTAGAACATCGGAAGCTGAGGGAACAGACAACAAATATACAAAGAGAACCATCAAAGGGAAAAGTAGTATAATTGCCAACATTTCATGCAAGCAGGGGACAGATTCCATCCAGCAGACCAGAAGCAAGAGTGGAGGAAGTTAAAACCATATCTTCGCTGAACCAAGAAGGCACGTTTCCCAGAATAACTTCTCAAACGAATACAGTGTGGTAACTATAAGCTGACTTTTAATTATAGACCTGTTGAATTGGATGTTGTTTGGGGAAAGGCAAGTTCTGAATGAGTTCAGATCTCATAAATATACTTTGGATCAAAAAGGGTAATTGCTACATTAACTGTGCTTAGGAGTTCCCGTACGTAACTGCCTTTGATCATTACAATAAGAAGTCTCACAACACCAGGTTAAAGTCCAACAGGTTTATTTGGCAGCATGAGCTTTCGGAGCGCTGCCCCTTTATTAGGTGACTCACCTGACGAAGGAACAGCGCTCCGAAAGCTCGTGCTGCCAAATAAACCTGTTGGACTTTAATCTGGTGTTGTGAAATTTCTTACTGTGCTTACCCCAGTCCAACACCGGCATCTCCACATCATTCGATCATTACAGCACCTTTCGTGTATCTTTCTTTATCGTCATAAATAGTTTTTAATAAGTGTTAAACTACGACTGAGCTGGTTACTGTTCTCCCTGGGTCTTGCACGTGACTCCTTACACCATTCCTGTTATCAAAACTATATACCACCATGAGCCAATATTCCAGGTTGGGACACCCTCGCAGGTAACATCAGCTGGGCTCTTGACAGATATGACCCTGATCATATCTGAGCCGAGCTCCCTCTTCACATTTAAAACTCCCTCAATGTCATTGCAAAGGTCCACTGTGCAGATCAAGAATCCTCCTTCTCCAAGTTCTGTGCCCAAAGACAGCATTGGCAACATGGGCTTCCATTGGATTGGTCCATAATTATGCTGGGCAAGGTTATGCAGTGCTTTGCGATTGCTTTCTACAGTATGACTGATGAGAGATCTCTCCCACTTTTAACACCTGCCATCAGGTGTATCGGAAGGATTTACAGACTGATTATCAACATATTTGGCTACGTTATCAATGCACCTTTTATGCACATCAAGTCCCAGAGAGGGACTTGAACCCAGAGATTCTGGCCTAGAGGTAGGGGAATTACCTCTGCACTGCACCACAAGACCACCTTAGGTCAATAATAGGTAGGTCAAATGGTGTAGGATACACTCAAATTAATGGGGAGAGGATATGGGAATAGGGCCTGGGTGGGATTGTGGTCAGTACAGACTCGATGGGCTGTAGCGGTTCTATGATTTGCTGTGCAAATTCGCTCCAATACTTCTACATTTTCAAAGTGACGAACTATCAAAAGGACTTAATGAGCTCTAAAGTGCTTTAGGATGTCCTATGGTCCCAGAAGGTGCTATACAAATGCAAGTTCTTTATTGTGTACTATTGAGAAAAGATCACATTTTCAGATCTTTCTTTGCCTCTGGAACATACTGTATAATCTCGTCCCCTTCCTTTTTGCTTTCAAAAACATCAGAACTCTTCTTCTACACTGTACTGTCAATACCACAGCGGCTTTAGGTTTTTAAATGTTTTGCCTTCTCCTTGCTCAGCATCATCTGTTTTCCTTGCCCCTCACTGGAAAATGAGAATCTTTCTTGTATGCGCGAGGCTCCTTAAAACATGCAATGCTGTTGCGGTTGATTTTCCCCACGGAATTCACTGAGGATTTCTATTGTGCTGACACAGACATAAATTGGAAATTCATGTAAATAAAATAACTCGGGAAGAAACCGCCTGGCAGTTCCTGCAAACAGGACCTGTTGGTGATGACGAAGAGAGCTTTTACCGGCTGACCTACTTGTTTCAGGTTTCTCATTCCAAAACCCAATTGCTCTTTTCATTTCTCGATATGAGTCCACACCTGAGCCAAGTACTCAGCCTGTCCGTCAATTCCCCATCAGTCATTTCAGCTCTTTGGATCCCCCGTTGAAATTTATCAACTGGGTACAAGGTCAAATAACTCGGAAATGGGAGAAATGAAGCTGTTGACTCATGTCAACTCCATATCACCTGCCTTGTTTGGCAAAATTTGAGAAACCACTCAAAAAATATTCTCTGCCTCAGCCTGTGGATATTTGCAGTGACACATCTTTGGATTCTTCTGAAGATCTAAGGATTACTTGGTGCTCTGTATTTTCAGAACTTGTGTAGCCATTGGTGTTTCATGTGATTGCACGATAGTTATCTTCAACCTTCTGTGCTTTATTTGTCAAAAAAGATATCAAGACAGAAGTGTAACAGCAGAACGTTGATACATTTTGTTCTGATGAAACTGGTACTGGGAATGTACTTTTATCTGCTATGCTTACCTGTCTATACCAACAAATTTGCTAACGACACAGCAAGGCACTGGTGGGAGATTAGCACAGACCTCTAGTTCGTATGCTGTTTTAGTTTCACATGCACTTCCATGTAGAATTCTAGATTTTTTTCCTTCTGGCTGGTGTTGAATTATTTTCTTTGGCCTTTTACATAACCTGGTAGCTGGAAGGTTTCAGAAGAATGGGAAAAACCATGAGAAGCTGAGAGTTTTTTATTTCATGTAATGAACTCAGGACTGTGTACTGAGAGTTACTCGACATATCACTTCAGCACCTAACAGTTGTTGGGCTTTGTACTTTACATGATTAAACACAGCAACTCTTTCTACAAAGTTCCTTCAGCAGTTTGTAGTTGAAAGAAAAGTGCCCCAAAATGAACAGAGGAAACACAGAATCGTGTTCACCGTAATTATTCATAATTTCATAAGTTATGGGAGCAGAATTAGACCATTCGGCCCATCGAGTCTGCTCCACCATTCGATCATGGCTGATAGGCTCCTCATCCCCATTTTCCTGCTTTCTCCCCATAACCCTTCAACCCATTACCAATTAAAAATCTGTCTAACTCCTCCTTAAATTTACTCACTGTCCCAGCATCCACCGCACTTTGGGGTAGCGAATTCCACAGATTCACAACCCTTTGGGAGAAGTAGATTCTCCTCAACTCTGTTTTAAATTTGTTACCCCTTATCCTAAGACCTCTCGTCCTAGAATGCCCCACAAGAGGGAGCATCTGCACCACGTCTACTTTATCCATATCTTTTATCATCATATATACCTCAGTTTGATCTCCCCTCATTCTCCTAAATTCCAGAGATTGCTCCCACTTTTAACACCTGGCAACATGTCACTCTGGAATCAAATCTACGGCTGCAGCAATGCCTGTCTGCTGTCCTCATGATTGAATGCTTGATCACTAATGCTCTTGCACTCTTCTTCCTCCTCCACTGTGCAGCTGCCTCACGCCCATTTCCATGGACCCTGCTCGAGCTGCACCTTTCAGTGGAGCCATCAGTATTCAGAAGTGAATCTGGTTGGAGACTGAGCTACACTCATGCAGTACCTTCTCTGTTTGGCCTTCGCTGTTATGCCCTCTTTACCCGTACAGTTTTAAGGTCACCTTCAGCTCTTACCTTGTGGATACCACAAGGTGGCTCCAGCCATCACACAAGCTCTGATTTGAGGATTTTTTTATCAATTTGGTGTCTGTTAGGAAATGGTAAAAAAAAGAATAACACCATGTTAGAACAGGAAGAATATGTGGCTAAATGAAATTGCTGGGAAAGGGTGAGGTGAAACCATGGAAGGACTTGAAGTGAAAACAAGAATTGTCAAGTCAAACCACAAGGATATGGTCAAATTAGTGGAGCTTAGACCTCGTGGAAACCA
The DNA here is from genome assembly GCF_964213995.1 of Mustelus asterias. Classification (NCBI taxonomy): domain Eukaryota; kingdom Metazoa; phylum Chordata; class Chondrichthyes; order Carcharhiniformes; family Triakidae; genus Mustelus; species Mustelus asterias. The sequence goes on along the minus strand of NC_135809.1, from coordinate 136,217,658 downwards.
AGGTATTCTTCCTTGCGAGTGATAGTAAATTCTCTCAGACAAAATTATAAAGGCTTTTAAATATAATTTTAAAAATCAAATGTATCCCATACCTTCACATCGCACATTTGCATCATGCATCAAAATATCAGAATCAAAACTTAGAGGGTTCAGTGGTATTGCTTCAATCAGTGTCTAGGAGATGTACAATTGCAAAGGACATGGTTTCAGTCTTTCCGAATGGCACCGTCTGCTTCTTTGCTGCCCCCTCAACAAAGACCCACGAAGGTGCCAGCAAGTCCGCTGTGTCAGAGTACTCGGGCAGCAGTTGGGATGTGACAGGCAGTGGCTGGCCTCACAGGCTGAAGCACCCTGAATTCACTAAAACCACAAAGGTCCCAACATAATGAAGAGCAGTTTTGCTGAGGTCATCACAACAAACCACCTTAGAACTATAGAACCCCTATAGTGCAGAAGGAGGCCATTCAGCCCATCAAGCCTGCACCATCTCCCTGAAAGAGCACATTAACAAAGGCAACCCCACCGCCCTATCCTCATAACCCCACATATTTACTGTGGCTAATCCACCCAATCTTCACATTTTTGGACTGTGGGAGGAAACGGGAACACCCGGTATGCTGTATGCACCCAGCTAGAATTGCTGTTAAGCGTATCATAGAATCCCTACAGTGCAAAAGGAGGCCATTCGGCCCTTCAAGTTTGCACCAACAACAGTCCCACCCAGGTATCCCCATAACCGCACGTATTTACCCTGCTAATTCCCCTGACACTAAATGGCCAATCCACCGAACTAGCACATCTTTGGATTGTGGGAGGAAACCGGAGCACCCGGAGGAAACCCACGCAGACACAGGGAGAACGTGCAGACTTCATACAGACAGTGACCCGAGGCCGGAAATGAACCTGGGTCCCTGGCACTGTGAGGCAGCAGTGCTAACCACTGTGCCGCCCGCATATATTAGAAAATGTATTTCCTTTCACTAAATGTTACAGCTGATCGTTATCACTTTGTTAACTGAGGAATTTAACACTAAGCCATTCTTTTTTTTTGAAATTCTGATGGTGGTTAAAATGGAATTGTCAGAATGATTAAAAAGTCAGTGCGTGTCCGTGACAAAAACCTTCCAGCTTTATCACAGCTTTTCCTAAATTCAAAACTGACTGTAATTCTCTTTTTTTAAAAAAACCAGCGCTTGGCACTTTGCCTCTTCATCGAACTTCCTTCATGTGGGTGACATCTTGTCAAGGTCATTATAGATACACAGATTGCAAACTGAACCATTGTTGTAATTGCATCGCACCTAATTACAATCTGTCAAATTATTTCCGAAAAGGACATTGTCATTTGTTTGGCATGTTCAATTCTGGAGGTAAGGCAGATTAATGTGAGCAGAGTTCAGCTGACAGCAGATGTGTTTTTCATCCACTTGCTGTACTTCTTCCTATAAACTCTCTGACACTCACAAACTTAGCATGAAGGGAATTGGTTTCCGTGGAGCAATCACAGGACCTGGTCTGATAGGGAGCTGCGCAGAGGTAGAAGGAGACTATGTTCCTTTTCAGGCGTAGAGCAGAGGGAAATGGACAAGAAGAACTATAATGATGGGACTTTCTCATGGTTTGTCCAGGGAACAAACATGGTCAAAGGCAGAGTTGCAGCCATTCCGTTTCCTTTTCCTCCCCCAGTCCCAAAAAGATGACCATTTTGAGGAGGAATGCTCAAATCAAGAGAAGCTGTGGCAAAGCTGAACCAGATGCTGCCGGTGTACGTGGACACCATTGCCACGATGTGGTAAGGGGCAGCATGAGGAAGGGGAGTGGGCCAAGGATAGATCCAAAGGTTGGATGGGGCAGCCTGCCCACCTGCAAGTGATTCAGAGCCAGTTAGTGACCTACAAACCTGTTAGTGGAGGTTGGCCAGGATTTTTCCATGGGCTTCTAGGTGGCAGGGGACGGTTTAGGTATCAGTAGCCTGGAGGTCTTGCCCAAGCTTTGACAAAGGGCCGCCTGGACTCGAAATGTCAGCTCTTTTCTCTCCTTACAGATGCTGCCAGACCTGAAGAGGTTTTCCAACATTTTCTCTTTTGGTTATAAATTCTAAAGTCTGGGATATAAATTGCACCTTGATGCACCTTTGATTTGTCCTTTAAGTATTATAATCTCGTGTTCAAACCAGCTTAACAAAGAAAGGATAAAATAGGTATGCAAAGTGTTCAGGTGTCACTGGAATGTTATATTTTGCACCACCTACTAGATGCCAACTTCATGTCCTCAACATGCTGGAGCAATCAGCACCTCCCACAGCTAATGCAGCAGGTGCTGAGCACCAAAACAGTGTCATCTCATTTGCAAAGGCTTGACTATTTTTATTTAGCACAGGAGGTTTCGGCAGCATTCCAATGGGAATGAGTGGAGGAATAATTATAGACGCTATATTTGAATGTTCTCCAACAGTCACTCAGTGAGCAACTCAGCAGGATTGCCTGACTTCTTCGGGTCTTTCCCATCCTGTCCCAGAGGAGAAAATAAAATGGGGCAGGCTCGAGGGGCTAGATGGCATACTCCTGCTCCTATTTCTTATGTTCTTATGCAATTTTCTCTTTACCTGCTCCTTATCAAAGTTACTGCGAAATTAACATTTAAGTGGGAGGCAACTTAAATGGAAGGAATATTGTTCAGCTGGTGAGGTTAATTTGCACCTGGAAAAGGTATCTTTAGAATGGGTGCTAATTTGCGCGTTAACTTCCACCCACATGGGGCAGCACGGTAGCACAGTGGTTAGCACTGCTGCTTCACAGCTCCAGGGACCTGGGTTCGATTCCCGGCTCGGGTCACTGTCTGTGTGGAGTTTGCACATTCTCCCCGTGTCTACGTGGGTTTCCTCCAGGTGCTCCGGTTTCCTCCCACAGTCCAAAGATGTGCGGGTTAGGTTGATTGGCCATTCTAAATCAGCCCAAAGTGTCCTGGGATGTGTAGGTTAGAGGAATGGGCAGGTAAATATGTAGGGATGCGGGGATGGGGCCTGGATAGGATTGTTATCGGTGGAGACTCAATGGGCCGAATGCACTGTAGGGTTTCTATGATTAATAATTAGTTTTACCTAAAATCAATCCATTGTTTTTCTCCTTGAATCACAGAATCACATCTTTCAGATTACCTTTGTATGTTTGATTGGTCCAGTTTATATGAAGACTAAAGTCCCCACAATGATCATACTGTCTCTGTTACAAGCTCCAGTAATTACTTGTTTAATGCGCTCTCATGGTATAACTTGGTAAGAGCTGACAAATTATTCCCACCAGTGTTTTCTGACCCTTGCTTTTGGTCATTGACTTCAGGAAGCGTAGTGGAGCACATGCCCCTGTCTACATCCACAGGGATGAAGTGGAAATGGTCGAGAGCTTCAAGTTTCTGGGTGACCAGATCACCAACAATCTGTCCTGGTCCATCCACGCCGACACAATGGTTAAGAAAGCCCACCAACATCTCTACTTTCTCAGGACGCTAAGGAAATTTGGCATGTCCACTCCGACTCTCACCAATTTTTACAGATGCATCACAGAAAGCATTCTTTCTGGTTGTATCACAACTTGGTATGTTTCCTGCTCTGTCCCAAGACCACAAGAAACTACAAAGCGTCATGAACAAAGCCCAGTCCATCACTCAAACCAGCCTCCCACCCATTTACACTGTCTACACTTCCTGCTGCCTCAGAAAAGTAGACGGCATAATCAAGGACCCCACACACCCTGGTCATGCTCACTTTCACCTTCTTCCCAGGGTACATACTAACCGAATCAAGAACAGCTTCTTCGCTGCTGCCATCAGATTTTTGAACGGACATACCTCGCATTAAGTTGATCTTTCTCTACATCCTCACTATGACTGCAACATTACATTCTGCACTCTCTCCTTTCCTTCTCTATGAACGCTTTGTCTATATAGCGCGCAAGAAACAATAGTTTTCATTGTATGCTAATACATGTGACAATAATAAATCAAATCAAAATCAAATTCTAATCTGCACCCGTATTGACTCTGCATCCTGACTTTCTAAGCCAAGATCCTTTCTCACTAGTATGCTTATGTCATCCTTTATTCTCAAGGCTACTCCTCTTTTCCATTTTGCCTGTCTTTTTGAAATGTTGTGTACCAGGAAATTTATTTCCCAACTCTGAAATAGCGATTAGATCTAAAATATTCATCACTATTTGTCCTACTAGTTCACCTAATTTATTGCAGTTGATATGTAGACTTCTATGCTTTTCTTCCTACTATCCTGCATTGACTTTACTCGCTATTACTGTTAAACTCTCTGCCCCTTTCTGTCCCATTCAGCATGTCTTCACCTGCATTGATATATTTTCCTGTCTGCCTCCTGTGAAGGAAAGGAAAAGGAACATTGTCTCCTTCTACCTCTGCACAGCTCCCTATCAGACCAGGTCCTGTGATTGCTCCACGGAAACCAATTCCCTTCATGCTAAGTTTGTGAGTGTCAGAGAGTTTATAGGAAGAAGTACAGCAAGTGGATGAAAAACACATTTTTAACATTATGATGTTTATTGTGTTATTCTGTGAAGCAGGCTGTGGTTGTGTGTGTGTTTGTGTGTGATTAATTTAATTAAGATGGGGACTGGTTGTCTGCAGGATTGAGGACATCCATGGGGTTTAGGTGTGAAAAGTAGACACGTCAAGTAAATATGGCCAAGTTGAATTTTCTTTCAGCAGATAAGATATGGGTAGCAATTTACATTGGGAAAATAAGAAGGTTTGTTGTGTTTGGTTATTAAATTTCAAAGGAAAATATGAAGAATTTACAATTTGGAAAAGGTCATAAATGAATAAATAAGGTAAGGTTATCAAAAATTGTTTGATCCAAAAGTGGTGGAAAGAGGGAAAACATCAAATATTTTTATATTCTGGGAAAGATAAATTTCAAAGAAGGATAAAGGCGATGGAATCAAGATGAAGGATGCAGAAATGTTCTTGAGGGGAGATGGTGAGAGCTTGGGGGTGGGGGAGGGCTGGAGTGGGGGGAGGTGGAGGTGGCCATGTAGACCAAACTGCTCTGCACTGGCAGAGAACTGTGAGGAAGCAAAGTTTCAGTCAACCCATGAAATTGTCTTTTTCTTTTCCAGAGAGAAGGGTTTTGTTTTAAAGTATTGAATTTCCAATGCAGAGTGGGAGACAGAGAAGCCCTGGGACAGACTTCCCTGATAGCAACAGTGGGTTTGGCTTGTGGTAATCTTACTGGATTTTTTAGATTAAATATCTATAAAGGATTGTTGCTTAAAGGGGTGTTGATTTGTAAGTCTAACAAAGTAGGAAATATTTTGGGAGGAATATTCTGTAAAAATAATTTTAACTGTGTAAATGTTTAAGTTTTAAGAGAAAGAGGACATTCGGCCCATTGTATCTGCATCGATTCTCCAAATGAGTAATTTGCTGAGTGCAATTTCCCTGCACATTCCCCACAAACCTTCACATTCTTCATTTTCAAATTACAGTCTAATCCCCCGTTCATAGAGTCATAGAGGTTTACAGCATGGAAACAGGCCCTTTGGCCCAACTTGTTCATGCCGTCCCTAAATGTTTAACTGAATTCAAATTTTGCCATTTTCTGTGCCTTGAATGACCACATTCTAAGACAGTACATTCTCGACCTGAACCATTCACTGCATGAAAAAGCTTTTCTCTCATTTCGCCTTTGCCAGTTATATTAAATCTGTGCTCTCTCATTCTTGATCCTCTCACAAATGGGAACAGTTTATCCCAAACTACTCTGTCCAGAGCCATCATGAAGTTGAAGACCTCTATCCAGTCTCTCTGCCTCCAATCACAAAAGAAAACAGTCCAAGCTTCAAGTTCCTCATCAATGAAGCAATTATCGTGAATCTTCTCTGCACCATCTCCAATGCTAGTTTCTAATCGGTTCTGTTGATGGATGTTAAATACCTAGTAGTTTAAGGTAATAAGGTTAACAGGTTTTGGGTATTGATTTGTTAATTATACTCAGATGTGTATATAAAGAAGCATCATGCAGCACTGTGGGAGGTTGTGTTGGAGTGGAGTAATTAGTGCTTCAATAATCAGTCTCTGCCAAAGTAGCCTAATCTCAATCTCTTCTTCACAACCACATCTGGGAGTTGCTCTAATATCCAATCATAGAATCCCTACAGTGCAGAAGGAGACCATTCGGCCTATCGAGTCTGCACCGACTCTCTGACAGAGCATCTTACCCAGATCTATCCTCTGCCCTATCCCCATACCCCCGTGTATTTACCATGACTAATTCCTGTAACCTACACATCATGGGACACTAAGGAGCAATTTAACATGGTCAATCCACCGAACCTGAACATCTTTGGACTGTGGAAGAAAACCAAAGCACCCGGAGGAAACCCACGCAGTTAGGGGGAGAATTTGCAAACTCCACACAGTCACGTAAGGCTGGGAATTGAACCCGGGTCTCTGGCACTGTGAGGCAGCAGTGCTAACCATTGTGCCACTGTGCCTTCACATCTTTCCTAAAGTGCGGTACCCAGGACTGGATGCAATACTCCAGCTGGGGCAAAGCTAGTGTCCGATACAAGTTCAACATACTCTCCTTGCTTTTGTAATCTGTGTACCTATGAACAAAGCCCAGAATACCATCTGCTTTATCAGCCATGACTTTTCCTGTCTCACCTACAATGACCTATGCGCATATACACCTAAATCCCCCTGCTCCTGCATCCACCTAGCTTAAGGGGTGTGATGCCTCCTGGAACAATGTGTCCAAGTAGCTTTTCCCCTCCCTGAGGGATCATATGTCTGAAAATTGGACTCCAGTGCATCAACTTGGAGCCAGAGTTCCTCCAGAAACTTGCTGCAGATGTGGTTAACCGCTGTAATACATTAACTGCTCTGCAATACTCATTGTGTTTTATTTAACTAATTAGCTTTCCTGTTTAGAAATATCACTCAAGTGTTATCTGCGGTTATATTAAATAGCTTAATGAGTGAAACTATAAATTTGATGCAATATTTATATCTTCCCTGTATCAGTTTAAACCTCCGCCCCTTTTTAGAGGGATAAAGTTATAAATCTCACCAGTCAATCAGCTAAGTGTTCACCTAATTACTGTCACTGAACACTCACCAGCTATCAGAGGCTGAACAAGATGAATGCAGTGTTAACTGGATCCAGCCGGTTGGTGAAGTTGAAACTAAGACACAGCTTCTGTCTTCACTGAAGGTAACTTATTGACTGAGCTCACAACCAACAATACTCCAACCCCCAGTGTCCCAGCTATCCCCATGGCTACAATATCCATCAGCTGTTCAGCAACGCAATTGCCATCAAGTTGTAACAAAGTAATTAATAAGAGATTGACAAACTGCACCTCTTTGTCTGCACTGAATTTCCAAGTTTGCTCTCTCGTTCTCATCGTCTCCACTCTGTACTGCGCGCCTCTGATCAGCTAATGCAGAGGCATTCCAATCACCCATAATTTCCAACTATGGTGGCACGTTGGCACAGTGGTTAGCACTGCTGCCTCACAGCTCCAGAGACCTGGGTTCGATTCCTGGCTTGGGTCACTGTCTGTGCGGAGTTTGCACGTTCTCCCTGTGTCTGCATGGGTTTTCTCTGGGTGCTCCGGTTTCTCCCACAGTCCGAAAGACGGGCTAGTTAGGTGCATTGGCCATGCTAAATTCTCCCTCAGTGTACCCGAACAGGTGCCGGAGTGTGGCGACTAGGGGATTTTAACAGTAACTGCATTGCAGTGTTAATGTAAGCCTACTTGTGACATTAATAAATGAACTTTAGAAACTCCGACAGGAAATTTCCCCAGTGGAAGCTGGGAACCCCAGTGGTGACCAGCAGGCTGCCTAATTGAGATTGAATCCCAGCAGGGCTCCCGGAAATTACCTGATGGGGTTGCCACTTGCTCTCCGGCCAACAGTTGGGCCCATTCTCAAGACTACTGAATTCCACCCAATATTTCCAGTCAATGACCTTTCAACGAGGTTAATGAAAGGTCAACCAAATGAAAAACCAACTTTGTTTCTGAGCTCTGACAAAGGGTCATCCAGACTCGAAACGTTGGCTCTATTCTCTCCCCACAGATGCTGTCAGACCTGTTGAGATTTTCCAGCATTTTCTGTTTTTGTTTCTGAGTCCAGCATCCTTTTAGCCATTAACTTAATTTTCTTCTCCACAGAGGCCTGACCAGCTGAGCGTTTTAAACATATTCAGTTTTGAGTTCTGATTTCCAGCAATGGCAATATTTTCCCTTTGTGTTATGATGGACGACTTGGGCAGGATTTTCTGGCTGCGTTTCCCCCCCCATCCCCCCCACCCCTACGATTCCATGGTGGGCGGGACGGGAAAATCCCCCCCTTGTTTTAAAGGGATTTCAAAGCAGCTATCACCAAAGTTAGGATGGATTACACTGAAAGACTAGTTGGAGCAAAGATATTAATGCTCTGCAAGTGCTCTGGAGGGTGATAGAGATAAAGCACGAATTACAGGCCAGTGAACCTCACGTCAGTGGTAGGGAAACTAGTGGAGAAAATTCTGAAGGAGTGAATTAATCTCCACTTGGAAAGACATGAGTTGGTTAGGGATTGTCAACATGGCTTCGTCAGAAAGAGGTCATGCCTAACAAATTTGATCGAACTTTTCAAAAATGTGATCAAATGTGTGGATGAGGGAAGTGCGCTTGATGTAGTTTATGTGGATTTTAGCAAAGTCTTTGACAAGGTCCCACACGGGACGCTGACGGAGAAGGTTAAAGCACATGGAATTCAGGGAAACCTGGCAAGATGGATCAGAAACTGGCTTCGCAATAGGACACAAAGGATGGTGATAGAAAGCTCTTTGAGTGCCTGGAGGCTGGTGTCCAGTGGCGTACCACAACGATCAGTATTGGGACCTTTATTAGTGGTTAACACTGCTATCTCAGTGTCAGGGACCCGGGTTCGATTCCTGGCTTGAGTCACTGTCTGTGTGGAATCTGCATGTTCTCCCCATATCTGCGTGGATTTCCTTTGGGTGCTCCAGTTTCCTCCCACAGTCCGAAAGACATGCTGGTTAGGTTCATTGGCCATGCTAAATTCTCCCTCAGTGTACCCGAACAGACGCCGGAGTGTGGCGACTTGGGGATTTTCACAGTGGCTTCAAAGCAGTGGCAGATGGCATTTAACCCTGATAAGTGTGAGGTGATGCACTTTGGAAGAAGTAACAAGACAAGGCAGGACACTAGGAAGCTCGGAGGAACAGACGGATCTTACAGATCACTGAAGGCAGCAGAACAGATGAACTGGATAGTTAAGAAGATATATGGGATGCTTGCTTTTATCAGTCTTGTCATACAGTATAAGAGCACGGGGGTGAAGTTGAAGCTGTACAGAACGTTGGTTAGATCATAGCTGGAGTACAGTGGGCAGTTCTGGTCACCTCACTATCAGAAGGATGTGATAGCACTTGAGGGGGGTACAGAGGAGAGTCACCAGGATGTTGCCTGGGACGGGGCATTTAAGCTAGAAGGGGAGACTGGATAGGCTTGGATTGTTTTCTTTAGAGCAGAGAAGGCTGAGGGGGACATGATTGAGGTGTATAAGATTATGACCGGTGTGGACAGGGCGAATACAAAGAACAAAGAACAATACAGCACAGGAACAGGCCCTTCGGCCCACCAAGCCCGCACCGCTCCCTGGTCCAAACTAGACCATTCTTTTGTATCCCTCCATTCCCACTCTGTTCATGTGGCTATCGAAATAAGTCTTAAACGTTCCCAGTGTGTCCGCCTCCACCACCTTGCCCGGCAGCGCATTCCAGGCCCCCACCACCCTCTGTGTAAAATACGTCCTTCTGATATCTGTGTTAAACCTCCCCCCCTTCACCTTGAACCTATGACCCCTCGTGAACGTCACCACCGACCTGGGAAAAAGCTTCCCTATCTATGCCTTTCATAATTTTATATACCTCTATTAGGTCACCCTTCATCCTCCGTCTTTCCAGTGAGAACAACCCCAGTTTACCCAATCTCTCCTCATAACTAAGCCCTTCCATGCCAGGCAACATCCTGGTAAACCTCCTCTGCACTCTCTCTAAAGCCTCCACGTCCTTCTGGTAGTCCTTCTGGGTGCAGTATTCCAAATGTGGCCGAACAACTGCAACATCAGACCCCAACTTTTATACTCTATGCCCCATCCTATAAAGGCATGCTTGCCTTCTTCACCACCTTCTCCACCTGTGACGTCACCTTCAAGGATCTGTGGACTTGCACACCCAGGTCCCTCTGCGTATCTACACCCTTTATGGTTCTGCCATTTATCGTATAGCTCCCCCCTACATTAGTTCTACCAAAATGCATCACTTCGCATTTATCTGGATTGAACTCCATCTGCCATTTCTTTGCCCAAATTTCCAGCCTATCTATATCCTTCTGTAGCCTCTGACAATGTTCCTCATTATCTGCAAGTCCAGCCATTTTCGTGTCGTCCGCAAACTTACTGATCATCCCAGTTACACCTTCTTCCAAATCGTTTATATAAATCACAGACAGCAGAGGTCCCAATACAGAGCCCTGCGGAACACCACTGGTCACAGGCATCCAGCCGGAAAAAGACCCTTCCACTACCGCCCCCTGCCTTCTGTGACCAAGATGTGGAGATGCCGGCGTTGGACTGGGGTAAACACAGTAAGAGTTTTAACAACACCAGGTTAAAGTCCAACAGGTTTATTTGGTAGCAAATACCATTAGCTTTTGGAGCGCTGCTCCTTCGTCAGATGCAGTGGAAATCTGCTCTCAAACAGGGCACAGAGACACAAAATCAAGTTACAGAATACTGATTAGAATGCGAGTCTCTACAGCCAACCAGGTCTTAAAGATACAGACAATGTGAGTGGAGGGAGCATTAAGCACAGGTTAAAGAGAGATGTGTATTGTCTCCAGACAGGACAGCCAGTGAGATTCTGCAAGTCCAGAAGGCAAGCTGTGGGGGTTACTGATAATGTGACATAAACCCAACATCCCGGTTTAGGCCGTCCTCATGTGTGCGGAACTTGGCTATCAGTTTCTGCTCAGCAACTCTGTGCCGTCGTGTGTCGTGAAGGCCGCCTTGGAGAATGCTTACGCAAAGATCAGAGGCTGAATGCCCGTGACCGCTGAAGTGACCACAGAGGGCAGGAGTTCCCAGCTGCGCTTGCCCCAAAACTGGAAAATCCCCCTGAGGTCAACAGACCATTGCATGGTCCGTCCCCCACCTGCTCCGATTCCCCTGGCAGGCGGGACGGGAAAATTTTCCCCAGTGATTTAATGTGGTGTAATGAAGCCACGCTTTTCTATTTTGGAAAGGGACAAAATCCATCTGGTATCTGCCACTGAGTTTGAAGACATGTCTGGCAGGTGAAGGCTGTGCAATGTAAGCTTGTGAGCAAAGCACATGAGAGGATGGCTTGGGGAATAAATAATCAGAATGATGTGAAGAGAAAGTTACCCTGAAACACAGCTTCAAAGGCAAATTCTCAGCTTTGAAGAGCACTTGTAGAAACAAAGCCTCAATATTTCCTCACATCTTAGCTGTCCTTTACCAAGTGCATCATGACTGTTGTCATCATCAGCTAAAAGTATTAACCCTTACAGCGGCAAGAAAAAGTTTAGCTCCTCTGCAGTGCAGAATGAGGTCATTCAGCCTATCAAGTATGCACCAACTTTCCGAAAGAGTATCTTACCCAGGCCCAACGCCCCCACGTTTTCCCCGTAACCGCACACATTTACCATGGCTAATCCACTTAACCTACACATCATTGGACCCTAAGGGGCAATTTAGCATGGTCAATCCAGTAATGTCATCTGTGTTACGGATGCATCCTGGCACAGTGCATTTCATGCAGATTATGTGAGTTCAAAAGAGATCTGAGCTGACAAGTAGCCCATCTGGCAAAGGGTCATCCAGGCTCAAAACCTTGGCTCTATTCTCACTCCACAGGTGCTGCCAGACCTGCTGAGATTTTCCAGCATTTTCTGTTTCTGATTCCAGCATCTGCAGTAGTTTGCTTTCATGCACATAGGTACGAAGCTTGAAGACATCAGAGCTGTGTGTGTGTGCTTTGCTCAAAGCAAAAGTGAAACTAAAACATGACAGACTTGCCTTCTAGTGAAGTGATACTGATATACATTAAAAGCATATTAAACATGCATCTGCTGGCAATTTACTGACACAAGTGACTTTGATGCAATTTTCATGAGAAGCAAAGGAATTTCTTCTGATCTAGAATATTATTGCAATGTTGTTAATTGTTACCTGACCGTTACAGTTTATGAGCTGAAAATAAGCAGAGTGGTCTCATCAGACCGGCAAGAGTTTTCCTGCGTTTCTCAGTAGTCTAACATTAAAAAAGATGCACAATTTGACATTTAGACTTTGAAATACTGAAACCCATGGAGTGCCATTGGGCTTTGGTATGTAAAAAACAAAACTTGTCGAAATATTTCAGTAAGTGTTGACTTCAAGATAGAAATAACATTCCAACTATCTATGCTTACATTTGTATAGCTGCTGTTCAGAACCCAGAAATTGGAAATCAGCAACCTGCAATGTTCTCAACAAGCTTTCCATGAACCTAACTATGAAATGGCTGGACATTCGGTTCAACTTGAGCAAATTGTGAAAGGCAAACTAGATTAGATATTGTTTTTTTGCTAAATATTCTTTATTAAAACCAGTGAATCTGTAAAGAGTTGAAGTTATACCACACAATATTACATAAACCAAGAAGAAATAAACGCTCGAAGCAATATGCATGTTCTCTCTTGAAGTCTATTTCAATTGCATTAACTCTCCCTTCCTTCTACCCTATGTACTCTATGAACGGTATGTATAGTGTGCGAGAAACAATACTTTTCACTGTACCCCAATAAATGTGACACTAATAAATCAAATCAGAAGTTTGGAAATGGGGATCAATGGATCATAAAGCCAGTCAAAACCAACTTGATTGTTATTTGTCCTGTTTTGATGTATTCATTTCACTGTTACAATGAAATGTACAATATTCTCAGTTTGCAATGTACAGTCGGAATTCAACTGTAAGCTTTTATCGGGTTCATAGTTAACCCTAAAGAATGGTCATGTTTCAAGACCAGCACATTGTTAACGTCCATGGAATCAAAGAATCCCCACAGTGCAGAAGAGGCCATTTGGCCCATCGAGTCTGCACCAACTCTCTGACAGAGTATCTTCCCCAGGCTCGTTCCCCCGCCCGATCCCTTAAACCCTGTTGAAATTGTGTTCAGCAGAATACATGCTTTAAGTTGGCAATTAAGCACAGCTGTCCCCAATTGGGGAAGGAGGAGGGAATCATTGTAAGAGTACATTAACCAGTTCAGTAAGTGTCTTGGGGGAATTGGGAGAGCCTGTGATGGTCTTGGAAATAAACCTGTTTTCACGCAAAGGCTCCAGCTTCAGACTCACTCTTCCTCATAATTAATGCATAATTATTGGAATTGACACATGACTGCTGGGTGGTCGGATCTGTTGCTGAGCTGTAAACATTTGGCAAAAGCAGTTTAAATAATTTTGCTTGTTTGCCATTTTTTAAGAACTTTTTGAACTCTTGCTATTTCCAATGATATAATGGGGATTGGCACAAATTCTCACAATCTGAAAGTTATAGTCATATTCTGAAAATATGACCGTTTTGTTAATTATTTTATTATGTACAGGAGAAGGGATTTTTTTTTTAATTGATCCATTTCAGTTGAATATGGTTTAAAAGTTTTAACTCAGAAATGAATCATGTCCCCAGTTGCTGTTTTGATAGATTTCCTGCAGTTCTGCGAGGTTATCCACGTTGGTAGCAATAATAGGAAGACAGATTATTACTTGAATGGGTGTAAATTGAGAGAGGTGGATACTCTGTGAGACCTTGGAGTCCTCCTGCATCAGTCGCTGAAAGTAAGTGTACAGGTACAGCAGGCAGTAAACAAGACGAATAGTATGTTGGCCTTCATAGCAAGAGGATTTGAGTATAGGGATAGGGATGTTTTGCTGCAATTGTATAGGGCGTTGGTGAAGCCACACCTGGAGTATTGTGCGCAGTTTTGGTGTCCTTATCTGAGGAAGGATGTCCTTGCTATAGAGGGAGCACAGCGAAGATTTGCCAGGCTGATTCCTGGGATGGCAGGTCTGTCATATGAGGAGAGACTTTGGGCAGATTTTACCGGCACGTCCGCCCTAAGTTCATACGTCCTGCCCGAGGCCAATGGAGAATGCCGTTCTCCGAGCCTCACCCAGAATTGGGATGGACGTGCCGGTAAAAGTCCGGCCTATGTCAGTTAGGATTGTATTCATTGGAGTTTAGAAGAGTGAGAAGGGATTGCAGATAAATGTATAAAATTCTAGCAGGGTCAGAGAGGGTAGATTCAGAAAGAATGTTCCTGATGGTCCAAGAGTCCAGAACTAGGGGGTCATAGTTTAAGGATAAGGGGTAAACCTTTTAGAACTGAGGTGAGGAGAAATTTCTTCACCCAGAGGGTGGTGAATGTGTGGAATTCACTACCACAGAATGCAGCTGAGGACAAAACATTGTGTGATTTCAAGAAGAAATTAAACATAGCTCTTGGGGCTAAAGGGATCAAGGGATATGGGAGGAAGGCAGGTTCAGGATATTGAATTCGATGATCAGCCATGATCAAAATGAATTGAGGAGCAGACTCAAAGGGCCAAATGGCCTCCTCCTGCTTCTATTTCCTATGATTCTATATTCAGACTGGTCTACAATTTAAGAACAATAAGGGATCCAAATTAATTTCTTTGACTATGATACTTCTCCAGTGAGATAAATAGAAGATGCTGAAAACACTCAGTTGTGAAAAGGAAGGAACAGAGTTAACGTTTCAGATTAATAACCTATCAACAGAACCCTCCACGGTTGTTCCACATCCTACTGAGTATTTACAGCAGCATCTGCTTTCAACTTAGATTTTCAGCATCTCAGTCTTTTGCTCTTGTGGCAACTGTTTGGATCATTTTCTTTTAAACTGGAAGACCAGTGACTCATACTTGAGACTGTGCGAGTGTTCACATCAAATCTGGACAAAATGAGCTTGACTACGAAGCAACCAACACTCTCTGTCCAGGCTGGAACATGAAGAATAGCCACTGGCAAAAGGTTCTAGATAGTTTCCAGCGTTCAGGAACATTAACCCTTACCAGTTCAGAGGCTCTTTCAGTTTTATGAATATTGCTTTAGGAAGGATGTCCAGGTCATGGAGAAGATACAGAAAAGATTCACTACAATGTTATCGGGGGCTAGATGTTCAATTGCCCGTAAAGGTGAGGTGATGTGTGGGTGCTCATTGTAAATCATAGTCTTGGGTAGAGTCACTGGCTACAAATGGCCTCTGGAGTGTGATGCTATTTCCAAAGGGAAGGCGGGTCAGGAATTCCACTCTTCCTTAGAGGAGGAAGAAGACAAAGAAGAGGAGAGTAAAGGGTCACTCCAGGAGAGCCCAATACCCAAATACTGGAGGAAGATCGCAGATCCCTTCCAACCCTTACTGTGAGTGACAGGCTGGTCTGGTCAGAAAGGCCAAGCTAATTCAACAATATTTAACTTTAGAACCTCTCAGGCCTATGAATCTGCAACTTACCTTCCATCAGAGGGAGGAATTATCCAGTAAATAGACATCTGTAGAATCAGTTTGCCACTCATATTGAATGAATGAAACTTGGGTCTCTACTCACTTACAGTCTCCCCAACCTTCTGCACTCATCCAGGGAATGGGAGAGTATTCCATCACACTCCTGATTTGTGCCTTGTTTTTGATGGTGGACTTTGGGTAGTAAGGAGGTGAATTACTCTCCACAGAATTCCCAGCCTCTTTCCTGCTCTTGCAGCCATGATATTTATGTGGTTAGTTCCAATCAGTGTCTGGTGAATGGCAACTCCCAGGATGCTGATAGTGACGGATTCAGTGATGATAATGCCATTGAATGTCAAGAGATGATGGTTACATTTTCTCTTCTTGGAGATGGTCATTGCCTGGCACTTGTTTGGCACAAATATTACTTGCCACTTGTCAGCCTAAGTCTGGATATTATCCAGGTCTTGTTGCATTTGGACAAGGTCTGTTTCAGTACATCAGGAGTCACAAACAATAGTGAACATTGTGCAATCATCGGCGAACATCCCCACTTCTGACCTTATGATGGACGGAAGGTCATTGATGAAGCAGCTGAAGATGGTTGGACCAAGAACACTACCCTGAGGAACTCCTGCAGCGATGTCCTAGAGCTGAGATGATTGACCTCCAGCTGACTGACTCTTAACTACCCTCCAAAATGGTGAAATAAGTCATTTAGCTCTATTCAAGAGGATGGCTCACCACAATCTTCTCAAGGAATGAAAACATAAGAACTAGGAGCAGGAGTGGACAATTCAGCCCCTCGAGCCTGCTCCACCATTCAATACGATCATGGCTGATCTTCTCTTGGCCTCAACTCCACTTTCCTGCCCATTCTCTACAGCCCTTCACCCCATTACTAATTATAAATCTGTCCACCTCTTCCTTAAATGTACTCAATGTCCCGACATCCACCGCACTCTGGGGTAGTTTCACTTTGGTAGAAAAATTTAAATGTGGATTACAGGGTCAAAGGTAGGGTTCTGAAGGCTGTGGAGGAACAGAGAGATCTTGGGGTCCATATCCACAGAACTCTGAAGGTTGCCACTCAAGTGGATAGAGCTGTGAAGAAGGCCTATAGTGTGTTAGCTTTTATTAACAGGGGGTTGGAGTTTAAGAGCCATAGGGTTATGCTGCAAATGTACAGGACCTTGGTGAGACCACATTTGGAATATTGTGTGGCAGTTCTGGTCACCTCACTATAAGAAGGATGTGGAAGCGATGGAAAGAGTGCAAAGGAGATTTACCAGGATGCTGCCTGGTTTGGAGGGTAGGTCTTATGAGGAAAGGTTGAGGGAGCTAGGGCTGTTCTCTCTGGAGCGGAGGAGGTTGAGGGAGACTTAATAGAGGTTTATAAAATGATGAAGGGGATAGATAGAGTGAACGTTCAAAGACTATTTCCTCGGGTGGATGGAGCTATTACAAGGGGGCATAACTATAGGGTTCATGGTGGGAGATATAGGAAGGATGTCCGAGGTAGATTCTTTACGCAGAGAGTGGTTGGGGTGTGGAATGGACTGCCTGCAGTGATAGTGGAGTCAGACACTTTAGGAACATTTAAGTGGTTATTGGATAGGCACATGGAGCACACCAGGATGATAGGAAGTGGGATAGCTTGATCTTGGTTTCAGATAAAGCTCGGCACAACATCGTGGGCCGAAGGGCCTGTTCTGTGCTGTACTGTTCTATGTTCTATGTTCTATGTCGTGAATTTCACAGATTGACGAACCTTTGAGAGAAGTAATTTCTTCTCCTTTAATCTGCTACCCCTGTCCTAAAATATCTACTTTGTCAATCCCCCTCATCATCTTGTGCACCTCATTTAATCTCCTCTCATTCTTCTAAATTCCAGAGAGTATCGGCCTGAACTGCCCAATCTTCTTCGTAAGACAAACCCCTCATCTCTGGAATCAATCTATTGAACCTCCTCTGAATCGCCTCCAATGCCACCACATCCCTTCTCAGGTAAGGGGACCAAAACTGTACACAATACTCTAAGTGTGGTCTCACTGATGCTTTGTACAGTGGCAGCAACACTTCACTACTTTTATATTCTATTCCTTTAGCAATAAAGGCCAAGATTCCATTTACCTTTATTATTTCCTGTGTAACTGCGTGCTAGTTTTCTGCGATTCATGCACAAAGACACCCAGATCCCTCTGCACCAAAGCGCTCCGAAGTTTCTTTCCATTCAAATAAAAGGTGCCTTGGTATTTTTCCAATCAGTATAGGTAACCTCATACTGTCCACATTAAACTCCATCTGCCAAATTTTGTCTCATTCACTTAACCTATCCAAATGTATTTGTCACAGAAACATAGAGAATAGGAGCAGGAAGAGGCCATTCAGCCCTTCGAGCCTGGACCACCATTCAATATGATCATGGCTGATCATGCACTTTCAGTATCCCACTCCCATTCTCTCTCCAGCCCCTTTGATCCCTTTAACCACAAGGGCCACGTCCAGCTCCCTCTTGAACATATCTAACGAACTGGCCCCAACAGCTTTCTGTGGTAGAGAATTCCACAGGTTCACAACTCTCTGAGTGAAGAAGTTCTTCCTCATCTCAGTCCTGAATGGCTTCCCCCTTATTCTTAAACTGTGACCCCTAGTTCTGGACTTCCCCAACATCGGAAACAGTCAAGAATCATAGAATCACAATAGTGCAGAAGGGGGCCATTTGGCCCATTGAATCTGCACCAACAACAATTCCACCAGAACCTTGTAACTCCACGCATTTAGCCTGCTATTCCCATGATGCTAAGGGCTAATTTACCATGGCCAATCAACCTAACCTGCACCTCTTTGGAGTGTGGGAGGAAACCGGAGTAAATTTCTTAATTCATGATCACTATTTGCTTTCCCACCTACTTTAGCATCATCTGCTGCAGTACCTTCTGTCCCTGCATCCAAGTCATTACTATATATTGAATTATAGATGAGAAATGAATGCTGAACATCCCAGCAATGCCCACATCCTGTGAATGAATGAAGGAAGTAACTATTTCGGAAAGCACATCGTTCGAATTTACTCAACAAATCCAATGTTAATTACTCCCATTTCTCAGACAGTTTGGGTCACAAAGGTGTTCGAAACCAGATGATATACCATTCAAATAAAAGAAAAAAAAACTTATGAATCGCCAAGCTCAGTGTTTGGGAACGTCCTGACTGTGCGACTAGAAATTAATATTAAGTGTATGGCACTGGAAGTGCAATGAACAGGAAATCTGAAGGGCTCTAATGAAGTAAATGAACACCGTTCATTGAGTAATAGATTTATCCCATATTCTTTGTTGATATGCTTCATTTATTACTGATAACACAGCTGTTATGTAATCCTCAGCAGGCTGCGTGCAGATGTTAACTAGAGAGAGGTCAAATACCTCGCAGCTACCAAGGGAATTAAACCTTTATGTAACTTTTTTTTACACGAGTGTAATCTTACCGACTCAACAAAACATGAATCTTTCTTTAATAACAAGGAAAGCAGCTGTCAATACTCATGATTATAGGGTCTAAACACCTGGACAATAAATGTTGACTTTTTTTTCGCTCCTGGCATGATAGTTTTTATTATCTTTTTGTTTTTGAAATTCTCTACCCCAGAAGCAATGAAAACTGATAAAAGGCTAAGCTGGACAGATGTATCATCTATAAGGAAGTTGAGGGTTATGGCGGACAGGCAGAAAAGTGAAGTGGTAAGATTTTGAGAATCCCACTCATTTTTAGAGTCTGTGATATCTGCGGATTTTATTCCATAAGCACAGTTTAAAATTAATTGGTTCAGTTGTGCCGCTTTGTTGGGCAATTAGCAGTCAAGGTAATCGGGGAACAGGAAAAGCAGTCATTTGTGAAGAAGCAGAATTGTTTTATTGTTTAATGAGGGGGCACATTTGAGTTGAGCTGAAGCTGTGTTTTTTTTGCGTACCTTTTGGTATTTTTATTGCAACTACAAAACCCAATTCGAATTAAATCCAATCATGGTCCACACATGAGGGACAAACAAGATCCAAGCTGTCAGGATGAGGCATTGTACCCCGTCCCAGGCTTGATTTAACACTTCATCTTAGCTAAAAGCCGAGATGGCTTTGAAAAATCACATCAGGTAAAGCCTCAGTTTAACCTCATTGGCTACCCTGATCCTTTACTCTACCCTAGCCTGGGCAAACCACCATCGCAGGCGTCAGCATGCCCCCAAGCGCAATGGGCTGGCCTTGTCACTGCCTGCTCAGGTTTTACCCCTGCCAGGTAAATATGCTGAAGCTGTATTAATGATCAAAATACAATTAGGTGTTTGCTTTTAAATCACTCTGAAGGAATAGTGAAAACATTGTGAATTTAAGGTAGCATTGTCTGTGCAAACAAACTATGCTTTGCTTTAATTGATCTGTACCAGATCTGATTTTATGATGGAGAGTGATCTTAACTGCTGATTTTAACAGCTTTAGAGTGGGGCTTGGGTTAAGGTAAATTGAGAAGAGAATGTGACTTTATTTATGGCTTCTCTCTGTATCCGGAAGGAGACATGCATTTGTTTGCGATGGAATGTAACCTTCTGGAGTTTATGGTCCAGAAAGCAGGAATTGTTGGGGTGACAAGGTGATTTGCATCCAGTGGCCAACCGGGGGAGTTAATTTGGGGGAGTGAGGGATTGGGGGGGGCAATGGGGGAGTTCCAGGGAAGCACGGGGGAAGGGAGGTGGGTTGCATGGAAAGGATGATGTCCACTTAAACTGAGGCACCCAAAAGCTAATCAGAGGGACATGCCCCTGCAGCGCAGCCAACCGACTACCCTCCGCCCAAGATGGCACTTTGCCAAAAGATGGCAAACATCCACCCACACAATTGAAATAGTAAACATCTAAAAATGTGAATAATGTACAACTCTCATCATAATTCAGTCTCTAGCTGCAATCATTTACTACTCCCGATCACCAAATATCAGATCATCTTCCCAAACCTTACACAACCGTTAGTTGGCAACTCAAGGGTCTCAATAGGCCAAAGAGTGGGTTGGTTGCCTGATAATTCAACTCTCCCCACCCCCACCCGTAAAGTAGGGGACAGCTCAGGGGTGAGTGGGAAAGTGGTGGACTGGGCCACCTCTTTTATTTTAGGTGCCTCCCCACCTCCAAATGCTCCAACCATAGAATTTACCCCATGTGATGTTGGTGTACCTTTTAGAGATATTTTTAAAAACCATGCTCACAGCCATAGGTAATATCATTGTTGGAAGAAAACAACTGTGGGCAGGTCAGGTGACAAGGATTGATTTTCAGTTTCAGTTTGGAGCTGCAGGTTTTGAGTTGAGTTTTAGAAGGGATAGCAAGCTCAAAAGAAGTGTTTTCCCTCTCTCCCTGTTGTTTTGAACATTTTGTTGGTTAGCTGAAAACAAGATCTTGTTTTACTGAAGGGTGAAAATCTATTGTTGTTGGGGGCTGGGCCAGAGTCTCCCTGGTGTTTTGGGAAGCTGCCTTGTCTTCAAACTGTTTGGAGTGAATCCAGAGAACTGCAGACTTCAACCAAAGGACTCAATTTCCCTTATCACGTGTGCGTTAGAATGTGCTGTATTAAACTTGTGAAAAAGGTTTTTGATGTCTATGGGATTTGGTTTTAACTGGAACACGTTCGAGGTATTCATTAAGAGTTATACATTAAAGTGGCTGTTTTGTTTCTTGTTTGTAATTGATAAAAGTTCTTGCTAATTTTCTTACTGTACATGTTAACTATATTCTTAAACAAACGTAGCTTGATAAAAGCTCCCCAGTGGGTCACTTGGATTATACCTGAAATGAAACATCTCATGCTTATCCAAGCCAAATTAAAAATGCAAAACTTATGATTCAGACGGGCTTCATAAAACACTTTGGAGTTTCTGACCTGAACCTTAACACCAGATAAATGCAGCTGAGGTATAACAATGTTATCCTTGCGTGATCTGCAATCTTACCCCGGGACGTGAGCAGGGAGCAGTGTCAGTTCATAAGAAAAAGCTGAAATGAAAATCAAAGCAAGGAAAGCAGCTGTCCTTTGGTTTTTTGAAACTTTGTCTGCCCTGTCACTTCTTCCTCAAGTGTTAGAAGCTTGAAATTCTGTTTACGGATGTGGGAAATTAGCATTGATTTTTTTTCTATCAAAGAAAAGCAGATGGAGGTAAATTTATTGGCTTCAACTTGCAAAGTGAACTTTGGAATGAAAGAAAACTGGGTCACAATGGCCTTTACAAGACTGTGCACTCTCATAGCCAATCGGCTTTCTTCGTGTTTGGATGAGCCTACTTGAGGCCCACTTTCCAAAGTTCATAGAATCATAGAATCCCTACAGTGCAGAAGGAGGCTATTCTATCCATCGAGTCTTCACCAATTCTCCAACAGAGCATTCCACCAAGGCCCTATTCCCGCAACCCCACATATTTACCCCACTAATCCTCCTAGCCTACACATCTTGTGACACTAAGGGCCAATCCACCTAACCTGAACATCTTTGGACTGTGGGAGAAAACTGGAGCACCCGGAGGAAACCCACTGGGAGAATGTGTAAACCTCACATAGACAATCACCCAAGGCTGGAATTGAACCCAGGTCCCTGGCACTGTGAGGCAGCAGTGCTAACCACTGTGCCACCTTGCCATCCTTGATTGGTGGATGACTGAGTGCACATCATGCTTGGCCTTCCACTGATGCACAAGGATCTGCTGGTGGGATCTCTCAGACGCGTAAAATTGGTGAGTGGAAAGCTTGTCTGGAACAGAGAGGCGCCACTTAAATGTGCAAATTGGAATCCGCATTATAGTTTTTCAGTGTAAATGGAGTTGTGTCAATGATGCATGTCCCCAGTTGCAGTAAGTTACTTGTGGCCTGACTGATGGCCCTTAAAAGGACTGCAAGAAGCTAATCAGAAAATGGCACGGGAAATCTCTATGTTTTACTTTAATCGAGTCCACCTAAGCAGCAATGCTCCAAACACCCCCCCGCCTCCCTCCAAATAAATAACCCCAGCTCATTCAAGGCATTTTCCTGTTCATATTTCATCTCAATTAATTGCCGTTCTCTTAACAATAACAGAATGTCATTCATTAGATTGAACAAGTTGAAGAATTACCTATTAATGTTGCAAGGGATCGGGCGACAGTATCGGTGGGGTTTGGAAACACAAAGTCGGCAATCAGAAGACCAAATCAAATTAATAAACAACTTATTGATTAACACATGTGAAGGCACGTAGCCAATTTCCTGGTGAAATAAACAGAAAAAGGTTGAAGTTACCGAGGCAGGTTCCCATACAATCCACAGTCAGATTCCAAAGCAAGTTTTGTTGTCCGGTCCTGGTTGTAATCCACAAATCCCACAGCTAATTCCACACAGCAAGTAAACCACGTGGGAATCCACCGCCTTCTTCACTTTCACCTTCAGCTTTTCACCCTTTATGATTGCTCGGTGTTCTACTTCTTTGGGGTGGGATTCTCCCAAAAAGCTTCTAAGTGTTGAGTTCGCGTAAAAACTGGAGTAAATCCGCTGTTTTTTTCAGCAGAAGTTTCAAAATGAATCGCCCGCACTCTGTGCACTGCAGAGAGCATTAACGTGTTCACTCCAGAAACCAGTGGGAAGGGCCTATTCCCATTGGAGAGGGCGGCAGCACAGTGCTGAGCGAGCCACTGCGCGTGCGCCAATCTATGGGAATGGAGATCAGCGCATGCACAGTGGCTCCTGTCTACCGGCCTCCCGATTGCTGGCCAGCTCGATCGCTGGTCAGCCCAGCAACGCCGCTTCACTGGCCCTCTGAGCTGCCCATAGCCCAGTCGCTGGTCTCTTGGACATGTCCAGTCCAGCCTCAAACCCCCCTCCCCCTCCACCTTGATCGCTGGACTCCACCCCCCCCCCCCCCCCCACCCCCCCGCCACCCTCCCCCAAACAATCCCAACTGCAGAGTGGTAGCAGGGCCCCCCAGCTCTGCCCCCTTTGCACTGCCCTTGAACATTGTTACTTTGCCCCTTAGTGAGTGCCAAAGTGCCCAGGATGGCACTGCCAAGGTGGGCAATGCCCAGGAGGCACCCCCTGGTGCTCAACCTTATGAGGAATCCTCGATTGCTTTCCCTTCACTCCAGCCGGTCAGGCAGCAGCTCCCCGCAAGGGGGGAGCTGCTGTAAACCCTGCTGGAGTGAAACACTCCATGTTGAGTGAGGCACCAAGGCGATCTGGATAATCGCAGGTGCAGGTATAATAATTGACAGCCCTCCAGAACCTGGCTGTATAATAGCAATATATCATTGCTGGAATCCTTTCAGAAAGGTAATTATAGAATGTCTAATATTGTAAGAAAGCAAATTTTGCACAATTATTCTGGAAATATCTTCAGAATATAATTGGATTCAGCAAGAAGACTAATAATTAATACATTTATGTTCCAAACTGCAATTTTAATTAGTACAAAAGTGTTATTTGGTTGCGGAAATGTTAGACATGAATATAAATAGCTGTAGCAGTACAGGAAAATATCTGAATCATCTATTTTTCTGATTTTGCTATCGAACACACTGCAGACTGAGATGAGGCACCTTAACATTTCATAAACCAAGAAACCAAAATGGAACCATGATAAACTAAACGTAGATTGACAAACGTAACCATGTGTGATGAATGTTATCATTCTCAGACTGTATGGGCAGAATATTCATAACATAGCCAAGCAACTAAACAAAAAGTCATTCTATTCACCTTCCAACATTTATTCAGCAATGCGGCTACCTTTGTGAAGTGCCCGGTAGTTACAAAATGCCAAACTACACAAAGTCCAACACTTGGCGACACGTTGGCAGAGTGGTTAGCACTGCTGCCTCACAGCGCCAGGGTCCCGGGTTCAATTCCCGGCTTAGGTCACTGTCTGTGTGGAGTTTGCACGTTCTCCCCGTGTCTGCGTGGGTTTCCTCTGGGTGCTCCGGTTTCCTCCCACAGTCCAAAGATGTGCAAGTTAGTGGATTGGCCAAATTCTCCCTCAGTGTACCCAAACAGGCACCGGAGTGTGACGACTATGGGATTTTCAGAGTAACTTCATTGCAGTGTTAATGTAAGCCTACTTGTGACTAATAAATAAATTTTCTTTCAGACTTATTTCTTTCACATTTCCCCAGATCACCACTAAAAAAGAGTCACAAGAATTTCCTCATGAAGCAAGTTGGCAATTTCCCCTTTTTTCAGAGCTTTTCTTCAACTATATAGGCCTGAATATTTCAGATAGCGTGCTCTTCCTTTCCACCATGTTGGTGAGGAACTCATCCCCACTGACTCTGACTGCCCCGCAGTGATTTCACGCTCGAATGAGAATTATTTACTGCAGGTGGGACACCCACCCTCTCACTCGGGAGGCAGTCCCATCTGAACAAACTGCTGACCAGCTTTCTAATCCCTGCAGTACACAGGAGAGGAAGTACTTCAACATGCCAAAGCCTAAGTCCCAGGACCGGATCGGAGAGTAAATGTTGGGGGTCCCATGGTGAACAGGACGGGGAAGGTCTGGCCAATGTGCAGGGGGGTCTAAAGTGGCGATTGCAGTTTCAGGGGAGAAGGGGTACACAGGGTAATGGAGGTCCAGCAGCCACTGGGCTTTGAGAGGGGAGGGAACCCAATGGCAAAAGGAAATTCTCGATGAATGTTCCCCTGACACCCCTCACTTAAAGTTTAATATTTATTTATTAGTGTCACAAGTAGATTTACATTAACACGGCAATAAAGTTACTGTGAAAATCCCCCAGTCGCCAAACTCTGGCGCCTGTTCGGGTACACTGAGAGAAAATTTAGCATGGCCAATGCACCTAACCAGCCGTCTTTTGGACTGTGGGAGGAAACTGAAGCATCCGGAGGAAACCAACGCAGACACGGGGACAACGTGCAGATTCTGCACAGACGGTGACCCCAGCCAGGAATCGAACCTGGGTCCTTCGCACTGTGAGGCAGCAGTGCTCACCCCTGTGCCACGGTGTTGCCCCACGAACAATCTAAGCCCATTTATTTTGGGGCTTCCCCCATGTCAGGTGAAACCTCCTGTCAGCTGGGTGGAAAATGGACCTTGAAATCAATGACCATTTGTGTTGCGCCACCTTGGAACCCATCAGAAAGTCCCGCCGGCAGGAAGGACTGGAAAATCCCAGGCACAATATTTTATTTTAGTCCATGAAAATACATTTTACAGATGGAGCCTTGTCAATTTGACAGAGGTTTTGTTCCAATTATTTTTGAAATTTTATTTGTGTATTTTTAACTCGGGTTCCAGATATGCGGCATAGAAAATGAGATGAACATGACAAACTGCAAATTAAAGCAATAGCATGATCGTGACATCCTAAATATAATCATGCACTAGGTCTTTGCATAATCTGGCACAATGGCACACACTTCTCTGAGTAGTGACAACAATACAAATGCACTCGACACTGTCAAAAACTATCTGCCTGTATCTCCAACTGGCACAGATATTGCTGCCAGAAGTGATTAAGGAGTGAGCCTGCAAGATGTTTGCATGAATGACTAATACATTACCATATGGCTAGTTAATGTGCTGGAATTTTGGAATCGAAAGATTTCAATCATTGCAATTGATCTTACTGTTAGTTTTCATTCACTCCCTCCCACCGCAACCCCCTTCCAACACAAACCACTGCCAATGTGATTACCCCCACCTTCACCACCGATAAAATAGCCCTGTTGACAACTTAATATGAAGTTCAGACTCAAAAAGAAATTACAAGATTGAAGGGAAATCCATTTTAGTTTGTTTGCATTCTGTACACTGGTTCCCACAACAAATCTAATTAGTAACACGAGTGATGCTATCTTAAGATATGAACGTGTTTGGAAGTTACACTATCTGAATCTTTTAAAAGTAATATTGAAGTGATGATGGAAGATTTCAGTTCTCTGCTATGTTTAGTACTAAACCACCACCAACAACAACAGATTGACTGCTCTAATTTATCACCAGATTAGTTCCTCCCTCACGTTTGGAGTTGTGAGATTTGTATTTTTTGCTGCATTTTGACATGAACCATCAAGGAAAACATGTCCAAAAGAGAAAACGCTGAAAAATCTCAGCCGGTCTGGCAGCATCTGTAAGGAGAGAAAAGAGCTGACGTTTCGAGTCCAGATGACCCTTTGTCAAAGCTTTGATAAAGGATCATCTGGACTCAGAACATCAGCTTTGACAAAGGGTCATCTGGACTCGAAATGTCAGCTCTTTTCTCTCCTTACAGATGCTGCCAGACATGCTGAGATTTTCCAGCATTTTCTCTTTTGGTTTCAGATTCCAGAATCCGCGGTAATTTGCTTTTATTAAGGAAAACATGTCAGTCTTTTAATTAGTTTGCAAACACAACTTTGGGAATGCATTTTTCTATTATCTCCTTGACATCATTAACAGAAATTGTCCATGAAGTACTTGAAAAATAAAGAATTAAAATTTGCCGACCCAAATTAGTTTCGACAATAAGCAAGTGAAATGAAAGTTTCCCTCTGTCATCCATACCTACTGTAGTAACTTTTGTTGATGGATGGCACAGTGGTTAGCGCTTCTGCCTCACAGCGCCAGGGTCCCGGGTTCGATTCCGGGCTTGGGTCACTGTCTGTGTGGAGTTTGCACATTATCCCCGTGTCTGTGTGGGTTTCTTCCGGCTGCTCCGGTTTCCTCCCACAGTCCAAGAATGTGCAGGTGAGATGGATTGGCCATGCTAAATTGCCCCATAGTGTCCCAGGATGTGTAGGTTAGGGGGATTAGTGGGGTAAATATGTGGGGTTACGGGGATAGGGCCGAGGTAAAATGCTCTGTCAGAGAGTTGGTACGGACTCGATCGGCCAAATGACTTCCTTCTTCACTGTTAGGCTTCTGTGATCTTCATTTAAAAAAACTAATTCGCAGGATCCAGGTGTCCCTGGCATTCATTGCGCATTCATAATTACCCTCGAAAAGGTGCTGATGGTCCATCTTCTTAAATACAACCGAGTCTCTCGCTTGGCCATCTCAGAGGGGCAGTTAAGATTACAACCATATTGCTGTCAGCCTGGAGTTACATGTAGGCCAGACCAGGTAAGGACAACAGATTTCCTTCCCTAAAAGACATGAGTGAACCAGATGGGTTTTTACAACAATCCACCAGTTTAAAGCTCTGTTACTGATACTAGCTTTTAATTGCAGATTTAATGTATTAATTGATTTTTATTTTGCCAACTGTCGCAGTGGGATTTGAACTCTGGTCTTCAGATGATTCTCCCAGGAGTTTAGAAAAGTGAGGGGCGGCCTTTTTCAAACATAGAAGATTCTGAATTGAATACAGGAGTTGGGACGTCCTGTTGAAGTTGTGCAAGACATTGGTAAGGCCACACTTGGAATACTGTGTACAGTTCTGGTCGCCCTATTATAGAAAGGATATTATTAAACGAGAAAGAGTGCAGAAAAGATTTACTCGGATGCTACCGGGACTTGATGGTTTGAGTTATAAGGAGAGGCTGGATAGACTGGGACTTTTTTCTCTGGAACGTAGAAGGCTGAGGGGTGATCTTATAGAGGTCTATAAAATAATGAGGGGCACAGATCAGCGAGATAGTCAATATCTTTTCCCAAAGGTCGGGGAGTCTAAAACTAGAGGGCATAGGTTCAAGGTGAGAGAGGAGAGATACAAAAGTGTCCAGAGAGCCAATTCTTTCATACAGAGGATGGTGAGTGTCTGGAAGAATCTGCCAGAGGTAGTAGTAGAGGCGAGTACAATTTTGTCTTTTAAAAAGCATTTCGACAGTTACATGGGTAAGATGGGTATAGAGGGACATGGACCAAATGCTTGGGATTGGGATTAGTTTAGGGGTTTAAAAAAAAGGGCGGCATGGACAAGTTGGGCTGAAGGGCCTGTTTCCATGCTGTAAACCTCTATGACTCTGTTCTGAGGGCGTTTCACAGTAAGGAGTCCAACAACACCAGGTTAAAGTCCAACAGGTTTATTTGGTTGCAAACGCCACTAGCTTTCGGAGCACTGCTCCTTCGTCAGGTGAGTGGGAGGTCTGCTCACAAACAGCAAACAGGGCATATAAAGACACAAACTCAATTTACATGTCTTTATATGCCCTGTTTGCTGTTTGTGAGCAGATCTCCCACTCACCTGACGAAGGAGCAGCGCTCCGAAAGCTCGTGGCGTTTGCTACCAAATAAACTTGTTGGACTTTAACCTGGTGTTGTTAGACTCCTTACTGTGTTTACCCCAGTCCAACGCCGGCATCTCCACATCCTGAGGGAGTTTGACAGGGTGGATGGTGAGATGTTTTCACTAGTGGGAGAGTCTTAAACAAGGAGACAAAGCTATAAGATAATGGGCCGGTCATTTAAAACTGAGATGCGTAGGAATTTCTTCTCGCAGAGGGTGGTGAATCTCTGGAATTCTCTGCCCAAAGGGTGCTGGAGATCATTAGGAATAGTGACGACCAGAATTGAACACTATATTCCAAGTGCGGCCTAAGTAAAGTTGTATAATGGTGGAATACTCTCCATTTAATGCCGATCCAATAACACTCAAGAAGCTCAACCCCATCCAGGACAAAGCAGTTTGCTTGACTGGCTCTCGATCCACCACCTTAAAGGTTCACTCACTGAAGCAGTAACTCCCACTGGAAGCAGTGTGCACCGTTTACAAGATGCACTGTAGCAATTCACCACGGCTACTTCAACAGCACCTTCCAAACCTGTAGCCCAGTCTGTGACCAGGACACCAGCTCAGGACAAAGAGCTTCATTGGCGGTGTAGCAGCAGACATGCTTCCTGCATGACATGACATTATTGTGTTTTTCTATTGAGATTTCGGCACTAATAAAACCTCCCACCTCTTGCCCGTGGTTGCTGCTGGTAAGCAGATACAAAGAGATGTGCTGTAAATCTCCAACAGATCGGGAGCCAAATATCTCACATGAGTCAAGTCAGATCATGTCATTATTCCAGTTGTGCAAATTACCCTCACTGTAAACCCCAGTTAAAAGATATTTATGTTGTGTCTTCCTGGCCTGAACTGTCTCGATCCTTCAGAGTTCTCCACATATAAAAGTAGCTTTTGATCAGCGCCCAAACTGTTGAACTCTTGCAGAGAAATTGGAACGCTATCTTGTAAAAAAAAATTGAACTAAATTAGCTATGCAACATTTGGTAAAGGACTAAGATTCATTATTAGCTTTACAATCATCAAAATGATGGCTACTTTGGCTTAGTGTGTAAAAGACAACCCGAGGACAGTTAGCAAACACCAAATTAAACCTGGTACTGCAGGAAAAAAGATGTTTCTAAATTCCAGAACTGGCAGAATGCATCATATCAGCTCTTGCAGAATGGATACACTCATTGCAATCCTGGTGTTCTTATTACAGCTTGCCCGAGGAAACATTAAAATGCAAACCTAATTACACAGAGCTGTGGCCCAGCAATGTTACAATAAATGATGAAAGGATAATATAGTACATTTGCATTGATTATTCATTGTATAATTTATGGAAAATTTCCTCGGAGGCACAAATCAGTGGGAAATCACGCACAGGATAAAGAGACAGCTGCCTGTGGTGGTACATGATTCAGGGTGATTGATATTTAATAGTTCATTGATGGTCTAAGTATTCAAAGAAAAAAGAATTAAAGCATTTTGGTGAATTCAATTACATATTTGAGCAAACCGAGGCTGGTGCAGGGATCACGATGTACCTGTGTCTGGACAACGGTGAAGCATGCAGTCCAGCTTTAAATACGATGCTGACTTAGTGTCAGCTCAGCGGGGGACCCAGGTTCACATGAGGTTAGTTCCAATTAAAGCTAACTCGCACTCCTGAAAGGGGAGTTACATTCCAGCTTCAGCTGTCTGTCGAGAGCTGTTAGGACCCTGGACCGCGAACCCCAAGATATATTGTGAAGCCAGACTGGACCCCAATAATTTTTCTATTTTGGCACAAATGTGAAGAAAGGATGTTTCACTCCAGGAGTGATTACACTGACAAATTATGGATCTTTTATCAAAACAAACATTATTTATAGCACAGTTTAAATATACGGCTAATAAATGAGCAGTCTTGACTGTTGAACAACAGTTAAAAAAATGAAAATAAACAACTCTAATTTCTAACTTATCTATATTTCAGTTCCAATTCAGCTACAGTCATCTTAGACTCAAATGACACTTTAAATACAGTTAGCAAACCCAGGCATACTTGCTATAAATTGTGTTAACTCTCTTGAAGCTTTCAGAGAGGTTTTGATTTTTAGAGCAGCTTGCAGACTTATGTCTCCAAACACCCCTAGCCAGAAACTGAACAGAAAATTGTTTCTCTGCTACAGACCAAGCTCCTCCCATGAACCACATTATCACATTACCCTGTAAACCTAAACAAAAATCCCAGTTTCCATTCTTTTAATCATACAAACCCCAGGGAAACTTTTCTTTTGTAAACAAGAGTCCATTAGCTTGATCCTTAGTAAGCACTGTGGGGACAATTCTTCCACCCAGCCATGCTAATTTTCAAGCACAGTGGGGTGGGAGAGTCTCGAGGCCTGGCATGCGCGGGATTCGTACATGTGTTCCCGCAGCGCGTGCATCTCCCAGTGCCAGATTTCTGATGCCGTCAGGTCTGTGCTGGAAGCCGGCGGGAAGACCAGGTAAAGAATTTTAATCTGTTTTTAATATAATTCAAATGTAATTAGCGAGCCAGGGACTGAATTCTCTGGGTCTGATAGCCTCTTCCATCCTGCCAGAGTGTTTCACTCTAGCTGGGTTTACGATAGGTCCCCCCTTTCGGGGAACTATCGGGACGCCCCTGCTGGAGTGAAGGGGGACTAATTGGGACCCACCAGGAGTCTGTCAGTGGGGGATGGTGCCCCCTTGTCATGGGCACCCTGGCAGTGCCAGTCTGTGCCAGTTGGCACTGCCCAAGGGGTAAAGGGCCAATACCCAGGAGGCATGCTGGCACTGCCCACGAGGCATGAGACAGTGCCAAGGGGGCAGGGCCTATTGGGGGCAGGGCAACCATTGGGAGTGGGGGGTTCAACTGCCACTGTGCAGTCGGGATTGGTCGGGGCAGGAGGGAGGCCAGCGATCAGGGTGGATGTAGGGGGACGGCTGGGGGGTGGGGGGGCGGTTGAGGTCTGCCGTCTTGGGTAGAGCAGGTGCCATACCAAGCTGTGATACAACCAGAAAGAATGCTTTCTATGGTGCATCTGTAAAGGTTGATGAGAGTCGTAGCTGACATGCCAAATTTCCTTCGTCTCCTGAGAAAGTAGAGGCGTTGGTGGGCTTCCTTAACTATAGTGTCAGCATGGAGGGACCAGGACAGGTTGTTGGTGATCTGGACACCTAAAAACATGAAGCTCTCGACCCTTTCTGCTTCATCCCCTTTGATGTAGACAGGGGCATGTTCTCCTTTATGCTTCCTGAAGTCGATGACTATTTCTTTCATTTTGCTGACATTGAAGGAGAGATTATTGTTGCTGCACCAGTTCACCAGATTCTCTATCTCATTATTATTTGAGACCTGATCCACAACGGTGGTGTCGTCAGCAAACTTGAAAATCGAGTTTGAGGGGAATTTGGCCACACAGTCACAATCACTTTAATACTTCCCAGTTTGTTCCCACATATAGCTCTATGTGATTGTAATAACTCTCTCAGATCATTTTGATTTTTCTCTTGAAGGTAACTCAGTAATTTTTCCCAATTTTGAATTACTTCCTCATGATCTGAGGATTGTCAAATTTAGGATCATTGAGATTTATTTTTTCACTGAGTTGTAACGCCTTCTACTTTGCTTCCCTATCAAAATAGCATTTGAGCATATTTACATGACACACTCTAAGTTTTCCTTCTATCTGGCGTTCTTATTGAATAATTCACCTCACTTAATTTTCTTTTGATAAGGCCTTGCTTTTAATCGTTCACTTACCATTAATACTTTCTCCCCATTAGCAAAACTACAAAACACTGTTATCTTATCCACTTCTTTTTTCATCCCATGCTGTACCACTTTTAAATGTTGTGTAGCCAACTCACCAACCCTAGTTAATCTCTCCCTAAATTTTGACAAGTAGTTCAACAATGTAGTTAAGAACACTGACTGATCAAGTTATGTGGTCCCCTTACCTCATGACCAAACATCAATTCGAATGGACTGAATTTGTTTGATTTGTTAGGTGCATCCCTAATTGCAAAATGTATAAATGGAATTCCTTCATCCCAATCCTCTGGATAATCTTGACAATCAGCCCTCAACATTGTCTTTAAAGTTTGATGCCACCTCTCTAACACTCCCTGCAATTCTGGACGGTCCACAGTTGATTTAAATTGCTTTACTCCTAAGCTATCCGTAACTTCCTTGAATAACTTTGATGTAAAATTGGATCCTTGATCTCGCTGAATTTATGTGGGAAGTCTGTCTCTGGTTAAAAAAAAAGTAACTCCTCTCCAATCCTCTTAGCTACAATATTATGTAACGGAATGGCCTCTGGAAACCCTAGTAGACACATCCATTATAGTCAATAGATACTGATTCCCACTTTTCATTTTAGGGAGGGGTCCCACACAATCAATTAGGACCCTAATATACCGTTATGGATATTAAGGGTGCATCACCACTTGAGGTTTTCCTATCACCTGACATGTGACATAAACGGCAAATTTCTATACATCTTTACGCAGTCTGGGCCAATAAAAATGTTTTTGTATTTCTGCTCGAGTTTTCCTTACCCCTAAACGACCTCTGACTGGAACCTCATGTGCTCCCCACAATACCTCCTTTCTTGTTTTTCTTCTGCCAGGGCTATTCTTTATTCCTCTTTCTTTCTGCTGCAGTTGCCTCTCTCTCTCTTTCTTTTGCTTTTAATTTGAATTCAAGCTGCCTCAATTCCTTTTCTTGTTACATTTCTTTCAGTTCCTTCTTTTGTTGCAACTTTTTCATTTGTGATTGAAATCTAGATTCAGGTTGTGGCTAATTTAAATGCTGAGCTTTCGCTGGAATTATCTCTGCCCTCCTCACCTCTTCAGTCACTGTCACCTTCAGCTGGTTCGCCAAATCCAAAAGCTTTTGTTTTAACCACCTTTTGTGAACAACTCTGAGTGGCTTCTTCATCGAGGTAATCTTTAGCCACTGAAAGAGCCATTTTTCTACAAGGCATTTAAACTAACCGAATGCAGCACCTTAAAAAAAACCACCAATACCTCAACACCCACTGTCTTATAGCTTTAAATCCTGGAAAAGAGCTGTTAGTTTTTGTTAGGGTAATTTTCAGAAAGACGATTTGCACAGACGAAGGGTTACCTGGCTCCTTGTGAAAACATGACATCTCTTCTCCTTTCAACCTCCTGGAGTAGGACTCGGAGAATCTGGGAGGCCTGCCTCTGGACAGTTTCATTGTTTTTAAATTCTTTCATGGGATGTGGACATCACTGGCAAGGCCAGTATTTGTTCCCCATCCCTAACTGCCCTTGAACTGAGTGACAGACAACATTTGACTCCAGGTGGGCCTGGAGTCACGTGTAGGCCTGATTGGGTAAGGATGATAGATTTCCTTCCCTAGAGGATATGAATGAACCAGATTGTTTCATGGGGCATCCCACGCACAATGGGTGTGGTGGCGGATGGGAGAAGATATTCCAACAGGAGAAAAAAAGTTGGAAAATTGCTGGTGTGACATCATGTTTAAATTCTCCCAATGACGATTAATGGCAGTCACTCTTCCCACTGGCAAGTGGTGTGAACACCATTAGCATTAGTTTGCATATTATGAATACTAATTAAAACAGCTGCCCACCAGCATCCCATCAGGCCTTCCAACCTTGCGTCATGTCAATGGGAAATTATGTTAGAGCAGACTGCAATTAACTGAATAGAGTCACTATGGCCCAGAATGAGCCCATGTGACCCTAAATAACATGTCAGCCTTGCGTCAGTGGTAACACACTGACCTCCATCCAAATGTCATGGCTTCAACCTCCAGGGCAGTGCTGGGGGAATGCTGCACTGTTGGAGGCACCATTGTTTGGATGTTTCTTTGAACGGAGGTGCCACTGCCTTCTCAGGTGGACGTAAGAGATCAGGTGGAACTCATCGAAGGAGAGGGGAGTCCTGGCCAATAGTTATCCCTCAGGGGTGGCACGGTGTCACAGTGGTTAGCACTGCTGCCTCACAACGCCAGGGATCTGGGTTCAATTCTGGCCTCGAGTCACTGTCTGTTTGCACATTCTCCCCGGGTCAGCATGGGTTTCCTCCAGGTGTTCCGGTTTCCTCCTACAGTCCAAAGATGTGCGGGTTAGGTGGATTGGCCATGCTAAATTGACTCTAGTGGGGGACTAGCAGGGTAAATATGTGGGGTTACGGGAATAGGGCCTGGGTGGGATTGTGGTCAATGCAGACATGATGGGCCGAATGGCCTCCTTCTGCACTGTTGGGATTCTATGATAAGCCGATATCAGATAATCAGGTTTTTTAACACTTTGCATGTTGTGGAAGTTTGCTGTATGAAAATTAGCTCCTGCCATCTTTCCCACATTACCACTGACTAGACTGAAAATCAACATTGTCAATCTCTTTCGGATATCCCAGAATCAGGAAAAGTCTAATCTGTTGCTATTTCTTTATAAAATGTCTTTGCACGTCTTGTCAAACATGTACATTATATCGTCCGATCAAAAGTCTGAGGTGGCTGCTGACAGGATATAAAGAAGTGGAGCTTTTTATCCAGAGGTGGCTTCGTCCCTGTGAATGAATCGATCCTGAATATTAGGTGGCATTTCCAGTTCCATTTTACAAAGCAGCAATGGAAAATGTTTCAGCTGTCTGCACCAGGCTGGCACTTTTCCTCAGATATTCGATGATTGCAGCAAAACAAGACTCAATGCCAAGAAGCACGCATTTCCAGCTTAGTTACTGACACCAGCCACCGCTTTTGGCACCACATCTGTCATTATGATCGGAACAAGTAAGATCGAATATGTAAACCGGCAGAAAACACACAGAAAGGGATCATTTGTTCTTCATAGTTTAAATTGAATAAAATTTGGTATTCAGGTGGAAACCTGAGATTGTCCGCTTTGAACGGCTTCAGGCGTCACGTTGTTTTAAGTGTTAATTTGAGTACAGTTATTTTGTTTTACTCTTCTCGTTTGCTCCCTTCCCCAATAACCTCCCAACCGCTGCACTCCCCCACCCTTCCCAATGGTCACCCCAACATACTTTTACCATTCCGCGATAATTACAAAAAGCCTTCATGGAAATCAGAAATGCTGAGACCATTACATTTACTTTGTGAACTCTTCTGTCCCCCTCTGACTGCCCTGATGTTTACAATTTTTAAAAAAAGTTTATTTTTTAGTCACAGGTCAGACTTACATTAACACTGCAATGAAGTTATTGTGAAATTCCCCTAGTCGCCACACTCCGGTGCC
Source organism: Mustelus asterias (assembly GCF_964213995.1). Lineage (NCBI taxonomy): Eukaryota > Metazoa > Chordata > Chondrichthyes > Carcharhiniformes > Triakidae > Mustelus > Mustelus asterias. The sequence goes on along the minus strand of NC_135809.1, from coordinate 136,181,545 downwards.
TGTTCGGGTCAATGTACCTAACCAGCGCATCTTTCAGAATGTGGAAGGAAACCAGAGTACTCGGAGGAAACAGAGAGAACATGCAAACTCCGCACAGACAGTGACCCAAGCCGGGAATTGAACCCAGGTCCCTGGCGCTGTGAGGCAGCAGTGCTTACCACTGTGCTACTGTACCAATCTTCTCGTCGCTAGCTCGGTGTGAAGAACAAACATTTACACTGTGCAAAAACATTGGCCGGAATTTTCCGATCTCCCGCTGCCAGCAAGAACGGATTATCTGGCATTCATCCAAATCTCCATTCACAGCAGCAGGACCGGAGAATCCAGTTAGGGGCGAGGTTGGTGAATTCCAGCCACGTTTAACATTAAGTCCTGCCAGGCTCACAATGAACCCTCGTATAGATGCAAGCATCGCCACACTTATATTGATTGGAGGTTACATAAGAAAACACAAAGTGATAGAACAGCAAATATCATTGTGGATTTACCAGAGCAGCTGGAGATCTCACAAATAGGATGCCAACAGTTATTTCTTTCAAATATAGAGTAACACACCGAGCAAAAGCATATTTCCCAGCCAAGTCTATTTTCCCTTGTTACAAATTGCTATATATGACAAATATATTATTCAGATATCATTCCAACATTGCAATTCAACAAGTAAGCTCACTTACTGCATTGAAGTCTAATTCACCAGGCAAGTTCTGTGAGCTGAAGGATCATGGATAAAATGAGAATCTGCAAAGAAAAATTAAACCAACATTAAGAAAAATCTCAACCCCTCTCCTGCCAAGTGGCACCCCCTAACTCTACTATTAACACAACCATACAATCCCATGCACAGATCTCATTTTCAGTAAGTCTGTCAAAATGACGATCCTCCAACATTTGCATTGCTGACATATTTCTCTGATATCCAACCAGAATGGGTCTGTGCTCCATGTATTATTGATGTTAGCAATGGCAAGAATGTCAGAGTACATGTGCATCTATTTTCTGCATCTGGAAGTGCCAACGCAAGTGACATAATTGAGATGTCTGATAATCTGTGAAAGCTGTTCAATTCTGGCGTTATTTCAGGACAATTATTGACATCTGTGACCATGTCCCCAAGGCTGGTGTTCCTTCTGGTTGGACTCAGTCATCCCACGTACGGCAGTGTTAAGTTAATTAACTGCATACTTCTTTGGTCCTTTCTGACACATTTCCTTGCTAATGGAAGTTGTGAACAGAAGTAGTTGCCAGGACAAACTGGGTTTGAAGTTGTCTGTAACACGGTGAGGCAGTGGGGAGGGGGTGGGGGAGAGAATGCAACATTTAACACGTGCCATTCCATGGAGCGACCGGATTAAAATGCACCATACCTGACATGGAATATGTATGGTATGGAATATGGAGGAACAACTTCTGGCAGAGGGCGGTGAATTTGTGGAACTCGCTGTCCCATAGCACGGTGGAGTCTGAATCATTAAATGGTTTCAAGAAGGATATAGATATATTTCTGATTTGAAAAATGGGTTAAAGGAATATGGGGAACAGATGGGGAGGTGGATTTGATTTGATTTGATTTAATGTTGATTTGATTTATTATTGTTACATGTATTAACATACAGTAAAAAGTATTGTTTCTTGCACGCCATACAGACAAAGCACACCGTTCGTAGAGGAGCAAATGAGACAGGGCAGAATGTAGTGTTACAGTCATAGCTAGGGAGTAAAGCAGGAAGAGGTCAGCCATGATCTGATTGAATGGCGGAGCAGGCTCGAAGGGCTGAATTACTTACTTCTGCTCCTAATTCCTATGTTCCTATGTAACCATAGAATCGTAGAATCCTACACTACAGAAGGAGGCCATTTGGCCCATCGAGTCTGCACTGACCACAATCCTACTCAGACCCTCTCCCCACAACTCTATGTATTTACACCAGCTAGTCCCCCTGACACTAAGGGGCAATTTAAGCATGGCCAATCAACCTAACTCGCACATCTTTGGACTGTGGGAGGAAACCAGAGCACCCGGAGGAAACCCATGGAGACACGGGGAGAATGTGCAAACTCCACAAAGGCAGTCACCCGAGGTCGGAATTGAACCCGGGTCCTGGCGTTGTCAGGCAGCAGTGCTAACCACTGTGCCACCGTGCTGTAACATCTTCTCTGTGTTCACAGTGATGTAACTAAAAGCTATCAAAAACAGCCCTTAACGATCTGCCAGCAATATGTAAAATAAAATTGCATTTTATATTTAAAAGTTAGTTTGTTATTGGACAAATCCAATTTTACAAGTGGAACATTTGGTGACCAAGGTTCTTGTGACAAAATTTGAGCAATGCGCATTTTCAAGATATTCCTGAATGACAGATTGTCCAGGAGTAAGCGACAGATGTGCATGACTACACATGATGCAGCCCCGCGCGCTCCCACAAGCCTAAAACTAAGAACTGGCGACATGAACATCTGTCATGTATTTGTGGATCGTGCATGGCCTTTCATTATACATGCACACAACTCACTCAGATGGACCAAACCAACACAGAAGATCAAAGATTTTCAAACAGAAGTTACGTGCAGTGCAAATTGAGGTTTAAAAATAACAGAGTTGGATGTACGCCCCACACACACACAACACTGGCCACGTCCCTCCCCCTTCTGGATTAATCAGCAAACAAGTTTCTGTCAACCACTGCCGGATTTCATGGGAAGTTTTACGTTTATAATTCTTCCACATGAGTTTGAGTGCAGACTCGAACCGTAGATTCAGGGGTTGTAGGGCAGGGGGGGCGGGGGGGGGGGGGGGGGGGGGGGGGGGCGGTTGAGATAATCAATACTGAGGACGGCTGCAACTCAAATTGCTAATTAAATCCATGGTAGAAACTCCATCCACACGTGTATGAGAATAAGTGAAGTCAGTTATTCTGACAGTTAAAAAACCATGACGTGGAGATGCCGGCGTTGGACTGGGGTAAACACAGTAAGAAGTTTAACAACACCAGGTTAAAGTCCAACAGGTTTATTTGGACTTTAACCTGGTGTTGTTAAACTTCTTACTGAGTTAAAAAACCAACAGATCTCATAGAATTCCAACAGTACAGAAGGAGGCCATTTGGCACATCGAGTCTGGATCAACCACAATCTCACCCAGGCCCTATTCCCATAATCTACATTTACCCTAGCTAATCCCTTTGATATTAGGGTTAATTTAGCATGACCAATCAACCTAACTTGCACATCTTCAGAGTGTGGGAGGAAACCGGACCATCCGGCGGAAACCCACGTTGACACAGGGAGAACGTGCAAACTCCGCACTGGCAGTGATCCGAGGTCGGAATTGAACCTGGGTCCCTGGCGCTGTGAGGCAGCAGTGCTAATCACTGTGCCATCGTGCCGCCCATACTTTGGTTTTATTTTCTTGCAAAAAAATGGCTATCGAAATGTTAAAAAAATTGATTCCAAAAACCAGTGCAGACACAGAAAGAAATAATTATGAGCAATTCTGAGGTTTTCCACACAGATTTGGGCTGGAAATTAAATTTAGCCAATTTGGCACTAAAGAAAATGAGGAATTAATTTGTGTAAATTGTTCAAAAGTGATTTTAATATCTCTATAGGGACTGACGTATTTATATTCCAATTGGTAAAAAAGTGATTGGGAACATCAGCTTAAATTGGCTATAGTTCTGAGGTGACGCAAGTGGAGTAAATTAAGAAAGCAGAATGAAATCTGACCTGAATAGCATTAGAAATCACCCAGCTATTAATTATAACGTGGATTAATCAGGACATTTGATGCCAGATGTAGATGTAGAGGTTCATGCACAAGCACATGCCATCCAGCAGTGAGGAAACTTCAGTTGCAAGCAATCAAAGAATTAACTTCACAAAGTAAATCACAGGAAAAAGGTTAATAAAGAAACTTCATTACATCAACACTCAGGCCACTCCTTGGGACACACAAGCTCCCCACAATCCCCGTTTGCTTTCTATTTATACTGGGTCAACTAGTCATCTGACCACCACATCACTTTGCCATTGGCTACATAAGAACATAAGAAATAGGAGCAGGAGTAGGCCATCTAGTCCCTCGAGCCTGCCCCGCCATTCAATAAGATCATGGCTGATCTGAACTGGATCAGTTTCACTTACCCGCCTGATCCCTATAACCCCTAATTCCCTTACCGATCTGGAATCCATCTATCCGTGATTTAAACATATTCAACGAGGTAGCCTCCAACACTTCAGTGGGCAGAGAATTCCAGAGATTCACCACCCTCTGAGAGAAGAAGTTCCTCCTCAACTCTGTCCTAAACTGACCCCCCTTTATTTTGAGGCTGTGCCCTCTAGTTCTAGTTTCCTTTCTAAGTGGGAAGAATCTCTCCATCTCTACCCTATCCAGCCCCTTCATTATCTTATAGGTCTCTATAAGATCCCCCCTCAGCCTTCTAAATTCCAACGAATACAAACCCAATCTGCTCAGTCTCTCCTCATAATCAACACCCCTCATCTCTGGTATCAACCTGGTGAACCTTCTCTGCACTCCCTCCAAGGCCAATATATCCTTCTGCAAATAAGGGGACCAATACTGCACACAGTATTCCAGCTGTGGCCTCACCAACACCCTGTACAGATGCAGCAAGACATCACTGCTTTTAAATTCTATCCCCCTTGCGATATAGGCCAACATCCCATTTGCCTTCTTGATCACCTGTTGCACCTGCAGACTGAGTTTTTGCGTCTCATTCACAAGGACCCCCAGGTCCCTTTGCACAGTAGCATGTTGTAATTTCTTTCCATTTAGATAATAATCCAATTTGCTATTATTTCTTCCAAAGTAAATAACCTCGCATTTGTTAACGTTATACTCCATCTGCCAGATCCTCGCCCACTCACTCAGCCTGTCCAAATCTCTCTGCAGACCTTCTACACCCTTGTCACACTCTAGCTGGCCATGTCCATGGCTGTAAAGGTACAGATGGCAAAGCTACAATATTTTTGAATGTTTTCTCTCCAGGTCCCGGAGTTTGATCCCCAATTTCTGAAGACTCCAAGTAAATCCTGGAGGGTTCACAACCCCACACCACTGCCTGATTAACAGCTGGATTAACAGGAACAGCCAGGATATAGACAGCAACAAAAGACATCCCTAGTCACTCCACATATGCACCAAAAGACACATAGTCATGCACAAGGACCCCCAGGTCCCTTTGCACAGCAGCATGTTGTAATTTCTTTCCATTTAGATAATAATCCAATTTGCTATTATTTCTTCCAAAGTGAATAACCTCGCATTTGTTAATGTTATATTCCATCTGCCAGATCCTCGCCCACTCACTCAGCCTGTCCAAATCTCTCTGCAGACCTTCCACGCCCTCCACATGATTCACTTTTCCACTTATCTTTGTGTCGTCTGCAAACTTTGTTACCCTACACTCAGTCCCCTCCTCCAGATCGTCTATATAAATGGTAAATAGTTGAGGCCCCAGTACCGATCCCTGCGGCACGCCACGAGTTACCATCCGCCAACCAGAAAAGCACCCATTTATTCCGACTCTCTGCTTCCTGTCGGATAGCCAATCCCCAATCCACGCTAACGCCCTACCCCCAACTCCGTGTGACCCCAATCTTCTTCAGCAACCTTTTGTGAGGCACCTTATCAAACACCTTTTGGAAATCCAAAAATACCGCATCCACCGGTTCCCCTCCGTCAACCGCACTAGTCACATCTTCATAAAAATCCAACAAGTTCGTCAAGCACGACTTTCCCCTCATGAATCCATGCTGCGTCTGCTTAATCGAACCATTCTTATCCAGATGGCCTGCTATTTCTTCTTTAATGATGGATTCCAGCATTTTCCCAACAGGCGTTAAGCTAACCGGCCTGTAGTTACCCACCTTTTGTCTATTTCCTTTTTTAAACAGCGGCGTAACATTAGCCGTTTTCCAATCCGCCGGCACTACCCCAGAATCCAACAAATTTTGATAAATAACCACTAACTCATCCGCTATTACCTCTGACATTTCTTTCAGTACCCTGGGATGCATTCCATCCGGGCCCGGGGACTTGTCCACCTTCAGTCCCGTTAGTCTACCAAGCACTGCCTCCCTGGTAACATTAATTGTATTGAGTACCTCTCCTCCTACCAACCCTCTATCGTTAATATTCGGTAAACTATTTGTGTCTTCCACCGTGAAGACCGACACAAAAAACGTATTTAAAGTTTCAGCCATTTCCTCATTTCCCACTATTAAATCCCCCCTCTCGTCCTCCAAGGGTCCAACATTCACTCTTGCCACTCTATTCCTTTTTATATATTTGTGAAAGCTTTTACTATCATTTTTTATATTTAGAGCTAGCCTAGCTTCATAACCTATCTTTCCTTTCTTTATCGCTTTCTTAGTCGTTCTTTGTTGTTTCTTCAAGTTTTCCCAATCTTCCGATTCTCCACTATTTTTGGCCACTCTGTACGCATCGGTCTTTAATTTAATACTCTCCTTAATTTACTTAGTTATCCACAGCCGGTCATCCCTTTTCTTACAGTCCTTCTTTATCACCAGAATATATTGTTGCTGAGTACTGAAAAGGATCTCCTTAAAAATCCTCCACTGTTCCTCAGCTGTCGTACCAGTCTGCTCTCCCAGTCCACCTTAGCCAATTCAGCCCTCATCCTATCGTACTCCCCTCTGTTCAAACAGAGGACAGTGGTATGGGACCTACTTTCTCTTCTTCCATTTGTATCAGAAATTCGACCATATTGTGATCACTTGACCCAAGAGGGTCCTTCACAAGAACATCCTTAATTCTACCTACCTCGTTACACATTACCAGATCTAAGATAACTCGTTCCCTCGTCGGTTCTGTAACATACTGTTCAAGGTAACTATCCCGACAGCAGTCTAAGAACTCTTCCTCCATCCCACCCCTTCCAACTTGACTCAGCCAATTAATATGGATGTTGAAGTCCCCCATGATTATTGCCGTTCCGTTTTTGCACGCATCCATTATTTGCTTGTTTATAGCCCTCCCCACCTCAACATTATTATTTGGGGGCCTATAGACCACGCCTACTAGTGTCTTTCTCCCCCTACTATTCCTTATCTCTACCCATAACGATTCCACGTTTTGTTCCTCAGAGTCTATGTCATCCCTCACTACTACCCTGATATTATCTTTTATTAACAGAGCTACCCCACCATCTTTTCCTTCCTGTCTATTCTTCCTAAATGCCTGATACCCCTGGATATTCATCGCCCAGTCCTGGTCTCCGTGCAGCCACGTTTCTGTAATGGCCACTAGATCATACCCATTCATTCTGATTTGCACCATCAACTCATTAACTTTGTTCCGAATGCTTCTTGCATTCAGGCAAAGTGTCTTTATTCCAGCTTTTATCTGGACCCGATTTGATGAAACGCTATCAACCTCTCCCTCGCCCTCTACTCCTTTAACTACTTGAATGCCCTCATTCACTTGCACTTGCTCCCTCTCCTCTACCATTGAATTCATAATTCCTCTTACCTCTGCACCCTCCCCCCCATAAATTAGTTTAAAGCCCTATCTACAGCCCTAGTGATATGATTCACTCGGACTCTGGTCCCAGCACGGTTCAAACGGAGACCATCCCATCTATACAGGTCCCATCTGCCCAAATACTGGTGCCAATGCCCCATGAATTCGAACCCATTCCTCCCACACCAATCCTTGAGCCACGCATTCGTCTCCTTAATCCTATTAACCCTGCGCCAATTTGCACGTGGCTCAGGTAGTAATCCAGAGATTACCACCTTGTTGGTTCTGCTTTTTAATTTGTCCCCTAGCTCTTCGTACTCCCTCTGCAGATCCTTAGTTCCTGTTTTGTCTATGTCATTGGCACCTACATGGACCACGACAACTGGATTTTCACCCTCCCACTCCAGATTCCTCTGCAGCCCAGATGATACATCCTGGACCCGAGCACCAGGCAGGCAACACAACCGACAGTATTGCTTCTCCTGTTCACAGAGAACAGTGTCTGTGCCCTTAACTACACTCTCCCCAATTACTACTACATTTCTCTTTGATTTCTCCGTTGCAGCAGCACCCTGCACCCTGGTACTGCCGACAGTTTGCTCGTCCTTCTCGCAGTCATTTTTCCCATCTACACTGGTGGCAAGAACCTCAACTCTGTTGCACAGATTTAAGGGCTGAGGTTCTTGGGACTTTACCTCCCGCAAACTACTTCCCTTCTTCCCTCCTCTGCCCGCCTACTTCCCCCCACTGCCCGCCTCACCCGCAGCCACTCCCTGTTGTCTCTGACCCCCAGCTAAGTTAGTCAGTCTAAGGGGCGTGACTTTCTCTTTATACACATTATCCAGATAGCTCTCCCCTTCCCTAATAAGCCTCAGTGTCTGTAGCTCAGAGTCCAGTTCATCTACCTTGAGCTGGAGATCCTCCAGCAACCAGCACTTACTGCAGACATGGTCCCTGAGATCCACCTTGGGGTCCACTTGCTCCCACATCATGCAGAAACAGCACATTACATATCCCTCCATACCAATTTACCTTGTATAAGTTGGTGTAATTTAAAAGTGAAACCCTACCCTGCCTCTGCCTGTCCTCGCCGAAGCCCTGTGAGCCAAAGCCAGTTCACACTCTACTCCCCACTCACTCGCTGTGAGCCAAAGCCAGTTCACACTCTACTCCCCACTCACTCGCTGTGAGCCAAAGCCAGTTCACACTCTACTCCTCACTCACTCGCTGTGAGCCAAAGCCAGTTCACACTCTACTCCCCACTCACTCCCTGTGAGCCAAAGCCAGTTCACACTCTACTCCCCACTCACTCACTCTGCTGCCCACTCCCGATGCTGCCCGCTGCACAGAGTGACTTTTATACTAAAAAAACACAATCTCCCAGAATCCCCTGCGGCCTACTCCCACTTCCCTTAGTTTAAACCCTTGAAAAAAGCCCGCGAAGAAACGGATTAAATAAATAAATCACAGCACTTTACTCACCCTCAGCACTGCTGCTGAGAATCTCTCCCTCTGTCCTGCTCCAGTCGAACAAATGAGCTACATTGTCTACCGGGTCAGCATGTTAAAATGGTTTAACAGATTCCAATGTTATCATTGGTTACAAGCACACACCCACATATATGGCTGGAATTTGACTCCTGAGACAGGTAGTTCAAGGTGGGAAATGTCCAGACACTGGAGTAGGACGAACAGGATGGACTGGGGCCTGCTGTCTCCCAGGTGCAGATTGGAGGTGATGACACAGAATGCTGAGTGCTGGAGCGGGCGAGTTAAAGGCCCGCTTTGTTTCTCTGGAACTTCATCCCAGTTGTTTATGTTTATATTAAGCCCTCTAGCCCTCAAACCTCACACCGAATCACCCCACCCACTCTCCTTGCCACCTTATGCCCCTCACCCATGCCTCAATGGTCACTCGTAGTCTCCATACCAACTTAATGCCTACTCATGACAACCAATATCCACTATCCTTTGCCCTTACACTCTCAATGCCATCAAGCCCAGCTTTCTCCATGGGCAGACCTCAGGCGCCATGTTGAGATAAAATGAAACAAAGATCCAAATTTCTATTATGACTTTCATTATAATCAAAAACAAAATACTCCTATTCTTGATAGCCCATTCAAAACTTTTAAAAATACTCAAGTATTTAATCCCTTATCAAAACAAACATACCTGTATTCATCACCTCAAATCAAAGACAACTAATCTTTTAACAACCTCGTTTAGCTGTCAATCAAACTGCGAACTTACAACCTTCCTGTAGGGATAATTTTAGGGTGTGAAAATCATCCAACTATTAATAATTGTAGAATGATATCTCCCTCGCACAAACAGTTGTCAACACAGACCAGCCCAGGCAGGTTTCCTTTGAATTTTTAAAAGGTTTGGGATTTAAAATCTTGACAGCTTGATAGTTCCACATACCTAAGGATATTTCCTTCACACAGCCAACTCAACTCAGCTCAATACCTTTCCTTAAATATCATTTTTTTCCTTTCACCTTCAATCCCATTGTCCTCAGCACCGGTTTGAAAATAACTTTTCCAAAATATAAAAATCCTTCATATTTTCCTCTTGCCTCCCATTTCAAGTAAAATTAAATTTAATAACATCCCCTTGTTTACTTATGAAACTTTTGGAAGTTATAAACATTTTACTCCCTCCCCACTTTTGAAATACAACAGCTGAAAAGCCAAGTCCCTGTCCATCTCATTATGCAAATTTCTAAACCCAACCTATTTACTTATAAATCCACTTCTCCGTGACCTTTTAATGCAAATGCATGCATTTTATCACCTTCACGCCTTTCATCTCTCAGCACTCTCCCAGGCTAGGGTGCTACTGGGACTTGATGGATTGAGTTATAAGGAGCGGCTGGATAGACTGGGACTTTTTTCTCTGGCGTGTAGGAGGCTGAGGGGTGATCTGATAGAGGTCTATAAAATAATGAGGGGCATAGATCAGCTAGATAGTCACTATCCCAAAGGTAGGGGAGTCTAAAACTAGAGGGCATAGGTTTAAGGCGAGAGGGGAGAGATACAAAAATGTCCAGAGGGGCAATTCTTTCACACAGAGGGTGGTGAGTGTCTGGAACAAGCTGCCAGAGGTAGTAGTAGAGGCGGGTATAATTTTGTCTTTTAAAAAGCATTTAGATAGGTACATGGGTACGATGGGTATAGAGGGATTTGGGCCAAATGCGGGCAATTGGGATTAGCTTAGGGGTTTTAATAAAAAATGGCGGCATAGACAAACCTCTATGACTCTATAAGTTGTCTTTATTCACCTTTTCCCAGCTTAATTAAATCACTTACACACCTGCACACACACACACACGCACACACACACACACACACGCACACACACACACACACACACACGCACACACACACGCACACACACACAGCCCTCTTTACAGAGTAACACAATATTCCTCAAAAATATTTTAAAAAATAATCCTCACACAGCATATATGAGGTGGAGATGCCGATATATAGTTTAGGTAATGTACAGCACTAAGCAAGTGTCAGCTGTTCTCTCCCCAGTGACTTCAAGTGGATGGTATCAATCTATTCTGAGTGGTTATAAGTCCATATCTTAACTCTATCCATTAGCTGTGTCACTAAATTGACAGTCTCACTCAAAGAAGCCCCAAGGACAATTGATCTGAGAACTGGGCAAAAAAATCACACAGGTACAGCCGCAAGTGATGTTCAGAGGTTGACATCAAAGCACATTATTCAAGCACAGATGGTTTCACTCAAAACCTAATCCTCATCCTCTGAAAGTAATTCTCAAAGAGGATTTTCCAATCCTGGTATTACTTACCTGAAGAAGTTCAGAATTCAGCAAAAAAAAAAACGAGTTTAAAATCTGTTGCTCGGAAAGAAATAACTTTCCAGAAGATCTGCATGAAGACATAGCACATCCCCCTGTTTTATCTCTGCACTGCCAAACAAACTTAATTTTGATTAAGTGCTTAATAATACCAACAGAAAACCAATACTTCAAAATATTTATCATCTTTTAACTCCTGCAAATGCTGCTGGGAATCCTTATTTCTGTTAAATCGCCTTGCACAATGCGAAGGCAATTTGTTAACAACTTAGATGACAAGACCAATTAATTGTTTGGCAGGAGTTACTGCTGGAAAAATGATCAGGGAGGAGTATTTCATTTTTTCATTAAAAGAGATATGAGAAAGCTTAATTTAGAAAATGTAGTTGAAGAACTCTAGATACGATGGCAATGGTAACCATGATGTGGAGATGCCGGCGTTGGACTGGGGTGGGCACAGTAAGAAGTCTCACAACACCAGGTTAAAGTCCAACAGGTTTATTTGGAATCACGAGCTTTCAGAGCATTTCCCCTTCATCAGGGAGTGATCTTCAAATAAACCTGGTGTTGTGAGACTTCTTATAATGGTTATCATGTTACAATTATCTTTGTTGGCTTGGCTCAGTTGGAAGCACTTCTGTATTTGATTCAGACGGATATAGGTTTATGTCCTGTCAATGGTATATTTTAGGTATTCCAACAGGACCAAGCCTTTGGATAAGGTATTGAACTGGGGTCTGACTTGGCAATTCGATTTCAGGTGTGATTCAGTGAAAGTAGTGATGGATCCAGTTTAGCAAGTTGTGTTCACTGCTCACAATGTGGTTTCCCCTACACTGGGTTGAGCAAATACAGACTGGGCGATCGCTTCAGGGAATACCTCCCTTCAGTCTGCTCGTGTGAATCTGGGGCTCAGTTGCCTGTCCTGTAAATTCTTCACCTTTCTCCCACTCTGTCCTTCTTGTTTTTGACCTGTGGCAGTGTTACAACGTAACTCAAGGTAAGCTCAATGAGTAACTATTCACTGGGCACTTTGTGGCTTCAATGGACTCAACACTGGTTTCAACAATTTGGAATTGTAATCTCTTCCCCGATTTTGTTTCATTCCCTCACTCCCTTTGCTGGCTTGTTTTCTTCTTCTCTTGTTTCTTTCTGAATTACTTTTTGTTTGGACAGCTTCTGGCCTGTCATTCACACCTCCTCTGGGCCGATTTTTTCTTTCTTCACTTGTCCCATTTGTGCCATAAAACATTTTGGAGGTGATCTTACTAAAACATTTCCCGAAAGAGGGTGAAAATGGAAGTTTCAGATCTGATTTTTCAGTGAGGCCACAAGTCCACCCTGTTCAGGAAATAATGCAAAATCACTTTCTCACCAGCAAGGGAGAGGGCGGGGCCTAAGTTCACCAGAAAACCGATAGCTCACAGTAGAGAGCGCAATTGTGCATGCGCAGATCTCTCTGTTCTGTGCAACAGCACAGAAAGATCTATCAGTCACCATCCCTCCTGGAAAGCACCCATCTCTCCCCACCCCATGATTACTGGAATTCCTGGCTGATCAGCCCCCTATCCAATCCCAGTCGATTGCAACACCCCCCCCCCTGCCCCCCACAGTCGATTGCCCCCTCGTTATGGCCCAGCTGGATGAATCCTCCCCCACCAAGTGCAAACCCAATTTTTTGCCTCTCTTGTGACCTTACCAGCAGAACCCCACCTATCGACCGGTGGGGTGATAAGGTAAGATCACCCCCTTCATCTCTACTGCTCTGGCTGGGAACAAAGAAAAGTACAGCACAGGAACAGGCCCTTCGGCCCTCCAAGCCCGTGCCGAACATGATGCCCTGACTAAAAAAAACCTTCTGCCCTTACTCAGTCCATATCCCTCTATTCTCTCCCTGTTCATGTACCCATCCAGATGCCTCTTAAATGTTACTCATGTGCCTGCTTCCACCACCTCCTCTGGCAGCACGTTCCAGGCACCCAACACTTTCTGTGTGAAAAACCTCCCCCGCACATCTCCCTTAAACTTTCCCCCTCTCACCCTGAACCTGTGCCCCCTTGTAATTGACATTTCTACCCTGGGAAAAAGCTTCTGATTGTCCACCATGCCTGTGCCTCTCATAATTTTGTAGACCTCTATCAGGCCTCCCCTCAGCCTCCATCTTTCCAGTGGAAACAATCCTAGTTTATTCAACCTCTCCTCATAGCCAACACCCTCAACATCAGGCAACATCCTGGTGAACATTCTTTGCGCTCTCTCCAAAGCTTCCACATCCGTCTGATTATGTGGTGACCAGAACTGCACGCAATACTCCAAATGCAGCCTAACAAAGGTTTTATATAGCTGCAACATGATTTCCCAACTCCTGTACTCAGTGCCCTGGCTGATGAAGGCATGATGTGGAGATGTCGGCGTTGGACTGGGGTAAACACAGTAAGAAGTTTAACAACACCAGGTTAAAGTCCAACAGGTTTATTTGGTAGCAAAAGCCACACCTTGTGAAATGAAGGCAAGCATGCCATGTGCACATGCCATGGCACATGCCATGTGCCTTCTTAATCATCTTGGCCACTTGTGTTGCCACTTTTAGGGAACTGTGGACCTGCACGCCCAGATCCCTCTGTATGTTAGTAGGGAAAGACAAGGTAACCTAAGCAAGGTCAAGGTGCTCTCCGGAACCATTTAGAGAAAGGCATTTTCAGGATTTTTCTTATTGACATTGGATTTTTAATCTTTTTTTTTGCCTCTTCTGGGAGTTGGGAATATCTTATTGTGACAAGTATGTGGAGCTGGCTTGAATGGAACAGGGGGGTCTTTTCCTGCTCAATATCAAATGTTATCGCACAAAAGAGTTTGCACATTACTTTAAAAAACTCCAAGTTATAACTGCTCCTGTTTAAGAGTTTGAGGAGCGGTCCTGTTGTGCTCTTTCTTCAGACTGTTTCTCTTCAGAGCTCTATATCTGCCCTGCAACTATTTACCACAGGAACACAGGGCTGAACTTTACACAGGGGCAGGGGCTCCAGCCCACCAGAGTAAAGATCAGGGACGAGCCCGCCTAGCTCACCCCACAGGAACTCAACAACTGTCAGCCTGTTGGCTGGCTCGAGCTGAAACCTCCAAGAACCACCAGCCAATCAAACGGCTATCAGCTCTCTGGTTCCAACAGTGCCACCGGGAGCAGTGGCTGCCGCTGGGAGTGCAGCAATCGCAGAGGGAAGTGTGGAGCCCAGAACAAAGGTGAGTCTGTGATCTCATCGGGGCCATGCCATTGGGAGTGGACCAGGGACGGGAGTATGGGTGGGTGGGAGTGCCGTGTTGGGGGATGGAGGTGGGGGGAATGGGGGGGGATGCTGGGGATGCTTTTGTGCCTTGTTGGATGCAATGAATCTGAAAAGGATGCAACTCCACCACTGCGCCCCTCCCACCCCACCCCCTCCCATGCCTGGGCATGCTGTCATCCAGTGAAATGTGAAATTGGTGCTGACTTCCCTCCAAAAGTCCCAACAGCAGTGGGAGGAAACTCTTAATTGGTCATTTAAAAACTTAAATTGGCCAGTGGCAGGGTGCCACCCCCCCTGGCACTCGGACAATTGCAGCGGGGGTGGGTGCAGGCATGGGAAAGTTGCCACTGGGAACGGTGCCCCTGTCATAGTGCCCAATATGCCCTTCCTCTGCTTGAACCAAGAACATGAGAGACAAGAGCAGGAGACCGTACTGCCTGTTGAGCCTGCTCCAATATATGTATGCGATTGGTCTTCAAATTCACTTTCCCACCCCCACCTTTAGTTCCCTGAGAGACCAGAAATCTGTCTGTCTCAACCTTAAATGTATCCAACGATGGAGCATCCACAACTCTCTGAGGTAGAGAGTTACAAAGATTCACAACCTTTTGAGTGAAGTAGTTTCTCCTCTTCTCAGTCTGAAATGATCAGCCCCTTGTGCTGAGACTGTGCCCGTGTGTTATAGATGCCCCGACCTACAGAAACATTTTCTCAGCGTCTGCCCTATCAAACCCCTTCAGAATCTTGTATATTTCAATGAAACCTCAGGGGGCCATACATTTGTTTTCTTGTGGTATGACACTGAGGGAGCAATCTCCTGAAGCTCCGACACTGTGTAAGACAGGAATGGACAACTAGTTCCTCATGTGCTTGAAGCATAGTCCTCAGAACGCTCTGCTTTGATTCCATTTTAGTGCTTTTATAATTGAGAGAAAGGATACAGAGGCTGCAGTTTTGTTTTTCAATCCTGGAATCTTATTGACACAAAAGTGTAAAACAGAGGGGAGGTTGGAAACGTTGTCAGGCACATTTGATTCTTAAGCACTAAACCAGTTCAGAGTTCATCAGAAAGCTAACAGAGAATGACACTGCCACTACCATCAGATCAAACACTCTGTTACTCGCTTCTGGAGCAGAAAACAAGCCATATGTCATCACTTGGAACAGAGACACTGCTGAGGTTTATGAGATAAAAATTTGCTACCAGCAATTGTGTGTGTGTGTGTTTGTGAATGTGAGTGAGTGAGCATTCAATTCCCCTATTGGCTGAGCTTATTCATGAGGGCCCTGTCTTCTCAACCTTGCCCCTCGCCTGAGGTGTGGTGACCCTCAGGTTAAATCACCACCAGTCAGCTCTCCCCATCAAAGGGGAGAGCAGCCTACAGTCATCTGGGACTATGGTGGCTTTATTGTGTGCATGTGTGCGTTTAAACCTTCACAGGGTATGGCTAGGCCAGCATTTATTGCCCATTGGTGGTGAGCTGTTTTCTTGAACCAATGCAGCCCCTGAGGTGTAGATACACCCATAATGCTGTCTGTGTGGGGGGTGGGGCGGGGGGGGAAGTTCCAGGATTTTGACCCAGTGACAGTGTAGGAACAGTGATATATTTCTAAGTCAGGATGGTGAGGATGAGATCAAGAATGTTTTTTTTCCCTTTTGTTCCTTCCCTCACCACCCGCTGCAGAAGCAGTCTAACAGCTGTTCATTTAGGATCCAACCAGCTCAGTCTGTAATAGTTCACAAATTGATATAAATAAATGGGACAGATGCTTTGTAAGTCATTTGTCCATATCCTTAATGGCTTAATAGAGTGGGTACTAACTGTTTAGATTGTATTGAGGTTGCTATGTTTCACATTTTTAAAAAGAATAATATAACAGGCAACATGACAATTGGACCATTTAGTTTGACTATTAACAACTAAAGTACTCAAAGATACCTTTAAAGTTTCCTTTTATGGCAACTTGATTCACCTGAAAAGTTAACACAGCTTTTCCCTTCCCGACATACTGATTATATAAAGCAAGAAAAGGTTTGTATTTACATAGCGCTTTTCACAACTTGATGTCTCTGAGATTTACCGCCAATGAAGAACTTTAGAAGTATGATGATGCAGGAAATGCGGTAGCCAAGCTTCAAGCTGCAAATTTCCACAAACAGCAATATGATTCGTGAAACTCCGAAACATTAAGTTTCAATATGTAGCAGGAATTGGAATCACCATTTGCTAACACAGCTTGCAACCTCTGCGTATGAGCTGGCTGGGAACTGGCCTTACATACATAATTAGCTGTTTTCCATTCTTCAGGCCAGGGACCAGCCCTGCACACCTATGCAGAAATGAATGAAGCAGAGCAGGGATACCACGCAAAACTTCAGGTCAGGTGATCTGAACCAGAGCGTTGTTGTACTGAGTGCGTCCCAGAGAGCAGGACACAGGAGGGGGACGGGGAGGAGATCACACATCAGGTAAGGGACAGAAAGAGTTCCCAGGGGAAAGTCTCAGAGAAGGACAAAGACAGAGATCAGAAAAGAGTTTCCAGAAGACAAGGACAAGAGAATTCCAAGTCAAGATCTTCAAATGTGGTGATTGCAAATGAGAATACAGAGTTTCAGTGAGATCAGCTGACTCATGGTGTGACAGACATCTGGCTGGATTGTTAAGGAATCCATGTTTAGGTTGTATCTGTCATTTACCTTGAGGTGTGGTGTGTTTGATCTCAGTTCACCAGTTAATTCACATGTACCACATACCTACATTATTAGAGTATAAAATAGATGTTGTATGTTGTTTTATCTTTCTGAACCTGTATGTGCCTGTAAAAATACAGCTAGGTTAAAGGAATAATCATAGAAATCATAGAAACCCTACAGTGCAGAAGGAGGCCATTCGGCCCATTGAGTCTGCACCGACCACAATCCCACCCAGGCCCTACCCCCACATATTTTACCCGCTAATCCCTCTAACCTACACATCCCAGGACTCTAAGGGGCAATTTTTAACCTGGCCAATCAACCTAACCCGCACATCTTTGGACTGTGGGAGGAAACCGGAGCACCCGGAGGAAACCCACGCAGACACGAGGAGAATGTGCAAACTCCACACAGACAGTGACCCGAGCCGGGAATCGAACCCGGGACCCTGGAGCTGTGAAGCAGCAGTGCTAACCACTGTGCTACCGTGCCGACATTTGAATTGTTTTCTTCTGTTTGCATTGAGATCTTTCCAACCTTTTCATCTGGTGTAACATAGTTCATTTGTCTGGTGGAATTGTTATTATTCTTGGAGTTAAAGCTTATCAGCAGACTCCTGTGAATTTGTTCAGTAACTTATCTCCATTTTTTCAGAATAATCTTAGGATCTATCAAGCCAGATTCCTTTCTGAGATCTGACTTGTCAGGAGGTGGACCAGATGGTCTTTTCCTGCCTGTTATTTTTTAACATTTGTATTTCAAACAAGGAGTTGAATCGAAAGCATCTTAAAATCCACACAATGCTGCACCTTCATACCCCTCTGCTCAGAATTCCTACTCTCCTCCGTACATTCTATCCACAACCACACCATGATCTCCTCTGTGAACAATCTGAGAGAATACGAGTGCCAGCAAAAAGCCGCAGCGAGGATCAGCCCTTAGTGTCCTGGGATGCATAGGTTAGAGGGATTAGTGGGTAAATATATGGGGGTAGGGCCTGGGTGGGATTGTGGTCGGTGCAGACTCGATGGGCCGAATGGCCTCTTTCTGTACTGTAGGGTTTCTATGATTTCTATGATCAGCACTCTGCTGCCAGTGCATGTTCTTGCTAAATGTTGGGGTGATATCTTTCTGATGCTCAGGGTCCATCAGCCAGGAACCCAATGCTGAAAATCAGGAGCAAATAGGCAGTAGTCAACTCCCTCATGCCATTTCAGTGCTGGAGGTAAGTGACAGAATGTAGCAGAGTAGAGATTGGGGATGTTACAGGAGATGAGATGTTGTGGACTAAACAATGGTGATGAGAAGATTTTCATGCAACAAGGCAATGCATTCAGCAACCATTTAGAGTAACTTGCTGATCATAGAATCATACAATCCCTACATTGCAGGACAAGGCTCTTCAGCCCATCCAGTCTGCACCGACTCTCTGACAGAGCATCCCACCCCGGCCTACCCCCTACAACCCCATGCATTTACCGTGGATAATCCCGCTAACCCACACATCTTGGGACACTAAGGGGCAATTTACCATGCATGTTGGCACAGTGGTTAGAACTGCTGTCTCACAGCACCAGGGACCCAGGTTCGATTCCCAGTTTGGGTCACTGTCTGTGTGGAGTCTGCATGTTCTCCCTGTGCCTGCGTCAGTTTCCTCCGGGTGCTCCGGTTTCCTCCCACAGCCCAAAGGATGTGCTGCTTAGGTGTATTAGCCATTATAAATTCTCCCTTCGTGTGCCCGAACTGTTTAAAGTTGATTTATTATTAAAGTTTATTTATTAGTGTCACAAGTAGGCTTACATTAACACTGCAATGAAGTTGCTGTGAAAATCTCCTAGTCGCCACACTCCGGTGCCTGCATGTCTTTCGGACTGTGGGAGGAAACCGGAGCACCCGGAGGAAACGCACACAAACACGGGGAAAACGTGCAGACTCCACACAGTCACACAAGGCTGGGATCGAACCCAGGTCCCTAGCGTTGTAAGGCAGCAGTGCTAACCACTGTGCTGCCACTGTGATATATATTAAAAGATCAATATTTAGCAATAAGACTGAGTTAATGCTGCCATTTATAAATCACTGGTGCAATTATAGTTGAAGTACTTGGCATAGTTTTGGTTCCCACAGTACAAGAAGGATATTATGGCAAATCAACAAGAGACAGTAACATACAACAAGGATGGGGAAAAGGAATCAGTGACTGGATAATGAGGAGCAGCCATTCAGGTTGGACACATTCAAAACTGCAGAACAGAATGTTCAACGGTGATATGATCATTGATTTAAAATTCTCAAGAGACTAAATAATATAGCTGATGATAAACTGTATCATCCTGAACAGTACTGAGGACCTGACTTGTGCTTGAATAGGGTTAAATTCTAAACAAATCTGCAGAAAAATGCATTCAGTGAGCGCGTGGTGAATCTATGGAACAGGGTCCCTAAGGAGGCCATGGAAACAGGAAGTATTGACTCATTTAAATACAGATTAGATAAAGTTCTTTCAGCAAATAAGCTTTCGGGAGCCGATGTATGAGTAATGAGACATGAAATAAGGTAAGGTGAGCATGTCTGTTAGAATCCGGTGATGTTGAAGCGACAGTTCCCAAAGCTTTCACACGAGAGAATTTCCTCACTCCCAATTCTCAGTCTGTTGTAGACGAATTAATAAAGGTAGATTTTGATGATTAGTTATCAATCCCATTATTGTTTCAGCAGTGATTGCGAGAAGGCAAACTAGATGTACCATGTTTTTTCTCAGCCATCTATTTGAATGTGCCTGTATGAACGTTGTCTCGCTAAGAGTATTGCTCAGATGTCCGGCTGCACCATGGGGTGGCCACCTAATTTAAATGAAAATTCTGGTCCAAGTGAGCTTAGCTAAAGGGAGATGATGGCCTACTGGTATTATTACGAGACTAGTAATCCAGAAACTCAGCTAATGTTCTAAGGACCTGGGTTCAATTCTGCCATGGCTGATGGTGGAATTTGAGTTCAATGAAAAAAAATCTGAAATTAAGAATCTGATGACCGTGAAACCATTGTTGACTGTCAGAAAAACTCATCTGGTTCATTTTGATTTGATTTATTATTGTCACATGTATTAACATACAGTGAAAAGTATTGTTTCTTGTGCGCTATACAGACAAAGCATACCGTTCATAGAGAAGGAAACAAGAGAGTGCAGAATGTAGCATTACAGTCATAGCTAGGGTGTAGAGAAAGATCAACTTAATGCAAGGTAGATCCATTCAAAAGTCTGATGGCAGCAGAGAAGAAGCTGTTCTTGAGTCGATTGGTTCGTGACCTCAGACTTTTGTATCTTCTTCCCAATGGAAGAAGGTGGAAGAGAGAATGTCTGGGATGCATGGGGTCCTTAATTAATTTAAGGACCCCACGCACCCCGGACATTCTCTCTTAATTAACTTAAGGACCCCACTGTCTAAGTGTAGACAGAGTCAATGGATGAGAGGCTGGTTTGCGTGATGGATTGGGCGACATTCACGACCTTTTGTAATTTCTTGCGGTCTTGGACAGAGCAGGAGCCATACCAAGCTGTGATACAACCAGAAAGAATGCTTTCTATGGTGCATCTGTAAAAGTTGGTGAGAGTCAGAGCTGACATGCCAAATTTCCTTAGTCATAGAGTCCTAGAGGTTTAAAGCATGAAAACAGGCCTGTCGGCCCAACTTGTCCATGCCGCCCTCTTTTTTTAAACCCGTAAACTAGTCCTAATTTGGCCCACATCCCTCTATACCCATCTTACCCATGTAACTGTCTAAATGCTTTTTAAAAGACAAAATTGTACCCGCCTCTACTACTACCTCTGGCAGCTTGTTCCAGACACTCACCACCCTCTGTGTGAAAAAATTGCCACTCTGGACACTTTTGTATCTTTCCCCTCTCACCTTAAACCTATGCCCTCTAGTTTTAGTCTCCCCTACCTTTGGGAAAAGATATTGACTATCCAGCTGATCTGTGCTCCCCATTATTTTATAGACCTCTATAAGATCACCCCTCAGCCTCCTACGCTCCAGAGAAAAATGTCCCAGTCTATCCAGCCTCTCCTTATATCTCAAACCATCAAGTCCCGATAGCATTCTAGTAAAACTTTTCTGCACTCTTTCTAGTTTAATATCCTTTCTATAATAGGGTGTCCAGAACTGTACACAGTATTCCAAGTGTGGCCTTACCAATGTCTTGTACAACTTCAACAAGACGTCCCAACTCCTGTATTCAGTGTTCTGACCAATGAAAACAAGCATGCCGAATGCCTTATTCAGCACCCTGTCCACCTGTGACTCCACTTTCAAGGAGCTATGAACATGTAACCTGAGATCTCTTTGTTTTGTAACTCTCCCCAACGCCCTACCATTAACTGAGTAAGTCCTGCCCTGGTTCAATCTACCAAAATGCATCACCTCGCATTTATCTAAATTAAAGTCCATCTGCCATTCGTCAGCCCACTGGCCCAATTGATCAAGATCCCATTGCAATCCGAGATAACCTTCTTCACTGTCCACTATGCTACCAATCTTGGTGTCATCTGCAAACTTACTAACCATGCCTCCTACATTCTCATCCAAATCATTAATATAAAATACAAATAACAGTGGACCCAGCACTGATCCCTGAGCACACCGCTGGTCACAGGCCTCCAGTTTGAAAAACAACCCTCTACAACCACCCTCTGGCTTCTGTCACCAAGTAAGAAGTTTAACAACACCAGGTTAAAGTCCAACAGGTTTATTTGGTAGCAAAAGCCACACAAGCTTTCGGAGCTCTAAGCCCCTTCTTCAGGTGAGTGGGAATTCTGTTCACAAACAGAGCTTATAAAGACACAGACTCAATTTACATGAATAATGGTTGGAATGCGAATACTTACAACTAATCAAGTCTTTAAGAAACAAAACAATGTGAGTGGAGAGAGCATCAAGACAGGCTAAAAAGATGTGTATTGTCTTCAGACAAGACAGCCAGTGAAACTCTGCAGGTCCACGAAACTGTGGGAGTTACAAATAGTGTGACATGAACCCAATATCCCGGTTGAGGCCGTACTCGTGTGTGCGGAACTTGGCTATCAGTTTCTGCTCAGCGACTCTGCGCTGTCGTGTGTCGCGAAGGCCGCCTTGGAGAATGCTTACCCGAATAGATATACCAGATATTCGGGTAAGCGTTCTCCAAGGCGGCCTTCGCGACACACAACAGCGCAGAGTCGCTGAGCAGAAACTGATAGCCAAGTTCCGCACACACGAGGACGGCCCCAACTGGGATATTGGGTTCATGTCACACTATTTGTAACTCCCACAGTTGCGTGGACCTGCAGAGTTTCACTGGCTGTCTTGTCTGGAGACAATACACATCTTTTTAGCCTGTCTTGATGCTCTCTCCACTCACATTGTTTTGTTTCTTAAAGACTTGAGTAGTTGTAAGTATTCGCATTCCAACCATTATTCATGTAAATTGAGTCTGTGTCTTTATAAGCTCTGTTTGTGAACGGAATTCCCACTCACCTGAAGAAGGGGCTTAGAGCTCCGAAAGCTTGTGTGGCTTTTGCTACCAAATAAACCTGTTGGACTTTAACCTGGTGTTGTTAAACTTCTTACTGTGTTTACTCCAGTCCAACGCCGGCATCTCCACATTCTGTCACCAAGCCAATTTTGTATCCATTTAGCTACCTCACCCTGGATCCTGTGAGATTTAACCTTATGCAACGACCTACCATGCGGTGCCTTGTCAAAGGCCTTGCTGAAGTCCATGTAGACAACATCAACTTCACTGCCCTCATCTACCTTCTTGGTTACCCCTTCAAAAAACTCAATCAAATTTGTCTCGTCTTCTGAGAAGACTAGAGTCCCAGGCGAGCCACACTGAGCCCCGCCGACTATGGCAAGATCTGCAAGACATAACAGGCTCCAAGATGAAGGCATGTAAAATCGCCGGCTCCAACGCACCCCTCCCTGATAAGCTCAATGCATTCTACACCCGTTTTGAGCAAGAGTTCAGCGAGAGCACACCCTCCACCCTGGGAGCCCTGGATGAACCTGTATCTGGGGTCATCATTGCAGATGTCACAGCAGCTTTCTCGAAGGTCAACCCACGGAAAGCGATTGGCCCGGATGGGGTATCCAGACGAGCACTCAGATCCGCGCGGATCAGCTGGTGGAGGTATTCGTAGACATCTTCAACCTCTCTTTATAACAATCTGAGGTCCCTATCTGCTTAAAGAAGATGACCATCATCCCGTTACCTAAGAAAAACCAAGCAGCGTGCCTTAATGATTATCATCTGGTGGCTCTGACATCCATCATTATGAAGTGCTTAGAAAGGTTAGTCATGGCATGAATCAATTCCAGCCTCCCGGCCTACCTGGATCCACTACAGTTTGTCTACCGCCGCAACAGGTCCACAGCAGACACCATTTCCCTGGCCCTGCACTCAACCCTGCAACACCTAGATAACAAGGACACCTATGTCAGACTCCTATTTATAGACTACAGCTGAGCCTTCAACACTATTATTCCCACAAAACTCATCTCCAAACTCCGTGGCCTGGGCCTCAGCACCTCCCTCTGCGACTGGATCCTGAACTTCCTAACTTATAGACCACAATCAGTAAGAGTAGGTAACAACACCTCTTCCACGATCATCCTCAACACCGGTGCCCCACAAGGCTGTGTTCTCAGCCCCCTACTATACTCCTTGTACACCTATGACTGTGCGGCCAAATTCCCCTGCAACTCGATTTTCAAGTTTGCTGATGACACCACCGTAGTGGGTCGGATCTCAACCAATGATGAGACAGGGTACAGGAATGAGATGGAGAATCTGCTGAACTGGTGCGGCAACAATAATCTCTCCCTCAATGTCAACAAAACGAGATTGTCATCGACTTCAGGAAGCGTAAAGGAGAACATGCCCCTGTCTATATCAACAGGGATGAAGTAGAAAGGGTCGAGAGCTTCAAGCTTTTAGATGTCCAGATCACCAACAACCTGTCCTGGTCCCCCCATGCCGATACTATAGTTAAGAAAGCACACCAACGCCTCTACTTTCTCAGAAGACTAAGGAAATTTGGCATGTCAGCTACGACTCTTACCAACTTTTACAGGTGCCCCATAGAAAGCATTCTTTCTGGTTGTATCACAGCTTGGTATGGGGCTCCTGCTCTGCCCAAGACCACAAAGAACTACAAAAGGTCGTGAATGTAGCCCAATCCATCACGCAAACCGGCCTCCCATCCATTGACAAGGTCTACACTTCCCAGTGCCTTGGCAAAGCAGCCAGCATAATTAAGGACCCCACAGACCGCAGACATTCTCTCTTCCACCTTCTTCCGTCGGGAAAAAGATACAAAAGTCTGAGGTCACGTACCAACTGACTCAAGAACAGCTTCTTCCCTGCTGCTGTTAGACTTTTGAATGGACCTACCTTGCATTAAGTAGATCTTTCTCTACACCCGAGCTATGACTGTAACACCACATTCTGCATTCTCTCGTTTCCTTCTCTATGAACGGTATGTTTTGTCTGTATAGCGTGCAAGAAACAATACTTTTCACTGTATGTTAATACATGTGACAATAATAAATCAAATGAAATCAAATCAAATCAAAGAGAGTCAAGGCATTGGTGGGCTTTCTTAACTATAGTGTTGGCATGGGGGGACCAGGAAATATTGTTGGTAATCTGGACACCTAAATACTTGAAGCTCTCGACCATTTCTACTTTCACTAATGTCCCTTGGGGAAGGTAATCTGTCGTCCTTATCTGGTCTGGCCTACATGTGGCTCTAGAGCCAGGGCAATGTGGTTGACTCTCAGCCACCCTCTGAAATGGTTTAGCAACCACTCAGTTCAAGGACAACTGGGGATGGGCAATAAATGCTGGCCCAGCCAGCGACACCCATGTCCCACAAATGAATTTTTTAAAAAGCTTGTCTTCGCTCCCTATCTATTTTACACTCTACGCCTACACTGTGTCATGGTCGACAACGAGGGTACAATTGAAGCTCCAGACTACTTGTGAAATAGGCTTTGATGCATTGGGCACCCAGCCTCATATTATTGGACTCACTATTTAAAACGTGTGACTATTTAGCATTGGAAAATGGGCAACACGTTATCTAATAGCCCTGGCATTATGAAAAGGGCTTGTTTATTACGGACAGCAACTTAGCCGAAAGGCTGGAAAGAGCAAACCTCCAATCCTGCAATCCCGGCATACAATTCCGATACCAGCATAGGTCACTTGCTTGTTCACCAAATTTTCCATGCTGTCTCTTTATGGTCACATCATCCTGGCCTCAATTTCATATCCTCTTTAAAGTAACTGTATTATTCAATCATAGCATCAGGCAGTGCAGAAGAGGCCCTTTGGTCCATCGAGTCTGTACTGACACCTGGGAAACACCTGACCTCCCACCAAATTCCATTAACCAGCACTTGGCCCAAAGCCTTGTGACCATGGATCAAATTAATAGAAAAAATATTGGCTTAAAACTGCACAAGAATTTGATCAATTTTGATCAGTAAATCTCCCTTATATGGTGTCCAAAATAACTACAACAAAATGTCAGGCATTCCTGCTGGTCTGTATTCACACACACTTACAGCACATATTTTTGTTTTTATACAGATTCACATATTGGACAGACAATCAAGTACAGGTTTTATTCAAAGTCATTTACAAACAGAATGAAGCCATGTTAGTCCCATTCACAACATGATAAAACAAAACCATTAAGGTTGAAGAGGGATGTGCAGATCCCGCTTCAATGGAAAACAGAAGCATTCGACATGCTCAAAGCGTTGAAATTGTCAGCGGAAAGGGGAAAAAATATCGCATGCAATTAGAGGAGACAAAGCCAGCCATTAGATTAGCCAAAATCTGTCTGGAAAAGGAAATGATACATTATTGTGGCAGTAATAGGAAAAAATAACATTTTCTGACATATCAGATGTTAGAAGAGCAATAAAGGTTGTATGGGGCCATCAATGGCTACGGTAGAACAGATTTAAACTCATTCTCAGGTCATTGCTGAACTGCTAAATTAGTATTTTGTTTAGTGTATAATCCTCTAGGTGATGGTTAAGTTCCAGATGAGTGACACTCAGAATTATTACCAGTATATTGCGTAGTGAGGTCAATGTGGATAGAGCAGGAAAGTGCAACATCCGTGTCTGCGTGGGTTTCCTTCAGGTGCACCGGGGTTTCCTCCCACGGTCTGAAAGACTTGCTGGTTAGATGCATTGGCCATGCTAAATTCTCCCTCAGTGTACCCAAACAGGCACCGGAGTGTGGCGACTAGGGAATTTTCACAGTAATTTCATTGCAGTGTTAACTTAAGCCTATTTGTGACACTAATAAATAAACTTCAATGCCTGGCATTCATTATAGGAAAGATTGGAAGAGATATCCTTTATAATCATTTGTGAAAGGAAAGTGCCATTTAAACATTAACAGTTTTGCTTCCAAAAATTAGAAAATATTCAACAAATGTGAGAGTTTTTTTGAGGACATCGCTGTGGCAGCGGTTGAGGGATATCTGCCAAACTTTATTGTTCACGTTATATATTAATGATCTGGAAGAGGGAGCTGAATGTATTACCTCCAAATTTGCAGATAATACAAAGTTGGGTGGGAGAGTGAGCTGTGAGGAGGATGCAGAGATATTCAGTGCGATTTGGACCGGCCCAGTGTGTGGGCATCTCTTGGCAGATGCAGTATAATGTGGATAAATGTGAGGTTATCCATCTTGGTAGCAATAATAGGAAGACAGATTATTACTTGAATGGGTGTAAATTGAGAGAGGTGGATACTCAGTGAGACCTTGGTGTCCTCGTGCATCAGCCGCTTAAAGTATTCGCGCAGGTGCAGCAGGCAGTAAAGAAGGCAAATGGTATGTTGGCCTTCATAGCGAGAGGATTTGAGTATAGGGATAGGGATGTTTTGCTGCAATTGTATAGGGCGTTGGTGAGGCCACACCTGGAGTATTGTGTGCAGAACTAGGGGTCATAGTTTGAGGATAAGGGGGTAAACCTTTTAGAACTGAGTGACGAGAAACTTCTTCACCCAGAGGGTGGTGAATGTGTGGAATTCACTACCACAGAATGTAGTTGAGGCCAAAATGTTGTCTGATTTCAGAAAGAAATTAAATATAGGTCTCAGGACTAAAGGGATCAAGGGATATGGGGGGGGGGGGGGGGGAACAGGGGATCAAGATATTGAATTCAATGATCAGCCATGATCAAAATGAATGACGGAGCAGGTCTGAAGGGCTGAATGGCCTCCTCCTGCTTCTAGTTTCTATGTTTCCACATTTGACCTGACAATGACTTCACCGAATCTGTTGTATGTAGTGTTGAATTGTCTTAAATGTTCTCTGTTTGATTATGTAGGTCTGGGAACTGATCCATGTTCACTGTGCTAGATTGGTTACGCCTCAATGTGGAGTCAGAGCAAAGTAAACAGACACCACAGAAGCGACTAGAAGCTGAGCTGTAAATATGAATGCAGACATTTTGTGATGACATAGATTTTTTAAAACTCTGGGTAAATAAACCTCTTGAAAATTAGAAACCTGTGTCATTTTTGCGTTGCCCTGAGATACATAAAATATGATGTGGAGATGCCGGCGTTGGACTGGGGTGAACACAGTAAGAAGTCTCACAACACCAGGTTAAAGTCCAACAGGTTCATACCATTTGCTACCAAATTTGCTACCAAATAAACCTGTTGGACTTTAACCTGGTGTTGTGAGACTTCTTAACACATAAAATATACCAGAGTATTCAAGAAAAAGCTGAAATAGAAAATCTCTTGGTCCATCACCTGGACAGCTTTCAACCGCACAAGGGATTGAAAAGGATTTCCAAGTTTTTTTTTCCTTTATTGAACTAAGAGTCTCCCAGGAAATGACATGGCTGCTGGTTGGTTTGGAAAACGTACTTAGCCATTATGACCTTGTTATGAGTCAGGGCACAAGCTCTAAAGTGCTTTATGGAGACTGCCTGAACCATAAGTTTTTTACATTGAATTTGGTTAGGATGAACATATGTTTCATTTCAGGTATGATTCAACAACCCACTAGGGAGCTTTTATCAAACAAAATGTATTTAAGAATATAGTTAACATGTATAGTAAGAAAATTAGCAAGAAACATTGACAGTTACAAACAAACAAAAAGAAAACAACCACAATAATGAATTAACCCTTAATTGAATATTAAAGTTCTTCCAACAAACCAAAACCTTTCATAGACAAAACCCTTTTGACTGACTTAACACAGCATAGATTAAAATTTTGCTTGACTGGAATTCTGTCTTTTCGAAGCCTGCACTTTCCTTCCAGAAGACAAAACGTTGCCTTAAGATAACCAGCAGAATTTCCCAATAGAACAGGGAGACAGAGAGAGAGACTTCAGCTGCTTTCTTGCTTGATGCCCTGCTAAAACTAAAAACTAAACTGTAGCCTCAGAACTCTCAAAACTGAAACCTTAAACTCACTGGAAAGAAAAAACCTGTCCAAAAACACATGACCTGTGCTCCCAACAATGCAGAATCATAAAACTAATCCCAGAGTAAACACAAACAACCCCACTTAAGCTTTTGAAGTAGCATTAAAATGACTCATTGTAGTCAGCCTGGCAACAATAATGACATCACTGAAGCTGTGAGCTGCAGAAACCATGTTTTCAAAAAACCTTTCTTAAAGGTACACTAACATCATGGTGTGGGACCACTTGATAGATCAACTGGCCTTTTCCAGCCTCTCAATTTTGTATGTTTGTTGTAATGGTCAATGGTTTGATTCATCTGTGTTTGATTGTATGAATCAATTATCTGATCTATATACCTTTTCTTGTTTGGCTAAGCCTGTGGGTGGAGCTGGAGGGCTAATTGTACTGAGAAAATTCCAGAAAATACCTGAGAACCAACTGACATTCTGTAAGTGCAAATCCTATAAGATATGAGATATGTTAAAGTTTTATAAATTGAATGAGCGTCATCTCCACATTGTTCTAAGATATATTATTGTCACAACAATGGAAATGGTGACTGAGATCCACCTATCACTTCAGTGGTTAAACAAAACTATATTGAACTGTTTAAAGAGGATCTGTTTTTTAAAAAAGAACGAGAAATAACACTGCCCAAAGATGGCTATCACCAGTCACCTGATGTCTGGACTTATAAACTGGAAACTTACTTTGTGGATTGGAGTGCTGACTTGTTGCTGATGGAATTCCATCCCTGGGAGTGTCAAGATCCACTTCAAAAAGGGACTCTTGAACAGAAGGAATTAAAAATACAAATTTCTGTACTTAAAGCAACTGCATTCTGTCAAGACAATAGGAACTGTTAACCAGTTAGATAGAACAGGGAGTAAAAAAACCCTTTTGGAGGAAATCCTGTTGATTTTTACTGGCTTGGAATGTGTCAGAAGTTTCTGAGATGAAAGATCAAAAATGTGATTCTGGGCCCTATTTTACCATTTTGATTCTAAGTGCCGGGCGGAATTGAAACTGGGAGTGTTTCAGATCGGACTTTTAGACCCGTTCTCCGGCGCCCCCATACGCACTCTGCCTGAAAAAATATCAGCGATTCCGAATCCACTGCAGAAGCCTGTGGGCGGGGCTTAACACACTCGAAACGTTGCAGCTCCGATCGGCGCCTCAAACTGCGCATGTGTAGAAAAAAAAATAGAAAAACGCTGGTAAGTTTGGGCATGCAGCCCATTAAGTCAATTTAAATGCGTTCAAATTGACATCACGCCTGTTTTGGTGGCATTTGGTGTAGTTTAGGTGGATTCACCATGGTAACTGCCTGGGGCTATGGGAATAGGGTGATGGGGAGAGCCTGAGAGGGATGTACTTTTAGAGTCATAGAGGTTCACAGCACAGAAACAGGCCCTTCGGCCCAGTTTACACCATTAAGCTAGTCCCAATTGCACGTATTTGGCCCATATCCCTCTTTTTCAATCTTACCCATGTAACTGTCTCAATGCTTTTGAAAGATAAAATTGGACCCACCTCTACTACTGCCTCGAGCAGCTCATTCCAAACACTCACCACCCTCTGTATGAAAGAATTGCCCCTCTGGACACTTTTGTATCTCTCCCCTCTAGTTATAGACTCCCCTATCTTTGGGAAAAGATGTTAACTATCCACCTTATCTATGCCCCTCATTATTTTATAGACCTCTATAAGATCACCCCTAAGACTCCTACACTCCAGGGAATAAAGTCACAGTCTATCCAGCCTCTCCTTATAACTCAAACCATCAAGTCCCAGTAGCATCCTCGTAAATCTTTTCTGCACTCGTTCGAGTTTAATAATATCCTTTCTATAATCGGGTGACCAAGACTGTACATAGATTCCAAGTGCGGCCTTATCAATGTCTTGTACAACTTCACCAAGATGACCCAATTCCTGTATTCAATGTTCTGACCAATGAAACCAAACATGCCAAATGCCTTCTTTACCACCCTGTCCACCTGTAACTCCACTTTCAAGGAGCTATGAACCTGTACCCCAAGATCTCTTTGTTCTATAACTCTCCCCAATGCACTAACATTAACTGAGTAAGTCCTGTCCTGGTTCGATCTATCAAATTGCATCACCTCACGTTTATCTAAATTAAACTCCAGCTGCCATTCATCAGCCCACTGGCCCAATTGATTAAGATCCCATTGCAATCCCAGGTAACCTACTTCATTGTCCACTATGCCACCAATCTTGGTGTCATCTGCAAACTTTCAGGGAAAAGCCTGGGTACTACAGGCCAGTGAGCCTAATGTCTGCAGTGGGTAAGTTGTTAGAAGGTGTTCTGAGAGACAGGATCTACAGGTATTTAGAGAGGCAAGGACTGATAAGGCACTATTTATTTCCCCAAGTTGCCTAACATCCTTGCTTTTCTCAAAAGTAAATACTGATGAGAAATATTCATTTAAGATCTCACCAATCTCTTGCAAATTCACACTTAGATGACCTTGCTGATCCTTAAGAGGCCCCACTCTCTCCCTAGTTACTCTTTTGCCCTTTATGTATCTGTAGAAGCTCTTTGGATGGGAGCATTGGTGCAGATTTGATGGGCTGAATGATCTCTTTCTGCACTGTAGGGATTCTAAAGTGATTCTTGTCCATTGTCTCAGAGCAGAAGGCCAGTGACTATTCCAGCAGCTCACAGGAGGGATGTTTGATGAGACAGAGAATTAAGGAAAGTCTCCTCATGGTGGATGATGATTTAATCTTGGAAAAAGCCACAACCTTGAAAGTCCAAATCCAATTTGCCATATTAGGATTCCACGAATTTGCATAACGATGCACCCTTAGACTCAGGGTTGCAGAGACAGCTTTCTCAAACAACTCACGTGCAAGGGTAATGGACATGGAAATCTCAGTAATTTCATAACCACCTGCTGCTCTGTCATGAACAGATACCACCTAAGTTGTTTCCCACTTTGTGGAAATGTTCATTGCTTCACAATGCATTAACTAGCTCAAGGACAAGAACACAACCCATGTTTCAATGAAACCATTTTGTAACGATATGCAGGTAATTGAAGAAGAATCATCAGTTTGCAATATGGTCGAGTCTCTTCCTGAGAGTGCAGTATGACATTGTATATACCTTCAGAAAAAGATGTGCCCACAGAGTGTGTACAAGAACCACAAACAAACGCACAGAAGAGAGAACATTCCATTGTGAGGAGAGTAGGACTTTGTTTCAGATCTTCCCTCTGCAGAGACATCAACTAATACACAACAGTGAACAAACTTCCAAGTGTGATCTATTTGACAAAGCCTTTGCGAATCCCTTTGTGCTTAAGCGTCATCCAAAGACACATATATGAGAGACAAAAATTCTCACCATTGCTCAGAATGTTTTAGTCCGAAGAGGGGCCGAGATAAACATATGAGGACAGTGGTTATGAGGATATATTTCATTTTCCTCTGAGTGATATTGATTATCTACCTCATCAGGTTGATCAACCACAATATCAGATTCAATTATCTAATTGCAAATCAAAGATACCTTCATATCTCAAAGACAATTTCTGTGCTTAATGAAAATGACAAGTCAAATTCTCTCTCTCTCTCCATATATATATAAATATACATATATATATATATATTTGTTGTTTAGAATCATTTAATTGGAAATAAGGTGTTTAGTTAAAAGGCAAAAAGATATAGGGCCCGATTTTACCAAAACTTCGCGCCTGAAAACGGGCGCGAAATCGCGGTAAAGTTGGGCATCGGGACTATACCGCGATCTGCACCCGATTCCAAGCAGATCGCGGCTTTACCGACACCCGATTCGGGCACGGGTCTGGCATGCATTTGCATGCATTTAAATCAACTTAATGAACCGTGCGCCCAAGTCTACCGCCAAATCCCACTTTACCGTCTTCTGGCCCGATCCGCATCTGCGTTGAAAGCGACCTGCAAAATAAAAGTCTAAAGTCGTCGCTGCAGCTTCCGAAGAGCGGGGTCAGAGATTGCAACGGCTCTCTGACCCAGGTCATCCTTTGGGAGGGGGGCGGGGGGGGGGCGGGGGTGCGGAGGTGGGAGGAGGAGGGGGGCGGGACCCAGATCAGCCTCTGGTCGGGGGGGCGGGAGGGGTCCGCTGCCAGTCTGCGGCCGATCCCTCCTCCCGGAGTGGACGTGCGGCCATGCCATCCCACAAAACCTTCAGGATGAAGCGATTCCTCGCTAAGAAGATGAAGCAGAACCGGCCGATTCCACAGTGGATCCGCATGAAAACCGGCTACAAGATCAGTACAAGTCCAAGAGGAGACACTGGAGAAGGACCAAGCTGGGCCTGTAAAGGGATACACCATCACTGGTTCACTACCAGCCACAGCCACCTCTCCCGCTCTCTTGCCCCTGCAGGGAAGAGTAATGTGTGGCTGGTAGTGTACCAGTGATGGTGTATCCCTTTACAGGCCCAGCTTGGTCCTTCTCCAGTGTCTCCTCTTGGACTTGTACTGCTCTTGTAGCCGGTTTTCATGCGGATCCATTCTGAAATCGGCCGGTTCTGCTTCATCTTCTTAGCGAGGAATCGCTTCATCCTGAAGGTTTTGTGGGATGGCATGGTCGCACCTCCGCTCCGGGAGGAGGGATTGGCCGCAGACTGGCAGTGGACCCCCCCTGACCAGAGGATGATCTGGCTCCTGTCCCACCTCCTCCTCCCACCCCCCCTCCTCCTCCCAACCCCCCCCCCACCCCCTCTCCCCCTCCTCCCCCCCCCCTCCCCGGACCAGAGGATTATCTGGGTCTCGCCCCCCCTCCTCCTCCCACCCCCCTCCTCCTCCCACCTCCCCCCCCCCCCCCCCGCCCCCCGACCAGAGGATGATCGTCAAAGAGCCGCTGTCTCCGCTTTCTGCTTTTTTTTTCTTTCGCGCCTGGGCGCGCTCTGTCAGATGTTTTTCGAACTGCGCATGCGCAGTTCAGAGCTCCGAACGGTCCGCCACGCTAAGCCCCGCCCACAGCACAAATTGGACCAGAGCCGGCAAAACGCGTATGGGCGCGCTGGAAAGAGGATTCCAGGCGCGGATCTATTTGACGCCCAGATTGGCACTTAGACTCATGATGGTAAAATCAGGCCCATAGTGTTCAATGGTTTGATTGATCAGTTTTTGATTATGTTTGTGGGGTCTCTGATTTATGAAACTGCCCTTGATTGCTTAATCCAATGGGTAACTCTAGAGAGCTAATTTAACTGAGAAGCTTCCAGAAAATATACCATCTGAGTGTAAATTCCATAAGTTCTGAGACATATTAAAGCATTATGCAAAAAAATGTTATAGATTTGGAACTAGTGTTACCTCTACATAGCCCTGATATAAATCAGACAAATAGGGTGTACAGCAATCCGGTAAATACGTAACATTCATATATTACTGCTGCCATCCAAATATTTTAAAATCATGCTAATTCAAATCATTTTTGCAATGTTTAACTTTTGGTGGCATTAAATTATGTATTTCAACTAATATACTGATGCTGAAAATTGGTACTGAGGATTGAGTTTGTGTAACAGCGGTGATCTTATCTGTACAATGTTGCCAGCAACTAAACTACATTTTACAATCCAATATTAGATCACACCATTTAAAACTGCGCACTAAACTGTCCAACATGATCAAGTTGCTGAATATATATCCTCTCTACACATTCGCTGTTGTTACTTTGATTAAACAACATTGTGGTTCTAACAACAGGCGCACTTTAGAGAAGAAAAGTTTTACACTGAAGAAATTTTGCAGTTAACTTTATTGATTTTTTATTGTTGGGTGGCACGGTGGCACACTGGTTAGCACTGATGCCTCACAGCACCAGGAACCCAGGAACAATTCTGGCCTTAGGTCACTGTCTGTGTGGAGTTTGCACGTACTCCCCGTGTCTGCATGGGTTTCCTCCGAGTGAACAAAGAACAAAGAACAAAGAAAATTACAGTACAGTCGGGCAATATGGTCTGCACCGACCATATTGCCTGACTTAACTAAAACCCCCTACCCTTCCGGGGACCATATCCCTCTATTCCATCCTATTCATGAACTTGTCAAGATGCCCCTTAAAAGTCACTACCATATCCGCCTCACTGCCTCCCGCGGCAACGAGTTCCAGGCACCCACTACTCTCTGTGTAGAAAATCTGCCTCGTACAACTCCTTTAAACCTTGCCCCTTGCACCTTAAACCTATGCTCCCTAGTAATTGACTCTTCGACCCTGGGAAAAAGCTTCTGACTATCCACTCTGTCCAAACCTGTCATAATCTTGTAGACTTCTATCAGGTCTCCCCTCAACCTCCGTCGCTCCAGTGAGAACAAACCAAGTTTCTCTAACCTCTCCTCATAGCTAATGCCCTCCATACCAGGCAACATCCTGATAAATCTTTTCTGTACCCTCTCCAAAGCCTCCACATCCTTCTGGTAGTGTGGCGACCAGAATTGAACACTATATTCCAAGTGCGACCCAACTAAGGTTCTATAAAGCTGCAACATGACTTGCCAGTTTTTAAACTTAATACCCCGGCCGATGAAGGCAAGCAAGCCATATGCCTTCTTGACCACCTGCATTGCCACCTTCAGTGACCTGTGTACCTGTACACCCAGATCCCTTTGCCTATCAATACTCTTAAGGGTGCGGCCATTTACTGTTTATTACCTATCTGTATAGGACCTTCCAAAATGCATTACCTCACATTTGTCCGGATTAAACTCCATCTGCCATTTCATCGCCCAAGTCTCCAACTGATGTATGTCCTGCTGTATCCTCTGATGGTCCTCATCGCTATCCGCAAATCCACCAATTTTTGTGTCGTCCGCAAACTTACTAATCAATCCAGTTAAATTTTCCTCCAAATCATTTATATATATTACAAACAGCAAAGGTCCCAGCACTGATCCCTGAGGAACACCACTTGTCACAGCCCTCTTTTCAGAAACGCACCCTTCCACTGCTACCCTCTGTCTTCTTTGACCGAGCCAGTTTTGTATCCAACTTGCCAGCTCACCTCTGATCCCATGCGACTTCACCTTCTGCACCAGTCTGCCATGAGGGACCTTGTCAAAGACCTTACTGAAGTCCATGTAGACAACATCCACTGCCCTACCCTCATCAATCATCTTCGTCACTTCCTCGAAAAACTCGATCAAGTTCGTGAGACATGACCTCCTCTTCACAAAACCATGTTGCCTCTCGCTAATACATCCACTTATTTCCAAGTGGGAATAAACCCTGTCTCGAAGAATCCTCTCCAATAATTTCCCTACCACTGATGTAAGGCTCACCGGCCTGTAATTACCTGGATTATTCTTGCTACCCTTCTTAAACAAAGGAACAACATTTGGCTATTCTCCAATCCTCTGGGACCTCCCCTGTAGCCAGTGAGGATACAAAGATTTCTCTCAAGGCCCCAGCAATTTCCTCCCTTGCCTCTCTCAGTATTCTGGGGTATATCCCATCAGGCCCTGGGGACTTGTCTACCTTAATGTTTCTCAAGAACCCCAATACCTCCTTCTTTTTGATCTCAACATGACTCAAATTATCTACACACCCTTTCCCAGACTCATCATCCACCAAGTCCTTCTCTTTGGTGAATACTGATGCAAAGTACATGGTAAACATGTAGGGTTACAAAGATAGGATGGGGGAGAGGACCTGGGTAAGACAGTCTGTCAGAGAGTCGGTGCAGACTTGATGGGCCAAATGGCCTGCTTCTGCATTGTAGGTATTCTATGATTCTATGATAACTGAACATTTATGAGTAAGAAGTCTCACAACACCAGATTAAAGTCCACCAGGTTTATTTGGAATCACGAGCTTTCGGAGCGCTGCTCCTTCATCAGGTGAGTGGAGACGAGTGGCAGAGTACACTAACTTTCTTCCAGTGTGCTAGTTTGTTTCTCACGTCCAGCTGATGTCACTAACTAGCAGCAATGTGAAAATCAGAGCTGAATGCACACATCTCTTCCTGTCAGTGCACAGCCTGAGCAGCAGCAACTCCTCAGCTCTGCCACCTTGTGGAGACACGCAGAAACTGGGTCCCTCACAGCCCCAGGCTAAAGCTTCACAGGAACTCGGAGGAGGCTTGCACCAACAGACAGAG
Organism: Mustelus asterias; assembly: GCF_964213995.1. Taxonomy (NCBI): domain Eukaryota; kingdom Metazoa; phylum Chordata; class Chondrichthyes; order Carcharhiniformes; family Triakidae; genus Mustelus; species Mustelus asterias. Next base: position 136,144,612 of record NC_135809.1, on the reverse strand, counting down.
GCTGAGGGGCGACCTGATCGAAGTTTATGAAATTATGGGAGGTATAGATAGGGTGAACAGTTGGAAGCTTTTTCCCAGGGCAGTAATGACAATTACAAGGGGGCACAAGTTCAAGATGAAAGGGGAAAGGTTCAGTGGAGATGTGCGGGGGAAGTTTTTTACACAGAGGGTGGTGGGGGCCTGGAATGCACTGCCAAGTGAGGTGGTTGAGGCAGACACGTTAGCGACATTTAAGACTTATCTGGACAGACACATGAACAGACGGGGAATAGAGGGATATAAGCGGTTGGTCTGGGTAGGACAACGTGATTGGCACAGGCTTGGAGGGCCGAAGGGCCTATTCCTGTGCTGTACTATTCTTTGTTCTAAAGAATTCAACCCTGATAAAAAATCTGGAGTGGGTCCCAAAGTCAGACAGATATCTAAACATGTCATCTTTCCAGTAACTCCTGCAACTAAGCTAATGCAGAGATTTGCATTCCTCTGGATTTTCAACCAGGGAGGTTGTTTGGATAGCCCAGGGTCTCCATAAATTTGCCCAGACTTGCTCCCTGAAGCGGACACTTCATTTTGTTGCAGAGAATCAACACAACATAGGAGATAGGTTTCATGAAGAGTTGACCATGAAGATGGACACCATAGTCTCACGTGATGCAAGGCTGCCACTTCTCATTCAGCAGTCACATGGGCTGAATTCATGTTGAATCAGAACGTTTTGCTGAATTTACACTGATAATGTAGCCACCAGCACCTTCAGTCGGGTCCAGAGATGAGCTGCCAATATGTTTGCATTTATTCAGATGGCAGGTCATTCACAAACAGGGTATTCCACATTACCCTGTGTAATGTAATGGTTACAGATGGTTGGACCTCATGGTGTTGGACAGTCGGACCACTGGAGTTTGATAGAAACAAATCCAGAAACACAATGACACTGATTTTCTGGGGCCAGGCACGTTCTTTCAGACTCTGGGAAAATCCTGCCTGCCCTTTCCCCCTTCCTTGTCCAATTGTTGCCGCCCTCGCCAAGCCGGCGGTGGGGGGGGGGGGGGGGGGGGGCAGTGCCTTTGCTGAGCACACTGCTTTACAAGCTGCTTGTGATTTGCAGGTTCAGTGCTTTGCAGCTTCCCAAGTGAATTGAAATGAAGCCAGTGCTGAACATTGTGCTGGGCCCTTCGCTGAGGATAGTTGCTGTGTCTGTGTATGACAACGTCCGCATAAAGTATAAAGCACTCCCCTGTGAACGGCTGTAAGATCTCAGCTAGCAAACAAGAATAATAGACTATGTGGAGTCTCAGAACCCTGTAGCTGTGTAGCCAGTTTGTGTTGAATGGCATCAAATCCCATAAACAAAAAGAATTGTAACTATAATTGCTGCAAATAACTATGAATCACAATCGTAGAATCCCTACAGTGGAGACGGAGCCATTCGGCCCATTGAGCTGGCACAACCCAGCAATCCCACCCAGGCCCTGTCCCCATAACCCCACGTATTTACTCTGGTAATCCCTTTACACTAAGCGGAAATTTATCATGACCAATCCACCTAACCTGCACATCTTTGGAGTGTGAGAGGAAACCGGAGCACCCAAAGGAAACTCACGCCAACACGGGGAGAATGTGCAAGCTCCGCACAGGCAGTAATCCAAGGCCAGAACTGAATCCGGGTCCCTGGCACTGTGAGGCAGCGGTGCTAACCCACTGTGCCATCGTGGCACCCCATCGAAGAGTCAAAGACAATTAAATGACAATTCTAAGGGATACCTTTCAAACAACTGTTTAATTAGTATTAATCATAGAGGCATAGAGCTTTACAGCACGGAAACAGGCCCTTCGGCCCAACTTGTCCATGCCGCCCTTTTTCTTTTAAAACCCCTAAGCTAATCCCAATTGCCCGTATTTGGCCCATATCCCTCTATACCCATCGTACCCATGGAACTATTTAAATGCTCTTTAAAAGACAAAATTGTACCCGCCTCTACTACTACCTCTGGCAGCTTGTTCCAGACACTCACCACCCTCTGTGTGAAAAAATTGCCCCTCTAGACACTTTTGTATCTCTCCCCTCCCACTTTAAACTTATGCCCTCTAGTTTTAGACTCCCCTCCCTTTGGGAAAAGATATTGACTATCTAGCTGATCTGTGCCCCTCATTATTCTATAGACTTCTATCAGGTCACCCCTCAGCCCTCCACGCTCCAGAGAAAAAAGTCCCAGTCTATCCAGTCTCTCCCCACAACTCAAACCATCAAGTCCCGGTAGCATCCTAGTAAATCTTCTCTGCACCATCCCCCCAGTACAGTATTCCATGTGTGGCCTTACCAATGTCCTTAATATATATTAGTTTTCTGAAATCCTTACGCTGAATGGACCATTGGCATACTCAGTGTTCCACTTTAACATTTACATTTCCAACTTCAGCCTGGGACATCTTCATGCTCGAAGTTACCTCTAAAGATGGTGTCAGCTGAAACAACTGGGACAGATGTTGATGGCTTTACATTTCTGCTAGCGCTTAACCCAACACCCGAGGCTGAGGCCTTGAAATTTAAAGCTTAATTTAAAATAAAATATCCTGACACCTATTCCTTTGAAGGATGCTCTGCACATTAGGAAAATGGATGAAAATCATTTACACCAATAAAAGGAGTGTATTTCCAGAGGGAAAGGGAAGCTGAGAGTCTTAAATTCCATCAGCAAAATAATTTAATTAGAATCTGCAAACACTCTTTGTTCCTTTCCGCAGCGTCTGAATAAATGTATATCAAAGGGGCTTTTATTTACATTGATAGTCACTCTCAATAAGCCAGATTAACTATGCTCTTTACTGAAATTGCACATCTTACCTGAGAAATGTTCTAACCTCCAGCCAGACACCATTGTGTATTTTTCTGAAGGCCAATTCATTGATACTGCATAATTTCCACTCACTTATCAATAAGTCACTAATTTTACTGTTTGCTGTCCTTTTACTTATTACAAGTGTTCAGCCCGTGGTCTCATGTTGATGAGCTTTTTAAGTGAGTAAAACACTCAAATCTCCAGAGCTGAAGGAGAAAGTGGATATCAAGTCAATTGCTGCCTGCATTTGGTGACATTTACCCTTCTGTGTTCAGATGAAAAACAAGCACTCGGTGCCCTTTCGCCGAACTTTCCCTGGCGGCGTTGAGTAAGATCTGTTAAATACAGTGCAAAGTAAATGAGGAGCAATGGGTGGCTCTCGTGCCTTTACGGACAATGACCAAAATGCAGTGAGTTAAGTCTGAGTAATAATAATGTGTACTTATTTAGTAAACAAGCACGGGGGAGGCTGTCAGCAATCAGCAGCTGTGATACTGAATTCATGGACCTAACGCTTGGACCAGACCTTCCCATCACAGATTGGAACAGCAAAACAAAATGGCACCGGTGGCCGAAGGTGAGGGTGTGGAGGAGAGGGGGGGGAGCGGTCAGTGATACCTGATTCGATTTGATTTGGTTTGATTTGAGTTATTATTGTCACATGTATTAACATAGAGTGAAAAGTATTGTTTCTTGCGCGCTATAGAGACAAAGCATACCGTTCATAGAGAAGGAAAGGAGAGGGTGCAGAATGTAGTGTTACAGTCATAGCTAGGGTGAAGTGAAAGGTCAACTTAATGCAAGGTAGGTCCATTCAAAAGTCTGATGGCAGCAGGGAAGAAGCTGTTCTTGAGTCGGTTGGTACCTGCCTCATTAATTGGGCATGCTGTGGTCACCAGGCTCATTAAGATCCCACCTCCCGACTCTCTCGGATTTTGTTGGGTGTGGGTTGTCATTAGGATCTCTGTGAAGCTGACTGGCTCCATTCTGGTGGGAATGGAACGGGGCGGTGATGCTGAAACAGTTGACTTGCTGGAAGGTAGCGTAAGTTTGGAAAGAAAATGACTGAGCAACAATGCAATGTTAATCACCAACCTTTCACTCCCCTATTCTGGGTACTAGGCCTTAATTTGCCCTGGTCACTTTGAAAGCGAAGATCCTCTCATGATTTGGACCAGTATATGACCCACTTCCATTCTTTTCACCCAACCCTTAACTGGGTGACAGACCCATCACTGGAGTCATCAAGATACCGACCCTAATAAAATCCCGCATTCCAGCAGGCTGGCTGCAGAGTCATTCAATAATCACAGGTTAACTAAAACAATCAGCGTAAATGGGGAGTGGAGACTCTCTTGTGGGGACAATGAATTGGATTCAATTGGAATTTGAATTTGTTTTTTTGAATAGAATAAAAATTTGAAAAGAAGTTTTACACAAGGAAGCTGATTTTCGTCCTTCATCTCTCACCGCTAATACATTGAAAATAGCTGCATGTGCCTCCTGCTCTGTGCTGGCCAATCACCCCTGCACCACCAATTTGATTCACTTTGTAACATACAGTCCAAGCACCCAATGGGATAGATAGACAGACTGGAGAAGTACCACAGTGGTGCCTTTGCAAGATCCTTCAAATCTGCTGACAGGAAAGGTGGTCCAAAAGTACCATCCTCTCCCAAGCTCAGCTTTGAGGCATTAATCACTTAAAACCATCTCTGCTAGATAGACCATTTGCCTGACTGTGACCACAGCCAGAAGACCCCCAGGAAGACCATGGAAACACTTTAGAGATGTCCTCAAAGTGTTGTTGAAGAGGTCAAACATCCCTGCTGATGTAATTAAGAGTTCCAGCCTTGTGACCGCCCAAAATGGAGAAGGTTTGTTATTGAACACATGAAGAGACCAGAAGCACACAGAGACAAAGTCAAGACATCAGAGAGAACACATAAACCTCCCAACAACCCATCTACCAAACACTTCAGGCACCATCTTTGCTGCATGTTCCAGAGTCAGAAGTTTAACATCAGTTTAACATCAGTTCTGCTCAGCGTCGCTGAGCAGAAACTGATAGCCAAGTTCCGCACACACGAGGACGGCCTCAACCGGGATATTGGGTTCATGTCACACTATCTGTAATCCCCACAGAGTTTCATTGGCTGTCTTGTCTGGAGACAATACACATCTTTTTAGCCTGTCTTGATGCTCTCTCCACTCACATTGTTTTGTTTCTTAAAGACTTGATTAGTTGTAAGTATTCGCATTCCAACCATTATTCATGTAAATTGAGTCTGTGTCTTTATATGCTCTGTTTGTGAACAGAATTCCCACTCACCTGAAGAAGGGGCTTGTGTGGCTTTTGCTACCAAATAAACCTGTTGGACTTTAACCTGGTGTTGTTAAACTTCTTACTGTGTTTACCCCAGTCCAACACCGGCATCTCCACATCATGTTCCAGAGTCCACAGATTGCACACGGCCAAATCAGCCATTCCAGAGTCCATAGACCTGGAGTGGAAATACGTCACCCTCAATACTGAGGGACTCCCTCAGAAGAAAGAACTCAAGAAGAGTCAATAGTCCAGGTACATCAGAATCTATCATATCAATAGGATCTCAGTGCAATGTTGAAAGAACAGTGGGCGGGGTCATGCCATCCTCTTTCTGCCCATTGGTACATCAAAGTTGCAACAATCAAGTGATTGGTCAGTGGAGCTGGCTATTAAACTTGATCAGCTCTTTTGCCAGTCTGTTTCAAAGAACAAAGAAAATTACAGCACAGGAACAGGCCCTTTGGCCCTCCAGGTCTGCCCTGACCATGCTGCCCGACTGAACTAAAACCCCCTACCCTTCCAGGGACCATATCCCTTTATTCCCATCCTATTCATGTATTTATAGAACATAGAACATAGAACATTACAGCGCAGAACAGGCCCTTCGGCCCACGATGTTGCACCGACCAGTTAAAAAAAAAACTGTGACCCTCCAACCTAAACCAATTTCTTTTCGTCCATGAACCTATCTACGGATCTCTTAAACGCCCCCAAACTAGGCGCATTTACTACTGATGCTGGCAGGGCATTCCAATCCCTCACCACCCTCTGGGTAAAGAACCTACCCCTGACATCGGTTCTATAACTACCCCCCCTCAATTTAAAGCCATGCCCCCTCGTGCTGGATTTCTCCATCAGAGGAAAAAGGCTATCACTATCCACCCTATCTAAACCTCTAATCATCTTATATGTTTCAATAAGATCCCCTCTTAGCCGCCGCCTTTCCAGCGAAAACAATCCCAAATCCCTCAGCCTCTCCTCATAGGATCTCCCCTCCATACCAGGCAACATCCTGGTAAACCTCCTCTGCACCCTCTCCAAAGCCTCCACATCCTTCCTGTAATGTGGGGACCAGAACTGCACACAGTACTCCAAGTGCGGCCGCACCAGAGTTGTGTACAGTTGCAACATAACGCTACGACTCCTAAATTCAATCCCCCTACCAATAAACGCCAAGACACCATATGCCTTCTTAACAACCTTATCTACTTGATTCCCAACTTTCAGGGATCTATGCACACATACACCTAGATCCCTCTGCTCCTCCACACTATTCAAAGTCCTCCCGTTAGCCCTATACTCAACACATCTGTTATTCCTACCAAAGTGAATTACCTCACACTTCTCCGCATTAAACTCCATCCGCCACCTCTCGGCCCAACTTTGCAACCTGTCTAAGTCTTCCTGCAAACTACGACACCCTTCCTCACTGTCTACCACACCACCGACTTTGGTGTCATCAGCAAATTTGCTAATCCACCCAACTATACCCTCATCCAGATCATTAATAAATATTACAAACAGCAGTGGCCCCAAAACAGATCCCTGAGGTACACCACTTGTAACCGCACTCCATGATGAATATTTACTATCAACCACCACCCTCTGTTTCCTATCCGCTAGCCAATTCCTGATCCAATTTCCTAGATCACCCCCAATCCCATACATCTGCATTTTCTGCAGAAGCCTACCATGGTGAACCTTATCAAACGCCTTACTAAAATCCATATATACCACGTCCACTGCCTTGCCCCCATCCACCTCCTTGGTCACTTTCTCAAAAAACTCAATAAGGTTAGTAAGGCACGACCTACCTGCCACAAAACCATGCTGACTATCACCTATCAATTCATTACTCTCCAAATAACTATAAATCCTATCCCTTATAATTTTTTCCAACATCTTGCCGACAACAGAAGTGAGACTCACCGGTCTATAATTCCCGGGGAAGTCTCTGTTCCCCTTCTTAAACAATGGGACAACATTCGCTAACCTCCAATCTTCTGGTACTATACCAGAGGCCAACGACGACCTGAAGATCAGAGCCAGAGGCTCTGCAATCACTTCTCTTGCCTCCCAGAGAATCCTTGGATAAATCCCATCCGGACCAGGGGATTTATCTATTTTCAGACCCTCCAGAATATCCTGCACATCCTCCTTATCAACTGTAATACTGTCTATTCTACTCCCTTGCAACCCAGTGTCCTCCTCAGCTATATTCATGTCCCCTTGCGTGAACACCGAAGAGAAATATTGGTTCAATGCTTCACCAATCTCCTCCGGTTCCACACATAACTTCCCTCTGCCATCTATAACTGGCCCTAAACTTGCCCTAACCAACCTTCTGTTCTTGACATACCTATAGAACGCCTTAGGATTCTCTTTAACCCTATCCGCCAAAGTCTTCTCATGTCCCCTTTTAGCCCTTCTAAGCTCGCTCTTCAACTCCCTCTTAGCCAATCTAAAGCTTTCTAGTGCACTACCCGAGTGCTCACGTCTCATCCGAACATAAGCCTCCTTTTTCTTTTTAACCAACAAAGAAACTTTTTTGGTGCACCACGGTTCCCTAGCCCTACCAATTCCTCCTTGCCTGACAGGGACATACCTATCACAGACTCGCAGTAGCTGCTCCTTGAAAAAACTCCACATGTCGGACGTTCCCAGTCCCTGTAATCTCCTAGTCCAACCTATGTTTCCTAATTCTCTCCTAATAGCCTCATAATTACCCTTCCCCCAGCTAAAACCACTGGCCCGAGGTTCATGCCTATCCCTTTCCATCACTAAGGTGAACGTAACCGAATTGTGGTCACTATCACCAAAATGCACACCAACTTCCAAGTCTAGCACCTGGTCTGGCTCATTTCCCAGCACCAGATCCAATATAGCCTCACCTCTAGTTGGCCTGTCTACATACTGAGTCAAAAAACCTTCCTGCACGCTTTGAACAAAAACTGACCCCTCTAACGAGCTAGAGCTATAACAATTCCAGTCAATATTAGTCAAGTTAAAATCCCCCATAACAATTGCCCTATTACTTTCACTCCTAAGCAGGATTGACTCCGCAATCCTTTCCTCAACCTCTCTAGAACTTTTAGGAGGTCTATAAAAGACTCCCAACAGGGTGACCTCTCCTCTCCTATTTCTAATCTCCGCCCATACTACCTCAACAGATAAGTCCTCATCAAACCTCCTCTCTGACACTGTGATACAATCTCTGACCAATAATGCTACCCCTCCCCCTCTTCTACCTCCTTCCCTACTTCGACTAAAACATTTGAACCCCGGGACCTGCAGCATCCATTCCTGCCCCTGCTCTATCCATGTCTCTGAAATAGCCACAACATCGAAGTCCCAGGTACTGATCCACGCTGCAAGTTCACCCACTTTATTGCGAATACTCCTGGCATTGAAGTATACACATTTCAAACCCTGCTCCACCCCACCTCTGCAATGCCGTGCATTGCAGTCCCCATCCATGCATCCCTCACTTTCAGCCCCACTACTCAGGATCCCTCCCCCCCCCCGAATCAGTTTAAACCTCCCTGCATGGCCTTAGCAAATTTACCCCCCAGGATATTGGTCCCCTTCTGATTAAGGTGTAGACCATCCTTCTCATAGAGGTCACACCTTCCCCAGTACGAGCCCCAATTGCTTAAGTACCTGAACCCCTCCCTCCTGCACCATCCCCTCAGCCATGAATTCAAACCTTCCCTCTCCCTATTCCTCTCTAAACTATCCCGTGGTACAGGCAAGATTCCAGAGATAACCACTCTGTCAGTCTTGGCCTTTAGTTTCCACCCCAACTCCATAAATCCCTGCCTAATATCCCCTTCCCCTATCCTCCCTATGTCGTGTGTCCCCACATGTACAATAACTTGTGGTTTATCTCCCTCCCCCCTAAGAGTCCTGAATACCCTGTCAGACACATCCCGGACCCCAGCCCCTGGTAGGCAACACACCAACCCTGAGTCCCTACCTTTAGTTCCGACCCTCCTATCTGTCCCCTTAATTGTGGAGTCCCCAATCACAAGGCCCAGTCTTTTACAGCCCCTAACCACCTGAGCTTTCTCACTCGGCTCACCCCCAGAGATCTGCTCTCTATGCTCAGTTGATTCCTCCTCAACTGTAGCCTCCAGCACCGAAAACCTATTATGGAGGGGAACCGCCCCAGGGGATTGTCTTCCCGATTGCTTCTTACCCCTCCTCCTGGCATTGACCCAAGCCTCATTTCTAGGAGTTACTATTTCTCTATAACTCCTATCAACTTCCACCTCCGCCTCCCGAATTATGCGGAGTTCCTCTACCTCCCCCTCCAGCTCCTTTACACGCTCCTCCAGAAGCTGCAATCTAATGCACTTCTTACAACTAAAATCTCCTGAAACACTACTGGATTTCCTCACCACATACATCCCACAGGAGATGCAGCATACTGCCTGAACTGCCATCCCTGAAGCCATTACCAGCAAGAAAAAAAGAAAACAAAAAACTTCCCCACACTTGTCAAGATGCCCCTTAAAAGTCACTATCATATCTGCTCCCACTACCTCCCCCGGCAACGTGTTCCAGGCACTCACTACTCTCTGTGTAAAACATCTGCCTCGTACATCTCCTTTAATCCTTGCCCCTCGCACCTTAAACCTGTGCCCCCTAGTAATTGACTCTTCCACCCTGGGGAAAAAGCTTCTGACTATCCACTCTGTCCATGCCCCTCATAATCTTGTAGACTTCTATCAGGTCGCCCCTCAACCTCCGTCGTTCCAGTGAGAACAAACCAAGTTTCAAGCTGTGTATCTGTGATTTCACTTCCTCCCTAACTGAAGCGTGAATGTTTACAGCGAGCAACTAAAATAAATAACAAATTCCCTAAAGTACCAGAACAGATGGGTGTGAGTTTCAATTACATCTCTCTATCGCCCAAGTTGGTTCATCAACACAACAATCACTCTTTGTTTCAGTGGCTCTAAGATGTAGGTGCTGAGTTAGACAGAAAAGCGAGACTTCTATATATAATATATATATATACAGGTAAATGCAAATCTTGCTGGCATCAAAACAGAAGGAGTGACACTCTGAAAGTTAGTGCTGCCAAATAAACCAGTTGGACTTTAACCTGGTGTTGTGAGACTTCTTACTGTGCTTACCCCAGTCCAACACCGGCATCTCCACATCAAAACACAACCGGACTGAGGGAGCACTCAGGAATTCGGGTTGTCATCCTTTTGATGACATCTTGAACTGAGCTGCCATCTGGTGGTTTATGTGAGAATTAACGATCAGTTGGCACTCTGGACAAAGAGAAGTCATGCTGCTCATCACTCCCAATCGCCCCACAAGCACTCGTCAAAGTCAGTAACGAACACCACAAATGCTCGCAGACCCTTTGTGCCACAGAATGGCTGCTTCCAAAGCAAATGAGAAATACCACATTCCGAGCCATGGTTATTGAAAGTGTTGATGTTTCCCTTTGAAAGGTGCTAGCCACCACAACAACAAAAGCTTGCATTTATATCGCACCTACCACCCCCTCCCCCACCCAATGGTTCCTCAAGGGAGCCTTGTGTTGGGAGAGGCACAGGTAGACAGGGGTTTAGGTTGATGGAGGAAAGACAGTGAAAGAGGCTGAGAATTTTAATGGAGCGAATTCCTGAGCTCAGAGTCTTGGCAGCTGAATGGTTAGTCACCAATGGTGGAGTGATTCAAATCAGGAAGAGGCAAGGGGGCCAGAATTGGAGCAGTGTTGTCAGGTTGGCTGAGGGCACAGAGATAGAGAGGCAGAGAGGGATTTGAAAACAAGGTGAGAAGTTTAAAATGGAGTTGTCACTGGGATGGGAGCCAATGCAGGCCAATGAATGCAGGGGTGAAAGGTAAACCGCGCTTGATTCGACTTAGAACACGGGGCAGCAGAGTTCTGGGTGAGTTTAGGTTTAAGGAGTATTGTAAGATGGGAGGCTGGTTAGAGGAGTATTGCAAGCAGTCTGAAGGCCTCATTCTGAAACATTACATTCGGAAATTTTCTAGATACAATAAATGATCTTGAAAGACCACGTTTCTGCAATAAAATATATTATGGCAGCACAGTCTGTCTGGCTCACAGGAAGGTCAGGCTTTATTTAGACTGCTGTTTACCTCGTTCATTATGATTAAGAAAACTGCTGGTTGTCCTTTTTGTAACTGGTGATAATACCAAGTAACGAATACGACCCACCAGAGTTCAGGGTGTGTACTGAGCAGTGGGGAACCATCATGCAAAACATCCACAGCTACCCAGATGTCAATCTTTTCACGCTGTCCCTCAGCAAAACGAAGAAAATATTACATACATGAATGTACAGGCCAGAATTCGACATTGCTGGGCTGCTCCGGAAGCACATGGACTCGCAGGAAAGGAGGCTGGGCTGCTTCCTGGTGGCATCACGCACTTACACAATATTTCGGACACGTGTAAGTCAGTAGCATGGCCACCCACAATCAAGCAGACGATTTAGGCCACGACGGGGCCACTTCAACACAATGTTACGCGGTCTGTCTGCTTTACTGGTTGGCGGGTGGGCCAATTGGCCAGGTGGCCTTTACGTTTTAGCTTCAAACTCAATCCCGGGCAGAATGAACTGTCCGGGCTGAGATAACATTTAGAAAGTGTCTGTGGGCTGAGATTTCTGTTTGAACATGCTGCCCAGACACTTTCCATATAGTCTTTCCATCGCAATTTATTTCCTACAGGTCTGCAGCTCCTTGAGACAGCTTCGTGTTGGCTGTCTCCCTGAGGGAGCCCATTCGAAGCACCCGTCCATACCCTCTGTTTTCTCAGTGCCCACTCTCTTCCTGCCCTCACTGGCAGCGCTGTGCCTTTCCCAGTGCACGTTTCACACTCGCTGTTCATTGATTGGCCAGTCAGTGTGGAATCATGCGGCCGGAAGCACATTTTGGGCCGAGTGAGTGAACACAAACAGTGGGTGAACTGCTCAGGCCTTACTCAAAGCTGAACCAAAATCAGAATTTTGCTTGAACAATATTCTTTCGCCACAATTCTTTCATCATCATGGTATGCGTGACAATTTGACTTGACCAAGGAAAGATATTTCTACAATAATCACTTATTTTTCACTTCACCACTGATTCCAATTCAGTAAGAAGTCTCACAACACCAGGTTAAAGTCCAACAGGTTTATTTAGTAGCACAAGCTTTCGGAGCACTGCTCTTTCATCAGGTGAGTGGGAGTTGGGTTCACAAACAGAGTATATATAAACGCAAACTCAATTACAAGATAATGGTTGAAATGTGAGTCTTAACAAGTAATCAAGTCTTTACAGGTGCAGACAATGTGAGTGGAGAGAGGGTTAAGCACTTGATAGCCAAATTCCACACACATGAGGACAGCCTCAACTGGAATCTTGGGTTCATGTCACACTATCTGTAACCCCCACGCCTGGACTTGCAAAATCTCACTAACTGTCCTGGCTTGAGACAATTCACACCTCTTTAACATGTGCTTAACCCTCTCTCCACTCGCATTATCTGCACCTGTAAAGACTTGATTAGCTGTTAAGACTTGCATTCCAACCATTATCTTGTAATTGAGTTTGTGTCTATTTATGCCCTGTTTGTGAATCCAATCCTCTACTCACCTGATGAAGGAGTGGCGCTCCGAAAGCTCGTGCTATCAAATAAACTGTTGGGCTTTAACCTGGTGTTGTGAGGCTACTTACTGTGCCCACCCCAGTCCAACGCCGGCATCTCCATATCATGACTCCAATACATACACACACACGCACGCACGCGCACACACACACACACACACACACACACACACACACACACACACGCGCACACACACACGCACACACACACACACACACGCGCACACACACACTCTGAGGGAGAATTTAGTGTGGCCAATGCACCTAACCAACATGTCTTTTGGACTGTGGAAGGAAACCGGAACGCCTGGAGAAAACCCACACAGACACTGGGAAAATATGCAGGCTCCACACAGACAGTGATCCAAGCCGGGAATTGAACCCGGGTCCCTGGGGCAATGCTAACCACTGTGCCACCGTGCCACCCTCTACAATAATCATGAGCTAGTAAGCTAGTAAGGGTGCAATATTTGTTTGCATAGCACTCATCTATACAGTGCTATGGATGTCATTTCAGGTCCAAGATGGTGATTGTGCCAAGCACATACAGTCCTGGTGCAGGCTGTGCTGCATGTCATGGTGGTGAATCTGTCAGCCTGGGCACTGGGAATTTCCCCAGTTGGTCGATGGGTTAACGTATAGCATCCGACTGCATGAAAAGCCATTTTGAATATTCCAACCAACACCCTAACAGAACGTTATACAGCTGAACATGCATTCGGCAACAGAAAGGAAACCCACCAGTGGATTTAAAGGGATCATTGATTACTTTCACGTCAGTTTCTGATGAATTTCTACTGGTTGTTGCTGTGTTCGCAGAAGTGTTAGGTGGTTTGTGCTGTTGTTCAGAGTTGGTGAAGTCTGTGGGGCATGGTGTGGCAGTGCTGAAAGCCTCGGCTTTCCAGTTAAGTTTCTGCTCAGATCATTAGCTCCGAGTCAGAGGTTTAAGCTCCTTGGTCTGCATTGCAGAATGAGCACCAGGGACACGGGGGAGGACAGGCTGCTCGATCAGGGGACAGGACACTGAGATATGCTCTGATTCGGAGGTCATATCAACGTAAGGGCTTCAAACAGCAATTCTCCGACCTCAACCTCAGTGAGGAACAGAGCGTGAGATGATTCCATTTCACTAAGGGGGTGCTCACTGAGATCTGCCACCTGATGAGGCAGATGTTCATTTGCAATGAATGTCAGTCAAGGATGGCACTCCAAGGATGTGAAGGCATCTGGGGCCAGAACCTCTTCAGGTCAAGCTCCTTCCCGATTAGTACAGGAGACATCTCCAACATCTTGCAGCGTGCTGGGACTGCTGCGTAAGGGACACTATGAGAAGTGGCTGGAGTATACCTGTGGTTTCACCAAGACAGCAGGCTGCCTCAGGATGCAGAGTTTGACTGCCTACTTACAGGATGCTCTATGGACACTGCTTTGAAGGGGAAGGTTGATCTCCTCTCTGAGAACTAACACTCAACCATTCAAAGAGAAGTACGTCCCTTCCTAATCTGTTAAAATGCGTGTGAGAAGGGGGATTATCTGCCCTTCAGCAACTTTTAGTGGTTAAATCAAAATAACCACCTGAGACACCCTCTGTAAAGGCAACAAGTAACACTTTATTTATCTAACTGACAGTGAACAGGTTAACTAAACTATTAATAAACTGAATAAAACATTATTCTAATGGAATGCTGTTTAGATTAATCCAATTCCCACTGACTAACAAAAAATAATAATTTTTTATCACTTTCAAAATACAACCAAGTTTGTCATCTTCCGGAGTCTTGTCTTCTTCGCTGATTTCTTCTGTCTTCACTATCGAGGTGATGCTTTCTTTTAAGACATAAATACGGCTGTTACACTGGAAGAGACAGTTCCTGGCTGTGTCTCTGTCTCTCTAGCTGTGAGCTGTGGCAGAGACTGGCTGGCAGAGGCAGTGGCTCCCTGGCTCTCTGGAGCTGGGAGCTGGCTGTAACACTTCTGATAACATACCAAAATCCCCACAATAGGATTGGTTCACAGGCCACCAAAACATCAAATTCAAATCTGATAGGCTGCGTTATTCAAATGCGTAGTTTAAACTGATTGGCAGCATCACTGCCTGGCCTCGTGATAAATGTTTCACTCTATGCTCTCTGTGTAATGCACTTTGCACCTGCACATCTTTCAAAAACACAATTTTTTAACAGAACTGTGAAATTTTCCAACTCTTAGCATTTTACAATTTTTTATACACAATGGGTGGGGTTTTCCAGCCGCGCTCGATGCAAGACCGAAAAATCCCGCCCAAGGTCAATGGACCTTTGCATGATCCTGTCCCACCTGCTACGATCCCCGCAGTGGGCAGGACAGGGAAATTCCACCCATATTTGAATTCAGAGATGTATCAAATTGTTCCACGCCCTCAATATGTAGCTGTGCCTGTCCATACTCCACCCATCACGTATGTTAACACGAGGTATCCTGTCATGATGTTTTTAATTTTCTCCTGTAACACTGACTGGCCAGTTCTTGGGTATCTGAAAGGAGAAAGCCGCAAGGATACAGTTGGGGTGAGGGGAGAATGGGGGAAAGTACAACATGCATGTCTGAAGATTGTAAAACTGAAGAGATTGTGGGATGAGAGGGGAGTTGGGATGAGAAGGTAGGTTAGATATTTGTCTCCTGTCATCTTCAAATGTTCCAGGCCTGAAGCTGGTCACAGTCATTGTCAATCCCATGAGAGCAAGCAGCTTCTCCCCCCTGGGGATGCGGGCATGTTGCTCGGAAAACAGCCTCCTCCACAACCCCATGAGTTTCAGCAGTCTTTGGCTATGCGTCATCATTCCCTGCAAGAGATGGTGAAGTGTGCTGGGAGATATAGTGCAATGTGTTTCACTGATCTGACTGTCATGGTTGAATAGCTAATGGTGTGTTCAAGCTGTAAGATGGGGGTTTGAGATGGTCAGCGGTGCTAATTGTGTGAAGTTGAATTGAGGCTATGAGTATGAGGTAAGCGCTGTGGTTGGTAGAGATTGTTGAGTCGATATGGTGAATGGAGCAGTGTGTGAGGCCCAGGGCTATATTGGTGGAATATAATGTTTGGTGGCACAGTGGTTAGCACTGCTGCCTCACAGTGCCAGGGACCTGGATTCAATTCTGACTTCAGGTCGCTGTGCAGAGTTTGCACGTTGTCCCCATGTTTGCGTGGGTTTCCTCCGGGTGCTCCAGTTTCCTCCCATAGTCCAAAGATTTTTAGGTTAGGTGGATTGGCTATGCTAATTTGCCAATTAGTGTCGGGGGATTAGCAGGGTACATTTCTGGGTTTATGGGGATAGAGCCTGGGTAGGATTGTTGTTGGTGCAGACTCGACGGGTGACTGTCTGTGTGGAGTTTGCACTTTCTCCCCGAGTCTGTGTGGAATTCCTCCGGGTGCTCTGGTTTCCTCTCACAGTTCGAAAGACGTGCTGGTTGGGTTGATTGGACATGCTAAATTGATCCTTCGCAGGATGGGTAGGTTAGAGGGATTAGCAGGGTAAATATGTGGGGTTGTGGGATAGGGCTTGAGTGGGTGCAGACTTGATGGGCTGAATGGCCTCCTTCTGCACTGGAGGGATTATTTGGTTCTATGAAGGGAAAGGAGAGAGGTTAAGTACTCCCCAATCAGGGTTGCCATGTTTATTTTTAGGGTCAATCAAGTTTTGCCCCATAATTCTCACAAGTTGTATTTGCTCACAAAAAGTTACTGGGAAGCAAATATATTTTAAGGACTATCTCCCACAATACAATCTGAAACAACAGTATCAAATTCACAATTGAAGAAAATAAATGGAAGAAAAAGAAACCACTCTGGAAGATAATGAGGTCAATTTATTCACACTTTATTGCTTCATGTTACCTGAACATAAATTTTTACTTGGTTTTTGGATAGATCTATTTAAATCCATATTGCTATGAATATGTAAAGAACACAGTTTGCTTTCAAACAACGCCGACATCAGCACTAAATGATACTAACTTCATGCTGTGATCAAAGTATACACATTAAGCAAGTTGCAGTAATGCTAACACTTTCTGTCTGCAGATCGCTTCATTTTCCACAAATTCACTTCTCTATGACTTCAATTATGCATCTTTCCCATCGCTCAGTTACACAAAACTGCTGGTCATAAAGACAAGACTGTCTTTTACCTGTCAGATTTTTAACATAAAAAGGAGCAGGAGTCGGCCATTCGGCCCCTCAAGCCTGCTCTGCCAGCCAATAAGATGATGGCTGATCTTTCGCCTAAATTCCACTTTCTCTTTTGTCTCTGGCTTGAATGTAATATCTCAGGCGTCAGTGTGGGGGTGTATCAGGGAGGCAGAGGATTGTTGTAGAAAGGATATTCATACACAATTCACTTTCAGTTGATACAGATAAAAATATGGCTTCACCAGCTGCTTCTGTTAATGGTTCAGTGTGGGCAGATACATTACAGACACGATGCTGTACCAAATCCCACAGACCTGGATAGTCTCAGCTTCCTGTTTCCTTTTCGCTTTCCTATCAAAGCTGTTAGCTGCTATCATCTGGGATGATGGTGAGCAATAGAATTAGTGTGAACTGGTCTTTGGGAAGGGAGGGTGAATAAGACTGGGTTCCTGTTTCAGAGCACAGCCTAATGATCCCCGACTAGATTATGCACTCTCAGGTCAGGATGGATTGATCCCAATAATTTTGTGATACTTGCAGTCTGTCTGGTGCCCGGCCCAGCGAAGATACATCCAATTCATAGCTTTAAACATGGATTGAGGCCACATGGGGCTTCTGGAACTGTCCATTACTTATTTAAAATGGACATTGGTGAATTGCAAATGGCTGCCAAGGACCTTTGCAACTTCAATACAGACTATCTGAAGCTTTTGGAAAATTCCTAATTACATCATTTCTAATTGGGCCAGTGGGCTGACGAATGGCAGATGGACTTTAACTTAGATAAATGCGAGGTGATGCATTTTGGTAGATTGAACCAGAGCAAGATTTACTCAGTTAATGGTAGGGCGTTGGGGAGAGTTACAGAACAAAGAGATCGAGGGTTACATGTTTATAGCTCCTTGAAAGTGGAGTCACAGGTGGACAGAGTGGTGAAGAAGGCATTCAGCATGCTTGGTTTCACTGGTCAGAACATTGAATACAGGAGTTGGGACGTCTTGTTGAAGTTGTACAAGACATTGGTAAGGCCACACTTGGAATACTGTGTACAGTTCTGGTCATCCTATTATCGAAAGGATATTATTAAACTAGAAAGAGTGCAGAAACGATTTACTAGGATGCTACTGGGACTTGATGGTTTGAGTTATAAGGAGAGGCTGGATAGACTGGGACCTTTTTCTCTGGAGTGTAGAAGGCTGAGGGGTGATCTTTAGAAGTCTATAAAATAATGAGGGGCATAGATCAGCTCGATAGTCAATATCCCAAAGGTAGGGGAGTCTAAAACTAGAGGGCATAGGTTTTAAGGTGAGAGGGGTGGAGATACAAAAGTGTCCAGAGGGGCAATTGTTTCACACAGAGGGTGGTGAGTGTCTGGAACAAGCTGCCAGAGGTAGTAGTAGAGGCGGGTACAATTTTATCTTTTAAAAAGCATTTTGAAAGTTACATGGATACGATGGGTACAGAGGGATATGGGCCAAATGCGGGCAATTGGGATTAGCTTAGGGGTTTAAAAAACAGGACGGCATGGACAAGTTGGCTCGAAGGGCCTGCTTCCATGCTGTAAACTTCTATGACTCTATGACATCAGCCTAGGTGAGGGCCTTTCCCGGGAATGGACATTTCAGGATAAATTTTATCCGTGAAGCTTTCATTCTCTATTGTTTGAGGCTTAACCACAACACAAGTAACTGAAACCATTGTCCACAACCTCTGAGCTCCATGGCATTGTAACTGGGAGGATGCTCAAAGATATATAATATATATATATATGTATACACACACACTCGCATGCGCACGCATGCGTTAGAAACCAATTCAGCCTCAGTAAGTGTGAAGGCATATCCATTACCTCCATTTTATAACAATGGCTTTCAGCTAAGCCTCCCTGGCTGGGCAATAGTCGTACTGATCATGTGACTGAAACTGGCTGCACATATGGGTTTTTATCTGAAGATCCAGAAAGACCTGGCAGTCTACAGAAGAACACCGAAAGAGACAGCAACTGCAACAAAAGGTGGCACCCTTTTACCTTTAGGGATATGGAGGTCAACCAACTGACAAGAGCCTCCCAGCCTGATCCAAAACTCCAAGTCCATCTATAAAGAACTTTGACCTGATCTAAAATTTACAAGAGCCTTGCCTAGTGACATACTGAACATTCATCTCTTTGAGGGAATCCTGCAACAATCCACGTATCTGACTTCAGATATCTGAAGCTATTGTTTAAGAGTGTAAAAGTCTCCTTTCTTTGCCAGCTCTGCTACGATGATTCTCCTATGACAGCCAAACACCTGAAATATCAACTGTTCTTTTGCTTTAACACTTGTAGAAGTGCATTATCTTCTTTAATTGTACCTTTGTTGAGTGCATGGTGCATAAATGACATAGCAATTAGATTTTTGAAATAAGTGTCTGAACATATTTATTGACAGATTTACAGATTTAAGTCTGAACAGACTTTATTTAAATCCAACAAAGCCCGCTGTTGGTTCTCTAAATTGACCACACACTAAAGCGGTCAGGGAAACGCTCATATCTATCTTTCCAAAAACCCCACCCTGGTTTTGAACAGTAAGTGAAGTGGATCAGGGTCAATATCATCTCTCCTCCCCTTTCCATAACACTCGGCTTTGGCTGCTCGTCCCAGCATGGCTGCTCGTCACCTTGAATATAGGAAGGATGTGGATGCATTGGAAAGGGTGCAGAGGAGATTTACTCGGATGTTGCCTGGTATGGTGGGAAGGTCTTATGAGGAAAGGCTGAGGGACTTGAGGTTTTCGTTAGAGAGAAGAAGGTTAAGAGGTGACTTAATAGAGGCATACAAGATGATCAGAGGATTAGATAGGGTGGATAGTGAGAGCCTTTTTCCTCGGATGGTGATAGCTAGCACGAGGGGACATGGCTTTAAATTGAGGGGTGATAGATATAGGACAGATGTCAGAGGTAGGTTCTTCACTCAGAGAGTGGTAAGGGCGTGGAATGCCCTGCCTGCAGCAGGAGTGGACTCGCCAACATTAAGGGCATTTAAATGGTCATTGGATAAACATATGGATGATATTGGAATAGTGGAGGTTAGATGGGCTTTAGATTGGTTTCACTGGTCGGCGCAACATCGAGGGCCGAAGGGCCTGTACTGCGCTGTAATGTTCTATGTTCTATATTCTATGAATACAAACCAGAGTCAGTGACAGAGAATGCAGGAGAAAGTTAATTAGGATGAATGATTAAGGGTAACAAATTAAATATAAGACTTATTTTTGAGTCATTTACATTCCAATATCTTTCCAAGCTAAAAGCCGAATGTGAATTATTCAACACCATTACAAACTGCCATTGGAAACAGGGATAGTTTAGTACAGTGCTCATTCACCCATCACTGAATATATGTCAATAATTCCTGTTACCAGACTGGATGCTTGTTCCCTCATTGCCCGAGAGATCGATTGGCTTAAAGTAAATTCCCAATCTATCAGCATCCTTTTCATACTGTGACAGTTAATGAGTCCCTCTTTCAAACTCTGTAAAAACTGTTAAGTGTACATTTTAGATTATCGCAAAATTGGTTTACTCCATGTTTGGGTGCAGACCCTTAAATCAGCTGAGTTGAGGAGGAACTTCTTCACTCAAAGGGTTGTGAATCTGTGGAATTCCCTGCCCAGTGAAGCAGTTGAGGCTACCTCATTGAATGTTTTTATGGCAAAGATAGGTAGATTTTTGAACAGTAAAGGAATTAAGGGTTATGGTGAGCGGGCGGGTAAGTGGATCTGATCCCACGAAAAGATCAGCTATGTTATTGAATGGTGGAGCAGGCTCAAGGAGTAGGAGATGGCCTACTCCTGCTCCTAATTCTTATGTTCTTGTGTTCTTAATTTTAGTTCAACAGAGAATTGCAGGGATCGTGGTCAATTGGTGTCAGTACGGGAGTTAGGCAGAAGCAGGTAGCAAGTCTGGCAGCAGGGAATCAGATCCACTTGAAACAAAGAACAAAGAACAAAGAACAATACAGCACAGGAACAGGCCCTTCGGCCCTCCAAGCCCATGCCGCTCCCTGGTCCAAACTAGACCATTCTTTTGTATCCCTCCATTCCCACTCCGTTCATATGGCTATCTAGATAAGTCTTAAACGTTCCCAGTGTGTCCGCCTCCACCACCTTGCCTGGCAGCGCATTCCAAGCCCCCACCACCCTCTGTGTAAAATATGTCCTTCTGATATCTGTGTTATACCTTCCCCCTTCACCTTGAACCTATGACCCCTCGTGAACGTCACCACCGACCTGGGGAAAAGCTTCCCACCGTTCACCCTATCTATGCCTTTCATAATTTTATACACCTCTATTAAGTCTCCCCTCATCCTTCGTCTTTCCAGGGAGAACAACCCCAGTTTACCCAATCTCTCCTCATCACTAAGCCCCTCCATACCAGGCAACATCCTGGTAAACCTCCTCTGTACTCTCTCCAAAGCCTCCACGTCCTTCTGGTAGTGCGGCGACCAGAACTGGACGCAGTATTCCAAATGCGGCCGAACTAACGTTCTATACATCTGCAACATCAGACCCCAACTTTAATATTCTATGCCCCGTCCTATAAAGGCAAGCATGCCATATGCCTTCTTCACCACCTTCTCCACCTGTGACGTCACCTTCAAGGATCTGTGGACTTGCACACCCAGGTCCCTCTGTGTATCTACACCCTTTATGGTTCTGCCATTTATCGTATAGCTCCTCCCTACATTATTTCTACCAAAATGCATCACTTCGCATTTATCAGGATTGAACTCCATCTGCCATTTCTTTGCCCAAATTTCCAGCCTATCTATATCCTTCTGTAGCCTCTGACAATGCTCCTCACTATCTGCAAGTCCTGCCAATTTTGTGTCGTCCGCAAACTTACTGATCACCCCAGTTACACCTTCTTCCAGATCGTTTATATAAATCACAAACAGCAGAGGTCCCAATACAGAGCCCTGCGGAACACCACTAGTCACAGGCCTCCAGCCGGAAAAAGACCCTTCCACTACCACCCTCTGTCTTCTGTGACCAAGCCAGTTCTCCACCCATCTAGCCACCTACCCCTTTATCCCATGAGATCCAACCTTTTTCACCAGCCTACCATGAGGGACTTTGTCAAACGCTTTACTAAAGTCCATATAGACGACATCCACGCCCCTTCCCTTGTCAACCATTCTAGTCACTTCTTCAAAAAGCTCCACCAGGTTAGTGAGGCATGACCTCCCTCTCACAAAACCATGCTGACTATCGTTAATGAGTTTATTCCTTTCCAAATGCGCATACATCCTATCTCTAAGAATCTTCTCCAACAACTTCCCCACCTCGGACGTCAAGCTCACCGGCCTATAATTACCCAGGTTATCCTTCCTACCCTTCTTAAATAACGGGACCACATTAGCTATCCTCCAATCCTCTGGGACCTCACCTGTGTCCAGTGATGAGACAAAGATTTGCGTCAGAGGCCCAGCGATTTCATCTCTCATCTCCCTGAGCAGCCTTGGATAGATTCCATCAGGCCCTGGGGATTTGTCAGTCTTTATATTCTCTAACAAACCTAACACTTCCTCCATTGTAATGGAGATTTTCTCCAATGGTTCAACACTCCCCTCCGAGACACTCCCAGTCAACACATCCCTCTCCTTTGTGAATACCGACGCAAAGTATTCATTTAGGATCTCCCCTACTTCTTTGGGCTCCAAGCATAATTCCCCACTTTTGTCCCTGAGAGGTCCGATTTTTTCCCTGACAACCTTTTTGTTCCTAACGTATGAATAAAATGCCTTGGGATTCTCCTTAATACTGTCTGCCAAGGACATTTCGTGACCCCTTTTTGCCCTTCTAATTCCCCGTTTGAGTTATTTCCTACTTTCTTTGTACTCCTCCAGAGCTCCCTCCGTTTTTAGCTGCCTGGACCTAACATACACCTCTCTTTTCTTTTTGACCAGTCCCTCAATTTCCCTGGTTATCCACGGTTCTCAAATCCTACCCTTCCTATCCTTTTTTACAGACACATGCCTGTCCTGTAGCCCTAACAACTGTTCCTTAAAAGACTCCCACATGCCAGATGTGGATTTACCCTCAAACAGCCTCTCCCAATCAAGAGCTGCCAATTTCTGCCTAATCCCACTAAAGTTAGCCTTCCCCCAATCCAACACCTTACCCTTGGGACACCACTCATCCTTTTCCATCACTATCCTAAAGGTAACAGAATTGTGGTCACTATTTGCCACATGTTCCCCTACTGAAACTTTGAAGACCTGACCGGGCTCATTCCCCAGTACTCGGTCCAGTATAGCCCCCTCTCTAGTCGGGCTATCTACATATTGTTCCAAAGAACCCTCCTGTACGCATTTTACAAATTCCTCCCCATTCAGAGTCCCAGCTCTCAGCAATTTCCAGTCTATACCAGGGAAATTGAAGTCTCCCACTACAACAACCCTATTTTTCCTGCACCTATCCAGTATCTCCTGACATATCCGTTTTTCCACTTCCCTTGGGCTGTTGGGGGGCCTGTAGTATACCCCCAACATAGTGACTGCGCCCTTCCTGTTTCTAAGCTCCACCCAGAGTGACTCGTTACACGACCCCTCTGAATTGTCCTCCCTCTTCACCACTGTAATATGCTCTCCAACTAATACTGCTACTCCCCCACCTCTTTTGGCCCCTCCTCTGTCTCGCCTCAAACACTTGTACCCCGGAATGGGGCAGAGTAAGGTTGCAACTTGCATCATTGAAAGGATTCATGCAATGAAACAGCAGAGTGCGCTCCCAGCTATGGGGCTGCAATGGCTGGAACTAAAGGACAAAAATGGCAAGATTTCAATTTTTCAGACTGATTTGGAAGTCACACTGGATCAAACTTGAGAATGGAGGATTGCAATTTTAGGACATCCAGGAAAGAGACAACAGCATGAGCCATCTGGAAGGCCCTGACTGTGGTTGGGGACCCCCATAGTTCAAAATACCCCCATTTAGTGTCAGAGATTTACTGGCCGCACTCATTCCACAGAGGTAAAAATGTTTTCAAATGAGTAAGAGGCAGATCACAGGGTTAGAATGAACCACATGAGTAATCTTCAAGGACAGTCCTCAAACATTGCCCTTCAGGTGTTGCCCTTGGCTTAGTGACAGCACTGTGACCTCTGAGCCATAGGGCTATTGAAGTCACTCCAGTGACATGAACACATAAACTGGACTTATCCTTTGTGACACACCGAGAGATTGCTGCACGGTCAGTTTCATTATCACCTTTCAGGTGGAATATGCAACTGAGGCTCTGTTTGCTCAAAGGTGGGTGGTGGTTTCTGGTAATTCCCGAAGACAATGAGCCCTCACCGTGGGTTCACCGGCGGCAGAACGTGCGAACAATGGGAAATCCTGCTGGTGGCAGTGGAACAAAAAGATCTCGTCACCGACCAATGGCAGGCCGTCTCCGCTGCTGCAAAACACACCGCAGGGGAACGGGGGCGAAAATCCTGCCCGTGGAGTTAAAAACTTCCATGGCACCATTGGAAGAATAGCACTGGATTCCTCCTGATGTCCTGACCTATCATAGATAATAGAACAGTACAGCATAGAACAGGCCCTTCGGCCCATGATGTTGTGCCAAGCTTTATCTGAAACCAAGATCAAGCTATCCCACTCCCGATCATCCTGGTGTGCTCCATGTGCCTATCCAATAACCGCTTAAATGTTCCTAAAGTGTCTGACTCCACTATCACTGCAGGCAGTCCATTCCACACCCCAACCACTCTCTGCGTAAAGAACCTCCACTGATATCCTTCCAATATCTCCCACCACGAACCCTACAGTTATGCCCCCTTGTAATAGCTCCATCCACCCGAGGAAATAGTCTTTGAACGTTCACTCTATCTATCCCCTTCATCATTTTATAAACCTCTATTAAGTCTCCCCTCAGCCTCCTCCGCTCCAGAGAGAACAGCCCCAGCTCCCTCAACCTTTCCTCATAAGACCTACCCTCCAAACCAGGCAGCATCCTGGTAAATCTCCTCTGCACTCTTTCCAGCGCTTCCACATCCTTCTTATAGTGAGGTGACCAGAACTGCACACAATATTCCAAATGTGGTCTCACCAAGGTCCTGTACAGTTGCAGCATAACCCCACGGCTCTTAAACTCCAACCCCCTGTTAATAAAAGCTAACACACTATAGGCCTTCTTCACAGCTCTATCCACTTGACTGGCAACCTTTAGAGATCTGTGGATATGGACCCCAAGATCTCTCTGTTCCTCCACAGCCTTCAGAACCCTACCTTTGACCCTGTAATCCACATTTAAATTAGTCCTACCAAAATGAATCACCTCACATTTATCAGGGTTAAACTCCATTTGCCATTTTACAGCCCAGCTTTGCATCCTATCTATGTCTCTTTGCAGCCTACAACAGCCCTCCACCTCATCCACTACTCCACTAATCTTGGTGTCATTAGCAAATTTACTGATCCACCCTTCAGCCCCCTCCTCTAAGTCATTAATAAAAATCACAAAGAGCAGAGGACCAAGCACTGATCCCTGTGGCACTCCGCTAGCAACCTGCCTCCAATCCGAAAATTTTCCATCCACCACCACCCTCTGTCTTCGATCAGACAGTAAGAAGTCTCACAACACCAGGTTAAAGTCCAACAGGTTTATTTGGTAGCAAATACCATAAGCTTTCGGAGCGTGCTGCTCCTTCGTCAGATGGAGTGGTCTCTGTTCTCCAACAGTGCACAGACACAGAAATCAAGTTACAGAATACTAATTAGAATGCAAATCTCTACAGCCAGCCAGGTCTTAAAAGGTACAGATAATGTGGTTAGAGGGAACATTAAACACAGGTTAAAGAGATGTGTATTGTCTCCAGACAGAACAGCTGGTGAGATTATGCAAGACCAGGGGCAAGCTGTGGGGGTTACTGATAATGTGACATAAATCCAACATCCCGGTTTAGGCCGTCCTCATGTGTGCGGAACTTGGCTATCAGTTTCTGCTCAGCGACTCTGCGCTGTCGTGTGTCGTGAAGGCCGCCTTGGAGAACGCTTACCTGAAGATCCAAGGCTGAATGCCCTGACTGCTGAAGTGCTCCCCAACAGGAAGAGAACAGTCTTGCCTGGTGATTGTCGAGCGGTGTTCATTCATCCGTTGTCGTAGCGTCTGCATGGTTTCCCCAATGTACCATGCCTCGGGACATCCTTTCCTGCAGCGTATCAGGTAGACAACGTTGGCCGAGTTGCAAGAGTATGTACCGTGTACCTGGTAGATGGTGTTCTCACGTGAGATGATGGCATCCGTGTCGATGATCCGGCACCTCTTGCAGAGGTTGCTGTGGCAGGGTTGTGTGGTGTCATGGTCACTGTTCTCCTGAAGGCTGGGTAGTTTGCTGCGGACAACCACGCAACCTCAAACAGACCATTGTCCGCAGCAAACTACCCAGCCTTCAGGAGAACAGTGACCATGACACCACACAACCCTGCCACAGCAACCTCTGCAAGAGGTGCCGGATCATCGACACGGATGCCATCATCTCACGTGAGAACACCATCTACCAGGTACACGGTACATACTCTTGCAACTCGGCCAACGTTGTCTACCTGATACGCTGCAGGAAAGGATGTCCCGAGGCATGGTACATTGGGGAAACCATGCAGACGCTACGACAACGGATGAATGAACACCGCTCGACAATCACCAGGCAAGACTGTTCTCTTCCTGTTGGGGAGCACTTCAGCAGTCACGGGCATTCAGCCTTGGATCTTCAGGTAAGCGTTCTCCAAGGCGGCCTTCACGACACACGACAGCGCAGAGTCGCTGAGCAGAAACTGATAGCCAAGTTCCGCACACATGAGGACGGCCTAAACCGGGATGTTGGATTTATGTCACATTATCAGTAACCCCCACAGCTTGCCCCTGGTCTTGCATAATCTCACCAGCTGTTCTGTCTGGAGACAATACACATCTCTTTAACCTGTGTTTAATGTTCCCTCTAACCACATTATCTGTACCTTTTAAGACCTGGCTGGCTGTAGAGATTTGCATTCTAATTAGTATTCTGTAACTTGATTTCTGTGTCTGTGCACTGTTGGAGAACAGAGACCACTCCATCTGACGAAGGAGCAGCACGCTCCGAAAGCTTATGGTATTTGCTACCAAATAAACCTGTTGGACTTTAACCTGGTGTTGTGAGACTTCTTACTGTGCTTACCCCAGTCCAACGCCGGCATCTCCACATCATGACTTCGATCAGACAGCCTGTTACCTATCCAATCGGCCAACTTTCCCTCTATCCCACACCTCCTCACTTTCATCATAAGCCGACCATGGGGGACAAACAAAGAGAACAAAGAACAGTACAGCACAGGAAACAGGCCCTTCGGCCCTCCAAGCCTGCGCCGCTCCTGGGTCCAACTAGACCAATCGTTTGTATCCCTCCATTCCCAGGCTGCTCATGTGACTATCCAGGTAAGTCTTAAACGATTTCAGCGTTCCTGCCTCCACCACCCTACTTGGCAGCGCATTCCAGGCCCCCACCACCCTCTGTGTAAAAAGAACGTCCCTCTGATATCTGAGTTATACTTCGCCCCTCTCACCTTGAGCCCGTGACCCCTCGTGATCGTCACCTCCAACCTGGGAAAAAGCTTCCCACTGTTCACCCTATCTATACCCTTCATAATCTTGTACACCTCTATTAGATCTCCCCTCATTCTCCGTCTTTCCAAGGAGAACAACCCCAGTCTACCCAATCTCTCCTCATAGCTAAGACCCTCCATACCAGGCAACATCCTGGTAAACCTTCTCTGCACTCTCTCTAACGCCTCCACGTCCTTCTGGTAGTGCGGCGACCAGAACTGGACGCAGTACTCCAAATGTGGCCTAACCAGCGTTCTATACAGCTGCATCATCAGACTCCAGCTTTTATACTCTATACCCCGTCCTATAAAGGCAAGCATACCATATGCCTTCTTCGCCACCTTCTCCACCTGTGTTGCCACCTTCAAGGATTTGTGGACTTGCACACCTCGGTCCCTCTGTGTTTCTATACTCCTGATGACTCTGCCATTTATTGTATAACTCCTCCCTACATTATTTCTTCCAAAATGTATCACTTCGCATTTATCCGGATTAAACTCCATCTGCCACCTCTCCGCCCAATTTTCCAGCCTATCTATATCCTGCTGTATTGTCCGACAATGCTCTTCGCTTATCAAACGCCTTACTAAAATCCATGTATATGATATCAACTGCCCTACCTTCATCAACACACTTAGTTACCTCCTCAAAAAATTCAATCAACACACATACTTCAGGCAAGAGCATTCACAGAGATGACCTGGCAACTTATGTGACCTGGCCACGTACAGATTCACTGTTGCATTTCTCTGCATTGCTGTCGTTATTTTGCTACAAGCCATTCATTGGATGTGAAATGTTTTGGGGCATCTTAGTGAAAAGCACAATAAGAATGCAGGGTTTTTTTTCTAACTTTATTACACACTGCCTTACCTCGGAGATACACTCACTCGCATGTGAAGTCTTTTATGTTCAGTAATACAAGCTGGAAAAGTGAAATCACATAAACCACTCCCTGGCTATCTGAAGTCCATTGTTACTGTCCATTTGACCTCCTGACTGCTTGTGACTGCGATGTCTGGGATGACGACATCCAATCAACACTCCGGTCTGGATTTTCACTCCCAACCAGAGTCAGGACAATTTCTTGCACCACAAACCCACCCTGGGAAAAAGTGCCACAGAAGTTGGGATTGTTATTTCGGGTTGGCAGAGTTCTCTGGCAGATGGGCCCATCACCACATCCCCCCAGCCTCCCCCCGCCACCTCCCCCAGGAGAGTGCGGAGGCTGCCAGGTGTTGAGGTGAGCTGGGTGGAAGACATGCCTCTGTGCTCCGGTGCTGTACCCAAGATTTGAAACTCAAACCCTAGTGCTTCTCATGTGCCTCCAAGTCAACCCATGCCCCCCTATGCAACCCCATGAACCTTTAGCCCTCAAGCTAATCCATGTCCCTCTGCCCAACATTCATTGCCCCTCACATATTCCATGCCAAACTATGCTCCTCTAACCAGCACCCATTGCTCTTTATAGTTCTATGCCAACACAATGCCAACTCATGCCAACTTATTCCCCCCACACGTCACACCTTGCCCACACATCTATTATGTCAACTCACTTCATATCCACCATGGACAGACCTCAGGACCCATTCTGAGATTAAATAAATTAAAGTTTGAAGTATCTATTGCAGACCTAATTTTTAAAGAACTCTCATTTATAAAGACCCATTCAGCACATTGACATTCCATCACATCCTGAACAAAATCAATCATTGAACAGTTTCATCCCTTATAAAAACATGCATTGAAATTTATAGTTGTATTTCAGTCAATAATCACTTGGAGCTGTCAATCAAACTGTTGTGCAGCGCTAATCATTAATGGTAACTCTAAGTCAACAGATGGAGTAAAATAGAAATCAATGATTTTTAAAAACATTTCACTGTCTGTGTGGGGTTTGCACATTCTCCCTTTGTCTGCGTGGGTTTCCTCCGGGTGCTCCAGTTTCCTCCCACGTTCTGAAAGATGTGCTGGTTACGTCCATTGACCCGAACAGGTGCCGGAGTGTGGCGACTAGGGGAATTTCACAGTAACTTCATTGCAGTATTAATGTAAGCCTTACATGTGACTAATAAATAAGCTTTACTTTAGTTCATTTATGACACTTCTGACCATTCGTTTTGACGCCTATAACAATAAATGGCACAGTGGTCAGCACTGCTGCCTCACAGCGCTCGGGACCCAGGTTCGATTCCTGGCTTGGGTCACTATCTGTGCAGTGTCTGCGTGGGTTTCCTCCGGGTGCTCCGGTTTCCTCCCATAATCTGAAAGACGTGCTGGTTAGGTGCCATGCTAAATTCTCCCTCAGTGTACCCGAACAGGTGCCGAAGTGTGGTGACTCGGGGATTTTCACAGTAACTTCATTGCAGTGTTAATGTAAGCCTACTTGTGATACTAATAAATAAATTTAAACAGCTGCTTTTTTTAAGGGCAGCTGCCCCTACAAAACACGTAAGCACATATCCTGACCCAGGCCCAATACCGGCCCACAGAAATTCTAGGAGCCGTGTTTGGGGGAATTGATCGGCTCTCTGTCATTGTGAGAATTCAGGCTAACTTCCTGTGGTAGAGGAAGACCAGACAACAGGTTAAAGAAGGCCATGTCACTGGAGGAAGACATGCCCCATGTTTGGCATTTGACACCAGCCTCCCATCCATTGACTCTGTCTACACTTCCCGCTGCCTCGGAAAAGCAGCCAGCATAATTAAGGACCCCACGCACCCCGGACATTCTCTCTTCCACCTTCTTCCTTCAGGAAAAAGATACAAAATGGGCGGCACGGTAGCACAGTGGTTAGCACTGCTGCTTCACAGCTCCAGAGTCCAGGGTTTGATTCCCGGCTCGGGTCACTGTCTGTGTGGAGTTTGCACATTCTCCTCGTGTCTGCGTGGGTTTCCTCCGGGTGCTCCGGTTTCCTCCCACAGTCCAAAGATGTGCGGGTTAGGTTGATTGGCCAGGTTAAAAATTGCCCCTTAGAGTCCTGGGATGCGTAGGTTAGTGGGATAGCGGGTAAAATATGTGGGGTGGGATTGTGGTCGGTGCAGACTCGATGGGCCGAATGGCCTCCTTCTGCACTGTAGGGTTTTCAATGATTTCTATGATTTCTATGAAAAGTCTGAGGTCACGTACGGACTCAAGAACAGCTTCTTCCCTGCTGCTGTCAGACTTTTGAATGGACTTACCTTGCATTAAGTTGATCTTTCTCTACACCCTAGCTATGACTGTAACGTTACATTCCGTACTCTCTCATTTCCTTCTCTATGAACGGTATGTTTTGTCTGTATAGCGCGCAAGAAACAATACTTTTCACTGTATGTTAATACATGTGACAATAATAAATCAAATCAAATCAAACATAAGAGGAGATGGAAGCAATGGCCAGAGCAGGCTTCTATTCTTGTCTGGCAACGGGGATGGTGATATGACACACTCAGTGCCTTCAAACGCTTTCCTTTCCTTCTGTCATGCTGGGACGTATCCAGCAGTTACCACAGCCCTCAGAAGAAGTCCGCAAAGCAGCAAACGGTAAGCTCATTGTGCTGTCTGTTTCCCCTCAGAGGGGACAACCAAGACGCAACAAGCGCAAGCATTGACATTGAAGACTGCGCATTCCCACTGCCTCTGACAAAATGTTCACACGCCCCATTGTTTGTCTTCTCTGATGCGCAAGGCAGCCAAAAGACATTCATTTAAGGGGGCAAGAGAAGCATTGATGAGGTATTGGTGAGTGGCAAGCACAAGAAAGCCAGAGGATTTAGAGGTGTAATGGAGCAAAGGGATGATGATCTCATATGCCCTGTGAAACAGAGAAGGAAGTTAGCGGAGTGGCAGACAGCAGTGTCATCATCGGACCCGCTGGCATCCTTTAGAATTTCCACCATCAACTCTTTCCTGATTAGAGAGCATTGTAGCATGTTACAACATGCCTATGGGCTGCCAGCATGTTGCGATGTACCCACTTTACCACGCCCCACCCACCCACCCCCTTGAACCATCCCAATCCTTCTTTGAGAGTCTGAATGATTGGCCCAGTTTTATCCTCACTTTCATCTGCGCATCAGTATGGCGTTCCTCTGCAACAGCAAGAGTTGAAAAGGCAGAACGAACCATAGAAATAGCACAGAGCATCAGCCAGCAGCTATCACTGCTATTGAAATGGAGATGAGACACTGGACTAGGGAGAGTGTGAAAGCAACAGTCCCAGTTTCCAGCACGTTGCACATTTATTTTTACAAGGAGCTGTGTCTGTCACTGTAAATGAGCTGCAAATCTGGGGAATGGAAGCCTTTAATGTTCCTACAAATATGAAAGCACACATCTACAATCCGAGGGAACCCTGCAAATTGGAAAAACAGTGATGGCTTTCTCAATCATTTACATTGGAACACTGACAAATTGCAGAAATTAAGTTGCTCTGGCCAAGGGCGCATTGATAACTTGGTCTGAAAGAGGAAGACACGGCAAATTGATTTGAAATAAAAAGTCTCCTGTGTCTGCCTGGAATCAGCTGCTGGCATTGAATCTCAGAGCCGTGGTCACTCCCTGTGCCACAGTGAGAGCCATCTGTGCTGTCGGCTTTCATTCCAGATTTGGCGAACAGCTGAAAACACTGATCATCCACAACTGAAGCACAGCAGTCCCCCGAGACAGAGATCCCGGGAGAGATCTTGGCAAGCGCGTTTGGGTCTTTGGATCCTGGGTAAGGTTGGGATGTTCCGGTTCTCCATTTGCGCTGCCAGATTAATCTGACTTCCCTTCCAGCCTCCAGCTCCTCCTCCCGTGTTTAAATCATGTGAAGTGGTATTTCCCAGTGGGCAGCTCTCTGCTTCTCGCTGTGCTGAAATGGAATGATTTGCGGGGATGATTCAGAACAAGGGAATTACTTCCACAGTCGTGTTGTATTATGGGTTTTATAGATGTCTCAATGATGAGATCTTCAGGTTCGTACATTTAAACAGGAACCTTTTATTACTCTTTAACTATTTACAGATCCCAGACAGTGATCTTGCCTGCTGTTCATGCTACTCGTCCTCTGCAGCGAGGTCGGAGAATTTGGCACTCAGCCAAATCTCTGTTTACCGCAGCGGGATGGGAAAATCCCGCCGGTATGAATGGTGATAAGGTACGGGATAAATTCCACCGGGTATTGTCTTGCATGGATCTACTTCATCATGTAGGCTGCTTCTAGAGTGTTCTGCCTGAGTCTATTACCATGTAGCTCTATGCATCATACTGTGGACAGTTCTATTCTTCCACATTAACCTTTAGGAGGTCTTGAGGCGCAGCTGGTGGCAACCCTGCCTCTGAGCCAGAAGCTCCAGGTTTGAGTCCCATTCCAGGATTTGATGGCCAAGGAAAGTGCGTTCATAACGCAGCCAAACAGGTTGAGTAACAACCTGCAAATCCTCCCAAATAAACTAATGGCTAGCGGGAAGAGTGGGTGAGTCTCCTGGTCAGTTACGCTTGATGTGGAGCAGTGTCCATCAAGCTTTAAACCCCTAGCAACAGGCTAGCAACCTGTACCAGGAATTACTAGCTATGGAAACAGACAAAAGTCCGCTTTAGTGCGCCACTAGGGGCGGGAAGAGAATTGGAATGGAATTTGGAACATTAACCTTTGCTGTGTCGAGCACATTTACATGACAATGGAATGCAGAGACATTCAGAATCCTGCAACATTCCCCTTTGATTTTGAGTTGATTATTATCACATATATTAGTATACAGTGAAATGCATTGTTTCTTGCGCGCTATACAAACAAAATATACCATTCATAGAGAAGGAAACGAGAGAGTGCAGAATGTAGTGTTACAGTCATAGCTAGGGTGTAGAGAAAGATCAACTTAATACAAGGTAAGTCCATTCAAAAGTGTGATGGCAGCAGGAAAGTAGCTGTTCTTGAGTCGGTTGGTACGTGACCTTTGACTTTTGTATATTTTTACCGACAGAAGAAGGTTGAAAAGAGAATGTCCGGGGTGCGTGGGGTCCTTAATTATGCTGGGCTGCTTTGCTGAGGCAGTGGGAATTGTAGACAGAGTCAATGAATGGGAGACTGGTTTCTTCTTCAAAGAAAACTTTCCACCCTTCCAAAGGTGTTATCCAATACAGTCTTTACTTTCTATCTCTTTTCCCCCACCTCAAGAGTCCAACTTTATAAATTCAAATACTCTTAAGTCTTGACAATTCTTCCACATCTTGGTCTGTCACATGTGGAGGAATGGTGTCATTGTCTGTGTTTCCAGTACTTGGTTATCTCCATTGGTTATCACTTTTGATCCTCCTATGATTTGTGTTCCTCTTTATTAATGACCTGTATGTTTTTTTTTGGACACTGTGGGCCCGATTTCACCATTGCGTTGTGCCTGTTTTCGGGCACGAAAACGTGGTAAAGTTGGGTGTGAGGCCATTAACACGATCTGCGCCTGCGTCCGCACAGATGGCCACTTTACCGAGGCCCGGGAATGGAGGCGATCCGATTCGCGCCCGAAACGGGCGCAACGGCGATTTAAATGCACTTGCATGTATTTCAATTGAATTAATAAACTGCCCACCCAACTTTATCAGCATTTCCCTCTTTACCACCGCATTCACCAATCCAGAATCGCGCCGAAATGGACCTGCTAAATAAAAGTCTGAATCTGGCGCTCCAGCTGCTGAAGAGGCGAATTCAGTGCTTCCAACGGCTCCCTGACTCAGATCAGTGGTGGGGAGGAGGAGGGAGGCGGGTCAGATCATTCTCTGGTGAAGGGGTGGGGAGGGAGGAGGAGGCGGGTCAGATGTAGCTCTCGGGTGGGGGGGGGGGGGACGGGGGAGTGAGGCCAGATCATTCTCTGGGGGGCGGGGGGCGGGAGTAGCCGGGTCAAATGTACCTCTGGTGAGGGGGGAGTGACCACAGTAAGGAGTCTAACAACACCAGGTTAAAGTTTATTTGGTAGCAAACGCCACTAGCTTTCGGAGCGCTGCTCCTTCATCAGGTGAGTGGGAGTTCTGTTCACAAACAGGGCATATAAAGACACAAACTGAATTTACAGAATAATGAATAATGATTGGAATGCAAGTCTTTACAACTAATCAAGTCTTAAAGGTACAGACAATGTGAGTGGAGAGAGCATTAGCACAGGTTAAAGAGATGTGTATTGTCTCCAGACAGGACAGCCAGTGTGACTTTGCAAGTCCAGGCAAGTTTTGGGATTTACAGATAGTGTGATATGAACCCAAAATCCCGGTTGAGGCTGTCCTCATGTGTGCGGAACCTGGCTATCAGTCTCTGCTCAGCGACTCTGCGCTGTCGTGTGTCGTGAGGGCTGCCTTGGAGAACGCTTACCCGAAGATCAGAGGCCGAATGCCCGTGACCGCTGAAGTGCTCCCCAACAGGAAGAGAACAGTCTTGCCTGGTGATTGTCGAGCGTTGTTCATTCATCCATTGTCGTAGCGTCTGCATGGTTTCCCCAATGTACCATGCCTTGGGACATCCTTCCCTGCAGCGTATCAGGTAGACAATGCTGGCCGAGTTGCAAGATTATGCATTGTGTACCTGGTGGATGGTGTTCTCGCGTGAGATGATGGCATCTGTGTCAATGATCCGGCACGTCTTGCAGAGGTTGCTGTGGCAGGGTTGTGTGGTGTCGCGTTCACTGTTTTCCTGAAGGCTGGGTAGTTTGCTGCGGACAATGGTCTGTTTGAGGTTGTGCGGTTGTTTGAAGGCAAGAAATGGGGGTGTGGGGATGGCCTTGGCAAGATGTTCGTCTTCATCAATGACATGTTGAAGGCTCCGGAGAAGATGTCCTAGTTTCTCCGCTCCGGGGAAGTACTGGACGACGAAGGGTACTCTGTCCACCGTGTCCCGTGTTTGTCTTCTGAGGAGGTCGGTGCAGTTTTTCACTTTGGGCGTCGGAACTGTTGATTGATGAGTCAAGCGCCATATCCTGTTCTTATGAGGGCATCTTTCAGCGTCTGGAGGTGTCTGTTGCGATCCTCCTCATCCGAGCAGATCCTGTGTATACGGAGGGCTTGTCCGTAGGGGATGGCTTCTTTAACGTGAGCAGGGTGGAAGCTGGAGAAGTGGAGCATCGTGAGGTTATCCGTGGGCTTGCGGTACAGTGAGGTGCTGAGGTGACCGTCCTTAATGGAGATGCGTGTGTCCAAGAATGCAACCGATTCTGGGGGAGTGAGGCCAGATCATTCTCTGGGGGAGGGGTTACTGAGGCCTGATCATTCTCTGAGAGCGGGGGGGAGTGAGGCCAGATCATTCTCTGGGGAGTGGGGGGTGGGGGGGGGGTGCGGGGGAGTGAGGCCAGATCATTTTCTCTGTCGGGGGAGGGGGGGGGGGGGAGGTGGTGAGTGAGGCCAGATCATTCCCTGGTTTGGAGGGAGGGGGGGAGGGAGGCAGGTAAGATGTTTCTCTGGTGGGGGGAGGGGGGCACGCTGCCACTCTGCGGCGATCGGTGGGGGGGGAAGGGGGCAGGGGGCCGCGATCGGTCTGGGCAGCGGGGGGGGGGGGGGGGGGGGTGGATAAGGGGGACAGTTATGTTGTGGGGGTGGGGCGATGTCTGCGTGGGCCATCGCTCCCGCTTTTCGCTCCCAGGCCGCTTTCTCTGCTTTCTGCGGCCCGGGAGTGATTTGACACGGGCGCGCTTTTTCAAATTGTTTCTAACTGTGCATGCGCAGTTCAGAGCTCCGATCGTTTCGGGAGGGCTAAGCCCCGCCCACAGCACGATTCAGACTCGCAATTTTATTTCAGGCTGAGTGAGTATGGGGGGCGCCTGAGAGCAGATTTCCAAGTTGGATCTTTATTGCGCCGAGATTCAGCACTTTGAATGAAAATGGTAAAATCAGGCCCTGTGTGTTTATCTGGTTCCTTATGAACGGAATATGCGCTCGGTTTGTCCCTTGTGTAAACTCAAATTTTCTCTATCCATGATGTCCACCACATTCTTGCTGGATGTACAGGTTTCTGAAATGGAACCTTAATTTCTACTTGTTTCACAATTTCAGCCAAAAATGTGTTGCTGTTTTATTTTCCAGTCGGTTTTCAAGCTTATGAACAAGAGTGAATGGCATGGTAGCACAGTGGTTAGCACTACTGCCTCACAGCACCAGGGATCTGGCTTCGATTCTGGCCTCGGGTCAGTGTATATGCGGAGTTTGCACGTTCTTCCCATGTCAGCGTGGGTTTCCTCCGGGTGCTCGGGCTTCCTCCCACACTCCAAAGATGTGTAGGTTGGATGGATTGACCATGCTGAATTGCCCCAAAGTGTCCAGAGATGTGTAGGTTAGGTGGATTGTCCATGGTAATTGCACAGGTTTATGGGGATAGACTGAGGTAAGATGTTCTTTTGGAGAGTTGGTGCAGACTCAAGGGGCCCGATTGGCCTCCTTCACTGCTGGAAGGATTCTATGGTTCATTCAGTTCAATGATTCTCAACATGACTGAAACATCTCGTGCTTTTTCTCCTCTTTGCCATTCAACTGTTTCTGCAGCTCTTCAGTGTCTTCCTTGTAGCTTCCAGCTTCCTCCTGGGATATGGAACATTGCTGAGGCTTCTCTGCAAAATGGGCGGCACGGTGGCACAGTGGTTAGCACTGCTGCCTAAAAACACCAAGGACCTGGGTTTGATTCCCCACTTGGGTCACTGTCTGTAGTTTGCACGTTCTCCCCGTGTCTGCGTGGGTTTCCACCGGGTGCTCTGGTTTCCTCCCACAGTCTGAAAGGTGCATTGACCCGAACAGGCGCTGGGCTGTGGCAACTACGGGAATTTCACAGTAACTTCATTGCAGTGTTAATGTAAGCCTTACTTGTGACACTAATAAATAAACTTTTAACTTTAAAAAATGGTTCCTCAGTTTGCTCTGTGGCATTAAATCCATTTTGCTCCCCCTCACAATTTTCCAGTGAACCCAACTTTGAACGGAGGGATTCTTGTCAATTGTGAAGATCTTCCAACAGGTTTTTCTACATGAAGCTTGCTTGCTTCATCTTGGGCTTTCCGATAATTTAGCAAAGCCACCTGGGGCGGCACGGTAGCACAATGGTTAGCACTGCTGCTTCACAGCTCCAGGGACTTGGGTTTGATTCCCGGCTTGGGTCACTGTCTGTGTGGAGTTTGCACATTCTCCTCGTGTCTGCGTGGGTTTCCTCCGGGTGCTCCTGTTTCCTCCCACAGTCCAAAGATGTGCGGGTTAGGTTGATTGGCTGTGCTAAAATTGCCCCTTGGTGTCCTGGGATGCGTAGATTAGAGGGATTAGCGGGTAAAGTGTGTAGGGATATGGGAGTAGGGCCTGGGTGGGATTGTGGTCGGTGCAGACTCGATGGGCCGAATGACCTCTTTCTGTACTGTAGGGTTTCTGTGATTCTGTGAGATTCGCCTTGCTGTGCTTCCATTCTGCTCTTTAAGACAATCTTCATTCCTCATGTTGCTGAATGGTCTTGCATTCAATCTTGCAGCACAATCAACTGTTCTTTAAACTGTTGATTTTCTTGTTGACCTCTTGCCAAATCACTCTGTCACGTTGACTCAGCTTGAACCTTGCACTGCATTTCTTCCAGCTCAGCGCTGATGTGAACATTTTCCTCTCGAACAACTTCATTTAATTTTTAGAAACATAGAAACTAGGAGCAGGAGTAGGCCATTCAGCCCATCAATCCTGCTCGACCATTCATTTTGATCATGGCTGATCATCGAATTCAATATCCTGATCCCGCCTTCCCCCCATATCCCTTGATCTCTTTAGCCCCAAGAGCGATATCTAATTTCCTTTTGAAATCAGACGACGTTTTGGACTCGATTACTTTCTGTGGTAGTGAATTCTGCACATTCTCTGGGTGAAGAAATTTCTCTTCACCTCAGTCCTAAAAGGTTTACCCCTTATCCTCAAACTATGACCCCTAGTTCTGGACTCCCCCACCATTGGGAACATTCTTTCTGAATCTACCCTGGTCTAACCCTGTTGGAATTTTCTAAGTTTCTGTAGACCCCCCTCTCACTCTTCTAAACTCCGGTGAATCCTAACCAATTTAGTCTTTCCTCATATGACAGACTTGCCATTCCCAGGGATCAGCCTGGTAAACCTTTGCTGCACTTCCTCTATAGCAAGGACATCCTTCCTCAGATAAGGACACAATTTTAATTTTCTTTCGCACAGCCAAAGCAATTTAAAGGTTGGGGATGGTGGAGTTTAGTGACTTTAAGTTGCTGATGCATTTAAGACCATGTGAAAAAGCAATTCCTATTAATGGTTGCTCATGGAATTCTCTGTTTAATGATAATGCTGCATTGGAGCTTGGAGCATATTCTCTGCTGCTCACATTATGGCAGAAGGCAGAGTGCACTCACAATGAAAGGAAAATTATAATCGGAGCACCACTGCCCTGAAGTGCACAATATGAGTGAAACTGTCTGGTGAAAGCAGAAATCAAGTTCATTTTTAACCCAGAGTATACAGACATTTGACAATTCACCCTTCTCTCGTCATCCAAAAGGTAGAATGTGGCCCTTCAACCATGAAATTTTAACCTGGACACATAGCAAGAATCAATATCAAAAGACAAACAATATTGCTTCAGATTTTAATTTAAAAGTGAATTATACAAATGACCTATAGGTGAGTTTGTTCACCTCACAGTAGATGTAAGTCCTGCATTTTAAAAGAGAGTTGAGAGCAAGCCTCCCTCAACATCAAGATAGCATTCGACTGAGAATCTCAAAGGAAGGGAGATTTGCATTTATATAGTGCCTTTCATGACCTCATGGTGTACCAAAGCCAATGAGATACTTCTGAAATGGAGTCCCTTCTGCACAGTAGGGAAGGTGACAGCCCATATCCCCACAGCAAACACCTACACACAGTAGTATGATTGTGACCAGATATTGTAAGGTAGGTTAAGGGATAGATATTGAACTGGACAATGGGGATAACTCCTCTGCTTTTTGAAATCGAGCCACATTTACAACAATCTGAGAGACAAACAGGAGCCTTGTTTCAACATTGCATCTGAAAATAGGCACTTCCCGCAGTGCACTTTTCTCTCAGCACTACGCTGGAGAGTCAGCCTAAATTATGTGAACTCAAGTCCCGGGGAGGGACACAATAAACCCCGATAAAAAAGTAAAGTCAATGGGAATGAAATGGAAAATATCTCATAGCTAAAGTCACATCTAAAACATAATATCTGGTTGTGAGAGGATGATCATTGCAACACCAGGACATTGCGACACCAGTGCCTGAGGAACACCTTCTCATCCCAACCAATATAAGCTGCCTCGCTGGTAACTTTTCCTCCATTATATGCCCCAGACTGGAGCTTTTCGTGGATTTTTTTCCAGACTCATTGCCTCAGCTCACATCTTTCCTGATGATAGAGCAGCATGTGCATTCCAATATAATCAGCACAAGATTCACTTTGCTGGATTCCCCTTGTGTGCTTGAGGGGGACAATTTGCCAGAGTGAAAGCTATATCTTCAGACAGATTGCAGATGAAGAGGCAGAAACTCAGATGCTGCTGCAGGTTTCGAAAAGGTTTGCAGCAGCTACAGAGTGAGATGTATTGTCCTTTGTGGCTTTGGGAGGGAGATAAGATTGTGGAGCCTGCATGGAGATGACAGTGCTCCAGTCGGGCCCGATGGTTTTCAGATACAGAGGAGAGGACAGGGAGCAAGTTCAGAGGAGAAAACAAATTTCTCTTTGCTTTGGACGGTCGATAGAGGCCACAGGAGGTCAAATTTTCTTCCTCATTATTAGGAACACGTTCAAAATAAAAGCACCAGCTAATCTTTTTTCCTCTCCCACAATTGATTAACTGTTCCAGCTGCGAGAAATATGTACCGTTTATTCCCAAATGACAACAGGCAGATGTCAATAAAAGCGATCAAATATTCCTTGACTCCTGGCTTTTAAAAATTCACTGCAATGTAAATCAAAGCTGCTGGAAAATATAATAAATAAAATGATGCAAGTCAAGATTTCCTGGGGAGGCAAAACTTCTTCAAATGACTCAAAAACAGAGGATTGTCTTAAAATGAATGAATCCTGAGCACTGTCTGGAAAGTGGCCAGAGAGGGTGGCATGGTGGCGCAGTGGTTAACACTGCTGCCTCACAGCGTCAGGGACCCGGGTTTGATTCTTGGCTTGGGTCATTGTCTGTGTGGAGTTTGCACTTTCTCCCTGTGTCTGTCTGTGTTTCCTCCAGGTGCTCCGGTTTCCTCCCACAGTGCGGATTAGGTGAATTGGCCATGCTAAATTGACCCGAGTGTCAGGGGGATTAGCAGGGTAAAAATGAGGGGATTCGGGAATAGGGCCTGGGTAGGATTGTGGTTGGTGCAGATTCGATGGGCTGAATGGCCTCCTTCTGCACTGTACGGATTCCTTGAACATTATGTAAACTCCATGGTGTGTTTTAGCAGTCACTGGCCATTTGCATCATGATGTAGTCCAGCCCCGATTCATGAAATATTTAAAAATTCACTCATAGGATGTGGGCATGGCTAGCAAGGACAGCAGTAATTGCCCATCCAGAATTACCCCTGGGATTTGATAGTAAGCCACTTTCTTGAAATCCTGCAGTGTTGGTGTGTAGGAAGGTGATGCTGCGGTGTTGGTGTGTAGGAAGGTGATGCTGCGGTGTTGGTGTGTAGGAAGGTGATGCTGCGGTGTTGGTGTGTAGGAAGGTGATGCTGCGGTGTTGGTGTGTAGGAAGGTGATGCTGCGGTGTTGGTGTGTAGGAAGGTGATGCTGCGGTGTTGGTTTGTAGGAAGGTGGGGCTGCGGTGTTGGTGTGTAGGAAGGTGGGGCTGCGGTGTTGATGTGTAGGAAGGTGATGCTGCATTGTTGGTGCGTAGGAAGGTGATGCTGCGGTGTTGGTGTGTAAGAAGGTGATGCTGCGGTGTTGGTGTGTAGGAAGGTGGGGCTGCGGTGTTGGTGTGCAGGAAGGTGGGGCTGCGGTGTTG
Source organism: Mustelus asterias (assembly GCF_964213995.1). Taxonomy (NCBI): domain Eukaryota; kingdom Metazoa; phylum Chordata; class Chondrichthyes; order Carcharhiniformes; family Triakidae; genus Mustelus; species Mustelus asterias. The sequence continues at coordinate 136,103,064 of NC_135809.1, read as the reverse complement.
GTGTGTAGGAAGGTGACGCTGCAGTGTTGGTGTGTAGGAAGGTGATGCTGCAGTGTTGGTGTGTAGGAAGGTGACGCTGCAGTGTTGGTGTGTAGGAAGGTGATGCTGCATTGTTGGTGTGTAGGAAGGTGATGCTGCGGTGTTGGTGTGTAAGAAGGTGATGCTGCGGTGTTGGTGTGTAGGAAGGTGGGGCTGCGGTGTTGGTGTGCAGGAAGGTGGGGCTGCGGTGTTGGTGTGTAGGAAGGTGACGCTGCAGTGTTGGTGTGTAGGAAGGTGGGGCTGCGGTGTTGGTGTGTAGGAAGGTGATGCTGTATTGTTGTTGTGTAGGAAGGTGGGGCTGCAGTGTTGGTGTGTAGGAAGGTGGGGCTGCAGTGTTGGTGTGTAGGAAGGTGATGCTGTATTGTTGTTGTGTAGGAAGGTGGGGCTGCAGTGTTGGTGTGTAGGAAGGTGGGGCTGCAGTGTTGGTGTGTAGGAAGGTGATGCTGCAGTGTTGGTGTGTAGGAAGGTGATGCTGCAGTGTTGGTGTGTAGGAAGGTGATGCTGCGGTGTTGGTGTGTAGAAAGGTGGGGCTGCAGTGTTGGTGTGTAGGAAGGTGATGCTGCGGTGTTGGTGTGTAGGAAGGTGATGCTGCGGTGTTGGTGTGTAGAAAGGTGGGGCTGCAGTGTTGGTGTGTAGGAAGGTGATGCTGCAGTGTTGTTGTGTAGGAAGGTGGGGCTGCAGTGTTGGTGTGTAGGAAGGTGATGCTGCGGTGTTGGTGTGTAGGAAGGTGGGGCTGCGGTGTTGGTGTGTAGGAAGGTGATGCTGCGGTGTTGGTGTGTAGGAAGGTGATGCTGCAGTGTTGGTGTGTAGAAAGGTGATGCTGCGGTGTTGGTGTGTAGGAAGGTGATGCTGCAGTGTTGGTGTGTAGGAAGGTGATGCTGCGGTGTTGGTGTGTAGGAAGGTGGGGCTGCAGTGTTGGTGTGTAGGAAGGTGATGCTGCGGTGTTGGTGTGTAGGAAGGTGGGGCTGCGGTGTTGGTGTGTAGGAAGGTGATGCTGCGGTGTTGGTGTGTAGGAAGGTGACGCTGCGGTGTTGGTGTGTAGGAAGGTGGGGCTGCGGTGTTGGTGTGTAGGAAGGTGATGCTGCGGTGTTGGTTTGTAGGAAGGTGGGGCTGCGGTGTTGGTGTGTAGGAAGGTGGGGCTGCGGTGTTGGTGTGTAGGAAGGTGATGCTGTGGTGTTGGTGTGTAGGAAGGTGATGCTGCAGTGTTGGTGTGTAGGAAGGTGACGCTGCGGTGTTGGTGTGTAGGAAGGTGATGCTGCGGTGTTGGTTTGTAGGAAGCTGACGCTGCGGTGTTGGTGTGTAGGAAGGTGGGGCTGCGGTGTTGGTTTGTAGGAAGGTGACGCTGCGGTGTTGGTGTGTAGGAAGGTGACGCTGCGGTGTTGGTGTGTAGGAAGGTGGGGCTGCGGTGTTGGTGTGTAGGAAGGTGATGCTGCAGTGTTGGTGTGTAGGAAGGTGACGCTGCGGTGTTGGTGTGTAGGAAGGTGATGCTGCAGTGTTGGTGTGTAGGAAGGTGACGCTGCGGTGTTGGTGTGTAGGAAGGTGGGGCTGCGGTGTTGGTGTGTAGGAAGGTGACGCTGCGGTGTTGGTGTGTAGGAAGGTGATGCTGCGGTGTTGGTGTGTAGGAAGCTGACGCTGCGGTGTTGGTGTGTAGGAAGGTGGGGCTGCGGTGTTGGTGTGTAGGAAGGTGATGCTGTGGTGTTGGTTTGTAGGAAGGTGGGGCTGCGGTGTTGGTGTGTAGGAAGGTGGGGCTGCAGTGTTGGTGTGTAGGAAGGTGGGGCTGCGGTGTTGGTGTGTAGGAAGGTGATGCTGCATTGTTGGTGTGTAGGAAGGTGATGCTGCGGTGTTGGTGTGTAGGAAGGTGGGGCTGCGGTCTTGGTGTGTAGGAAGGTGGGGCTGCGGTGTTGGTGTGTAGGAAGGTGATGCTGCGGTGTTGGTGTGTAGGAAGGTGATACTGCAGTGTTGGTGTGTAGGAAGGTGACGCTGCGGTGTTGGTGTGTAGGAAGGTGGGGCTGCGGTGTTGGTGTGTAGGAAAGTGATGCTGCAGTGTTGGTGTGTAGGAAGGTGACGCTGCGGTGTTGGTGTGTAGGAAGGTGGGGCTGCAGTGTTGGTGTGTAGGAAGGTGATGCTGCAGTGTTGGTGTGTAGGAAGGTGACGCTGCGGTGTTGGTGTGTAGGAAGGTGGGGCTGCGGTGTTGGTGTGTAGGAAGGTGACGCTGCGGTGTTGGTGTGTAGGAAGGTGGGGCTGCGGTGTTGGTGTGTAGGAAGTTGATGCAGCTTTGTTGGTTTGTAGGAAGGTGGGGCTGCGGTGTTGGTGTGTAGGAAGGTGGGGCTGCAGTGTTGGTGTGTAGGAAGGTGGGGCTGCGGTGTTGGTGTGTAGGAAGGTGATGCTGCATTGTTGGTGTGTAGGAAGGTGATGCTGCGGTGTTGGTGTGTAGGAAGGTGGGGCTGCGGTGTTGGTTTGTAGGAAGGTGATGCTGCGGTGTTGGTGTGTAGGATGTTGATGCTGCGGTGTTGGTTTGTAGGAAGGTGATGCTGCGGTGTTGGTGTGTAGGAAGGTGATACTGCGGTGTTGGTGTGTAGGAAGGTGATGCTGTGGTGTTGGTGTGTAGGAAGGTGATGCTGCAGTGTTGGTGTGTAGGAAGGTGATGCTGCGGTGTTGGTGTGTAGGAAGGTGATACTGCGGTGTTGGTGTGTAGGAAGGTGATGCTGCGGTGTTGGTGTGTAGGAAGGTGGGGCTGCGGTGTTGGTTTGTAGGAAGGTGGGGCTGCAGTGTTGGTGTGTCGGAAGGTGATGCTGCAGTGTTGGTTTGTAGGAAGGTGATGCTGCGGTGTTGGTGTCTAGGAAGGTGATACTGCGGTGTTGGTGTGTAGGAAGGTGGGGCTGCAGTGTTGGTGTGTAGGAAGGCGGGGCTGCGGTGTTGGTGTGTAGGAAGGTGGGGCTGCAGTGTTGGTTTGTAGGAAGGTGATGCTGCATTGTTGGTGTGTAGGAAGGTGGGGCTGCAGTGTTGGTTTGTAGGAATGTGATGCTGCGGTGTTGGTGTGTAGGAAGGTGATGCTGCGGTGTTGGTGTGTAGGACGGTGATGCTGCGGTGTTGGTGTGTAGGAAGGTGATGCTGCGGTGTTGGTGTGTAGGAAGGTGATGCTGCAGTGTTGGTGTGTAGGAAGGTGGGGCTGCAGTGTTGGTGTGTAGGATGGTGATGCTGCGGTGTTGGTGTGTAGGAAGGTGATGCTGCGGTGTTGGTGTGTAGGAAGGTGATGCTGCAGTGTTGGTGTGTAGGAAGGTGATGCTGCGGTGTTGGTGTGTAGGAAGGTGATGCTGCAGTGTTGGTGTGTAGGAAGGTGATGCTGCGGTGTTGGTGTGTAGGAAGGTGGGGCTGCAGTGTTTGTGTGTAGGAAGGTGACGCTGCGGTGTTGGTGTGTAGGAAGGTGATGCTGCGGTGTTGGTGTGTAGGAAGGTGATGCTGTGGTGTTGGTGTGTAGGAAGGTGATGCTGCGGTGTTGGTTTGTAGGAAGGTGGGGCTGCGGTGTTGGTTTGTAGGAAGGTGACGCTGCGGTGTTGGTGTGTAGGAAGGTGATGCTGCAGTGTTGGTGTGTAGGAAGGTGATGCTGCGGTGTTGGTGTGTAGGAAGGTGGGGCTGCGGTGTTGGTGTGTAGGAAGGTGATGCTGTGGTGTTGGTTTGTAGGAAGGTGGGGCTGCGGTGTTGGTGTGTAGGAAGGTGGGGCTGCAGTGTTGGTGTGTAGGAAGGTGGGGCTGCGGTGTTGGTGTGTAGGAAGGTGATGCTGCATTGTTGGTGTGTAGGAAGGTGATACTGCGGTGTTGGTGTGTAGGAAGGTGGGGCTGCGGTGTTGGTTTGTAGGAAGGTGATGCTGCAGTGTTGGTTTGTAGGAAGGTGGGGCTGCGGTGTTGGTGTGTAGGAAGGTGGGGCTGCGGTGTTGGTGTGTAGGAAGGTGGGGCTGCGGTGTTGGTGTGTAGGAAGATGATGCTGCGGTGTTGGTTTGTAGGAAGGTGATGCTGCATTGTTGGTGTGTAGGAAGGTGATGCTGCATTGTTGGTGTGTAGGAAGGTGATACTGCGGTGTTGGTGTGTAGGAAGGTGGGGCTGCAGTGTTGGTGTGTAGGAAGGTGATGCTGCGGTGTTGGTTTGTAGGAAGGTGGGGCTGCAGTGTTGGTGTGTAGGAAGGTGATGCTGCGGTGTTGGTGTGTAGGAAGGTGGGGCTGCAGTGTTGGTGTGTAGGAAGGTGATGCTGCGGTGTTGGTGTGTAGGAAGGTGGGGCTGCAGTGTTGGTGTGTAGGAAGGTGATGCTGCGGTGTTGGTTTGTAGGAAGGTGATACTGCGGTGTTGGTGTGTAGGAAGGTGATGCTGCAGTGTTGGTGTGTAGGAAGGTGACGCTGCGGTGTTGGTGTGTAGGAAGCTGGGGCTGCGGTGTTGGTGTGTAGGAAGGTGGGGCTGTGGTGTTGGTTTGTAGGAAGGTGGGGCTGCGGTGTTGGTGTGTAGGAAGGTGGGGCTGCGGTGTTGGTGTGTAGGAAGGTGATGCTGTGGTGTTGGTTTGTAGGAAGGTGGGGCTGCGGTGTTGGTGTGTAGGAAGGTGGGGCTGCAGTGTTGGTGTGTAGGAAGGTGGGGCTGCGGTGTTGGTGTGTAGGAAGGTGATGCTGCATTGTTGGTGTGTAGGAAGGTGATGCTGCGGTGTTGGTGTGTAGGAAGGTGGGGCTGCGGTGTTGGTTTGTAGGAAGGTGATGCTGCGGTGTTGGTTTGTAGGAAGGTGACGCTGCGGTGTTGGTGTGTAGGAAGGTGATGCTGCGGTGTTGGTTTGTAGGAAGGTGATGCTGCGGTGTTGGTGTGTAGGAAGGTGATACTGCGGTGTTGGTGTGTAGGAAGGTGATGCTGCGGTGTTGGTGTGTAGGAAGGTGGGGCTGCGGTGTTGGTGTGTAGGAAGGTGGGGCTGCGGTGTTGGTTTGTAGGGAGGTGGGGCTGCAGTGTTGGTGTGTAGGAAGGTGATGCTGCAGTGTTGGTTCGTAGGAAGGTGATGCTGCGGTGTTGGTGTCTAGGAAGGTGATACTGCGGTGTTGGTGTGTAGGAAGGTGATGCTGTGGTGTTGGTGTGTAGGAAGGTGATGCTGCGGTGTTGGTGTGTAGGAAGGTGGGGCTGCAGTGTTGGTGTGTAGGAAGGTGGGGCTGCAGTGTTGGTGTGTAGGAAGGTGGGGCTGCGGTGTTGGTGTGTAGGAAGGTGGGGCTGCGGTGTTGGTTTGTAGGAAGGTGATGCTGCATTGTTGGTGTGTAGGAAGGTGGGGCTGCAGTGTTGGTTTGTAGGAAGGTGATACTGCGGTGTTGGTGTGTAGGAAGGTGGGGCTGCGGTGTTGGTCTGTAGGAAGGTGGGGCTGCAGTGTTGGTGTGTAGGAAGGTGATGCTGCAGTGTTGGTGTGTAGGAAGGTGATGCTGCAGTGTTGGTGTGTAGGAAGGTGATGCTGCGGTGTTGGTGTGTAGGAAGGTGGGGCTGCAGTGTTGGTGTGTAGGAAGGTGATGCTGCAGTGTTGGTGTGTAGGAAGGTGATGCTGCAGTGTTGGTGTGTAGGAAGGTGATGCTGCGGTGTTGGTCTGTAGGAAGGTGGGGCTGCAGTGTTGGTGTGTAGGAAGGTGATGCTGCAGTGTTGGTGTGTAGGAAGGTGATGCTGCAGTGTTGGTGTGTAGGAAGGTGATGCTGCAGTGTTGTTGTGTAGGAAGGTGATGCTGCAGTGTTGTTGTGTAGGAAGGTGGGGCTGCAGTGTTGGTGTGTAGGAAGGTGATGCTGTGGTGTTGGTGTGTCGGGAGGTGATGCAGCGGTGTTGGTGTGTAGGAAGGTGGGCTGCGGTGTTGGTGTGTAGGAAGGTGATGCTGCGGTGTTGGTGTGTAGGAAGGTGGGCTGCGGTGTTGGTGTGTAGGAAGGTGATGCTGCGGTGTTGGTTTGTAGGAAGGTTAGGCTGCGGTGTTGGTGTGTAGGAAGGTGGGGCTGCAGTGTTCGTGTGTAGGAAGGTGGGGCTGCGGTGTTGGTGTGTAGGAAGGTGATGCTGCGGTGTTGGTTTGTAGGAAGGTGGGGCTGCGGTGTTGGTGTGTAGGAAGGTGGGGCTGCAGTGTTGGTGTGTAGGAAGGTGGGGCTGCGGTGTTGGTGTGTAGGAAGGTGATGCTGCGGTGTTGGTGTGTAGGAAGGTGATGCTGCATTGTTGGTGTGTAGGAAGGTGATACTGCGGTGTTGGTGTGTAGGAAGGTGATACTGCGGTGTTGGTGTGTAGGACGGTGATGCTGCATTGTTGGTGTGTAGGAAGGTGATGCTGTGGTGTTGGTGTGTAGGAAGGTGATGCTGCGGTGTTGGTGTGTAGGAAGGTGGGGCTGCGGTGTTGGTTTGTAGGAAGGTGGGGCTGCAGTGTTGGTGTGTAGGAAGGTGATGCTGCAGTGTTGGTGTGTAGGAAGGTGTTGCTGTGGTGTTGGTGTGTAGGAAGGTGATGCTGCGGTTTTGGTGTGTAGGAAGGTGGGGCTGCAGTGTTGGTGTGTAGGAAGGTGGGGCTGCAGTGTTGGTGTGTAGGAAGGTGGGGCTGCGGTGTTGGTGTGTAGGAAGGTGGGGCTGCAGTGTTGGTTTGTAGGAAGGTGATGCTGCATTGTTGGTGTGTAGGAAGGTGGGGCTGCAGTGTTGGTTTGTAGGAAGGTGATGCTGCGGTGTTGGTGTGTAGGAAGGTGGGGCTGCGGTGTTGGTCTGTAGGAAGGTGGGGCTGCAGTGTTCGTGTGTAGGAAGGTGATGCTGCAGTGTTGGTGTGTAGAAAGGTGATGCTGCAGTGTTGTTGTGTAGGAAGGTGGGGCTGCAGTGTTGGTGTGTAGGAAGGTGATGCTGCGGTGTTGGTGTGTCGGACGGTGATGCTGCGGTGTTGGTGTGTAGGAAGGTGATGCTGCAGTGTTGGTGTGTAGGAAGGTGGGGCTGCAGTGTTGGTGTGTAGGAAGGTGGGGCTGCGGTGTTGGTGTGTAGGAAGGTGATGCTGCACTGTTGGTGTGTAGGAAGGTGATGCTGCAGTGTTGGTGTGTAGGAAGGTGATGCTGCACTGTTGGTGTGTAGGAAGGTGATGCTGCGGTGTTCGTGTGTAGGAAGGTGGGGCTGCAGTGTTGGTGTGTAGGAAGGTGATGCTGCGGTGTTGGTGTGTCGGACGGTGATGCTGCGGTGTTGGTGTGTAGGAAGGTGACGCTGCGGTGTTGGTTTGTAGGAAGGTGACACTGCGTTGTTGGTGTGTAGGAAGGTGGGGCTGCGGTGTTGGTTTGTAGGAAGGTGATGCTGCGGTGTTGGTGTGTAGGAAGGTGACGCTGCGGTGTTGGTTTCTAGGAAGGTGATGCTGCGGTGTTGGTTTCTAGGAAGGTGATGCTGCGGTGTTGGTGTGTACGAAGGTGACGCTGCGGTGTTGGTGTGTAGGAAGGTGACGCTGCGGTGTTGGTATGTAGGAATGTGATGCTGCGGTGTTGGTGTGTAGGAAGGTGGGGCTGCGGTGTTGGTGTGTAGGAAGGTGACGCTGCGGTGTTGGTGTGTAGGAAGGTGGGGCTGCGGTGTTGGTTTGTCGGAAGGTGATGCTGCGGTGTTGGTTTGTAGGAAGGTGGGGCTGTGGTGTTGGTTTGTAGGAAGGTGGTGCTGCAGTGTAGGAAGGTGGGGCTGTGGTGTTGGTTTGTAGGAAGGTGGTGCTGCAGTGTCGGTGTGTAGGAAGGTGGTGCTGCGGTGTTGGTGTGTAGGAAGGTGATGCTGCGGTGTTGGTGTGTAGGAAGGTGATGCTGCGGTGTTGGTGTGTAGGAAGGTGATGCTGCGGTGTTGGTTTGTAGGAAGGTGGGGCTGCGGTGTTGGTGTGTAGGAAGGTGGGGCTGCAGTGTTGGTGTGTAGGAAGGTGGGGCTGCGGTGTTGGTGTGTAGGAAGGTGATGCTGCGGTGTTGGTGTGTAGGGAGGTGGTGCTGCGGTGTTGGTGTGTAGGAAGGTGATGCTGCAGTGTTGGTGTGTAGGAAGGTGATGCTGCAGTGTTGGTGTGTAGGAAGGTGATGCTGCAGTGTCGGTGTGTAGGGAGGTGATGCTGCGGTGTTGGTGTGTAGGAAGGTGATGCTGCAGTGTTGGTGTGTAGGAAGGTGATGCTGCAGTGTTGGTGTGTAGGAAGGTGGGGCTGCGGTGTTGGTGTGTAGGAAGGTGGTGCTGCGGTGTTGGTGTGTAGGAAGGTGGGGCTGCGGTGTTGGTTTGTAGGAAGGTGATGCTGCGGTGTTGGTGTGTAGGAAGGTGATGCTGCAGTGTTGGTGTGTAGGAAGGTGATGCTGCGGTGTTGGTGTGTAGGAAGGAGGGGCTGCAGTGTTGGTTTGTCGGAAGGTGATGCTGCGGTGTTGGTTTGTAGGAAGGTGATGCTGCGGTGTTGGTTTGTAGGAAGGTGATGCTGCGGTGTTGGTTTGTAGGAAGGTGATGCTGTGGTGTTGGTGTGTAGGAAGTTCCAGAACTCGAACCCAGTGACGATGAGGGATGGCGATACATTTCCATCTGAGCATTGTAAGTGATTTGGCGAGGAACTGAAATTTGGTGGTGTTCCAATGTGCCTGTTTCATTTATCCTTCTCGGTGATAGGGGTTACGGGTCTCCTGGGTGTTGCTGGAAGAAACCTCAGCAAATTATGATGGAGCGAAAGGGACCTCAGACATTACCCTGAGGGATTCCCGCAGTGATATCTTGGGCTGAGATGATAGGTCTCCCACAAACATAACTGTCTGCCTTTGTGTTAGATGCGACTCCAAATAATGGAGAGTTTTCCCTCTGTTTCCCACTGACTTCAATGTTACCCGAGCTCCTTTTTTTGTCACACCTGGTCATGTGAGGCCTTGATATCAAGGCCAGTCACTCTTCCCTGAGCTCTGGCATTTAGATTCTTCCCAGGCTGTAATGTGGTCAGAAGCTGAGTGGCCATGGCAGAAGCTAATCTGAGCATCAGAGAGCAGGTTTTTCTGAGCAAGTGCTGCTTGATACGACTGTTGATGACGCCCTCCAACACTGCAGATAATTGACAGCAGTCGGAAGGAACAGTCATTGGCCAGCTTGGATTTGTTCTGTTTTTTTGTGGCCAGGACATGCCTCAGACATTTTTCATATTGCCGAATAGATGCCAGTATTGGAGATATACTGGAACAACTTGGCAAGGGAATGGTTAGTTCTGGAGCACCGGTCTTCAGTACCACAATGTGGGGATGTTGTCAGAGCTCAGTGCTTTGTGGCATCCAGTGCACTCAGCTGTTTCTCTGATGTCACGTGGAGTGGATCAAATTGGCTTGTGACTGGCACCTGGCAAAGACTTCAGGGGGAAGCTGAGATGGATCATCCATCCTGCACTTCGAGCTGAAGACGATTTGAACTTCTTTATGGAAATTTTCTTGGAGCCTCCTCTTCCAGTTAATTATTGATATGTCCACCGCATTACACCATAGGTTGTGGCAGGACCGCAGAGCTTTCATCTGATCCATTGGTTTTGGGATTGCTTTGCTTCCACTATAGCATGCCACCTCTGTTGTTTAGCATGCAGTCCTGTGTTACATAGAAATATATAAATATAAAAGATAGGAGCAGGAGGAGGCCATTTGGCCCTTTGAGCCTGTTCCGCCATTTATTACGATCATGGCTGATCATCCAACTCAACAGCCTAATCCTGCTTTCTCCCCATAACCTTTGATCCCATTCGCCCCGAGTGCTATATCCAGCCACCTCTTGAATACATTCAATGTTTTGGCATCAACTACTTCCTGTGGTAATGAATTCCACAGGCTCACCACTCGTTGGGTGAAGAAATGTCTCCTCATCTCCGTCCTAAATGGTCTACCCTGAATCCTCAGACTGTGACCCCTGGTTCTGAACTCCCCCACCATCGGGAGCATCCTCCCTGCATCTACCCTGTCTAGTCCTGTTAGAAGTTTAGTCCTGCTACAGCTGTACCTGGATGGGATCTCATTTTTGGCTATGCCTGACGCTGCTCGTGCGATGTTAGAAACAGAGAAAAACTACAACACAATACAGGCCCTTCAGCCAACAAAATTGTGCCGAACATGTCCCTACCTTAGCGGTTACTGGGCTTACCTATAGCCCTCTATCTTACTAAGTTCCATGTACTTATCTAAAAGTCTCTTCAAAGACCCTATCGAATCCGCCTCCACCACCGTTGCTGGCAGCCCATTCCACGCACCCACCACCCTCTGAGTGAAATACTTACCCCTGACATCTCCTCTGTACCTACTCCCCAGCACCGTAAACCTGTGTCCTCTTGTGGCAACCATTTCAGCCCTAGGAAAAAGCCTCTGACTATCCACTCGATCAATACATCTCAACATCTTATACACCTCTATCAGGTCACCCCTCATCCTTCGTCTCTACAAGGAGAAAAGGCCGAGCTCACTCAACCTATCCTCATAAGGCATGCCCCCCAACCCAGGCAACATCCTTGTAAATCTCCTCTGCACCCTTTCTATGGCTTCCACATCCTTCCTGTAATGAGGCGACCAGAACTGAGCACAGTACTCCAAGTGTGGTCTGACCAGGGTCTTATATAGCTGCAACATTATCTCACGACTCCTGAACTCAATTCCTCGATTGATGAAGGCCAGTACACCAGTACGCCTTCTTAACCACAGCCTCAACCTGCACAGCTGCTTTGAGCGTCCTATGAACTCGGACCCCAAGATCCTTCTGATCTTCCACTCTGTCAAGAGTCCTACCATTAATATTATATTCCGCCATCCTATTTGACCTACCAAAATGAACCACCTCACACTTATCTGGGTTGAACTCCATCTGCCACTTCTCCGCCCAGTCTTGCATCCTATCAATGTCTCTGACATCCCTTCACACTATCCACAACACCTCCAACCTTTGTGTCATCAGCAAACTTACCAACCCATCCCTCCACTTCCTCATCCAGGTCATTTATAAAAATCACAAAGAGTAAGGGTCCCAGAACAGATCCCTGGGGCATTCTACTGGTGACCGACCTCCATGCAGAATATGACCCATCTATAACCATTCTTTGCCTTCTGTGGGCAAGCCAGTTCTGGATCCACAAAGCAATGTCCCCTTGGATCCCATGCCCCCTCACTTTCTCAATAAGCCTTGCACGGGGCACCTTATCAAATGCCTTGCTGAAGTCCATATATACATCTACTGCCCTTCCTTCATCAATATGTTTAGTCACATCCTCAAAAAATTCAATCAGGCTCATAAGGCATGATCTGCCTTTGACAAAGCCATGCTGACTATTCTTAATCATATTATACCTCTCCAAATGTTCATAAATCCTGCCTCTCAGGATCTTCTCCATCAACTTACCAACCACTGAGGTTAGACTCACTGGTCTATAATTTCCAGGGCTATCTCTACTTCCTTTCTTGAATAAAGGAACAACATCCGCAATCCTCCAATCCTCCAGAACCTCTCCCATCTCCATTGATGATGCAAAGATCATCGCCAGAGGCTCAGCAATCTCCTCCCTCGCCTTCCACAGTAGCCTGGGGTACATCTCATCCGGTCCCGGCAACTTATCTAACTTGATGCTTTTCAAAAGCTCCAACACACCCTCTTTCTTAATATCTACATGCTCAAGCTTTTCAGTCCGCTGCAAGTCTGCACTGCAACCACCAAGATCCTTTTCCATAGTGAATACTGAAGTAAAGTATTCATTAAGTACCTCTGCTATTTCTTCCGGTTCCATACAAACTTTCCCACCATCACACTTGATAGGTCCTATTCTTTCACGTCTTATCCTCTTGCTCTTCACATACTTGTGGAATGCCTTGGGGTTTTCCTTAATCCTGCCTGCCAAGGCCTTCTCATGACCCCTTCTGGCTCTCCTAATTTCCTTCTTAAGATCCTTCCTATTAGCCGTATATTCTTCAAGATCTCTAACATTACATAGCTCCCTGAACCTTTTGTAAGCTTTTCTTTTCTTCTTGACTAGATTCATTACAACCTTTGTACACCACGGTTCCTGTAACCTACCATAACTTCCCTGGCTCATTGGAACGTTGCTATGCAGAACTCCAGACAAATATTCCCTGAAAATTTGCCACATTTCTTCCGTACATTTCCCTGAGAAAACCTCTTTCCAATTTAAGCCTCCAATTTCCTGCCTGATAGCCTCATAATTCCCCATACTCCAATTAAACACTTTTCTAACTTGTCTGATCCTATCTCTCTCCAATGCTATTGTAAAGGAGATAGAATTATGATCACTATCTCCAAAATGCTCTCCCACTGAGAGATCTGACACCTGACCAGGTTCATTTCCCAATACCAAATCAAGTACAGCCTCTCCTCTTGTCGGCTTATCTACATACTGTGTCAAGAAACCCTCCTGAACACACCCAACAAACTCCTCCCCATCTACATTCCTTACTCTAGGGAGATTCCAATCAATATTTGGGAAATTAAAATCTCCCATCACGACAACTCTTATTATTACACCTTTCCAGGATCTGTTTCCCTATCTGCTGCTCAACATCCCTGTTACGATTGGGCGGCCTATAGAAAACACCCAGTAAAGTTATTGACCCCTTCCTGTTCCTAACCTCCACCCACAGAGATTCCGTAGACAATCCCTCCATGGTGTTCATCTTTTCTGCAGCCGTGACACTATCTCTGATCAACAGTGCCACTCCCCCACCTCTTTTGCCTCCCTCCCTGTCCCTTCTGAAACATCTGAAACCCAGCACTTGAAGTAACCAGTCCTGTCCCTGAGTCATCCAGGTCTCTGTAATGGCCACCACATCATATTTCCAAGTAGTGATCCATGCTCTAAGCTCATCCACTTTGTTCACAACACTCCTTCGATCTGAGCGCTCCCCTTCTCTATCACCTGCCTATCCTCCCTCTCACACTGTCAACAAGCTTTCTCTATTTGTGAGCTGAGCTCCTCTCTCCCAGTCACTTCAATTTGATTCCCACCCCCCAACCATTCGAGTTTAAACTATCCCCAGTAGCCTTAGCAAACCTCCCCGCCAGGATATTGGTCCCCCTGGGATTCAAGTGCAACCCGTCCTTATTGTACAGGTCGCACCTGCCCCAAAAGAGGTCCCAATGATCCAGAAACCTGAATCCCTGCCCCCTGCTCCAATCCCTCAGCCACGCATTTATCCTCCACCTCATTCCATTCCGACTCTCACTGTCGCGTGGCACAGGCAGCAATCCCGAGATCATAAGAACATAAGAACATAAGAAATAGGAGCAGGAGTAGGCCATCTAGCCCCTCGAGCCTGCCCCGCCATTCAATAAGATCATGGCTGATCTGACGTGGATCAGTACCACTTACCCGCCTGATCCCCATAACCCTTAATTCCCTTACCGCTCAGGAATCCATCCATCCGCGCTTTAAACATATTCAGCGAGGTAGCCTCCACCACCTCAGTGGGCAGAGAATTCCAGAGATTCACCACCCTCTGGGAGAAGAAGTTCCTCCTCAACTCTGTCTTAAACCGACCCCCCTTTATTTTGAGGCTGTGTCCTCTAGTTTTAACTTCCTTACTAAGTGGAAAGAATCTCTCCGCCTCCACCCTATCCAGCCCCCGCATTATCTTATAAGTCTCCATAAGATCCCCCCTCACCCTTCTAAACTCCAACGAGTACAAACCCAATCTCCTCAGCCTCTCCTCATAATCCAAACCCCTCATCTCCGGTATCAACCTGGTGAACCTTCTCTGCACTCCCTCCAATGCCAATATATCCTTCCTCATATAAGGGGACCAATACTGCACACAGTATTCCAGCTGCGGCCTCACCAATGCCCTGTACAGGTGCATCAAGACATCCCTGCTTTTATATTCTATCCCCCTCGCAATATAGGCCAACATCCCATTTGCCTTCTTGATCACCTGTTGTACCTGCAGACTGGGCTTTTGCGTCTCATGCACAAGGACCCCCAGGTCCCTTTGCACGGTAGCATGTTTTAATTTGTTTCCATTGAGATAGTAATCCCATTTGTTATTATTTCCTCCAAAGTGTATAACCTCGCATTTCTCAACGTTATACTCCATTTGCCATATCCTCGCCCACTCACTCAGCCTGTCCAAATCTCTCTGCAGATCTTCTCCGTCCTCCACACGATTCACTTTTCCACTTATCTTTGTGTCGTCTGCAAACTTCGTTACCCTACACTCCGTCCCCTCCTCCAGATCATCTATATAAATGGTAAACAGTTGCGGCCCGAGTACCGATCCCTGCGGCACGCCACTAGTTACCTTCCTCCAACCGGAAAAACACCCATTTATTCCGACTCTTTGCTTCCTGTCGGATAGCCAGTCCCCAATCCACTTTAACACACTACCCCCAACTCCGTGTGCCCTAATCTTCTTCAGCAGCCTTTTATGGGGCACCTTATCAAACGCCTTTTGGAAATCCAAAAACACCGCATCCACCGGTTCTCCTCCATCAACCGCCCTAGTCACATCTTCATAAAAATCCAACATGTTCGTCAAGCACGACTTTCCCCTCATGAATCCATGCTGCGTCTGATTGATCGAACCATTTCTATCCAGATGCCCTGCTATCTCCTCCTTAATAATGGATTCCAGCATTTTCCCTACTACAGACGTTAAGCTGACCGGCCTATAGTTACCCGCCTTTTGTCTCCTTCCTTTTTTAAACAGCGGCGTAACATTAGCCGTTTTCCAATCAACCGGCACTACCCCAGAATGCAACGAGTTTTGATAAATAATCACTAACGCATCCACTATTACCTCTGACATTTCTTTCAATACCCTGGGATGCATTCCATCCGGACCCGGGGACTTGTCCACCTTCAGTCCCATTAGTCTACCCAGCACTGCCTCTCTGGTAACATTAATCGTATTAAGTATTTCTCCTGCTGCCAACCCTCTATCGTTAATATTTGGCATACTATTTGTGTCCTCCACCGTGAAGACCGACACAAAAAACTTATTTAAAGACTCAGCCATATCCTCATTTCCCACTATTAACTCCCCCCTCTCGTCCTCCAAGGGTCCAACATTCACTCTAGCCACTCTATTCCTTTTTATATATTTATAAAAACTTTTACTATCATTTTTTATATTAATTGCTAGCCTAGCTTCATAGTCTATCCTTCCTTTCTTTATCGCTTTCTTAGTCTCTCTTTGTTGTTTCTTAAATTTTTCCCAATCACTTGTTTCTCCACTATTTTTGGCCACTCTGTACGCAGCTGTTTTTATTTTAATACTCTCCTTTATTTCCTTCGTTATCCACGGCTGGTTCTCCCTTTTCTTACAATCCTTGTTTTTTGCTGGAATATATTTTTGCTGAGAACTGAAAAGGATCTCCTTAAAAATCCTCCACTGTTCCTCAGCTATCCTACCTGCCAGCCTGCTCTCCCAGTCTACCTTAGCCAATTCATCCCTCATCCTATCATATTTCCCTCTGTTCAAACAGAGGACACTGGTTTGAGACCAAACTTTCTCCTCTTCCATCTGAATCAGAAATTCGACCATATTGTGGTCACTAGACCCAAGAGGATCCTTCACAATAAGATCCTTAATTCTACCTACCTCGTTACACAATACCAGATCCAAAATAGCTCGTTCCCTCGTCGGTTCCGTAACATGCTGTTCAAGGAAACTATCCCGACAGCATTCTAAGAACTCTTCCTCCATTCCACCCTTACCGACTTGAGTCTGCCAGTCAATGTGCATGTTGAAGTCCCCCATGATTATTGCCGTTCCGTTTTTACACGCATCCCTTATCTGCTTGTTTATAGCCCTCCCCACCTCAACATTATTATTTGGGGGCCTATATACCACACCTACTAGTGTCTTTCTCCCTCTACTATTCCTCATCTCTACCCATAACGATTCCACGTTTTGTTCCTCAGAGCCTATGTCATCCCTCAGTACTACCCTGATATTATCTCTTATTAATAGCGCGACCCCACCACCTTTTCCTTCCTGTCTATTCTTCCTAAACGCCTGATACCCCTGGATATTCATCTCCCAGTCCTGGTCACCTTTCAGCCACGTTTCTGTAATGGCCACTAGATCGTACCCACTTGTGCTGATTTGCACCATCAACTCATTCACCTTGTTCCGAATGCTTCGTGCATTCAGGCAAAGTGTCCTTATTCCAGCTTTTATCTGGACCCGCTTTGATGAGTCGCGAACACCCTCTCCCTCTACTCCCTTATCTAAATTACCGCCTTCATTCACTTGCACCCTCTCCTCTACCATTAATTTTGTAATTCCCCTTACCCCTGCATCCTCCCCCCCATCAATTAGTTCCTTGATCCTAGTCAACTCTTCTAGCTCCCCTCCCCCCAACCTATCTAGTTTAAATTCTCCCCAGTAGCCTTAGCCAACCTACCGGCCAGGATATTGGTCCCCGTGTGGTTCAAGTTCCACCCGTTTTTTGTATACAGATCACCCCTGCCCCTAAAGAGGTCCCAATGGTCCAGGAACCTGATTCCCTGCCCCCTGCACCAGTCCCTCAGCCACACATTCATCCTCCACCTCACTCCATTCCTGCCCTCGCCTTCCCGTGGCACAGGCAGTAATCCTGAGATTACTACCTTTGCTTTCCTCTTTCTCAGCTGTCTCCCTAATTCCCTGTACTCCCTTTTCACGACCCCTTCTCCCTTCCTACCCACATCAGCGGTACCAATATGTACCACTACCTCAGGCTCCTCTCCCTCCCACCTCAGGATTTCCGGGACGCGACTAGCGACATCCTGGATCCCGGCCCCAGGGAGGCAGACCACCATGCGAGAATCCCGCCTACCTCCGCAGAAACGCCTGTCTGTCCCCTTCACCATCTAGTCCCCGATTAATACCGCCTTCCTCCTCTTTTCCTTCGCCCTCTGAGTTACAGGGCTGGACTCCACTGCGGAGACACGGCCACTGCTGCTTCCCCCAGGCGGGCTGTCCCCCCCAGCAGTACTCAAGCAGGAGTACTTGTTGTGCAGGGGCAAATCCACCGGGGTGCTCTCAACCACCCTAGCCTTACCCTTCCTGGCCGTCACCCACTTGGCCTCCTCCCGTGGCCCTGGTGTGACCACCTGATCATAGCTCTTGTCTATCACCTCCTCATTCTCCCTCATCAGCCTAAGATCCTCGAGCTGTAGTTCCAGCTCCCTCACACGGTCCCTCAGGAACCGCAGCTCGACACACCCCTCACAGATGTGGATGTCCGGGAGGCAAGATGCCTCCAGGACCTCCCACATCCTACACTGGGAACAACACACTGGTTTCACACTCATACTGGACACTTTATGTCAAGTAAGACAGTGAAAAGTTAATAAGAGTGTAAGGAAACAAAAACTCACCCCTGCTCGTCCAAGCCCTGTGAGCCAAAGCCCTGACAGCTCACTCAACTTCCCACTCACTCTGCTGCCCGCTACGATGCTGCCCGCTGTATACTTTGGTGCACTTTTAAACCCTCCAAAAACTTCCCCTGGCCACTCCTGGCCTGACTTCCGGTTTTGAAAAAAACCTCCGATTTTAAACCCAAAAATAACTGAAAAAATAAATAATTAATTCCAGTCAGAAAACCCACTCTCTTACCCTCAGCCTGCTCCTGGGAACAATGAAGCTGAACCTCCAAGGTAAGCCCTTTTTAAACCCTCCAAAAACTTCCCCTGGCCACTCCTGGCCTGACTTCTGGTTTTGAAAAAAACCTCCGATTTTAAACCCAAAATTAACTGAAAAAATAAATAATTAATTACAGTCAGAAAACCCACTCTCTTACCCTCAGCCTGCTCCTGGGAACAATGAAGCTGAACCTCCAAGGTAAGCCCTACCTTTGCGGCCCTTCTTCTCAACTCCCTTCCCAACTCCCTATATTCTCCTTTCAGGACCTCTTCCCTTTTCCTACCTATGTCATTGGTACCAATATGTTCTCCTGTACTCCTCATTGAACCAGGGATGATGGTAATTTTCGAATCATAGAATCCCTACAGTGCAGAAGGAGGTCATTCAGCCCATTGAGTTGGCACTGGCTTGCCGAAAGAGCATCTTACTGGTTTGCCGAAAGAGCATCTTACCCAGGCCCAACCTCTACCCCATCCCTGTAACCACGTGCATTTACCATGGTTTGGTCACCGAACCTACAGCTCCTTGGACACCAATTTAGCATGGCCAATCATCCTAATCTACATATCTTTGAAGTGTGGGTGGAAACTGGAGCATCCAGAGGAGCCCACACAGACATGGGGAGAGCGTGCAGACTCTACAAAGACAGTCACCCAAGGCTGGAGTCAAACTCAGGTCACTGGCACTGTGAGGCAGCAGTGCTAACCACTGCGCACCATGTGAGGGATATTCTGAGCCATGATAGTGAGATGCAATTCTGTGCCTGCTGTTGTCCCACTGTAGTCCATGGATACCTAATTGTGAGCTGTTAGATCAGCTTTGAATGTATGTCATTTAGCGTGGTGGTGGTGGCACATGTGATGGAGAGTGTCTTCAGTGTGAAGATCTGACTTTGTATCCACAATCACTCCTCGCAGCGACCAATAATATCATAGGCAGACAATTAGATTGGCAGTTGTGAGAATGAAGTCAAATTGATTTTTCCCTCATGTTAGTTTTTTCACCACTTTGCTCAGGTGCAGAATTGCACCTAAGTCCTTCAGGGCAACTCATTCAGTTGAGGATGCCCAGGGCAACTCCCTCCCAACTGCGTACCATTGTACTGCCACATTTACTAAGCATGGCCTGCCAGCGATGGAGGAACAATGGTTCTAAGGTATGATTCTCTCAGTATTGTTACATTTGGCCATTGCTTGAGTACTCTGTGGGACAGCTCTCCCATATTTGGCACAAATCCTCAGAATTAGTGGGGAAGACCTTGCAGGTTTGACTGAGTTGGCTGTCTTGTTGTAGTATCCGAAGCCTAGGTCAATATTGGGTGGTCTGTCCAGTCCCATTCTCCTTGTATGTTTTCTCGTGATGATTGATACAACCGGGTAGCTTGCTCTGTCATTATAGAAGGTAATTCAGAGTCAGCCATGAGCCATTAATAGACCAGGCCAGATTTCTTTACTTAAATGAGTGGAGCAGCTGGGTTTTACATTCTTCTGGTACAGATAATCACCATTATTGATCCTAGTTTTTAAAAAAATTCCAGTTTCATTTAATTAACCGAGTTTCAATTCCCCAGTTGCTGTGGTGAGATTTGAACTTATGTCCTCAGATCATTAGTTCATGCCTCAGCACTACTCATCCGGTAATACAAGTACCATGCTCCTGCAGCAGCCGTTACAGATTGTGTAATATTGCAGAGAATCCTGGGTGGCCTTTAACAATACCTCCGCCTTTGAAGAATTCAGTGATGTAAGACAATCACTATGCCCTCGCATTTTGACAACAGTTTTCCACAGAGAGTATAATGCAACTCCCACGCTCATTCATTCTTCTGCTTCCTTCTTTCCTTAAAAAAAACCTTAATTCTAGAGTAACATAGCAATTCCGAGATTCAGAATTGATAATTAGGCAATTAGCCAAAGTCCATGAAAGGAACAACAGGCAGCTCCATCCATTAGAACCATAGAAAATTACAGCTCAGAAACAGGCCTTTTGGCCCTTCTTGTCTGTGCCGAACTATTTTTTGCCTAGTCCCACTGACCTGCACTTGGACCATATCCCTCCACATTAGAGAAAGACAATTCAAAGGGGAGGCGATGGCCCAGTGGTATTATCACAGGACCATTAATCTAGAAACTCAGCTAATGTTCTGAGGGCCTGGGTTCGAATCCCACCACGGCAGATGGTGGAATTTGAATTCAATAAATAATATCTGGGGTTAAGAATCTACTGACGACCATGAAATTGTTGATTGTCGGAAAAACCCACCTGGTTCACTAATGTCCTCTCGGAAAGGGAATCTGCCATCCTTACCCGGTCTGGTCTATATGTGACTCCAGAACCACAGCAACGTGATTGATTCTGAACTGCCCTCTGAACAAGGGCAACTAGGGATGGGCAATAAATGCTGGCCAGCCAATGACGCCCATGTCCAATGAATAAAAAAAAATTGGTGATTTAACTTGAGGGGCACCACTCTACATTGAACGTAGAAAAAGAAAGGAAACAGGCTTGCAATGAAGCAATTAAAAGTATGGCTATCAGCCTTTACTTCCTGAAAGGACAGAATGTCACTGGCCTTCATTGGTCATTTCAATATGTGAGCTGAACACACAGATCATTCACAGTAAGAAAGTCAGGAAATCATGTTTACATGGTGTTATCATGGAACTCAATATTCAAGACAAACAAATCTAAGATCCTAACTGGAAACTCCAGCTGTTTCAAATGGGATTTGGCATTTATCTGATCAATAAAAATATGAACCAACATGCTGCTGAATAATCATCTTCAGCCCCTATCTCAAACACTGCTTCATCACCATTGATTCTCATCTGTTCCCCAATTACTATCTGAGGTTGAGCCGAGATAAGACCATAAAGTATAGGAGCAGAATTAGGGCACTTGGCCCATCGAGTCTGCTCTGCCATTCAATCATGGCTGATATTTTTCTCATCCCCATTCTCCTGCCTTTTCCCCATAACCCCTGACCCCCTTATTAATCAAGAACCTATCTCTGTCTTAAAGACACTCAATGACCTGGCCTCCACAGCCTTCTGCGGCAAAGAGTTCCACAGATTCACCACTCTCTGGTTGAAGAAATTCCTCCTCATCTCTGTTTTAAAGGATCATCCCTTTAGCCTGAGGTTGTGCTCTCTGGTTCTAGTTTTTCCTACTAGTGGAAACGTCTTCTCCACCTCCACTCTCCACTCTATCCAGGCCTCGCAGTATCCTGTAAGTTTCAATAAGATCCCCCCTCATCCTTATAAACTCCAATGAGTACAGACCCAGAATCCTCAACAGTTCCTCATACAACAAGCCCTTCATTCCAGGAATCATTCTTGTGAACCTCCTCTGGACCCTTTCCAAGGCCAGTACTTCTGAGGCTTTATAAAGCACTGGTTAGGCCCCATTTGGAGTACTGTGAGCAATTTTGGGCCCCACACCTCAGGAAGGACATACTGGCACTGGAGCGGGTCCAGCGGAGATTCACACGGATGATCCCAGGAATGGTAGGCCTGACATACGATGAACGTCTGAGGATCGTGGGATTATATTCATTGGAGTTTAGGAGGTTGAGGGGAGATCTGATAGAGACTTTCAAGATAATGAACGGCTTAGATAGGATGGACGTAGGGAAGTTGTTTCCATTAGCAGGGGAGACTAGGACGCGGGGGCACAGCCTTAGAATAAAAGGGAGTCACTTTAGAACAGAGATGAGGAGAAATTTCTTCAGCCAGAGAGTGGTAGGTCTGTGGAATTCATTGCCACAGAGGGCTGTGGAGGCCGAGACGTTGAGCGTCTTCAAGACAGAAATTGATAAATTCTTGATTTCTCGAGGAATTAAGGGCTATGGGGAGAGAGCGGGTAAATGGAGTTGAAATCATCCATGATTGAATGGTGGAGTGGACTCGATGGGCCGAATGGCCTTACTTCCGCTCCTATGTCTTATGGTCTTATGGTCTTATCCTTCCTTAGGTACGGGGCCCAGAACTGCTCACAATACTCCAAATGGTGTCTCACCAGAGCCTTATACAGCCTCAGGAGTACATCCCAGCTTTCTTGACATGAATGCTAACATTGCATTTGCCTTCCTAACTGCCGACTGAACCTGCACATTAATCTTAAGAAAATCTTGAACAATGACTCCCAAGTTCCTTTGTATCTCTGATTTCCTAAGAATTTTCCCATTTAGAAAATAGTCAATGCCACCATTCCTCCTTCCAAAGTGCATAACCTCACACTTTTCCACATTGTATTCCATCTGCCATTTCTTTGCCCACTCTCCTAATCTGTCCAAGTCCTTCTGCAGCCCCCCTGCTTCCTCAATACTACCTGTCCCTCTACATATCTTTGTATCATCTGCAAACTTAGCAACAGTGCTTTCAGTTCCTTCCTCCAAATCGTTAATGTATATTGTGAAAGGTTGGTCCCAGCACTGACCCCTGAGGCACACCTGAGGATGATTTATAAATTCAAAGTTCTAATTAACCTGAATGCCCAATCCCGCATTCGAGACATCACTATTTCCACCTCAGTAATATAATTTGCCTCTGCTGACACCTTAGCCAGCTCACTGCTCAAACCCTCATATATTCATTGCTATCATACTGAGTTAGTCCAGTGTTGGGCTTTGTCGTTTTACAATCTCTTAAACTCCACTGACTCTGTGTCTCACCTTGCGTCATGTCTCACTCATTCATGACCCTGTTTGCGCTAACTTACGTCAGCACTGGAGTGTTCCAGTAAATTTGGTTCATATCATGTCAAAGTAATCCTACATACACTCTGCCTCTCCACGTTCATATAAACCCGAGCTCAACTAGAACCAAATATATTCATGAAGAAAGTTGACAACTGGTTCAATAACTTGCCTGCATTACAGTCAAGATGCACTGCACTCATTGGAATATATTTGAATGTAGAAACCTGATGTGTAAATGATTGGAAGATGCGTTGAGTGTAACACCAGCCTCTGTCAGTCTGGCTCATGGTAGCACTCTCACCTCTGAATCAGAACGTTGTGTTTTCAGGGCCAAGAGGACGTCACATAGGCTGACACTTCAGTACACAAAAACAGGAGTGCTGCAACATCAGAGGAACCATCATTCAGACATTACATTTTGGAGGTGCAGTTGGGTGCAAAAGATCCCATAGCACTGCCTGCAATTGAAGAATAGGAATGGTGTTCTTGCAATGTGGTAGAAAATATTTAATCTTCATTAACATCTACTGAGTGCAAATTACTGGATGCAATATCAAAATAGTAATTTCCTGGCTGTGAAGTTTTGACAGAGCGAACAGTGCCATCTAAATACATTCCCTTTCTTTACTTTATCGACTGATAATTTCCTCCATGTGCAGACACCTTGGTAGCAGTACAGCATTTAGTTTGGGTGATCATTGGAGAGCAGGGATAGGCACAGATTTAGACAGCTGGGATTGAGGACAGACAGAATTTGGGGCTATACAGACGGAGGCACTCAGCCCTGCATTCCTAACATTCAGCGCAAATGGTTGTGTTTGTTCTCCAATCCTTAAAACAATTGCTGTCACACTTTCTGTTTCTGTGGCTGTTTGTTTAGACAGAAAAAAACTATGACATAAGCAATTTTAACATAAGTGTAAAGTTTATTTATTAGTGTCACAAGTAGGCTTACATTAACACTGCAATGAAGTTATTGTGAAAATCCCCTAGTCACCATACTCTGGCGCCTGTTCGGGTGCATTGAGGGAGAATTGAGCATGGCCAATGCACCTAACCAGCACGTCTTTCAGACTGTGGGAGGAAACTGGAGCACCTGGAGGAAACCCACGCAGACACGGGGAGAACGTGCAGACTCCACACGGACAGTGACCCAAACCGAGAATTGAACGTGGGTCCCTGGTGCTGTGAGGTAGCAGTGTCCCTTTGTGCCACCGTGCTGCACTTTTGAACAGAAACTAAACTGAATGGGAATAGTTTCCACTGATCAGGTCTTAAAATTTAGTAAAAGTCTCACCAAAGTGGACAGGCATAGATCTTGAACTGGTTGTAAAAAGTAAAAGTCATCATGCTAAGTAGTTTGAATGTTTTGCCGACTGGACAGTTAAGCAGTGCTAACAAACTGAAGTGATCAATGCTTTGCCTATTTGACTTAACTGGGGAAAACCCTTTTAAAGGAACACATGCAAGATTTTATGGGAGTTTTATTTTTACACTCAAAGATCCTACTACCATGCCAGCAGACACAGGGCAGTGGGAGTTCGATTCTGCAGAATAGCAGGTAATGGGAGATCTTATGGGAGTGACACTGCTGAACCTGAAGTAACATCTTTAGCTGCCCTCATGCACACTAATGAGCTCATTAGGATTAGAAGATTATTTAGATAATGGACACTGAAAATGGACATTCGAAGGAAACCAGATGAGACACATCAGCCATGATAAATTCTGTGTCATTATCCAAAAGGCAAAAGTGTTTACTTGATTATGCAGCACCGTGTCCACGATCCATTCTGTCCCATCTGGAGGCACATTAAGGTAAATTATTAACACTGTTTGCTTTGAGTTAGGTTTTGAGATGTGAATACCAGATAGTCATCAATAACAACGTAAGCTGAGCCAAAGGGCCGGTTTCCATGCTGTAAACCTCAATGACTCTATGATTCTATAAACACATGCATTTATGTAACATTTTTAAATAAGAAAAAATATCCCATGGCACTCCACAGAAACAGACATAAATCAGAACCAAAGAAAGCAATAATAGGAGGAGTGAACCAAATATTGATCAAAAGGCTATTTAAGAATGGTTTCAAAGAAAGAGAGGCAGGTAAGGAAGCAAGGAGGTTTAGGGAGGAAATTCTAGATCAAAGTGTGACCATACATTAGCCATGCTAAATTCTCCCTCAGTCTACCTGAACAGGTGCTGGACTGCGACTCGAGGATTTTCACAGTAACTTCATTGCAGTGATAATGTAAGTCTACTTGTGACACCAGTAAATATAAATTTTAAGATACCGGTGTATACACATGGAGTTCAAGTGCCCAATGAACTGGTTTATTCTGGTTTGTTTGTGTACATACATATACAAGTGGCCACAAGAGAATGCTATTACACTCCTCCTTATTGAAAAAGTTACCCCAATGGTCAAAATCTATAAAATTTATATACATTTCTTCTTTTTTTCTTTTGTTTACAAATCTAACTGAACCATTGAATTCCTATTCCCAAGAAAATGTCTCCATTCTTGACCTTAACTTTCAGAACTTGGGACCTTGACTCATCATAGCCTGAGGAGAAGTTCTGTCCGACAAAGACAGATTTTTTTCCCTTGACCATCTCCATGTCACGTCTGTCTGACTCTGAATTAAATCTGAACTGCTTTCAGGAACAACTTGTGTTGGAGTGACTACTGGTACTCTACTCACATCCCAACTATTCGATTAATCAGACTCAGTTGATTCTTCTAAATTTCCTTCTTCTTTGAGGACCTCGGAAGGTAAAAATGATCTAGGTGTACAAACCTAACTTTTCCACAACCAAATATCTTGACCAAACACAATGCGAGGAACACATATTTTGCACAATTCTTCCTTCAACTACTTGTGATCACAAGACTTTAGTCTAAACATCTGACTCAACTTGAGACTTCCTCACTCTCTCTACCCCTATTATAATTTTCTTTCTGCCTGAATTCTTTCTCTTCTGCTGAGTGAACTAAATGTGGCTTCAGCAATGCAAACATTATTCGAGGCTGCTTCTAAGAAACAATTCAGCTGGCGTTCATGTGCGAGTACAAGGTGTGCCATTCTAAGTAAAAAATAATGCCTGTTTGTGATTCAATGACAATTGATGTTTCTTCCAATTTGCATTCAGCACTTGCTTAGCAAGAGCACACTTAACATTTTGTACTTTGCACTCTGCTGTTCCATTTGAAGCAGAATGATGCAGTGGAACACCAATGTGTTTTACTCTGCTTATTCTGATGAAATTTTAAACTCTGATTAACAAAACTGTTGCTGGACAGAATTTCCTCTGGGAATATATTAGCTACAAACAAGTTTTTTCTAGTTGTCTGATTCATTGGGAATCTCTGAACCAATTCTGAATGGCTATCTATCACAATGAGGATCTGCCACTCTTGAAATTTTGCAAGATCTATGTGCGACTTTTAAGAACATAAGAACATAAGAAATAGGAGCAGGAGTAGGCCATCTAGCCCCTCGAGCCTGCCCCGCCATTCAATAAGATCATGACTGATCTGAAGTGGATCAGTTCCACTTACCCGCCTGATCCCTATAACCCCTAATTCCCTTACCAATCAGGAATCCATCTATCCGTGATTTAAACATATTCAACGAGGTAGCCTCCACCACTTCAGTGGGCAGAGAATTCCAGAGATTCACCACCCTCTGAGAGAAGAAGTTCCTCCTCAACTCTGTCCTAAACTGACCCCCCTTTATTTTGAGGCTGTGCCCTCTAGTTCTAGTTTCCTTTCTAAGTGGAAAGAATCTCTCCACCTCTACCCTATCCAGCCCCTTCATTATCTTATAGGTCTCTATAAGATCCCCCCTCAGCCTTCTAAATTCCAACGAATACAAACCCAATCTGCTCAGTCTCTCCTCATAATCAACACCCCTCATCTCTGGTATCAACCTGGTGAACCTTCTCTGCACTCCCTCCAAGGCCAATATATCCTTCCGCAAATAAGGGGACCAATACTGCACACAGTATTCCAGCTGTGGCCTCACCAACACCCTGTACAGATGCAGCAAGACATCACTGCTTTTATATTCTATCCCTCTTGCGATATAGGCCAACATCCCATTTGCCTTCTTGATCACCTGTTGCATCTGCAGACTGGGTTTTTGCATCTCATTCACAAGGACCCCCAGGTCCCTCTGCACAGCAGCATGTTGTAATTTCTTTCCATTTAGATGATAATCCAATTTGCTATTATTTCTTCCAAAGTAAATAACCTAGCATTTGTTAACATTATACTCCATCTGCCAGATCCTCGC
Organism: Mustelus asterias; assembly: GCF_964213995.1. Lineage (NCBI taxonomy): Eukaryota > Metazoa > Chordata > Chondrichthyes > Carcharhiniformes > Triakidae > Mustelus > Mustelus asterias. The sequence continues at coordinate 136,076,459 of NC_135809.1, read as the reverse complement.
CTACTCACTCAGCCTGTCCAAATCTCTCTGCAGACCTTCTACACCCTTGTCACACTCTAGCTGGCCATGTCCATGGCTGTAAAGGTACAGATGGCAAAGATACAATATTTTTGAATGTTTTCTCCCCAGGTCCCGGAGTTTGATCCCCAATTTCTGAAGACTCCAAGTAAATCCTGGAGGGTTCACAACCCCACACCACTGCCTGATTAACAGCTGGATTAACAGGAACAGCCAGGATATTGACAGCAACAAAACACATCCCTAGTCACTCCACATATGCACCAAAAGACACATAGTCATGACTATACTCTTCCAGTCACCCAGTTACACTTATTGATGCAGCTATCTTTGAAGGATCAGCACACCCATGTGTACAAATTGCCTTTTCTCTGAGATTGGATTTGAAGCCTATTTCTCAGCAAAATAAAACCTCGCAATTCCTCTGTTGGTTTGTTGGAAGTCTTTCCAATAAAATTTATTCAGCTAGAGAATATGTAATCTAGTCTGTGATATCTTTGCAGGACAATAGGATTCTGTGAGCCACATGAAGTTTAAGTACCCATTTGAACTGGTTTATTCCACTCTGCTTATATACATACATGAATGGACACGAGACTGTGTGATTACACAAAGGGCTGAGATGTTTTGATGGAGGAGCAAAGAGAGAGTTGCCGGGATTTTCTCTGATATTGACAAAGTCTGATGTTGGGCAGGGAAAATGGATTTGGACCCGTCGATCTCAGTGGTGGCTTTTTATGCAATATAGTGCGGAACTTAGTGCGAAAATAAGGCCAACATGTGTTCCACACCAAAACACTGGAAGGCGGCCTCTGATTCACTCCCCGCCAGCTCAATGCTTTGATGCTTTGGGCGAGATATTTACAGGCTGCCCTAGTGCACGGTCAGTGCAGCAGGAAACATTCTGCACCCAGGTGCACCCTTTGGCATCCCCTAGCATCATGGCAAGCTGAGGGAGAAAGCATTGGAATTGTCACCTTGGAGGTGTCAAAAGTATGAAAGAGAGTTTCAACAACAAATTGGTGAAACAGGGCAGGCAATCGTTGTAATGAAGGTGATTTGGAGGTCAGGATGTGGAGATTATATCAATCTGGTTTCAAACAGGGACAGCGGCTAGCGAGAGCAATTGGGGAAGAATACAGAGTTTGTGTCTACTGAGTGCTTTAACAAAATAAATTTGTGACTCATTCATGACAGGATTGCGGTGAAGCAACTCGACACGTAGCCAAATGCGGTACAGTTGGGACTGGCTTAGGGATTTTTAAAAAAAGAGCAGCATGGACAAGTTGGGCTGAAGGGCCTGTTTCCATGCTGTAAACCTCTATGACTCTATGACAGAGCTAGTGGAGAGGTCAAGGCAGGTGGTGAAGAAGAGCTGAATATCTCTACTGTCCTCGATAGCTCCAGTGCTCAGTCACTCCTCGGTTAAATACTATACCGGTTGCAGCTTATAAACCATCAGTCATTCCCAAACAATCAAGGCAGTGCATAATAGAGTAAAAGATTACCTTTGAGTTACTGAGAGATTCTGGCAACCTACAGCCTAAAAATCTTAGTGAGGGAAGTTAGCTACAGGAAGAACATTGGAAGGAAAATAAGTGAAGAAGACTGAAGATTCCAAAACAGATGAGAATCAGCTAATAACACGCTGACTACATGAGACTACGAACCTGTTCCAATGTGGAGAAAAAATAACTAGTTGTTCTCATTATCACTCATTACAATGCCCTTATTTGTTTGATAGTCGCTAATTAGGAATGTGTGGCTCGGTTAAAACCCTAAAGGGTGTTCACTGGTTTGAGAAATAGTTCCTGGCTGTGTGAAAGTAGATGTGAAGGAAGGAATTAAAGGGATGAAATTGAAGCAGAAGAGACAAGTATTTAGAAATAAAAGTCAAAGGGTAAAACTGCATTTCCTGTGTGTAAATGTTGTGAATGTGTTTGAGGTCGGTCACTTGAACACTTCCAATTCCTGAGACACTATATTTACAGCCTGTTGTCATAATTACGGATCTACAGAAAAAAGAATGACTCATTGTGGACTCAATCTGACAGAACCTGCTGCCATCTAAATAGAACTTTTTCAAACGATTTCTATGGGGAATGCAGTGGCACATAATATATTCTTATAAGCAGCAGTTGCCAATTTCTTTTCCTGTATCCCCCTCCCCTCCCCCAGTGTTGACGGAACCAGTCTTTTTGTCACAGTTTTGGTATATGTGGGAGACAGCTTCAAAAAAGATTGAAAAATGAGACAACTTACTCCTGCTGGTCTTTTAATTACATACAATGAAGCAATTTTTTATTTCCTTTCCTATATTGTCACCCTGCCTGCTTGATTCCCTTTTGTAATCTTGATCATTGAATAGCTTTTTGCCTCCTCACATCCTCCGCTATCCAGAAGGCAGCAATGAAAATAGCACGGCATTTGTAATCACTGCTGTCAGTGTCGCTCACTGGTGAGTCACCAGAGGTGTGATTGGAGTGGGAAGCAAAGTAGGTAATTTTTATGTGTCCCTCAGACCCCGACTGAAAGAATTCATCAGTACATTGTGACAAGCAATCACAGCGCTTTGGGAAAAAAAATCACTAATCCAATAGAAATAAAAGGATCTGCAGTGTGATACTCGAAGCCGTGACGTAATGAGTCAGGCAACCAACTAGACTTCAAACTAACAATATAGAAAAAGTAACAAATCCTACTTGGATTGAACCTCAGGGATTTTAGGATCTATTCCAGCTTGTGTGGTTTTCACTCATACACATTGTCACAAATGTTGTCTTTGCAGTTCCACTGAAGCCTCAGTGAGGCTTTGTTTTATTATAATTCCTGTTATTGGATTTTGGTTGCTGGCATCTGGTGGTAGGGTGCACAAGTCGAAGACTGCACCATTCGGTATGAGTGAATGGAGGATGATTCTCTGAGCACCCATATCAAACACAAGGACCGTGTACAGTTCTGGTCACCCTATTATACTTTGTCCAGTTCTGGTCACCCTATTACAGAAAGGATATTATTAAACTAGAAAGAGTGCAGAAAAGATTTATTAGGATGATTTACTTGATGGTTTGAGTTATAAGGAGAGGCTGGATGGACTGGGACTTTTTTCTCTGGAGCATAGGAGTGATATTATAGAGGTCTATAAAATAATGAGGGGCACAGATCAGCCAGATAGTCAATATATTTTCCCAAAGGCAGGGGACTCTAAAACTAGAGGGCATAGGTTTAAGGTGAGAGGGGAGAGATACAAAAGGGTCCAGAGGAGCAATTTTTTCACACAGAGGGTGGTGAGTGTCTGGAACAAGATGCCAGATGTAGTAGTAGAGGCGGGTACAATTTTGTCTTTTAAAAAGCGTTTAGACTGTGACACGGGTAAGATGGGTATAGAGGGATATGGGCCAAATGTGGGCAATTGGGACGAGCTTAGGGGTTAAAAAAGGGGCGGCATGGACAAGTTGGGCTGAGGGGCCTGTTTCCATGCTGTAAACCTCTATGACTCTATGACTCGGCTGAAAGGTACAGTTGTGTCTCAATAAAATGCCTCAATTGCAACCTCAAAAAATGTCTCCCAAAGTGTTACAGAATGAATGTTTCCGATTCTCTACATCAAGCATCCCTGTACCTCTCTGAGATTCCTGCAAAACGCTCAGTTAATACTTCACTCTAGGTGGCTAATGAAGGATCTAGGGTCTATAAAACTATCCCAATTAAACTGGTCCCAATTTGTCACTGGGTAGAAACGTTACTGATTCAGATGCAATGGAGCAATGTTTAAAATGGTCTTCATCCATATTTGTTACATTTTGATTTTGATTTGATTTATTATTGTCACATGTATTGGAATACAGTGAAAAGTACTTTTTCTTGTGCGCTATATAGACAAAACATACCGTACATAGAGAAGGAAAGGAGAGGGATACATTGAGTGAAGGCATTTCTTCAGAATCTTGTATGATTCAATGAAATCATCTCTCAGTCTTCTAAAAATCCAGACAGCATAAGTCCTCTCATCTCAGGTTCCAATCGCTTCGGTGGCAAATATATCCTTTGGTACAGAAAAAGATGGCACACAGTACTCCAGGTGTGGTCTCACCAAAGCCTTTGCAAGATGTCCCTATTCTTGCACTCCAATCCCTTGCAATAAAGCTCAAAATGCCATTTTGCCTTCCGAATAGCTTGCTGTACTTTCTTGCTAATTTTCTGTCTTAACTTTATTTATTCTTTCATGAGAGGCGGACATCATTGGCAACACTGGCATTCCAGACTCACCACCAATTGCTCTTGCACTGAGTGGCTTGCTAGGTCAATTTTTTTTATTCGTTCATGAGATGTGGGTTTCGCTGGCTGGGCCACAACATATGTTGCCCACCCCTAATTGCCCTTGAAATGATTGTCTTACTGGGTTATTTCAGAGGTAATTTAGCAATTAACTACATTGCTGTGGGTCTGGAGTCACATGTAGGCCAGACCGGGTAAGGACGGCCGATTTCCTTCCCTCAAGGACATTGGTGAACCAGATGAGTTTTTACGACAGTTGATGATAGTTGCATGGTCAACATTATGGAGGGCAGTATTGAATTTAAATTCCATCAGTTGCAATCATGGGATTTAAACCCATGTCCCCACCGCATGAACTCTGGATAACTAGTCCAGTCACATGACCTGTGTGCCATTGTCTCCCCAGAAGACAAGTTGAAAGTGTTTTCTCATTCACTTGTGGTATGAACAACCCAATTTATTGTGGACTTCCGTGGCTCACTCTCAAGTTGCCAGTCAATGAAAGCTTTGAGGTTCATGTTCCTGTGTCTGGGTGTGCTGAACCACCTGAGCAGACAGTAAGGAGTTAAGCCCATTTGGGAGAAGCACAGCCACAAGGGAACCGACTGTTTTTCACTCCATTCATTCAAAAGAAATTAAATTCAGTTGGACTCCTCTCAGTCTGATTTTCCTGTGAACTCTGAACTGGCGATCCAATATGCCAAAGGAAAGGAAAGCTTGTCCGAAGGGTGGTACATTGGTTAGCACTGCTGCTAGGGACCCGAGTTCAATTCCGACCTCGGGTGACTGTGTGGAGTTTGCACGTTCTCCCCGTGTCTGCGTGGGTTTCCTCCAGATGCTCCGGTTTCCTCCCACACTCCAAAGATGTGCAGGCTAGGTGGATTGGCCATGATAAATTGCCCCTTGGTGTCCAAAAACATAAAGGTTAGGTGGATTTGTGGGCTAAATATGTGGGGTTATGAGGATCAGGCCTGGGTCAAATGCTCTGTCAGAGAGTCAGTCCAGGCTGGATGGCCCAAATGGTCTGTTCCGCACTCTCAGGAATCTCGGATTCTATGATATAGAGCTTTGTTTTCAATATGAAATATTCAGTATTATCTTTCAATGTGATCGCCATCACACATGATGGATTATTGCAGTTTTATGAGAAATGTCATTGTCTTATTCACTTCGAGCAGCAACTATCTGATTCAGGAAACATATAAATTTTAATCAAGTGTACGCACATATGAAATGTTTATATACAGAAGCACCAGAACTAAAAATTATCACAATGAGAATAGAAAATCCGCAAGATCTCAGCATAGAATCCCTACAGTGCAGAAAGAGGTCATTTGGCCCATCGAAACTGTACCGACCTCTCCAAAAGAGCATCCCACCCACACATCAGGTCTGGCACTAGTACTGCCACAGGGCAATGTTTGTGCAGTGCCGTGGGGCAGTGCCAGGGGACAGTGCAGTGGGGTAGTGCCGTGGGACAGTGCCGTGGAGCAGTGCCAGGGGACAATGCAGTGGGGTAGTGCCATGGGGCAGTGCCGTGGAGCAGTGCCATGGAGCAGTGCAGGGGGACAGTGCCGGAGGACAGTGCCGGGGGACAGTGCCGTGGAGTAGTGCCGGGGGCAGTGCCGGGGGACAGTGCCGGGGGACAGTGCCGGGGGACAGTGCCGGGGGACAGTGCCGGGGGACAATGTCGGGGGGCAGTGCAGTGGGGCAGTGCGGTGGGGCAGTGCGGTGGGGGCAGTGTTGGGGGACAGTGCCGGGGGACAGTGCCGGGGGACAGTGCCGTGGGGCAGTGCCGTGGGGCAGTGCCGGGGAGCAGTGCCGGGGGACAGTGCCCCACCAGTGCTATGGGCAGTGCTGATGCTGTTTACATGGTGGGAGAGCAGGGGTGGAATCATGTTTTGGGGTGGGATCCATACGGATGCTTGTGCACTGGGGTGGCCTTCAAAAACAGTGCACTGCTCGTCATAAGGCTAAGTGTTGATGTGGTGACTCTGACTGAGCCAGCGTGGGACTCACCCCTTTCAGTTTTTTCTGCTATGTCCTGAATGAAAAGGCAAAGAAAGCAACCATTGGCCCCAACTGCTTCAATGTCATTCTCCCGTGGATAACCAGGGAAATCCGTGGATAACCAGGGAAATTGAGGGACTGGTCAAAAAGAAAAGAGATTCATATGTTAGGTCCAGGCAGCTAAAAACGGAGGGAGCTCTGGAGGAGTACAAAGAAAATAGGAAAGAACTCAAACGGGGAATTAGAAGGGCAAAAAGGGGTCACGAAATGTTCTTGGCAGACAGGATTAAGGAGAATCCCAAGGCATTTTATTCATACGTTAGGAACAAAAGGGCAGTCAGGGGAAAGATCGGACCTCTCAGGGACAAAAGTGGGGAATTATGCTTGGAGCCCAAAGAAGTAGGGGAAATCCTAAATGAATACTTTGCGTCGGTATTCACAAAGGAGAGGGATGTGTTGACTGGGAGTGTCTCGGAGGGGAGTGTTGAACCGTTGGAGAAAATCCCCATTACAAGGGAGGAGGTGTTAGGTTTGTTAGAGAATATAAAGACTGACAAATCCCCAGGGCCTGATGGAATCTATCCAAGGCTGCTCAGGGAGACGAGAGATGAAATCGCTGGGCCTCTGACGCAAATCTTTGTCTCGTCACTGGACGCAGGTGAGGTCCCAGAGGATTGGAGGATAGCTAATGTGGTCCCGTTATTTAAGAAGGGTAGGAAGGATAACCCAGGTAATTATAGGCCGGTGAGCTTGACGTCCGTGGTGGGGAAGTTGTTGGAGAAGATTCTTAGAGATAGGATGTATGCGCATTTAGAAAGGAATAAACTCATTAACGATAGTCAGCATGGTTTTGTGAGAGGGAGGTCATGCCTCACTAACCTGGTGGAGTTTTTTGAAGAAGTGACCAGAATGGTTGACGAGGGAAGGGCCGTGGATGTCGTCTATATGGACTTTCGTAAAGCGTTTGACAAAGTCCCTCATGGTAGGCTGGTGAAAATGGTTGGATCTCATGGGATAAAGGGGGAGGTGGCTAGATGGGTGGAGAACTGGCTTGGTCACAGAAGACAGAGGGTGGTAGTGGAAGGGTCTTTTTCCGGCTGGAGGCCTGTGACTAGTGGTGTTCCGCAGGGCTCTGTATTGGGACCTCTGCTGTTTGTGATTTATATAAACGATCTGGAAGAAGGTGTAACTGGGGTGATCAGTAAGTTTGCGGACGACACAAAATTGGCAGGACTTGCAGATAGTGAGGAGCATTGTCAGAAGCTCCAGAAGGATATAGATAGGCTGGAAATTTGGGCAAAGAAATGGCAGATGGAGTTCAATCCTGATAAATGCGAAGTGATGCATTTTGGTAGAACTAATGTAGGGAGGAGCTATACGATAAATGGCAGAACCATAAAGGGTGTAGATACGCAGAGGGACCTGGGTGTGCAAGTCCACAGATCCTTGAAGGTGACGTCACAGGTGGAGAAGGTGGTGAAGAAGGCATATGGCATGCTTGCCTTTATAGGACGGGGCATAGAGTATAAAAGTTGGGGTCTGATGTTGCAGATGTATAGAATGTTGGTTCGGCCGCATTTGGAATACTGCGTCCAGTTCTGGTCGCCACACTACCAGAAGGACGTGGAGGCTTTGGAGAGAGTACAGAGGAGGTTTACCAGGATGTTGCCTGGTATGGGGGGGGGGCTTAGTGATGAGGAGAGATTGGGTAAACTGGGGTTGTTCTCCCTGGAAAGATGGAGGATGAGGGGAGACTTAATAGAGGTGTATAAAATTATGAAAGGCATAGATAGAGTGAACGGTGGGAAGCTTTTCCCCAGGTCGGTGGTGACGTTCACGAGGGGTCATAGGTTCAAGGTGAAGGGGGGAGGTTTAACACGGATATCAGAAGGACATATTTTACACAGAGGGTGGTGGGGGCCTGGAATGCGCTGCCAGGCAAGGTGGTGGAGGCGGACACACTGGGAACGTTTAAGACTTATCTAGATAGCCACATGAACTGAGTGGGAATGGAGGGATACAAAAGAATGGTCTCGTTTGGACCAGGGAGCGGCATGGGCTTGGAGGGCGGAAGGGCCTGTTCCTGTGCTGTATTGTTCTTTGTTCTTTGTTTCTTCTTCTCGCCTGAAACCAGCCTATGCCGATATTCAGGAAAATTCTGCACTGTGTCTGCTGCCTCAGTTGAGATTTTCAAGGCTGAAGTTGATAGATTTTTGTTCAGTAAACGTATCCAATGATGTGATGATCAGGGCTATGAATGGAACTGAGGTACAGACTAACCGTGCTCCAATGGAAAGCTCCGACAAGCCCGAGGGGCTAAATGATACAGTCCTGTCCCGTTATTTTGTTCTCCAGCCTCAGGGGTTAAACTATAGAATGCTTTTCTTCATTTGTGTTTGGAATGTAAATGTAGTCCGACAAAGGAACAGTAAAAAAGAAGACAGTTTGGCTCTTCACACCTCTGTCAGCTCTCCCAAAGAACGATACAAATAGTCCCACTCTCCTGTTGTTTTCCTGTAGCCCTGCAAACCTTTTCCACTTAGAGAATTCAAATTCTGAAATTTCATGGTGGGAATTAAGCTCACATTCCCTGATTATCAATCGAATCCTATGGCCGGCTGGTCAAGAACAAAGAACAATACAGCACAGGAACAGGCCCTTCGGCCCTCCAAGCCCGTGCCGCTCCCTGGTCCAAACTAGACCATTCTTTTGTATCCCTCCATTCCCACTCCGTTCATATGGTTGTCTAGATAAGTCTTAAACGTTCCCAGTGTGTCCGCCTCCACCACCTTGCCTGGCAGCGCATTCCAGGCCCCCACCACCCTCTGTGTAAAATACGTCCTTCTGATATCCGTGTTAAACCTCCCCCGCTTCACCTTGAGCCTATGACCCCTCGTGAACGTCACCACCGACCTGGGAAAAAGCTTCCCACCGTTCACCCTATCTATGCCCTTCATTGTCCTGCTACATTCCCATGACACTCGCATACTCTCTACTCAAACTTCCTGGTCTGTGTAGCCCAATTGGAACGTAGGAACCATTAAACTGATTGAACCTATCAGCATTCAATAAGAACTCTGCCTCAACATTTACCCACATTCGCTCCATATCCCTCGATATCTGCATCCAACAAATTCTATTGAAGGTGTGTATTAACTCTCTGTTGCTCTCTTTTTTATAGAATCATAGAATTTTACAGCACAGAAGGAGGCCATTCAGCCCATCATGTCTGTTCTGGCTCCCAAAAGAGCTATCCAGCTAGCCCCACTCTCCAGCCCTAACTCTGTAACCCTCTAAATTAATCACTTTCAAATGCGTATCCAGCTCTCTTTTGAACCTCCAATGGAATCTGCCTCCACCTTTCTCCCAGGCAGTGCATTCCAAATCCCTACAACCCTCTGAGTAAAAGAGTTTCTCCTCATCTCACTCCTAAGTCTTTCGCTGACCAGCTTGAAATTGTGACCGTTGTCACTGACATACCAACGAGTGGAAACAAAATATCCTCCTTTGCCCTGTCAAAATTGTTCGTCATTTTGAACACCTCAATAAGATCACCTCTTAATCTCTGTTCCAAGGAGAATAAGCCCAATTTCTCGAATCTTTCCTTGTACCTAAATTCCTCATTCCTGGTATGATTTTTGTAAACTTCGTTTACACTCTCCCTCTCGGACTTTAACATCCCTTCTTAAATAAGGTGCCCAGAACTGAACATAATTCTCCAAATGTGGTCTGACCAATGATTTGTAGAGGTGGAGCATCACTGCCTTGCTTTTATATTCTATACCTCTATTCATAAACCCAAGGATCTTATAAGCCTTCTTAACAACTGTTTCAACTTGCCTGGCCACCTTCAGAGAATGATGCACTTGAACTCCGAGGTCCCTCTGCTCCTGTACTCCCCTCAAAGCTGTACCATTAAGCCTGGATTGTCTCCCTTTGTTTCTTCCACAAATGCATTACCTCACATTTCACTGCATTGAAATTCATCTCCCAGGTGTCTGCCCATTTGGCCAACTTGTCAATGTTCCTCTGAAGTCACTCAGCGTCACCCTCACAATTTACTATTCTCCCTAATTTAGTATCATCTGTAAATTTAGAGATTTTGCCAACACCCATCTCTAAATCGTTTATATAAATCAGAAAAAGCAAGGATCCCAACACTGATCCCTGGGGAACACACTTTCAACTCATAGAGTCATAGAGGTTTACAGCATGGAAACAGGCCCTTCCGCCCAACTTGTCCATGCCGCCCCTTTTTTAACCCCTAAGCTAGTCCCACTTGCCCACATTTGGCCCATATCCCTTTATACCCATCTTACCCATATAACTGTCTAAACGCTTTTTAAAAGACAAAATTGTACCTGCCTCTACTACTACCTCTGGCAGCTTGTTCCAGACACTCACCACCCTCTGTGTGAAAAAATTGCTCCTCTCAACCCTTTTGTATCTCTCCCCTCTCACATTAAGCCTATGCCCTCTAGTTTTAGACTCCTCTACCTTTGGGAAAAGATGTTGACCTTCTACCTCTATGCCCCTCATTATTTTATGGACCTCTATAAGATCACCCCTAAGCCTCCTACGCTTCAGAGGAAAAGTCCCAGTCTATCCAGCCTCTCCTTATAACTCAAACCATCAAGTCCCGGTGGCATCCTAGTAAATCTCTTCAGCACCCTTTCTAGTTTAATAATATCCTTTCTATAATAGGGGACCAGAACTGTACAAAGTATTCCAAATGTCTTGTTCAACTTCAATAAGACATCCCAACTCCTGTATTCAATGTTCTGACCAATGAAACCAAGCATGCTGAATGCCTTTTTCACCACTTTGTCCACCTGTGACTGCACTTTCAAGGAGCTATGAACCTGTACCTCTAGATCTCTTTGTTCTGTAACTCTCCCCAACACCCTGCCATTAACTGAGTAAGTCCTGTTCGATCTACCAAAATGCATCACCTCACATTTATCTAAATTAAACTCCATCTGCCATTCGTCAGCCCACTGGCCCAATTGATCAAGATCCCCTTGATCAAAATGATCAGTTGGGCCAGTGGGCTGATGACCGGCAAAACAATACAGCAATGAGTAGCAAAAAAATGTAACTTATCCTTTTATCCTGTCTTTAGAAATGTCCTAATCTATTATTGACAGTATTCAACTCCAGTCCCTATGGATGAAGTACAGATTGCCAATAAAAAGCACACTACATTATCCAGATTGGCACTAGTTGGATTAACTCAGCAGACACCAATCATTATTAATTCAATAGATTTACGACGGGGGTTGAATGCAGGGAGTTAAGATCAAGGACGCATCAATGGTTTGGATGGGGGAACCAAATGTAACATTTCCAATTTTGCTGATGACATGAAACTTGGGAATGTGATTGGTGAGGATGATGTTAAAAGTCTCCAAGGTGATTTAGACAAGTTGAGTGAGTGGACAAATACATTTCAGATGCAGGATAACTTGGATAAATGTGAAGTTATTCACTTTGGTAGGAGAAACGGAATTAAATGGTGATAGAGTGGGAACTGTTGACGTACAAAGGGACTTGGGTGTCCTTGTAAACCGGTCGCTGTAAACAAGCATGCACGTACAGCAAGCAATTAAGATGGCAATTGGTATTTTGACCTTCATTGCAAGAGGATTTGATGACCGGAGCAAGCATGTTTTACTGCAGCTGTATAGGGCCTTGGTGAGACCACACTTGAAGTACTGTATATAGTTTTGGTTTCCTTAGCTTTGAAAGGATATACTTATCATAGGGGGAGTGCAGCAAAAGTTCATTAGACTGATTACATGATTGTCGCATGAGGACAGATTTGGTTGACTGGGCCTGTATTCACTGGAGTTTAGAAGAATGAGAGGGGATCTCATTGAAATGTATAAAATTCTGACAGGGCTGGTCAGACTGGATGTATGGATGTTGTTGCCTCTGGCTGGGGGGTGGGGACTAGTACAAGAGATCACAGTCTCAGGATACGGGCAGGATATGGCCACTTAGGGCTGAGAAAAGGAGAAATTACTACAGGCTGGTGAACCTGAGGAATTCTCTCGGGAAGTAGGGAAAATCCCAAGATATTCTATAAGTATATCAATGGGAAGAGGGTAACTTGGGAAAGAGTAGAGCCCATTAGGGATCAATGAGGCAATGTATGGGTGGAACCAGAGGACATTGGTAGAGTGTTGAATGAATTCTCCACACCCACAAAAACAATATTTGTTTTCTCTGTGATCTCTGCCTTGTAAATCTTTCTTTGCGTTCATACAGTGAAAGAGGGATAGAGAAAGGAGGCAACATTGCTAACCTGTAATGTTTTGAATTCACCCTATCTCAACGCTGCTGTGGGATTATTAATAGAAATTGAATCACAGCAAAGCAGAGGGGTTGGAAATCTGCTCCCATGTCTAAAAGGGAAAACTAATCAAAAACACCTTTCTGTTTATGGATGAGTTGTGAGGGGAGAAATTGGTGCTGTTGAGATTAACCTCGCCTTCTGTCCGTAACACCGTCATCCAACATGGCCTTTCTGCTTTCTCCTTTGGAAGCATTATTTCCACTTCTCCCATTGCTCATTTAAAATAATTACCATCTACCGCCCAAGTTGCAAACTTACTTTTGGTTCTGAGTGTTAGGGTCAGTTTTTTATGGAATCACGAAAACTCTACAAGTCTTTAAAAATGGTGGCAGGACCCAGATGCGGAAGCTCGACTTTTTGCCATAAGGAGGAAGAGGGAAAGGAATAATTCACTAGGAGGGAACCTGAACTCAGCAAGACCAATGGAACTTGGTGCTGCATTCAAACATCCTCAATTTTAGCTGTTGTCAAATGTACATTGGCTTTAATCCACAGTGTGGGAGTCATAAACTGAGGGTGGAATTCTCTCAAAGAAATTCTAAGAATGAATACTTCACATCCATCTTCACCCAAGTGAATGGGGACAATGGTATGGAATTCAGGCAGAAAGACTGAGGTTCTTGAACAAATTGACATAGGGAGGGACAAGGTATTGGAGCTGTTGGCAGCCTTAAAAGTGGATAAATCTCCAGGTCCAGATGAATTGTGCCCTAGGCTCTGTGTGAGGTAAGGGAGGAGATTGAAGAGGCTCTGACCCAAATTTTCAATTCTTCTCTGGCCACGGGGGAGGTGCCAGATGACTGGAGAACAGCTAATGTGGTTCTGCTATTTGAGAACGGTTGTAGAAATAAACCAGGAAACAATAGACCAGTGAATCTCACGTCAATGGTAGGGAAACTGTTGGAAAAACTTCTGAAGGAGAGCATCTATCTCTACTTGGAGATGCAAAGCTTGATCAGGGATAGCCAGCATGGCTTCTTCAGAGGGAGGTTGTGCCTAACAAATTTGATTGAATTTTTTGAGAAGGTGATCAGGTGTGTAGATGAGGGTAGTGCAGTCGATGTAGTTTATATGGATTTCAGCAAAGCCTTTGACATGGTCCCACATGGGAGACTTGTAAAGAAGATAAATGCACATGGCATACAGGGTAATTTGATAAAGTGGATTCAAAATTGACTCAGTTGTAGGAGACTGAGGGTGATGACGGAAGGCTGCCTTAGTGACTGGAAGCCAGTGTCCAGGGATCTGTGTTGGACCCCCTATTATTTGTCATTAAAAATAAATGACATTGATGACTATATGGGGAGTAGGATTAGTAATTTTGCGGATGACACAAAGATTGGCTGGGTGGTTCACAGTGAGTCGGAGTGTCTTGGGCTACAAGAAGATATAGATGGAATGGTCAAATGGACAGATAGGTGGCAGATGGAATTTAACCCTGAAACGTGTGAGGTGATACATTTTGGAAGGCGTAATATGACAAGGAAGTACTCAATGAACGGTAGGACACTAGGAAGTTCTGGGGAACAAAGGGACCTTGGCGTGTTTGTCCACGGATCTCTGAAAGTGGAAGGGTATGTTAGTAGGTGGTGAAAAAGGCATATGGGACCTTTATCAATCGAGGCATAGATTACAAAAGCAGGGAAGTCATGTTGGAGTTGTATAGAACTTTGAGGAGGCCACAGCTGGAGTACTGTGTGCAGTTCTGATCACAACATTATAGGAAGAATGTGATTGCACTGGAGGGGGTGCAGAGGAGATTCACCAGGATGCTGCCTGGGATGGAACATTTAAGTTATGAAGAGAGGTTGGGTAGGCTTGAGTTGTTTTCGTTGGAGCAGAGAAGACTGAGGGGCGACCTGATCGAGGTGTTCAAGGTTATGAGAGAAATGGACAGAGTGGATAAAGAGCAGCTGTTCCCCTTAGTTGAAGGGTCAGTCATGAGGGGACATAGGTTCAAGGTGAGGGGCAGGAGGTTTAGGAGGGATGTGAGGAAAATCGTTTTTACTCAGAGGGTGGTGACGGTCTGGAATGCGCTGCCTGGGAGGGTGGTAGAAGCAGGTTGCCTCACATCCTTTAAAAAGTACCTGGATGAGCACTTGGCACATCATAACATTCAGGGCTATGGGCCAAGTGCTCGCAGATGGGATTAGATGGGAGTTCACGTGTTTTAATGTGTTGGTGCGGACTCGATGGGCCGAACAGCCTCTTCTGCGCTGTATGATTCTATGATTCCAGAAGGTTGTGGCGGCCAAGTCACTGAATATACTTAAGAGATAAATAGATAGATTTCTAGACTCCAAGGGCAACCTAAATTTCCTCTTCCTTTGGATGGCACATGCATCTGAAATGGGGGCTTCATTCCAAGAGAGGGTTTTGACTGATCAGCCAACTTTCTAGTCATCATTAAAAAAATACCCACAGTGAACATGTCGGGCATCAACTGCCGAACATTTTGTGCAAATGATTTTGAGCGCAGTCACAAAAGACAATTTTATATATTATGGTTGATTCAATTCTCTGAATGAATGAATAATAAATATCTACAATGTATTCAATTTAAATTTCCCATATCCCAGAGCACTATTAACACGGGCATTATCCTGCTTCTGTTCTGCACCCCCATTGTTTATATCACTCATTTGAAAAGAAATACGAAACACAATGACTGTTCAAAAAGCATATTTCTCTCTCAGAAACCTCAATTCTGTCAGACCCTAAGGTAGTAATTAATCAACCTGAGAGTAAATGTGGGTAATCAGCAGGCAATGCCTGACATCATTGTTCCTAATGAGCTTTCTAAAATGAAACCAAGTCAGGAAGAGTTTACTGCGGTGAATAACTCCTTTCCTTGCAGCCAATTGCACCTTTCCATGTGTTGTATCTAAACCTGCTGTGTCGGCTGCATCACTGAAATCCCAAAAGCCAGTGGAAGGACCAGTCAAAATCAAAACTACACACTTCTGAGACTCAAGCTGCTGATAGCAACTGCAGAATGATGTTTATCATACAGCAGAAAAACCAATGCCACCTGAAGGAGCAATACATTGTGTCAACAGCACAACCAAAATACAGTAAAATCAGACATTATCAGGCTTCTTTTGACTTAGAAGTGTTAATCTGCCTTCATAGCCATTCTGACTGTAATTATACCAGATTGACAATTAGTTACAGAAAGCTTTAAATCATTAAAATTACTCAGCATTTTATCATGTCTCTGAGAAACGTTTGAAAGATATTTTATGCACTGCAGGTTTGATATGCAGTGCCTGTAATGTGATGATGGATATTATTTTTAAAATATATTTGTGGGAATATGGTGGTATTCTGGAAAGAAGGCTGTGTGTGTGTGTATGTGTGTGTCTGTATGTGTGTGTGTGTGTGTGTGCGTGTGTGTGTGAGTTTCTGTATGTGTGAGCATGCATGTGTGCGTCTATGCATGCATGTATGTGTGATGTGTGTGGGTGTATTGGTGTGTGTGTGTGTGTCCATGATTAATTTGACTGGTGGACAGTTCGCGGAGACAGCTTCTCTGTGAGACCTGAGAGATGAAAGGGGGAAGGTGTTAAGTCCATGCATTTGTAATGAGAGGTTATAGTGAGGTTGGATTTGCAAGTAAATAGGTTGGATTTAAAATTTGCATTATGAGATAAGTAGGGATTTGACTTTTCAGCTTTTGAATTTCAAAGGGGCATTCTGAAGTGACAAGGAACTTTTACAATTTACAAAGCATTCATACGTAAATAGGAGAAAGCATATTCAATTTTATTGACCCAAAAGTGGAGGTAATAGGAAAAGGTGAAAAATTCTTATCTTCGGAAAATTTGACTTCAAAGAGGCATTCGGGGACAATGAAATTTAGGAGAAAAGAGAAAAACGGTATTTCAGGAAAGATATTTAGTGGAGTTGCGGTGGCCGTATTTGGAAATACTTTGAGATTAGACCTGATCTGGGAGAAGTTGTGAAAGTTGTGAAGTTGAAGAAGCTGTCCAGTCAAACTGGGAGATTTTTGTTTTTCAGAAAGCAATCTGTTTCTGATTCTTTACGATTTTCATATCAGAATGGAAGCGTTTTGAGGAGTGATATGGTATATCTTTATTAAAGTAACAATAGATCTTTGCCTTGGTAATATTACTGGATTTTTATAGTTAAAAACCTTTAAAGGAATTGTTGCCAAGAGGGGTTCTGGTGGGTTTGGGGAGACGTGGGGGGGGGGGGGGGGGGGAGGGTAGGAGCGGGGGGTGGAGGGGGTGGTGGGGAGTTGTTCTGTATGACTGTTTTTACTGTAACTTTAATCTTATGGCTTAAGTTATTTTTCTTGTTCATAAATCTTTTAACTTTTGGATCCTTGAAGATGTTACTGGTGTTCTTTGCTTTTAGGGTCAGTAGCTTTTCCTCCTTGTTTCCAAAATACAAAAAAAAGGTTTACAATCAGTAAGACAGGTTTCCTGCTGGGATCTAGCTTCCTCAGCAACAACCTCTGATCGTAAGATATATCAGCAAGTCACCTTCCACACTATAATGTACCACAAACCACAACCAAATGAAGTGAAGTTGATATTTCTGGTGGATTGTTTGATGGAAGATGCTGTCCCTACCATCAGGAAAACACAAAGGCTGATGTTTATAAGTTCATAAGATATAGGAGCAGAATTAGGCCATTCAGCCCATCGAGTCTGCTCCGCCATTCAATCATGGCTGATATACTCCCCATCCTCATTTTCCTGCCTTCTCCCCATAACCCTTCAACCCATTACCAATTAAAAATCTGTCTAACTCCTCCTTAAATTTACTCACTGTCCCAACATCAACTGCACTTTTGGGTAGTGAATTTCACAGATTCACAATCTTTTGGGAAAAGTAGTTTCTCGTCAACATTGTTTTAAATTTGCTACTCCTTGTCCTAAGACCATGACTTCTCATCCTAGAATGGCCCACAAGAGGAAACATCCGCTCCACGTCTACTTTATCCAAACCTTTTATCATCTCCTCTCATTCTTCTAAATTCCAGAGAGTATCAGCCTAAACTGTTCAATCTCTCTTCATATGACAAACCCCTCTTCTCTGGAATCAATCTGGCAAACCGATGTGCTTTAAAATGTCACATGGGATCTTTATCATTAATCTGAGTAGCATGTCTCACAGCAGAAAAAGTTTACCCAATAGTGCAGCACAGCCTCAGCGCTGGACTGAAAATTAACCTAGATTCTGTGGTGAAGCCATAGATGAAGGTTTAAATCCACAAACTACAAACTCAGCAGACAGCAGTTCTTGCAACTGGGGCAAGCTGACAATGGGAAGTGGACAACTGTGTTTTCATGGATCTTGTACGCATACGGATGGTCTGGTATTTTCTGTCCTGAGGAATTCTGACTTTTCAACATCTTAAGCACGTGGACCAGAATAACTCATGAGGGTGGTCCAACACCTGCTTCTGAAGGGCAATTAGTGACAGGCACTAAATGCACCCAGAGAATGTATTTTTTTAAAATGTAAACTTCAGTGGTCATCTGCTTTGTAAAACCCCTTTTTTTCAACATAAATTTATGATTTGTAACCTGCACTGCACTGGCTTTTCACTTTAATATTGACACAATGTGGCTGAACATAAATTGTTATTGATCTCTATATAATGGAGAAATCATAAATACAGAATCCATCACTAACTCAGAACAATAGCTTAATCGAGTCACTCTCCAGTGCTCTAAATATAGATAATAATAAAGACAAGTGACTCAAATATCAATTCATAATGGATGTGACAAAAGGAAATTTACACGTTTGCAACTGAATTACTCACAGGCCACATAACAAGTACATTGAACAAATCTCTTTTTTACCATGTTTGTTGGTTGAGATCTCGATCGGACAGTGCAGGTTAAATAATACTGTCTTATTAAAAGAAATCATTTGTGTATGTACCGTTTTAAAATGATTGAAATGTAGACATGCTGGAGGAGTTAAAGTTAAACTTTATTTATTAGTCACAAGTAAGCCTTACATTAACACTGCAATGAAGTTACTATGAAATTCCCCTAGTTGCCACAGTCCGGCACCTGTTTGGGTCAATGCACCTAACCAGCACGTCTTTCAGCATATGGGAGGAAACCGGAGCACCCGGAGGAAACACACACAGACAACAGGGAGAACGTACAAATTCCACACAGACAGGTCCCTGGCACTGTGAAGCAGCAGTGCTAACCACTGTGTTACTGTGCCGTCGAGATAGTGTTGTAGTGGTAAAGTCACTGGACTGATAATCCACAGGCCCAAGCTAATAATCTGGGACATGGGTTCAAATCCCACTATGGCAACTGGTGGAATTCAAGTTCAATAAATAAATCTGGAACTTAAAGCTAGTTTCAGTAATGGTGACCGTGGCACTATTGTCAATTGTTGTGAAAAAAAACCATCTGGTTTACTAAATGTCCTTTAAGGAAGGAAATCTGCCATCCTGACCTGGTCTGGCCTACAGGTGACTCCAGACCCACAGCAGTGTGGTTTACTCTGAACTGAAATCATAGAATCCATGCAGTGCAGAAGGAGGCCATTTGGCTCATCGAGTCTGCACCGACAACAATCCCGCCCAGGCCCTATCTCTGTAACCCCACATATTTACCCCGCTAATCCCGCTGACCTACGCATCCTGGACACTAAGGGACAATTTAGCATGACCAATGCACCTAACCCTCACATTCTAGAACAGTACAGCACAGTACAGGCCCTTCGGCCCTCAATGTTGTGCCGAGCTTTGTCCGAAACCAAGATCAAGCTATCCCACTCCCTATCATTCTGGTGTGCTCCATGTGCCTATCCAATATCCGCTTGAAAGTTCCTAAAGTGTCCGACTCCACTATCACAGCAGGCAGTCCATTCCACACCCCAAACGCTCTGAGTAAAGAACCTACCTCGGACATCCCTCCTATATTTCCCACCATGAACCTTATAGTTATGCCCCCTAGTAACAGCTCCATCCACCGAGGAAATAGTCTCTGAATGCCCACTCTATCTATCCCCCCTCATCATCTTATAAACCTCTATTAAGTCGCCTCTCATCCTCCTCCACTCCAGAGAGAACAGCCCTAGCTCCCTCAACCTTTCCTCATAAGACCTACCCTCCAAACCACGCAGCATCCTGGTAAATCTCCTCTACACTCTCTCCAACACTCCCATATCCTTCTTATAGTGAGGTGACCAGAACTGCACACAATATTCCAAATGTGGTCTCACCAAGGTCCTGTACAGTTGCAGCATAACCCCATGGCTCTTAAACTCCAACCCCCTGTTAATAAAAGCTAACACATGATAGGCCTTCTTCACAGCTCTATCCACTTGAGTGGCAACCTTTAGAGATCTGTGGATATGGACCCCAAGATCTCTCTGTTCCTCCACATTCCTCAGAACCCTGCCATTGACCCTGTAATCCGCATTCAAATTTGTCCTACCAAAATGAATCACCTCGCACTCATCAGGGTTAAACTCCATTTGCCATTTTTGGCCCAGCTCTGCATCCTATCTATGTCTCTTTGCAGCCTACAACAGCCCTCCACCTCATCCACTACTCCACCAACCTTGGTGTCATCAGCAAATTTACTGACCCACCCTTCAGCCCCCTCCTCCAAGTCATTGATAAAAATCACAAATAGCAGAGGACCCAGCACTGATCCCTGTGGTACACCGCTGGTAACGTCTCCAGTCTGAAAATTTTCCATCCACCACCACCCTATGTCTTCTATGAGATACAGTAAGAGTTTTAACAACACCACGTTAAAGTCCAACAGGTTATGTGGTAGCAAATGCCATTAGCTTTCGGAGCGCTGCTCCTTCATGAGAGCACTCTCCGTGCTCTCATCCCACGTACTCCCCGCGTTGGAGTACTACTGCCTCCCGAAGATACACAAGGCAAACACACCTGGCCGTCCCATCGTATCGGGCATTGGGACCCTGTGCGAGAACCTCTCCGGCTATGTCAAGGGCATCTTGAAACCTATTGTACAAAGAACCCCCAGCTTTTGTTGTGACACTACGGACTTCCTACAGAAATTCAACACACATGGAGCAGTTGAACCAGGAGCACTCCTCGCCATAATGGATCACAATGGAAGGAGCAGCGCTCTGAAAGCTAATGGCATTTCCTACCAAATAAACCTGTTGGACTTTAACCTGGTGTTGTTAAAACTCTTACTGTGTTTACCCCAGTCCAGCGCTGGCATCTCCACATCATGACTATCCCCGTGGACAGTGAGGACCCAAAGATCAAAGCCAAAGGCTCTGCAATCTCATCCCTTGCTTACCAAAGAATCCTATGATATATCCCATTTGGCCCAAGGGACTTATCGACCCTCAGGTTTTTCAAAATTGCTAATACATCTTCCCTCAGAACATCTACCACCTCCAGCCTA
This sequence comes from Mustelus asterias, assembly GCF_964213995.1. Lineage (NCBI taxonomy): Eukaryota > Metazoa > Chordata > Chondrichthyes > Carcharhiniformes > Triakidae > Mustelus > Mustelus asterias. The sequence goes on along the minus strand of NC_135809.1, from coordinate 136,055,393 downwards.
TCAGCCTGTATCACACTCTCATCCTCAAAAACATGGCCCTTCTCCTTGGTGAACACTGAAGAAAAGTATTCATTCATCACCTCTCCTATCTCTTCTGACTCCATGCACAAGTTCCCACTACTGTCCTTGACTGGCCCTAACCTCACCCTGGTCATTCTTTTATTTCTCACATAAGAGTAGAAAGCCTTGGGGTTTTCCTTGATCCGACCCGCCAAGGACTTCTCATGCCCCCTCTAGCTCTCCTAAGCCCTTTTTTTAGGTCATTCCTTGCTACCTTGTAACCCTCAAGCGACCCAACTGAACCTTGTTTTCTCATCCTTCCATACGCTTCCTTTTTACTCTTGACAAGACATTCAACCTCTTTTGTGAACCATGGTTCCCTCACTCGGCCATTTCCTCCCTGCCTGACAGGGACATACCTATCAAGGACACGCAGTATTTGTTCCTTGAACAAGCTCCACTTTTCATTTGTGCCTTTCCCTGACAGTTTCTGTTCCCATCTTATGCTCCCTAATTCTTGCCTAATTGCATCATAATTACCCTTCCCGCAATTATAAACCTTGCCCTGCTGTATGGCCCTATCCCTCTCCATTGCAGTAATGAAAGACACTGAATTATGGTCACTGTCTCCAAAGTGCTCTCCCACAAACAAATCTAACACTTGGCCTGGTTCATTACCCAGTACCAAGTCCAATGTGGCCCCACCTCTTGTCGGCCTATCCACATATTGTGTCAGGAAACCCTCCTGCACACACTGTACAAAAACTGCCCCATCCGAACTATTCGGCCTATAAAGGTTCCAATCAATATTTGGAAAGTTAAAGTCACCCATGACAACTACCCTGTGACCTCCACACCTATCCATCATCTGCTTTGCAATTTCTTCCTCCGCATCTCTATTACTATTTGGGGGCCTATAGACAACTCCTAACAACGTGACCTCTCCTTTCCTATTTCTAACTTCAGCCCATATTACCTCAGTAGGCAGATCCCCCTCGAACTGCCTTTCTGCAGCCGTTAAACTATCCTTGATTAACAATGCTACTCCTCCACCTCTTTTACCACCTTCCCCACTCTTACTGAAACATCTATACCCCGGAACTTCCAACAACCATTCCTGTCCCTGTTCTAACCATGTCTCTGTAATGTCTCCGTAGTGGCCACAACATCGTAGTCCCAAGTACCAATCCACACTCCAAGTTCACCTACCTTATTCCAGATGCTCCTTGCATTGAAGACTGGACTGTAGGAGGAAACCGGAGCACCCGTAGGAAACCCACATAGACATGGGGAGAATGTGGAAACTCCGCACAGACAGTGAATCAAGCCAGGAATCAAACCCAGATCGCTGGAGTTGTGAGGCAGAAGTGCTGCCCACTGTGCCGTCATGCCGCCAAAGTGGCCGAGCAAACCACCCAGGTCAAATGCTGGTCTTGCCAGTGACACCCACATCCCATGACAGAATAACAAAAAGAAAAATAAATGTACCGATACACAAGTACAGCTTTACAAAATTGCACCACGCCCCATCATATCCCCATGTCGCCTGTATGTCCCTATGTATCCTCCAGAGTCAATCACCACATACCCATGACACACAATCCTCATGACAATGGAATCTTTCGAAATTGACATGTAAAAAAAGTACACCTCCAATAATCTTATTGAGCTGTCACTGAAAATTACAATCATTCCTATTTTAAAAATTCTGGCCCAAAGAAACAAAACATAAATCTCTTCAAGAGATCTCGCCGTTGTAAAAAAAAAGAAAAACTCTATTCAGCAGCAACATCAAAGACAGATAATCAGCCATGATTGAATGGCGGAGCATACTCGATGGGCCGAGTGGCCTAATTCTGCTCCTATGTCTTATTTAGTAACCACTTAAAACTGCCACAAAAACTGTGAACATAATCCCCTGCTGAGATAAGTGTTTCTATGGGTTTTACAACTCAGCCAAGCATTCATGGCAGCCTCAGGTACCAAAACAAAGTATTATAGATTGAGATAATTGAGCCTATTGAAACTCAAAAGAGATGGCGATGTTTTTTTAAAAAATCTACAGCACATCCTTTTCATCAAATGAGTCCAGGAACAGGTGGCTATTGTGTTCTCTTCTGGAAGGAACAGGCACATTTTCTGAATTTCCAATGAGGAAGTACTCTAAGGCATCTCAACAGTTAAATGCTGATCAATATAGTGGCAACTCTGTCTTTGCAGGACAGAGCCCTATCAACACATCTAACTTATATAATATCTAATAACAAGACCTTATGATGCTGTGGTAACATCCCCACCTCTGGACCAGAAGCCCTAGGTTCAAGTCCTCTTCAGGCCATGTAAAGTACATTCATAATGTGGTAAGAATAGGTTGATTAACAACTTGCAAATCCTTCCAATGGACGTTGTGGCAGGCAGTAAGAGGGGAAGAGTTTCCAGCTCAGCCATACTGCAGAAGGCAATGACAAATCACTGCAGTACATTACCAACCATAACTATGGACCAATCCATGGTTATGGGTACCAATGATGTGGAGATGCCGGCGTTGGACTGGGGTAAACACAGTAAGAAGTTTAACAACACCAGGTTAAAGTCCAACAGGTTTATTTGGTAGCAAAAGCCACACAAGCTTTCGGAGCTGCAAGCCCCTTCTTCAGGTGAGTGGGAATTCTGTTCACAAACAGAGCATATAAAGACACAAACTCAATTTACATGAATAATGGTTGGAATGCGAATACTTACAACTAATCAAGTCTTTAAGAAACAAAACAATGTGAGTGGAGAGAGCATCAAGACAGGCTAAAAAGATGTGTATTGTCTCCAGACAAGACAGCCAGTGAAACTTTGTGGGGGTTACAAATAGTGTGCCATGAACCCAATATCCCGGTTGAGGCCGTCCTCGTGTGTGCGGAACTTGGCTATCAGTTTCTGCTCAGCGACTCTGCACCGTCGTGTGTCGCGAAGGCCACCTTGGAGAACGCTTACCCGAATATCAGAGGCCGAATGCCCGTGACCGCTGAAGTGCTCCCCAACAGGAAGAGAACAGTCTTGCCTGGTGATTGTCGAGCGGTGTTCATTCATCCGTTGTCGCAGCGTCTGCATAGTTTCCCCAATGTACCATGCCTCGGGACATCCTTTCTTGCAGCGTATCAGTACATACTCTTGCAACTCGGCCAACGTTGTCTACCTGATACGCTGCAAGAAAGGATGTCCCGAGGCATGGTACATTGGGGAAACAATGCAGACGCTGCGACAACGGATGAATGAACACCGCTCGACAATCACCAGGCAAGACTGTTCTCTTCCTGTTGGGGAGCACTTCAGCGGTCACGGGCATTCGGCCTCTGATATTCGGGTAAGCGTTCTCCAAGGCGGCCTTCGCGACACACGACGGCGCAGAGTCGCTGAGCAGAAACTGATAGCCAAGTTCCGCACACACGAGGACGGCCTCAACCGGGATATTGGGTTCATGGCACACTATTTGTAACTCCCACAGAGTTTCACTGGCTGTCTTGTCTGGAGACAATACACATCTTTTTAGCCTGTCTTGATGCTCTCTCCACTCACATTGTTTTGTTTCTTAAAGACTTGATTAGTTGTAAGTATTCGCATTCCAACCATTATTCATGTAAATTGAGTTTGTGTCTTTATATGCTCTGTTTGTGAACAGAATTCCCATTCACCTGAAGAAGGGGGTTGCAGCTCCGAAAGCTTGTGTGGCTTTTGCTACCAAATAAACCTGTTGGACTTTAACCTGGTGTTGTTAAACTTCTTACTATGGGTACCAACCCATGGATACCATGGTTATCGGTGTCCATGGATACCAACTGACTGAAGAACAGCTTCTTCCCTGCTGCCATCAGACTTTTGAATGAACCTACCTCACATTGATCCTTCTCTACACCCTAGCTATGATTGTAACACTACATTCTGCACCCTCTCCTTTCCTTCTCTATGAACGGTACGCTTTGTCTGTATAGCATGCAAGAAACAATACTTTTCACTGTATATTAATACATGTGACAATAATAAATCAAATCAAATCAAATCAATCCAATGGGAGACTGTGCTTGCCAATGCCCTCGTAGGGTATGTGACCTGAAGGAGGAAGAGCCTCTAATCGTGACACTTGAAACTGTCAAGCAATTTAATACTTGCCTGTCAGAATGTTCCTGACACCTCTCACAGCTTCCCCTTCGGTTGCTAATGGGACTCAGAAGACTGAGGACTAGCGTCCTGGGCCCTCGACCTGGTAATCAGAAATTTGCATGGGATAATTTTCCAATGGGAAATTCAAAATTGAGGTATTGCGGATTCATTTTTTGTTCAACCCACACCTCTTCCCAACTTTTTCAGGACATTAAAATCCGGGCCAATATTGAAACTCAGTTAGGCAGCATCAAGTTGAAAAGGGCAGGGATAGAACAAAGGCTTTCTATGTTCACACAATAGACGGGTATCTAGTCAATCTTGTTCCTCTATTGTTCAAGAACTCCTCAGTTTAAATCCCTATACATAATAACAGTAGATATAGCACTTGGGGTGAATGGGATCAAAGGTTATGGGGAGAAAGCAGGATTAGGCTATTGAGTTGGATGATCAGCCATGATCGTGATGAATGGTGGAGCAGGCACGAAGGGCCGAATGCCCTCCTGCTCCTATCTTCTATGTTTCTTCTATGTTTCTATGTTAAATTAAGCAACTTGTATGAGTTAATGATAGAAAGAGTTTGAACATGCCATGTTGAGGACAAAAAAGTCAGCATGAATGTTTCTCGCACCTCAAGTAAATTCAACCAATCTACCGGCAGCAAACGACATCATTAAATAGAAATTCTCTCTTTCATGTACAGTCGTTCCATATCCCTGGATATGTAATATACATGATCAGAACTATGCACTCAAATCTTAGCCAGAAAGGCCTCTTTTGAAGAGATCTGTGTTTTCCACTGGTGCTCTGATAACGTATTGTATCGCGCTGAGTCTAAGAGTGCTGAAAAGATGGCTTAGCATCAAAGCTTTGGAAAGAGAAAGGCAGACAGAATAAAAACCACAAAGACTGACAGCCCTATAATTCTCCCTCATGTCTCAGAGATGCCTGAATCCATTCGTCTACCACTCCTGTGAGCAACAGATCTCAACAAAATTCTTACCATTCAAATAAATGAACTATCTGGGGACAGGCACCAACCTGTGTTGGAAATGTGTCATGCCTTCTCCCACCAGTGGGAAAGAAGCCCAAGCGACCTCACCTAAAGTCAGATATTCCATTCCAGATCCTGGGGATAAGATCCTTTATATACCCTACCGCATGGTAGGTTGTTGCATGAAGTTAAATCTCACGGGATCCAGGGTGAGGTATCTAAATGGATACAAAATTGGCTTCTTGACAGAAGCCAGAGGATAGTTGTAGAGAGTTATTTTTCAAACTGGAGGCCTGTGACCAGCGGTGTGCCTCAGGGATCAGTGCTGGGCCCACTGTTATTTGTCATTTATATTAATGACTTGGATGAGAATATAGGGGGCATGGTTAGTAAGTTTGCAGATGACACCAAGATTGGTGGCATAGTGGACAGTGAAGAAAGTTATCTCCAATTGCAACGGGATCTTGATCAATTGGGCTAGTGGGCTGACGAATGGCAGATGGAATTTAATTTAGACAAATACGAGGTGATGCATTTTGGTAGATTGAACCAGGGCAGGACTTACTCAGTTAATGGTAGGGCGTTGGGGAGAGTTACAGAACAAAGAGATCTAGGAGTACATTTTCATAACTCCTTGAAAGTGGAGTCACAGGTGGACAGAGTGGTGAAAAAGGCATTCGGCATGCTTGGTTTCATCGGTCAGAACATTGAATACAGGAGTTGGGACATCATGTTGAAGTTGTACAACACATTGGTAAGGCCACACTTGGAATACTGTGTGCAATTCTGGTCACCCTATTATAGAAAGGATCTTATTAAACTAGAAAGAGTGCAAAAAAGATTTACTAGGATGCGACCGGGACTTGATGGATTGAGTTATAAGGAGAGACTGAATAGACTGCGACTTTTTTCTCTGGAGCATCCCACTCAGACGCTATCCCCATAACTCCATGTATTTACCCTAGCTAGTCTCCCTGACACATGAATATACAAGGAATAGAGGGGTATGGACCAAGGGCAGGCAGAAGGGATTAGTTTAATTTGGCATCATGTTCGGCCCAACATTGTGGGCCAAAGGGCCTGTTCCTGTGTTCTACTGTTCTATGTTCTATGGACGCTGCAGCCTTTAACCTAAATTGTTCTCCTCGTACATATTAGCATTGTCAGAAGACCCAAATGGGCAGCCATAAGAACTGACTACAAATGTATGAAGCCCTCTCTCTGCTTGATAAAAATGAAGTCCAATTGCGGATTTAACCACGTACAGTTGTCAACATGAAACTTTATCCTGCTTTTGGTTCAAACAGCAGAAAGTTAAGCTACCAAATACTCAGCGAGAATCAGAGTGAATAATGTCAGGGTGAAGTCTATCTTTAGCACTCATGGTATAGACCTTGAAATGCCAGGGCTGCAAAAGAGGAATTTGCAGTCAATTCACGGGTCCAATAACATTAGCAGATGGCAAATCACAATCCAAAGCTCCTAATACCCAGCCTGCACGCTTGAAACTATACAAAGAAAATAGGCTCTTAAAGTTTAAAAGAAGATGGAGATGAGGCTAGTGACAGCTGTAAATGATCAGATGGTAAATCTACAGCAGCCTTGATTTGATAAGTAGGCGATCCCCTTTAAAAAAAGGACAAGCAAGTTTACTGAGTAGCTTCTGGCATAAGATGCATAAACATTTTAATGATGGCAAGACCACTGCAGGAAGGATTGTGTTCAATTGCAAAGCCCAGGGAGATACTGGAAGGAGCTCCCTTATTGCTCACAGAATTCACAAAATTAAAACTGACCAAGCTGTTCAGCCTGGAGCAGAGGTTCCCAAATGTTAATTACTGCACATTCCCTTCCAGATCCCCCAGCTGCTGCGTAACCCTAACAACACACATGCTTTACTCTTTATGCCCAACTATTGTTTAGAATCTACAAACAGCATTACACGAGAACATTTAAACAATGTCTTAATGATGCATCACACCATTAATGTGGCTGTTTGTTTGAGGGTAGCTACATATTGGTTTGGACCAAGAGTTTGAGTCAGAGGTTGCTGAGTAAATTGGGCACTGAAGCACAATGGCACAGGTTTTAGATGGCCTGGCGATGGGAGTTCTCTGCCACTGTTGGTTAGCACTGTATGCCATGCTGTTGCGACAGTTAAAGACTCACCTGATGGAGGGGCAGCTCTCCGAAAGCTCGTGCTACCAAATAAACCCGTTGGACTTTAACCTGGTGTTGTGAGACTTCTTACTGTGCCCATCCCAGTCCAACGCCAGCATCTTCACATCAAAGATGAATGTGGCAGCATAAGCTCCAATTCTCAGAATCATAGAATCTTAGAGCACAGAAGGAGGCCATCCCCAAGTCTAAGTCATTTATAGAAAATGAGAAAAGCAACAATCCCAATACAGAGACCTAATGGACTCTGCAGCATCTTCTCTCCAGTCAGCAACACATCTCTTCACCTCTGCTCTCTGACTCCTAATCCTTAGCCAACTAGGCACCAAGTTACCTCTCAGATAGGCTAAATACTGCGCATGCTGGAATTTGGAACAAAAACAGAGATGCTGCCAACCCTGCTGAGGCTTTCCAGCATTCTTTGTTTTTTTTTCAGCAAGTTACCACAGTTCTTTTCATTACAAGTGCTTCTGTTTTCCAAATATGCCAATTACATGGAACTTCAGGAAATCTCTTTGAAACACCGCATATACACATTGATTGCACTACCTTCATCAATATCCCCTGTTAATTCATCAAAGGATGAAATCAGGTTAGTCAGACAGGACTTAACTTGAAAGAAATCTGCACTGATTCTCCCTTATTAACCCATTCTTCTCCAAGATTGTGAGCTTGGAAGGTATTGTCGAAGGAAATCTGGCAGGTTGCTGCAGTGCACACGTATTGACTTGGGTAAATGGTTTTCCCCTGAATTCTATCCAGAATGCTGCAATGTTTTTTTTCCAATTTTCTTTTCTACAATCAGCACTTTGTCATCAAGAAGTCAAAGATACACTAGCAACTACACCGTCGATCGATGCAGATTCTGTGGCGTGTTCCCCTATATGGTGTGTATTATTACCAACCCAAACATGTACCTGGAATACAGGGAATGGAGGCTTTAATCCACATATGGTGGATGTCAGTTGTGGAAGGTGTGTTAGATTATTGACTTTAGGTAACAGGAAGATTCTGATGCAAACATTTGAGGAGAAGACATACAATTAAATTGGAATCAAAATATTTACAAACTCACTGTGTAATTTCATCATGATAGATATTCTTAAGGACTCATTCTGAAAGTTATGAGAGAATGACTACACTGGAGACAACTAGTGAAGTAGAAGTAGATGGTTCAACATCCTTGCATGTTTACAGAGATAAATAAATCAACTTCCACTCAGGAATAATTTGCAAAATTATCTCTGAATTATTTTCACTGATAAATAGTACTTGCGTACATCATAAAAATCAATTCTCCATGTCTGTGGTAAATTTAATTGGTATGATTTTGACAAACACGAAATGTCAGTCAGATGCCACCATTCAGAGGGGACATTAAGCTGAAAGCATCATCTCAGTTTCGGTTGGGCAGAATCACTCAAAGAAGAGAAAGTGAGTTATCTCAAGGTCCCATGCAACCGCTATCTCTCAGTTTACACCATCATAAAACAGATTCATTGACCATTTGTCTAATTGTTGTTTGTGAAACCTTGCCTTTGTGCAGATCTTTTGCCCTGTTTGCATACAAATCAGCAATGACTACTGAGTGATGCACCGAGGTGTCCCGAGAATGTAATAGATGCGAGTGCTTTTTATTTGATACAGTTCAAACTTGATGGTTTGGTTTTGCGAATCAGTATTGACACCAGTGGTAACTCATTTATTTATTTTATTGGTGTTGATTTTACAACGGCAATAACCCATTCACTTATTACCATTGTAAAAAGAGCAAACACAAAGATTCCGTCTAATCTGCATTCAAAGCCTAAATTGAAAGATGCACCATTCTTGATGAAAAGAATAAAACATGTTACTGTACATTTTCTGTTACGATGATGAGCTTTAGAAAATTATTGTATTTTGTGGCTGTATCAATAAATTTAGGGTAAAATGACCTGTTCTGACCTCTGCAACAGTAAGCCTTGGCAGTTTGATTAGTAGAAATTAAAGGAAGGCTTACATTGCTTTATGTGGAAGAAGGTGCAAGGGATTTATGTTTGGAGACAATGACAGTGCTTGTATGTATTAACAGTCGAGACTATGAGTCTCCAACAGCTGAGAAAAATGTTGAGAAAGTCAGGTTGCAAACAATTGTGCTTTAGACTGCCCATTTATTTCCAAGATAAAAGATAGTTGGAGTCTCAAGAATATCTAGTTAGCATTTCTACCTGTATACAAGAACCACATGGTTCACATTACCATGGGAAAGTATTCCGAAGAAGCTATTGCAAAGATCAGGTTACAGGCTTCCCGAGGACATCATTAAATATCACAGTGTTTCTGGTATGTCTAGTTGTGGAAGAGAGGGAGAAGCTGGAAATGAAGAAGGCCCTATGCTTCACAGGAAGGCAGGTGGGAGTTCATGCTCAGGTGGAAAAGACCACATTCTTAGGGAGTTAAAATGAGGCTGGAAGAGTCACCTAGCTTGGGCTTGAGGGAGGCTCTCCAGGAAAAGAAAACTTCAATATGAATGACAGGGCTAAGGTTGCAGGTTACCAGGCTGAGTAAAGGAAAAAAAAGAATAAACACTTGGGAGCTAAAAATCACTTTGTGAAAATTTAATGTCAACATAAAGGACAGGATAGTGTATGCCTATGAAATGTGCTTTCATTGGTTAGGCAAAGAACAAGAAGGGGGCATTCTGGTCTGTTGTTTAAAACACAAGTTGCCTCCAAGTTTAAGTTCATTTATTCGTGTCACAAGTAGGCTTACATTAACACTGCAATGAAGTTACTGTGAAAATCCCCTCGTCGCCGCACTTCGGCGCCTGTTTTGGTACACTGAGGGAGAATTTAATATGTCTAATGCATCTGACTAACACGTCTTTCGGACTGTGGGAGGAAACCGGAGCACCCGGAGGAAACCCATGCAGACACGGGGAGAACGTGCAGACTCCGTACAGACATTGACCCAAGCTGGGAATCGAACCCGGGCTCCTGGTGCTGTGAGGAAGCAGTGCTAACCACTGTACCACTGTGCCACCCCATAGTTACTCGTGTTTTAGTCACTGGTCACTGGAAGCATCTTAAAACGTCAAATCTCGATGTATAATTTTTCAGCTATTAACTGGAAATTTGAATTTCTTTAAAAGTTATTGGTCTCTATGGAGATCATTACATTTCACACTTGAGGTCCAATATTTAATCCTCCTCTTTGGCTGCTGGATTACAACCAGTGACATTCGAACAAAGTTCAGAATGTGACATTTTAAATGATGGTTCCTGGCTCAATTAGTGCTTTTGGTCCACTAAACATTCACCACCAAGTTAAATCCACAGACAATTTAATATGCCATTAGAATTTTCAGAGCAAGTTTCCATGTCAGAATCCTGCCATTAATCAGAGTGGCAGCAGTCAAAAATGGATCTCATCCTTGCAAACGCTCAGAAAAGAATAGGGATGACACAAGCTTAGCCCAGTTCACAACAATCTGGGTAACTTTTCCATTTTGCTGACAATGATTATGATTAAATGTCCTAAAAACATCCAGATAAAAATAATAAAAATGATAAAGGTAACTTCCAGTTAAATATAGTGGCCAGAATTTTCCAGTCTCCCACACCCCGCTGCCAGCAATAATGGAGGATTTGGCACTCAGCCAAATCTCCGTCCAATGTAGCGGGACAGGAAAATCCCAGCTGCGGGTAAGGTTGGAGAATCCAGTCAGTGTGTGTGAATCATTTGTAAATTTCAGTCGATTCATTAAAAAAGTTCATTTGGCTGAATCTTAATATTAGATTCACAGCATTCCTACAGTTCAGAAAGAGGCCATTTGGCCCATCGAGCCGCACCCACTTTCCGAAAGAGCATCCTACCCAGACATCCCCAATCTCTTTAACTCTGTGCATTTACCACAGTTAATCAACTTAACCTGCATATCTCTGGACTGTGGAAGGAAGCCAGAGCACCCAGAGGAAACCTAGAGGAAACCCACGCAGAGACAGGGAGATCATAATGATGGATGTCAGAGCCACTGGACGATAGTCATTACGCCACGCAGACTGGCCTTTCTTTGGTACTAGGATGATGGTTGTCTTCTTGAAGCAGGTAGGGATCTTAGATTGTTGTAAAGAGAGGTTGAAGATGTCTGTGAATACCCCCGCCAACTGATCCGCGCAGGATCTGAATGCTCATCTGGGTATCCCATCCAGGCCAGTCGCTTTCCGTGAGTTGACTTTTGAGAAAGCTGCTCTGACATCTGCAATAGTGACCCCAGATACAGGTTTATCCAGGGCTTCCAGGGTGGAGGGCATGCTCTTGCTGACCTCTTGCTCAAAACGGACGTAGAATGCATTGAGCTTATCAGGGAGAGGTGCATTGGAGCCGGCGATTTTACCTACCTTCATCTTGTAGCCTGTTATGCCTTGCAGACCTTGCCATAGTCGGCAGGGTTGGTGTGGCTAGCCTGAGACTCTAGCTTGGTCAGGTACTGTCTTTTGGCATCTTTGATGGATCTCCTTAGATCACATCTGGCTTTCTTGTGTAGGTCAGTGTCTCCTGACTTGAATGCCTCAGAGCTGGACTTCAGTAGGCAGTGCATATCCCTGTTCATCCATGGTTTCCGGTTGGGAAACATGCAGATTCGCTTTTTTGGCACACAGTCTTCTACACACTTACTGATGAAGTCAGTTACTGTAGTGGCGTACTCGTTCAGGCTGGTCATAGAGATTTTAAATACTGATCAGTCTACTGACTCTCAGCAGTCCTGTAGGAGATCATCTGATTCCTCAGTCCAACATTGCACAACTTTCTTTGACGGATTCTCCCGCTTCAGTTTTTGCTTGTAAGCCGGGAACAAGAGCACAGCCTTGTGGTCTGATTTGCCAAAACGATAGAGCGGTAGGCATGTTTGATATTTGTGTAGCAGTGGTCTAGAATGTTTGGGCCTCTGGTGGAACAGGAGACATGTTGTTGGTATCTTGGTAGAACGCTCTTGAGCTTGGCCTGATTGAAGTCCCCGGCCACAATGAACAAGGCCTCGGGATGTTTCGTCTCAAAGCTATATTTAGAGGTGTATATTTCATTCAGTGCGGTCTTCATGTCCGCATGGGGTGGGATGTAAACTGCTGTCAGGATAACAGAGGTGAACTCCCACAGAAGGTAGTAGGGGTTGCATTTTAGCATCAGGTATTCTAGGTCCATGGAGCAGTAACTCACCAGTGTAGCTACATCTAGGCACCACGAGGTGTTGATTGGAAATCTGAAGGCATCACGTGGTGTCTTACAAAACAAAACTGAACCAGAGTAGGTGGCGTGTTGGTTTTTTGGAGAGTCCCCATTGGATGGTGCAGGAGCCTTCACGCTCTGCTCAGCTGGGCATGGAAGCTGAAACCCAGGGCCCTCAGTGACGAGGACTATTCTAGAGCAGCAGCTTAAATGTGTGAGGTGTTGTCGCTGCATAGAATTGGCGAAGAGTGGAGGTGTCCGTCATTGGTGAGTGTGCCATATCAACTCAGGATTTCACCCTGATTTCTATGTTCATATAAACGGAGCATCAGTGGCCAGGTCGAGTAATCCAATTGTACAGCAGCCCTTGGGACAGGTAGATATGCAATTTAGCCCTCTTGCAGTGGGTTATTGCTGTGGGACAGGCGAGCATGCAGCACGTTGGCTTCCTGCCAACATTGCTTTGGAGCTGGAGGAGGGTCTGAGCTGTCTGCCAACCCCCTACCCTCCTCCCTAACTTTATGCCCAAGCCGTTTCCGATGTTGTAACCTGCTGCTTACAGTCAAACTTGCACTCCGCCCAGGCGGGTCAAAGTTCAGCCCAGTGCTCCCATGTCTGTCACAATATCAGAGTCAAACACTGACAAATTTAAACTGATATCACAAGAATGGATGAAACATTTGATGCAATGTTAAGATGCAGCGAACCCTTGCTTTGCATTGCACTCGCTGGCCTTTTATGCAGTCTTGAGATATTGATTTAAAACCTGTCCAATGAGACTGTACATATATTAGAAAACGAAAAACAAATCTACATTTCATGTCAGTTTTGTCAATGTTCTGACCTGAAATGTCAGCTCCCTTTGTTCGGTGAGATGTTGCCTGACCTGAGTAATTCCAGCATTGCCATTTTTTTTAAGTCTAGGTTTATGCATCACTTTGCCTGTAAATGCTATGAATTGTTTCTCAGCATCGCCATTAAGGCAGTTGGCTTCTAATCCATTAATCTAACAGAGCTCATTAAACCCAGAAACTTAGTTCCATGATTGCAACATAATTGGCATGCCGACAAACATCATGGAAAACTGTCAAACAACATGTGTCAGCAGGCTTCCCAGTCAACATGTTCAAGGCACCCCAATCTGGCAATGCCACACGGTCATTCAGAACAACTCATTAAACAGCTGCTGCGGGGATTTCTTCTGAAATGAATTTCCACCAATATTTTTAGAACTTTTCTGACACTTTGCTAGCGGTCATATGATAATTTGTGAACATCTTCTCCAATCCCAACTCCCAACACGCTGCAGTAAATTAAACGTTATAGAGACACAGCAAATAATTAATGTGTGTAATAATTATCCTGGTGATTAATCCTGTAATTACTCATAATCTTGAAAGCAGTCTTTCGTTTTAATTTGGCTGTGTACATTGCAGGTCAACAAGGAAGCATGCCTACATTTTGTCCCCAACAGGTCAACTTCATACCATCAGAGTTGTCAGGTCGATAGAGAACGGGTTGTTCTTTGCTGCTTTGTAATCAAAAGTATCAGACTGCAGAGATGAAAGTCTGGGAAAAATAATATTGGTTCTTAATTAAACAAACATGCAGAGTGCCAAAGCCCAGATCCTACTGAGCACAAACCTACAATATAAAATATCACAATCAACAATCAACAAACTTTCCAGGTTATGCCATATGAGACGCAATACATATCGATGCTCTTAAACTCAAATCTGGAGAAATAATGAAGCAGCCCTGGACCATGTAAGGACATTAAAATGTAGGGTCAAAAGCTGTAACCCATCCAATATCCCCAGCCTTCAAATCCCGTAGTGGAATCTATTATTTCTCATCGATAAAGCTCTTGTCGAAACTGTAACTTAACTATTTTGATATCAAGTTAATGGAGGAGGGCTTTGCCATGGACCTGTAATTTAGGGACACAGGGCAAGAATCCATTTTGCACGCTCCATTCAGCATTTCCACAAAGCACTGTCTGACTTTTAAAATGGCATAAAATGCCTTCACATAAACCGAGTTTCATAGTAAAACAGGAAAAACCTTAATGAGCACAGTCAAAAGCATGTAAATTAATTCCTGTACATTGCCCAACTTTTACCCATTGTTCAGCTGTGTTCCCAGCCTGTTTATGTAAGTAAGAATGATGTTCCAAACCAGCACGCTCCTTGCATTTAAACAGTTATGTATTTTCTTGAAGGTGAGTCACTGAAATTTTAATTGCTACCAACAACATTGTGAAGATGGGTCTATTCTTCTTCAATCTCTAAGCCCTAATTTTTGTAAAGACAGAAGATTATTCTAAATGGAGGGTCGTCAGAAAGGACTTTTTCTGCACAAGTCGTAAAACAAGCCACCCAGCCTAATCCCAGAGATGTGCTGGCTACACTTGGACAGTAAGAAGTCTCACAACACCAGGTTAAAGACCAACAGATTTATTTGGCAGCACAAGCTTTTGGAGTCTCAGGCTCCTTCTTCAGGTGAGTGAGGAGTGAGGAACAACTGTGCTTACCCCAGTCCAACGCCGGCATCTCCACATCATGGCTACACTTGGACAGCCTGGGAGTAATATCTCCACCTGCCATTGCCCCTCAATAGAAGATACCTATGCCAATGAAATTCAGAATAATGCTAAATTAAGTTGCTGTGCATCCCAAAAGATAGAATCACAGAATCCCTACAGTGCAGAAGGAGGCCATTCAGCCCATCGAGTCTGCATCGACCACAATCCTATCCAGGCCCCCGTAACCCCATACCTATACCCTAGCTAGTCTCCCTGACACTAAGCAGAAATTTAGCTTAGCCAATCCATCTAACCCGCACATCTTTGGACTGTGGGAGGAAACCGGAGCACCCGGAGGAAACCCACGCAGACAAGGGGAAAATGTGCAGACTCCACACAGACAGTGACCCAAGCCAGGAATCAAACCCGGGTCCCCGGTGCTGTGAGGCAGCAGTGCTAACCCACTGTGCCACCGTGCTGCCCATTTTTAATTTCAAAATTTAGCCACAATAATTCCAGTATCTTCTGGAAAAACCAACCAAAGTAATGAGATTCCACATTATGTAAATGAAAAGCACAGGAGCTGATACACTGCATATTCCACAATTCCTGATTTTCATTTTAATCTTTGTTATTGAAATGCTAGTATAATCAAAATGATAATATAAGGAAATGGTGTTTTTTTTTAACCCATGTTCCAGTTCTTAAAATAGGAAATCAAAACTTTCAGGTTGTGTTACATATTTACAATAATTCTGCAGTTCCCTTTTATACTCAAGACACATTTAAAGATGGAAATAATGTTATTCAGAATACAGCTGATGGTAAACATCTGTTTATTCCAAATGTCATAAGGGGAGCTTGAAACAACTGCCCTCAACTGTATTTTGCAATTTGATATAATGGCACTCGTCCTGAAATCATAGAATCCCGCCCAAGATTTCTATGGTCCGCCCCTCACCCACTCCGATTCCCATGGCGGATGGGACGGGAAAATCTGCCCCAATGTGAGGAAAGATTTGAAAGACAGAGCATGATGTCCCAGACCTGTCGTGATGATTTCAAATAAAATAAATGTGCATTAAACAATAAAATAAACAACAATAATATCAACTGGAAGAACACTGAACTAAAACTAGGCCACATCACTGTATCACTAACTTTACCCAGGTCTAAACATGTTTATTTCACCAACTTCAGAATTAATTCTTTCTAATTTTCTACAACATCTTATGCAATTTTTTAAAACTAAAACTATAAACAAAATCCAGGAACAGTCACCACACCAGGCAGTTATATATTTTTCGGGTTGCTTTTGAGGTAGAACAATGCAACTGGGTTTTCAAAGCAGAATTTGTTCACAAACATGGCCGAGTGGGAGCAAAAAAAAATTATTCATGTTGTGGGCTGAGGTCTTAAACACCTACCCGTGCACAGCTTGAATGCTTCCAACTTACAATGTTTCCTTTTGACCTTCCCTTATCTGCACCAACCTCTTCAGAAGTCAAACTGAATTACCTTGATTTCATGAATCTATCTTTTAGAGCATAAATGCAAAGTTCACACTTTGTCTCCTCATTTGAACCACCAGCACCTTATTTAATCCATTCATCTTCTGTTCCCCATTGTTACCAGCTTGCCTTAGGTAAATATCTGTTTGCAGTGTTGCTACACTCATTGATATATCAAAAGCATTTGTTTCATTCCCAAATGCCGTGGGTGGCACGGTAGCACAGTGGTGGGCGGCACGGTGGCACAGTGGTTAGCACTGCTGCTTCACAGCTCCAGGGACCTGGGTTCAATTCCCAGCTTGGGTCACTGTCTGTGTGGAGTTTGCACATTCTCCTCGTGTCTGCGTGGGTTTCCTCCAGGTGCTCCGGTTTCCTCCCACAGTCCAAAGATGTGCGGGTAGGTTGATTGGCCAGGTTAAAAATTGCCCCTTAGAGTCCTGAGATGCGTCAGTTAGAGGGATTAGCGGGTAAAATATGTGGGGGTAGGGCCTGGGTGGGATTGTGGTCGGTGCAGACGCGATGGGCCGAATGGCCTCCTTCTGCACTGTAGGGTTTCTATGTTTCAAAAGCTTTTTAAAAATATATAACCAGCAGAAAAATATATGCACGGTAGGTTGATTGGCCATGCTAAATTTGCCTTGGTGTCCCAAGATGTGTAGGTTAGGGAGATTAATGGGGTAAATACGTGGGGTTACAGGGATAGGGTCCGGGTGGGATGCTCTGTCAGAGAGTAGGTGCAGACTTGATGGGCTGAATGGCCTGCTTTTGCATTGTAGGGATCCATGATTCTATGAGAAAACGTTCCAATTTATTGCATTTCACTGATACTTTCATGTTGCCACTATTTTTCCTGACAATGTGTTGTAATTTGCTTAGCAATGTGGTACTGCACGGTGAATGCTGCCTGACAGTGAGGAGTGCTTTTGGAATTGGGTGAAAACAGGGACTTCATTTGGTAAGTTATAAGGAGGTAAGTAGTCACTAAACTTGCCTTCAGGATGAGCTAAATTAGTTCTTATTTGGGAAGTTAAAAGCTGCACTTTAGTGCATTCCTGCAACAAGAATCAACTGGATCAGCTCTTAACTGAACTTGGCTGGTTATTTGTACAACTAGTTAAAACCAGTTTGGAAGCTGTGCCTATAAAAACAGAGGCCTCACAGTGCTGCTCTGACTGCATGGTGAGTGCTGCTCTGACTGCACTGTGAGTGCTGCCTGACTGTGAGGAGTGCTTTTGGAGTTGGGTGAAAACAGGGAATTAGGTGAAACAGGCAGCAGAGGCTACAAGAGAGAGTGCTGATTGGTCAGTAAGTGTTACTCTTGATTATCTGAAACTGACAGAGAGTTCAGACTAATAAAACTTAAAAGTGGAGGGCTGTGATTTGATTGGCTAACAGGGAGCTGTGCTAAATTTGAAAACCCATTTAAATTACTGGTTGGAAATTGCGTTGAGACTGAGGTAATAAGGAGATTTTTGAAAAATTAAATTAAAAATACCCAATTTTAAAACTAATTGAATAAAATAGTGATGGACGGTCAGGTGATGTGTTGTTCACGCAGGATGTGGGAGCTGGTGGACCCCATTGTGGTTCCCAGTGAGCATGTCTGTAGTAAGCGTTGGTTGCTTGAGGAACTCCGACTCAGAGTCGATGAGCTGGATTCTGAGCTTTGGACGCTGCGACACATTCTGCTCCTGTGACTTGTGGTCTTATTCATTATCAATTACTTCATTATTCAATGTGGAATGACGTGCTGTGACATCAGATAGCAATGATGATTGTTGCTATGGATTGATTGCTCTTGTCTCTTGTCTTCTGATGGTACAATGACTTGTTTGTCATATCTTGGAGCAATATTTCTGTGAAATAAACTCAGCAGATATTGCAGCTTTACTGGTCATTGGAAAACAAGGTGGCCCAGAGAAAATTAAAGATTCAATATCTAGCACAGTGCCTTCACTGAGACATTGTTAATTGTTTTTGAAAGAGGGTTAGACTCTTGTTAAAACATATATAGATTTCTCACAAGACTTTTTTTTCATACATTAGCAGAAGCATCTTCATATAAGATAAAAATATTGAAACAGAATAATGTGAAATTAGAACCTTTGGGGAGGTTGTGGTGCAGTGGGATTAGTAATCCACAACCGGAGTTCGAATCCCACCATGGCAGATGGTGGACTGTGAATCTAATAAAAATCTGGAATTAAAAGTCGAATGATATTGTCGATTGTTGCAATCTGGTTCATTAATACTCTTTGGGAAAGGAAATCTGCCATTGTTACCCTTTTCTATATGTGGCTCCAGATCCACAGTTATGTGGTTGACTCTTACATGGCCCAGAAAGCCACTCAGTTCCAGGGCAATGGGCAATAAATGCTGGCCCACTTACCATGAATGAATAAAAATGGACACCAGCTTTGACCCCCTGATCTTGCAGCTCCAGTAACAATGATCACAATCCACTGAACTTCAGACAAGACTCTCTGCTTGCCTTTGATTCAGTTTGGGTTGCACTTTCACCTTGACCACCCTGACCACAGACTCTCTCTCTTGATATGACCTAATGCCCACTGCCAAGTTTCAGTTTCTGATTTATGGACTTCCATGCGTGTTGATGTTCCTGGTCTTGTTGTCCACATTTGGTAAGTCGCCTTCATTTTGCTCCACCTTACTACATCTGTCATCAAATCTTCACTTTTTCATTTTTGGGAAAATAAAAACGAGATGTTGCAAAAATAACAAAATGTTTTACCTCCCAGGTTTCTCTGCTTCTCGGCTCGGATTACTTGCAGTAAGAAGTTTAACAACACCAGGATTACTTGCTGCATGAATATACAACTGCCGTCATGACGCATCTTAGTTTATTGCCCCTAATCTATATTAGTTTTTAATCTTCCATTTTAATTAAACGCTCAGTGCCTCTGTCACTCCAGTGGAATTGTCACATCGCGTTATACCAACACAGGACAAACTTCCGAGGTATCTGAGAAAACTGCAGCCAATAGAAATTTCTATTATGCAGATACGCACGATGATTATTTTCATAGATTCGCTTAGAATTTTGGAGACATTAGTTAAACCCTAAAATCATGCGACTGTCTTTGACTAACTCTGGGATTTTATTTTAAATCTCAGCAAATTGCCCAGTGTCTTTTCTCCTCCTCTAGAAGGTGCTGTTATCATGTGTGGATTTGAACTGCAAGCTTAAAGAAAAATAGAGTAAAGAATTTTAATGAAGCCGAATAGCGATACCACAGTCTAACCATGTTTTGTCTTCACTCCTCATTCATTATTCCATTCATTACTGGACAGTCGTGACAGAAGGGCAAAAGAAACTTGGATGGAAGGTTCTGCTGATTGGCTTTGATTAATTTGATACAGGTGGCACAGTGGTTAGCACTGCTGCCTCACAGTGCAAGGGAGCGGATTCAATTCCAGCCTTGGGTGACTGTACGTGTGGAGTTTGCACTTTCTCTCCGTGTTTATGTGGGATTCCTTCGGGTGCTCCAGTTTCCCCCCACAGTCCAAACATGTGCAGGTTAGGTGCATTGGTGATGGTAAATTGCCCCTTATCATCCCAAGATATGTAGGTTAGGAGAATTTTGCCTGGAACATCATAGTTTTCATTATCAAAAACTAACTTCTGATATTTTCTCAAGCCTTTGAGACACGTAAAATGTAATCTAACCAACTTCAAACTTTTGCATTTAATTTCAAAGAATGTAACTTCAACAAAAAAACAACTGAATAATGGATAAAATAAAAACAGGTCATCGAGGTTAGTTTTTGATAATGAAAGACTAGAATGTTCCATACAAAACCCACACCAAACAAGAGAATCTGACCAACAGATAAGTACATTTGCTCTTGTGGGATTTTCTAAATCCTCAGCATGCTGGGGTTGCATCTGCCTTCATCCTAACAGCAATTATTGTTACATAATTGACTTTGATCCTGAGTGTTGCATGTGAGTGATAAGTGAGAGCATTCACACACAAAAATGAGTTCCTGTTGAGTTATTACCAGGACTTTGCAGAGAAATAAGTTGAGGTTTATTGTTCAGAAATTCTACATTCAATGTTTATTTATTCAACATTTAACCACAGCCATCACAGAGTGTTTAATTACATAGATGAAATGTATTCTTTCCAATTTGTGGAATTGGATCTTCATTTAAATCTTCAGACTGAAATAGTCTACAGCTCACTCCAACACCTTTATGAACCATGACTGTATAAGCTTCACCTGCAACCAATCACCTTACTCAGCTATCTCCCTTATTGCCACCTTAGTCTGTTCCATAAGTGGACAGGATGGTGCCATTTAAATGTGTACAACTCAGATTTCTAATGCAAATTGTTCTACCTGCCATATAATTTAACAAATACTGTCAGAAAATTGCATGCAAACCCTTACACAACTATTCCTCAAAAATAATATTCAGAGATTCTGGGGTAACAGTCAAAGAGATGTAAAATAATAAAAATGAATACAGTTTAAGCTCAGGAGAAATCTCTTTTCCTTCATTATATTTGCACTTTTATGCTTGTTATGCACTTTCACACAAAATATATATTGTTTAGTTTCAGGTGCATGAGTCATAGAGTCAGAGTTTTACAACATGGAAAAAGGTCCTGTGTTCCATTGTGTCTGCACTGTCATGTCAAGCACCGATCTATTCTAATCCCATTTTCCAGCACTTGGCCTGGAGTCTTGTATGCTATAAAAACATAAGAACTAGGAGCAGGAGTAGGCCATCTGGCCCCTCGAGCCTGCTCCGCCATTCAATAAGATCATGGCTGAACTTTTTGTGGACTCAGCTCCACTTATCCGCCCGCTCACCATAACCCTTAATTCCTTTACTGTTCTAAAAGTTATCTATCCTTGCCTTAAAAATATTCAGTGATGTATCCTCAACTGCTTCACTGGGCAGGGAATTCCACAGATTCACAACCCTTTGTGTGAAGAAATTCCTCCTCAACTCAGTCCTAAACCTGCTCCCCCTTATTTTGAGGCCATGCCCCAAAGTGCTAGTTTCACCCGCCAGTGGAAACAACTTCCCTGCTTCTATCTTATCTATTCCCTTCATAATCTAATATGTTTCTATAAGACCTCCCCTCATTCTTCTGAATTCCAATGAGTGGAGCCCCAGTGTATGGCGTTTCAATAGCTCATCTATATACTTGTTAAATGTTGTGAGGGTTCCTGCCTCTACCACCCTCTTAGACAGTTTCAGACTCCCACCACCCTTTGGATGAAAAAGATTTTCCTCAAATCCGCTCTAAATTTTTTGCCCCTTCTCTTAGTTCTCTTCCTACCAACCCTTTTTACATCTCTCACAATATTTTACCCCTCAGTCAGGTCCATTCTCAGCCTTCTCTACTTTAAGAAAAACAAGCCCAGCCTATCCACTCTCTCTTCATAGCTCCAGCCCAGGCAACATCCTGGTGAATCTCCTCTGCACCCTTTCTTGTGCGATCACATCCTTCCTATAGTTTGGCGACCAGAACTGTACACAGTACTCTAGCTGCGTCAGCATAACCTCCCTGCTCTAATATTCTATGCCTCAGTTAATAAAGGCAAGTATCCCATCTGCCTTCTTAACCACCTTATCTACCTGTCCTGCTGCCTTCAGGGAACTTCGGACATGCACCACAAGATCCTTCTGGTCCTCTGTACTTCCAGCATCCGCCGGCATCTCCACATCCAGCATCCCACCATTCATTGTGTATTCCCTTGCTTTATTAGTCCTCCCAGAATGCATGGCCTCACACTTTTCAAGGTTACATTTCCTTCTGCCCATCTGACCAACCTGTCTATATCGTCCTGCAATTGAAGGCTTTCCGCCTCGCTACTTACCACACTGCCAATAAAAGCTGCTCTAAATATCACAAACAAAGCGACTGGTTTTTAGTTTCAAAATGGATAGAATCCCAGAATGCAATTTTACAACCATTAAGTAATCAAAAATCTCACATAATGAAAACAAAATTTCATTTATTCTGTCACCGTGAGCCAGTGATCCTGATTATAAGAAGCAACTGTCTCTTATAGCAGAGGCTGTTGGTTTCTGAAGTTACTGACTGGGGAGCAGTTTACACACTAACAGCTTTTGCGCAGCTATCATGTTTCGGGCATTATGTTTCACTTCTGAGTTTGCATTATTTGAATTCGCACTGAAAATTTTCAATTGGACTTTAAATGCTGCGTGCACACGTAAATGAGAACAAATACAAAAATAAAATACTGCTTGAGGGGAATAATGGTGTGTGAAGCACATCACCTTTCAAATTGTACCTTGGACTAATTTTAGCACAGTAAGAAGTCTCACAACACCAGGTTAAAGTCCAACAGGTTTATTTGGTAGCAAAAGCCACTCGCTTTTGGAGCGCTGCCCCTTCATCAGGTGAGTGGGAGTTCTGTTCACAAACAGGGCATATAAAGACACAAACTCAATTTACAGAATAATGGTTGGAATGCGCGTCTTTACAGGTAATCAAGTCTTAAAGGTACAGACAATGTGAGTGGAGAGAGGGTTAAGCACAGGTTAAAGAGATGTGTATTGTCTCCAGCCAGGACAGTTAGTGAGATTTTGCAAGCCCAGGCAAGTCGTGGGGGTTACAGATAGTGTGACATGAACCCAAGATCCCGGTTTAGGCCGTCCTCATGTGTGCGGAACTTGGCTATCAGTTTCTGCTCAGCGACTCTGCGTTGTTGTGTGTCATGAAGGCCGCCTTGGAGATTTTAATTTTAGCAAACAGGGCTTTCTTTCTTTTCTTCAGGAGTTGTTGCAGAGATTAAGGAGGGAATTTTACAGCCCTTTTGTGGCAGGGGCGGGGATGTAAATTGCGGCGAGCCTTTCAAAAGTCCATTGACTTTGGTGGGGCAGGAAAATCGCGCCGGCGGCAGGTGTGGTAAAATTTTGTCCCAGGAGTGGAAAGTAGAATAAAGTCTTGAGCCGGTATTTTACGACCTCGCCTGCCCAAGGCCAACTGAGAATGCCGTTCTGCGAGCTTCGCCCGCCCCGATTCTGGGGAGGGCGTGTCGGTAAAATTCCGGCAATGGTACGTTCAGATCTTCCTTTCTTCAATATTTGACACAACTTTGGGGAAACTATCCTTCCAACCATCAGGTACAGTAGCTCACAACTTCTCTGGCCACTAGGAAGCATCTTAGAACTCAAAGATCCTATGAAGGGCTATACATTGTCAAATTTCATTATTATATATACCTGATCAATATTCCCCATCCACCAAACTATTTTGTAAAGCATTTGTAAATTGTAATTCCAACCGAGAATTTTGACAGTTTAATTAAGGATCACAATATACATGTATTACACTTAGGGAAGGCAGCGGCGCAGTGATATTGTCACTGGGCGAGATATCCAGAGACCCAGAGCAAGATCTGGGAATCCGGATTCAAGTTCTGCCATTGGCAGATGGTGAAATGTGAATTCAATAAAAATATAACAGTGACCATGAAACCATTGCCGATTGTCATCATAAACCTACCTGGTCAAGTCATGTCCTTTAGGAAAGGAAATCTGACCGACATGTGATTCCAGATCCACAGCAATGTAGTTAACACTCAAATGACCCCTGGAATGGAGGGCAGTTAGGGACGGGGTCAGCCAGTGATGCCCATGTCCCATAAAAATGAATAAGATATTGGATTTATCTGGGCTGATATATTTACCGTGCACCAGAAAGAAGAGTGTGGCATCCCGGAAAGATTTTGAATATCTGCTCTTCCAGAAAGTGCTGATTTGATTGGACAGGGCAGACACTGTGCACTCATGAGGATATGGCCACCCATGTGACAAGGCTTCGGCATCCCTCAGGTCAAAGAGGTCTGAGACTGATGAGAAGAACATGGAGCAAGAGGAGACAGCAACAAGAAAATGCAGCAGAATCACAGGTGCTCTTTTGGTGCAGATTCAATGGGCTGAATGGTCTTCTTCAGCGCTGTAGTGATTAAATGGATTCTATGATAAGCACTTGGTGTGTTTACACACTAACTGTGGATGACACAGTGGTACAGTGGTTAGCACTGCTGTCTCACAGCGCCAGGGACTCGGGTTCGATTCCCGGCTTGGGTCACTGTCTTTGCAGAGTCTGTACGTTCTCGTGTCTGTGTGGGTTTCCTCCGAATGCTCCGCTTTCCTCCCACAGTCTGAAAGACGTGCTGGTTAGGTGCATTGAGCCAAACAGGCATTGGAGTGTGGCGATTAGGGGAATTTCACAGTAACTTCATTGCAGCATTAACGTAAGCCTACTTGTGACTAATAAATAAACTGGACACTGAGGGAGTGGATCCCTTTGCATTTACTGTCTGTCTAAATTTACATACGGCAAATGCAAAGCAACAATTGGACAGTCAGTGAGAGTTTGCAAAATGGGGTCGCCCCCTTCTCCTGGTGAAGCTGTGTGCTCGATCCAGCTGTTCCCTCTGGGTTTAATCCTCTCTCTCTGTAGAGAGTGTCAGAGGACAGGGAACTGTAAGATGTTGGATTTGTCATCTGCTGGAAGACGTTCAAGGCCACAGTCACCGTTACAAACACTGACAATGTTGTTCTCACCTGACTCTGAGGCAGGTTGCAGATCTCAGTGAAGATTCCTTACTGAAATGCAGACAGCACAGATATTGTTCCTCGCTGGGCATCACTCCCTCAACCCCAGGTGGATAAGACCACCTGCTGAGAGCCTTTCTCCCACTCCTTTGTCTCCTCCCTCTTCCAGCAGTTTGTCCTCCTCTGTGTCACCATGACTCATTGTTCGGGTCATGCTGCAGGCCAAGGGGAATGACCCATGACTGGGAGCGGTGATTCGAGCAGAACTCTTGAAGACAGCACCGAGGCATTCACACTGAGCCTCACCCGGTAGACTTCAACAGCTAAAAATACTAATTTAACTACAGCCAACAGAAAGCAGTCAGCAACCAACCTAAAAGTAGCTGATACGGCATTTAAACCTCCTGTCCGTCCTGCTGTTGAACAATGGGTAAGAGAGGATATCATAGAATCCCTACTGTGCAGAAGGAGGCCATTCGGTCCATTGAGCCTGCACCGACTCTCTGACAGTGCATCTTACCCAGGTCCTTTCCCCCACCCTATTCCCGTAAACCCACACATTTAGCAAGACTAATCCTCCTAATCTGCATATCATCGGACATATCAGCTGCAGCTTTGAGGCTGCAAATGGCTCATTCGAATCAAGTCAGCAATCTGATCTGACTGATGATCACAATCTGCATCCTCTGTGTTCTGGCAGAGCATGCACCCAGTAGCTGTATCCCAGACCCCATTCTGAGTTCAAAGTAGCACCATGGGGGTGCCAAAATACAGGCACAATGGAAACAGATCAGAATTACTTCACATTATTTAAAGTTAAGTGAAATAGCGAGAGATGAGGCTCAGGTGGAACATAAATGCTGACACCCCGTTGGACTGAATGATCTACTTCCTGGCTCTCTGTGTAATCTCTTGATGGTGCTTTTCAGCCTGGTTGGCTGGTTAAGACAGTAGCAGCGAGAAGCAGGCAGTAAATGGCTCCACAGTTTGATGAGGTGTGCACACAAAGAGCTGCGTCTTGCCTCAGGCAAAAAAGTCTCAAACACAACTTGAGTGCGCCCTCCCTCGGCAGAGAACACTTGGCAATCCCCACCCTCTGAGCTGAGATCTCTTTATATCTCAGTAACAGTAATATTTTTTAGTCACCCTCATTCCTATTTATTTCCTGCCAGGAGAAAGCAGAGCACAGCAGAAAGCCGCAGCCGGCAGTGGGTAAGGGAAGGTTGGCATTTGGAGGAGGAGTCCTCACAGGATGCTGAATCATGGAGGTTGTGGAAGGTGGTCACATGGGAGAGGAAGTCCCAGGATGTGCCCTTCCACTGAACTAAAAAATAAGATCCAAGATAAAGACATCTGGTCCTTTGTTTTCTGAATCTGATGAAATGCTTGTCCATGCCATTATCTTTTCATCACAATATAATTCTCATGTCTTTTTAAATAGCTTTTGAGCTTTCTAGAATTGCTTGCTTTAGGAGAAATAGCAATCATAGAAACATGAAAAATAGGAATGGGGGAGGCCATTCAGCCCTTTGAGTCTACTCCCATTCATTATGATCAAAGCTGATCATTGAATTCAGCAGCCTGATCCCACCTTATCCCCCATATCCTTAAATCCCCTTCGCTCTTATATAGGGCATTGGCGAGGCCACACCTGGAGTATTTTGTGCAGTTTTGGTGTCCTTGTCTGAGGAAGGATGTCCTTGCTAAAGAGGGAGTAAAGCGAAGGTTTGCCCAGCTGATTCCTGGGATAGCAGGTCTGTCATATGAAGAGAGACGAAATGGGTTAGGATTATATTCACTGGAGTTCAGAAGAATGAGAGGGGATCTCATAGAAACGTATAAAATTCTAACTGGGTTAGACAGGGTAGATTCAGAAAGAATGTTCCCGATGGTGGGGGAGTCCAGAACTAGGGGTCATAGTTTAAGGATAAGGGGTAAACCTTTTCGAACTGAGGTGAGGAGAAATTTCTTCACCCAGGGAGTGGTGAATGTGTGGAATTCATTATCACAGAATGTAGTTGAGGCCAAAACATTGTCTGATTTCAAGAAGAAACTAGATATAGCTCTTGGGGCTGAAGGGATCAAGGGATATGGGGGGGAAGGGGGGGGATCAGGATATTGAATTTGATGAATGGCAGAGAATGGGCGTCACGGTAGCACAGTGGTTAGCACTGCTGCTTCACAGATTCCCGGCTTGGGTCACTGTCTGTGTGGAGTTTGCACATTCTCCTCGTGTCTGCGTGGGTTTTCTCCTGGTGCTCTGGTTTCCTCCCACAGTCCAAAGATGTGCGGGTTAGGTTGATTGGCCATGCTAAAATTGCCCCTTAGTGTCCTGAGATGCGTAGATTAGAGGGATTAGTGGGTAAAATATGTAGGGATATGGGGGTAGGGCCTGGGTGGGATTGTGGTCGGTGCAGACTCGATGGGCCAAATGGCCTCTTTCTGCACTGTAGGGTTTCTATGATTTCTATGAGTAGGCTCAAAGGGCCGGATGACCTACTCCTGCTCTAGTTTCTGTGTTTCTATACTCCGAGTGCGAGATCTAACTTATTTTTGACAACATTCAATGTTTTGTCCTCAACTGCTTTCTGTGGTAGTGAATTCTACAGGCTGACCACTCTCTGGGTGAAGATATTTCTCCTGATCTCAGTCTTAAAAGGTTGACCTCATAACTTTCGATGATGACCCTTGGTTCTGGACTCCCCCACCATTGGCAACATTCTTCCTGCATCTACCCTGTCTAGTCCTGTTAGAATTCTGTAGGTTTCTATAAGATCTCCCACTTTCTTTTAAACTCCAGTGAATATAATCCCAACCAACTCAACCTCTCCTCACAGGTCAGTGCCTCCATCCCAGGACTCAGTCCGGTAAACTGCCAGTTGGTTCACGTGTACCGCATACTTACCATAGCCTGAGAAAAGTTATTTGTTCAGTAAATGACATGCCCACAATGCAACAGGAATTCTGAATTTCCTGAAGATTCACAGCCTGTTCACAACACCAATTCATCCCCCGGATAACTGCCTGGGGAGATTAGTTAGAACCAAAGAGATAAACATTTAAATTAGGATTGGTGCATTATGAGATTTGAAATTCTAATTATATTGGAAATCTTTCATTTGAATGATAGCTTCACATAGCAATGCCTGAAATCAGTGGAATGGATGTGATTAATCAATTTGATTGATCTGAGGGTCTTTCTTACCTAATACTATAACTATAGGGTTCGTGGTGGGAGATACAGGAAGGATATCAGAGGTAGGTTCTTTACGCAGAGGGTGGTTGGGGTGTGGAATGGACTGCCTGCAGTGATAGTGGAGTCAGACACTTTAGGAACATTTAAGCGGTTATTGGATAGGCACATGGAGCACACCAGGATGATAGGGAGTGGGATAGCTTGATCTTGGTTTCAGATAAAGCTCGGCACAACATCGTGGGCCGAAGGGCCTGTTCTGTGCTGTACTGTTCTATGTTCTAATACAAAATGAGTTGGTTTAAATGTATATTTTGCTAACACATAAAATCTGCGAATTCCGTCCTCACTTAATTTGACTGGATGCTGCTATCAGTTCCATGCATTTATGTGCCTGTGATGTTGTACGTCAAAGCTACTGCAGTCCATGATTCCTGTTCTCCACACTGAATCTACCTTTGATGTTACAGGGAGAGTTCCTCAAATCCAGTAACCTCGGGACCAAGTCTGTGCTGGATTTCGGAAAAGAAATCACAACCCCTTCATTCATCGAATTGAGGGATACATGGAATCCAAATGATATGATTGTCAACAGGTTCATGGCCTTGTTGCTGGTGTCACCAATTCACTTCTCATACATTAGAATTTGAGAACTCTTTCATGTCTCTCCCACTTCCCTACATTATTGCACCCTGTTCAAAGTGAGAAATCAAACCAGATATGTCAGCTACGACTCACCAACTTTTACAGATGCACCATAGAAAGCATTCTTTCTGGTTGTATCACAGCTTGGTATGGCTCCTGCTCTTCCCAAGACCGCAAGAAACTACAAAAGGTTGTAAATGTAGCCCAATCCATCACGCAAACCAGCCTCCCATCCATTGACTCTGTCTACACTTCCCGCTGCCTCAGAAAGGAGCCAGCATAATCAAGGACCCCACGCACCCAGACATTCTCTCTTTCACCTTCTTTCTTCGGGAAAAAGATACAAAAGTCTGAGAACACGTTCCAACCGACTCAAGAACAGCTTTTTCCCTGCTGCTGTCAGACTTTTGAATGGATCTATCTCGCATTAAGTTGGTCTTGCTCTACAACCTAGCTATGACTGTAACACTACATTCTGCACTCCCTCCGTTCCTTCTCTATGAACGGTATGCTTTGTCTGTATAGCGCGCACGAAACAATACTTTTCACTGTATGATCAAATCAAACTGAAATAATGATCAAATTACCCTATAGTTGTAACTGAAAACAAAATGTCAAACTACAAACCACGAAGCCAATCAGTATTCAGCAGTTGACCCGAACTTCAGCAACTCTTCAAACCTTCCTGAGGTAGCTCAGGTGGCGATCACTCAGTCACTTGGAGTGGGGAAAAAAATGCCCAGATTTTGGGGAGACAAATTTGAGGTTCTTTCCCTGTCCCACAATGTTTGGGTAGTAATTGTGCTGTTGAAGGTGAAACTGAATCAAGGTGATCATATTTCATCCCTGGTATCTATTATTCTAATGTGAGCCTGGACAATACTTTTCACTGTATGTGAATACACGTGATAATTGATGCACTATCAATTACAACGCGAAGACTTCTGAGAGTGAGGGTAAACTAATAGACTTTTATTCACTGAGAACAGGAGCACACCCTTGTAGCTGACCTGGTCTGAACTGAGGCAAGGAGGAGGGACCATCACCTTTATACCCCACTCTGGGTGGAAAGGGAGGGGCCCAGGTGGAAAGGGAGGAGTCTCGGGCCAGGTGCAGCATGGGTGTGTCCAGGCACATACATGTAGTAACAGTGGTTCACTACAATAATAAAAAAACAAATCAAATCAAATCGAACTGTTTTAGCCGGTTCAACAGATGCCCTAACACTCTTGGAATGGGGCTGGGGGAGGTGATGGGAGTACAGAGTGAGGCAGAGGGGTGAGATAGAGGTATATAAGATTAAGGCAGACTTATATATGGTAGACAAAGAAAGCTTTGTTGCATTGTTATGAAACAAATAAAAACTTATTTTAAGTTTAAATGGGAGTAGCAGCTTGGGAACTATCGTTTCCAGAGGCCTCGGGCCCATTTCGTGGTTTTTCTTTTCTTCAGCCCTGTGCACGTGCACAGGAGAAACGGAGGCAAAAAAAAATGAAATGGCGCAAAACTTCAGGTCAGGTGACTTAAACAGGAGAGCCTTTTGAATGAAGGTGCCCCGGAGTAGAGGACTTGAGGAAAGGGACAAGGAAAAGGTCCCAAACCACTCTGGGGCAAAGATGGGGATCAGAGGCAGACTCCATTGAGTCAAGATGAATGACAGGACAGAGCAAAAGGCTCCAAGTTAAAGAATGAACTGTGCAAAGCAGACTTGAAGTGAAATGGGCTTGAGAGAAGCCCAAAATGATTCAAAGGGGTTCTTGAAGGTTGGTGACTCTGTGCTGCTGGCCATCAGGGCAAAGATATCATTTTGGGGCTAGAAGGGTGCTAGGCAGGTGAAGGATCAGTGTGTGTGCGGAGATCCAGAGGAAACAAATCTGAGACGGCAAGATTGAAACCCTGGAATGGATACTTGTTGAAGCTGTTCGAGTAGGTGCGGCATATGGGGAGGATTACAAGGCAATTTTATCAAATGTGGGGGAAACCCACATAAGAAAGACAGAATTTCAGTGAGACCAGTTTGCTCATTGTGTGAAAAGGGTATGGGTGAGTTTTTGAGAAATCCATAGGATCTGCTTTGGTTGCATGTGTCATTTACTTTGGAGTATGTGGTGGTGACTAGAGTTTGCCAGTTAGTTCACATGTACCGCATACAACGTGTAAAGGAGCTGGAGGGGGAGGTAGAGGAACTCCGCATAATTCGGGAGGCGGAGGTGGAAGTTGATAGGAGTTATAGAGAAATAGTAACTCCTAGAAATGAGGCTTGGGTCAATGCCAGGAGGAGGGGTAAGAAGCAATCGGGAAGACAATCCCCTGGGGCGGTTCCCCTCCATAATAGGTTTTCGGTGCTGGAGGCTACAGTTGAGGAGGAATCAACTGAGCATAGAGAGCAGATCTCTGGGGGTGAGCCGAGTGAGAAAGCTCAGGTGGTTAGGGGCTGTAAAAGACTGGGCCTTGTGATTGGGGACTCCACAATTAAGGAGACAGATAGGAGGGTCGGAACTAAAGGTAGGGACTCAGGGTTGGTGTGTTGCCTACCAGGGGCTGGGGTCCGGGATGTGTCTGACAGGGTATTCAGGACTCTTAGGGGGGAGGGAGATAAACCACAAGTTATTGTACATGTGGGGACACACGACATAGGGAGGATAGGGGAAGGGGATATTAGGCAGGGATTTATGGAGTTGGGGTGGAAACTAAAGGCCAAGACTGACAGAGTGGTTATCTCTGGACTCTTGCCTGTACCACGGGATAGTTTAGAGAGGAATAGGGAGAGGGAAGGTTTGAATTCATGGCTGAGGGGATGGTGCAGGAGGGAGGGGTTCAGGTACTTAAGCAATTGGGGCTCGTACTGGGGAAGGTGTGACCTCTATGAGAAGGATGGTCTACACCTTAATCAGAAGGGGACCAATATCCTGGGGGGTAAATTTGCTAAGGCCATGCAGGGAGGTTTAAACTGATTCGGGGGGGGGGAGGGATCCTGAGTAGTGGGGCTGAAAGTGAGGGATGCATGGATGGGGACTGCAATGCACGGCATTGCAGAGGTGGGGTGGAGCAGGGTTTGAAATGTGTATACTTCAATGCCAGGAGTATTCGCAATAAAGTGGGTGAACTTGCAGCGTGGATCAGTACCTGGGACTTCGATGTTGTGGCTATTTCAGAGACATGGATAGAGCAGGGGCAGGAATGGATGCTGCAGGTCCCGGGGTTCAAATGTTTTAGTCGAAGTAGGGAAGGAGGTAGAAGAGGGGGAGGGGTAGCATTATTGGTCAGAGATTGTATCACAGTGTCAGAGAGGAGGTTTGATGAGGACTTATCTGTTGAGGTAGTATGGGCGGAGATTAGAAATAGGAGAGGAGAGGTCACCCTGTTGGGAGTCTTTTATAGACCTCCTAAAAGTTCTAGAGAGGTTGAGGAAAGGATTGCGGAGTCAATCCTGCTTAGGAGTGAAAGTAATAGGGCAATTGTTATGGGGGATTTTAACTTGACTAATATTGACTGGAATTGTTATAGCTCTAGCTCGTTAGAGGGGTCAGTTTTTGTTCAAAGCGTGCAGGAAGGTTTTTTGACTCAGTATGTAGACAGGCCAACTAGAGGTGAGGCTATATTGGATCTGGTGCTGGGAAATGAGCCAGACCAGGTGCTAGACTTGGAAGTTGGTGTGCATTTTGGTGATAGTGACCACAATTCGGTTACGTTCACCTTAGTGATGGAAAGGGATAGGCATGAACCTCGGGCCAATGGTTTTAGCTGGGGGAAGGGTAATTATGAGGCTATTAGGAGAGAATTAGGAAACATAGGTTGGACTAGGAGATTACAGGGACTGGGAACGTCCGACATGTGGAGTTTTTTCAAGGAGCAGCTACTGCGAGTCTGTGATAGGTATGTCCCTGTCAGGCAAGGAGGAATTGGTAGGGCTAGGGAACCGTGGTGCACCAAAAAA
The DNA here is from genome assembly GCF_964213995.1 of Mustelus asterias. NCBI lineage: Eukaryota > Metazoa > Chordata > Chondrichthyes > Carcharhiniformes > Triakidae > Mustelus > Mustelus asterias. Next base: position 136,022,482 of record NC_135809.1, on the reverse strand, counting down.
GTTTCTTTGTTGGTTAAAAAGAAAAAGGAGGCTTATGTTCGGATGAGACGTGAGCACTCGGGTAGTGCACTAGAAAGCTTTAGATTGGCTAAGAGGGAGTTGAAGAGCGAGCTTAGAAGGGCTAAAAGGGGACATGAGAAGACTTTGGCGGATAGGGTTAAAGAGAATCCTAAGGCGTTCTATAGGTATGTCAAGAACAGAAGGTTGGTTAGGGCAAGTTTAGGGCCAGTTATAGATGGCAGAGGGAAGTTATGTGTGGAACCGGAGGAGATTGGTGAAGCATTGAACCAATATTTCTCTTCGGTGTTCACGCAAGGGGACATGAATATAGCTGAGGAGGACACTGGGTTGCAAGGGAGTAGAATAGACAGTATTACAGTTGATAAGGAGGATGTGCAGGATATTCTGGAGGGTCTGAAAATAGATAAATCCCCTGGTCCGGATGGGATTTATCCAAGGATTCTCTGGGAGGCAAGAGAAGTGATTGCAGAGCCTCTGGCTCTGATCTTCAGGTCGTCGTTGGCCTCTGGTATAGTACCAGAAGATTGGAGGTTAGCGAATGTTGTCCCATTGTTTAAGAAGGGGAACAGAGACTTCCCCGGGAATTATAGACCGGTGAGTCTCACTTCTGTTGTCGGCAAGATGTTGGAAAAAATTATAAGGGATAGGATTTATAGTTATTTGGAGAGTAATGAATTGATAGGTGATAGTCAGCATGGTTTTGTGGCAGGTAGGTCGTGCCTTACTAACCTTATTGAGTTTTTTGAGAAAGTGACCAAGGAGGTGGATGGGGGCAAGGCAGTGGACGTGGTATATATGGATTTTAGTAAGGCGTTTGATAAGGTTCACCATGGTAGGCTTCTGCAGAAAATGCAGATGTATGGGATTGGGGGTGATCTAGGAAATTGGATCAGGAATTGGCTAGCGGATAGGAAACAGAGGGTGGTGGTTGATAGTAAATATTCATCATGGAGTGCGGTTACAAGTGGTGTACCTCAGGGATCTGTTTTGGGGCCACTGCTGTTTGTAATATTTATTAATGATCTGGATGAGGGTATAGTTGGGTGGATTAGCAAATTTGCTGATGACACCAAAGTCGGTGGTGTGGTAGACAGTGAGGAAGGGTGTCGTAGTTTGCAGGAAGACTTAGACAGGTTGCAAAGTTGGGCCGAGAGGTGGCGGATGGAGTTTAATGCGGAGAAGTGTGAGGTAATTCACTTTGGTAGGAATAACAGATGTGTTGAGTATAGGGCTAACGGGAGGACTTTGAATAGTGTGGAGGAGCAGAGGGATCTAGGTGTATGTGTGCATAGATCCCTGAAAGTTGGGAATCAAGTAGATAAGGTTGTTAAGAAGGCATATGGTGTCTTGGCGTTTATTGGTAGGGGGATTGAATTTAGGAGTCGTAGCGTTATGTTGCAACTGTACACAACTCTGGTGCGGCCGCACTTGGAGTACTGTGTGCAGTTCTGGTCCCCACATTACAGGAAGGATGTGGAGGCTTTGGAGAGGGTGCAGAGGAGGTTTACCAGGATGTTGCCTGGTATGGAGGGGAGATCCTATGAGGAGAGGCTGAGGGATTTGGGATTGTTTTCGCTGGAAAGGCGGCGGCTAAGAGGGGATCTTATTGAAACATATAAGATGATTAGAGGTTTAGATAGGGTGGATAGTGATAGCCTTTTTCCTCTGATGGAGAAATCCAGCACGAGGGGGCATGGCTTTAAATTGAGGGGGGGTAGTTATAGAACCGATGTCAGGGGTAGGTTCTTTACCCAGAGGGTGGTGAGGGATTGGAATGCCCTGCCAGCATCAGTAGTAAATGCGCCTAGTTTGGGGGCGTTTAAGAGATCCGTAGATAGGTTCATGGACGAAAAGAAATTGGTTTAGGTTGGAGGGTCACAGTTTTTTTTTTAACTGGTCGGTGCAACATCGTGGGCCGAAGGGCCTGTTCTGCGCTGTAATGTTCTATGTTCTATGTTCTACTTACCCTGCATATTAGAGTACAAGTTAGATATCGTAAACTTTGTTTTCCAAATTTGTATGTGTCTGAAAAGATTTGGTTGGGATGCGGGAATAGTGACTATTTGAATCATTTTCTTGTGTTTGTATTGAGATCTTTCCAACCTTCCTGCCTGGTGTAATATCGTTCATTTTTCTTGTTTGATAAATGTTTTATTCTTTGTGTTAAACATTCATCTGCAGGCTCTTGTGAATTTGTTCAGCTACTTACCTTCACCATTTAAAAAGAAAGTTCTATCAATTCAGGTTTCACTCTGTGATTTGACCTGTCAAATAGCAACATCAACTGGGATTGTAAGACCATTAACTCATTTTGCAAGCACCGGGTGATACAGGTTTATGGTTTTAGACAAGAACTGCAGGTAAGACATGAGGAAGAACCTATGAAAATAGCGAATGGTAATGACCTGAACCTCGCTGTCTATAAGGCAGGCAGAAGCAGAGGTGATCAATGATTTTAAAAGGATATTGATAGACATTTGAGGGAAATAAACTTTCATTTACTTTGAGTTTTGTAGGTAGTCCATGGGCAAACGGAACTCACGGCAATGTTCTACAGGGGGCCAACATTCATTCAATGGACAGAATGGCCTCCTTCTCTGTCATAATGACTCTCTGATTGTGTCGGTGGGATTTTCCGGCCGCACACACTCCAAAACCGGAAATTCCTGTCCAAGCTCAATGGACCTTTAAATTTTCTGTCCCACCTGTTACGATTCCCGCGGTGGGTGAGAAGGGAAAATTCTGGCCAATATATTCCAGTTCCAAAGTACGATTCAATAACTGTCCTTTTAAAGTGCATGTGTGAGCATCGAATCAGAGCAATGGTGATCTCCTCATTCAAAATGTCTCCTGACACTCCAGTTCAAACATCAGTAAGTAAGGCACGAGGCAGCAGTTAGTATCCATGGAATGGTACACAACAGAAGTCAATGCCTTTCAAGAAATTTTAAGGGAAAAGTAACGCTGATTTTACAGTCAAAGCATCCAGAACATCTCCCAACATTTTTTAAATTAATTATTTGTGGGACATGGCTGTCGCTGACTGGCCAGCATTTATTGTCCATTCCTAACTGCCCTCCATTTCAGATGTCAGTTGAGAGTCAACCCCACTGCAGTGGCTCTGGGGTCACATACAGGCCAGACCAGGTAAGGACGTCAGCTTTCCTTCCCTAAAGGACAATAGTGAACAGATGGGTTTTTCCGACAATCAACAATGGTTTCATGGCCATCAGTAGATTCTTAATTCCAGATATTTTTTATTGAATTCAAATTCCACAACCTGCTGTGGTGGGATTTGAACCCGGGTCCCCAGGGCATTAGCTGAGTTTCTGGATTAATAGTCCACTGACAATACCACTAGGCCATCGCCTTCCCATTTGACAGGTTGTCTCACTTACCTAAAATATGCCAATTGATTCAGGAGAAGTAAGAATTAAATATCAATTAAAAATGTCAACTTGTCTCATCTCACTGTCAAAATCCATTCCATTCGATAAGTAGTTCATCCTCAATGCAGAATGACAGACAAGCTTTAATTCTGGTGAAAACAAATTAAGAAGCAGGCCAGGGGCCAGTTCCGAAAGCTCCAGTGATCATGGAAGGTTTGTCTTGGATGAGAGTGCAAATTTATGTCTGGAATTCAGAAGCTCCATCATCAACCTTGTGTGGTAAAATCTAACCTTTATTTTCTATTTGCTACGACTGTTAGTTCATCTGACCAATCCCGTGTCTTAAAAACAGCAACTCCAAAAGCATCCATATGTGGCCATTCCGATCAGTAATTGAACATGAAATGTTTGCGAGAAGATTTTGGGTGAAATCGAATGAGCTGATGAAGGGAGGTCCAAAAATAACACAGAACACATTTCTTTCAGTCCCGCAATACTTCCTGAGCCTGTTCATTTACATGAAGAAGAGATTATCAGACATTGTGAGTCACCAGACCAGGACTACTTTGCATTGCATATGCTCAACTATTGAAGATGCACAGTGCGTCTTCTGTAAGTCTGACTGTGTAACATGACATAATGTTCAAAGGTCTGAAACTTCATTCTGAAAAGCTGTGATACCTTACTAAATAGCGTGCCCTTTCTTCAGTCTATCTGTATCACTTCACTATTCCCCTAATTGGCATGAAATATAGAGTGTCTCCACATAACTACAAGGTATCGTAAGGCAATGCAAGAGACTAATCACTAATTCTACCATTAAACCTTGGTGGAGTAATTGATGCTGTCTCCTACTTACAGAACCATTGATTTCTTTTTTAATGCAAGTTCAAATCGACTATGGTACAGACAGGCACCAAAAGACTGTCTGCAGTAAGGCTGTCGGAGCAGCAATCTATTGAAGCAACTGATGTGACCCACCTCCTTTCCCTTGACCAGATAGTAAATTATTCTATTCATTAATAACATGGGTTTAGACAAGTGCCAGATGACTCACTCCATAGTATTTTTTTTCAGGCGGTTTTACTGCACTTTCAGCACATGTCCCCATTACATTCATTCATCACCATGCACACACATTATTACATGTCAATGTTCCTTCACCAATCAGTTCAGTTCAGACAGTTTCAACCAACTTTTGTGTTTTGGTACAACAATGTCTTTTCCTAAATACTATCAAACCAGATCGTACAGAACTGCATCAGCCCATTGCCCAAAATTGTGTAGTCGGCACTGACTTTGTGGTAAAGTGTAAAATAAGAGCGAGGAAGAGTGAGAGCAGGGGAAAAGGTGTTCTCTGCTAGCTACCAGGCAGAATGTAACTGAAAGCCTCCTTTACATTGGCCACTGAGAATGCACAGGTAAATGAAGAGCAAATGCAGGGCTATATCATAACTTCGCCAAATATCTCCATTTCAAATGGACACAAGAATTGGGCAGCATGGTGGCACAGTGGTTAGCACTGCTGCTTCACAGTGCCAGGACCTGGGTTCGATTCCCAGCTTAGGTTACTGTCTGTGTGGAGTTTGCACATTCTTCCCGTGTCTGCGAGGGGGTGCTCCAGTTTCCTCTCACAGTCCAAAGATGTGCGGATTGGCCATGCTAAATTGCCCTTTAGTACCAGAGGGACTAGCTAGGATGAATGCATGGGGTTATGAGGCCTGGGTGGGATTGTGGTCAGTGCAGATTCAATGGGCTGAATGGCCTCCTTCTGCACTGTAGGATTCTATGGTTCTGTGAAATAAAAATTGTATGGAATTTTAAAAAAAATCTAAGGATTACCTTTGTCGATGGTCATTCATTAATGTCCTTTTGAGAAGGAAATCTGCCATCCTTACCTGGCCTACATGTCACGCTAGACCCACAGCAATGTGATTGACTCTTAACTGCCGTCTGAAATGGCTGAGCAAGACACAGTTCAAGGGCAATTAGGGATGGGCAATAAATGAATCTCCCAGCAGTGCCCACATCTTATGAATGAATTTTTAAAAAAAATTTTGATGACAGCTGTCTCACCCTGTCTTTAAGTCTGGCAACTGTTTCCTATCCTGTGTAACAGAGCCAATGTTCTCCATTATCAGTAGCCAAGCCACTTCTGTAGCTTGAATCTACAATGGCTATTAATGACCTATCTAGAGACTGGTACTTCTCATCTGAGCTAGGGTGCTCAAAATGACAGGGAAACAGAGGCATTCTCAGTGTAAGTCCCAACCAATGGCCACACACTGCTATGATCTCTAGTCTTGGAATGAGTGAGCAGAAACTCCACATTTATAAAACCAAGTGGAATTTCACAACCTAACCACTGTGGATCCAAAGCTGATCCTGGTTAATGCTTGATATGCATTGTAATCGTCAGAATAATCAAACCAGATCGTACAGAGCTGCATCAGCTGATTGCCCATAAATAATGTGGTAGGTACTGACGACGTGGTAAAGTGTAAAATGAGAGTGAGAAAAAGTGAGCACAGGGGAAAAGGTGTTCTTTGCTAGCTACCAGGCGGAATGTAACTGAAAGCATCCTTTACGTTGGCCACTGAGAATTCACAACTTTTTTTAAGTTGTTGGTCTCGAGGGGGATTATAACAATGCCCATCAGTACTCTCCTCTATGCCACCCCATTGAGGTGGTCATCTGTGGCAGGTTTTGTCAATGACCTCACCCTCCAGGTACCTGGTAGAGGAACATTCTGTACTCCTGACGTCATTTCCCAAGGCCTTGCATCACTGTTGGGTTTCCAGAGGCTCGGAAAGGCTGGTCAGCCACAGTTAAACCTGCAAATGGCTTCTCGCCTCATTAACTTGTTTGAAATGCCAACCCATCTCCTGAAAGTGCTTTGGCCACCTACCCCTTGTCCTGACTGAGGAAATATCAGTGTTTTGGAGTGGCAATACAGTACATTTCCATTTATTGTCCATTAAAACCCACCCCCCCTTGTCCACCCACACACTTGGGCAGCATGGTGACACAGCGGTTAGCGCTGCTTTCTCATAGCGCCAGGGACCCGGGTTCAAATCTGGCCTCGAGTGACTGTCTGTGTGGAGTTTGCAGGTTCTCCCTATGAATGCGTGGGTTTGGTCTGGGTGTTCCCGTTTCCTTCCACACTTCAAAGATGTGTGGGTTAGATTGAATGGTCATGTTAAATTGGCCCTTACGTGGGGTTAAGTGGATAGGGCCTGGGTGGGATTGTTGTTGGTGCAGGCTCGATGGGCCAAATGGCTTCCTCTGCACGTAGGGATTCTGTGATTCTTTTCTATGATTCTACATGTACCTTCAGCCAATCCCACCCACTGATCCATATTAAAATTCCTCTCTTTTTCAGTTTTGCTTCCCACTTAAAACAATATTTTCTACAAATATCACAGATAGCAAAAGTTTCCACAAATATATAAAATGAAAAAGAGTGGCTAAAGTAAACATTGGTCCTTTAGAGGATGAGAAGGGAGATGTAATAACTGGAAATGAGAAAATGACTGAGGCATTGAACAGGTATTTTGTGTCGGTCTTCACAGTGAAAGACACAAATAACACGCCAAAAAGTGATGACAGGAAAGCTATGGCAGGTGAGGACCTTGAAACTATCATTATCACAAAAGAGGTAGTCTTGGGCAAGCTAATGGGGCTAAAGATAGACAAGTCTTCTGGTCCTGATGGAATGCATCCCAGGGTACTAAAAGCGATGGCGGGGGAAATAGCAAATGCACTAGTGGTAATTTACCAAAATCCGCTGGACTCTGGGATGGTCCCCGCAGACTGCGCATCAATAAATCCCCGGGACCTGATGAAGTGTATCCCAGGATGTCATGGGAGGCTAGAGAGGAAATTGCGAGTTCCCTAGCCAAGATATTTGAATCATCGATAGTCACGGGTGAGGTGCCTGAAGATTGGAGAGTGGCAAATGTTGTGCCTTTGTTTAAAAAGGGCTACAGGGAAAAGCCTGGGAACTACAGGCCAGTGAGCCTCACATCTGTGGTGGGGAAATTGTTGGAAGGTATTCTGAGAGACAGGATCTACAGGCATTTAGGGATGCAAGGACTGATTAGGGACAGTCAGCATGGCTTTGTGAGTGGAAAATCATGTCTCACACATTTAATTGAGTTTTTTGAAGGGGTAATCAAGAAGGTAGATGAGGGAAGTGCAGTTGATGTCGTCTACATGGACTTTAGCAAGGCCTTTGACAAGGTACCGCATGGTAGGTTGTTGCATAAGGTTAAATCTCACGGGATCCAGGGTGAGGTATCTAAATGGATACAAAATTGGCATCTTGACAGAAGCCAGAGGGTGGTTGTAGAGAATTGTTTTTCAAACTGGAGGCCTGTGACCAGTGGTGTGCCTCAGGGATCAGTGCTGGGCCCACTGTTATTTGTCATTTATATTAATGATTTGGATGAGAATATGGGGGGCATGGTTAGTAAGTTTGCAGATGACACCAAGATTGGTGGCATAGTGGACAGTGAAGAAAGTTATCTCCAATTGCAACGGGATCTTGATCAATTGGGCCAGTGGGCTGACAAATGGCAGATGGAGTTTAATTTAGACAAATGCGAGGTGATGCATTTTGGCAGATTGAACCAGGGCAGGACTTACTCAGTTAATGGTAGTGCGTTGGGGAGAGTTACAGAACAAAGAGATCCAGGAGTACATTTTCATAGCTTCTTGAAAGTGGAGTCACAGGTGGAGAGTGGTGAAGAACGCATTCAGCAAACTTGGTTTCATCGGTCAGAACATTGAATACAGGAGTTGGGACGTCTTGCTGAAGTTGTACAAGACATTGGTAAGGCCACACTTGGAATGCTGTGTGCAATTCTGGTCACCCTATTATAGAAAGGATATTATTAAACTAGAAAGAGTGCAGAAAAGATTTACTAGGATGCTACTGGGACTTGATGGATTGAGTGATAAGGAGAGGCTGAATAGACTGGGACTTTTTTCTCTGGAGCGTAGGAGGCTGAGGGGTGACCTTATAGAGGTCTATAAAATAATGAGGGGCATAGTCAATATCTTTTCCCAAAGGTAGGGGAGTCTAAAACTAGAGGGCAGAGGTTTAAGGTGAGAGGGGAGAGATACAGAAGTGTCTAGAGGTGCAATTTTTTCACACAGAGGGTGGTGAGTGTCTGGAACAAGCTGCCAGAGGTAGTAATAGAGGCGGGTACAATTTTGTAATTTAAGAAGCATTTAGATAGTTACATGGGTACGATGGGTATAGAGGGATATAGGCCAAATGCGGGCAATTGGGATTAGCTTCGGGGTTCCAAAAAAAAAGGGTGGCATGGACAAGTTGGACCGAAGGGCCTGTTTCCATGCTGTAAACCTCTCTGACTCCATGACTCTATGACTGGAAAACAGCAAATATGACGCCACTGTTTAAAAAAGGAGGTAGACAAAAGGCCGGTTAGCTTAATCAAGTGTAGTGTGTCAAAATTCGTAGATGACACTAAGATGATTGGCAGAGCAAAATGCGCAGAGGATGCTGAAAGTCTGCAAAGGGATATAGGTAATTGAAGTGAGTGGGCAAGGGTCTGCAGATGGAGTACAATGTTGGAAAATGTGAGGTCATCCATTTTGGTGGGAATAACAGCAAAATGGACAATTATTTAAATGGTAAAAATTTGCAGCATGCTGCTGTGCAGAGGGACCTGGGTGTCCTTGTGCAAGAATCACAAGGAGTTGGTTTGCAGGTGTAGCAGGTAATTAAGAAGGCAAATGGAATTTTGTCCTTCATTGCTAGAGGGATGGAGTTTAAAAACAGCAAGGTTATGTTGCAGCTGTATAAGGTGCTGGTGAGGCCACACCTGGAGTACTGTGTACAGTTTTGGTCTCCTTACTTGAGAAAGGATATACTGGCACTGGAGGGGGTGCAGAGGAGATTCACTAGGTTGATTCCGGATTTGAGAGGGTTGGCTTATGAGGAGAGACTGAGTAGACTGGGGCTATACTCATTGGAATTCAGAAGAATGAGGGGAGATCTTATAGAAACATATAAGATTATGAAGGGAATAGATAATATAGAAGCAGGGAAGTTGTTTCCACTGGCAGGTGAAACTAGAACTTTGGGGCATGGCCTCAAAATAAGGGGGAGCAGATTTAGGACTGAGTTGAAGAGGAACTTCTTCACATCAAAGGGTTGTGAATCTGTGGAACTCCCTGCCCAGTGAAGCAGTTGAGACTACCTCATTGAATGATTTCAATGCAAGGATAGATAAATTTTTGATCAGTAAAGGAATTAAGGGCTATGGGTAGCAGGCGGGTAAGTGGAGCTAAGTCCACAAATAGATCAGCCATGATCTTATTGAATGGCAGAGCAGGCTCGAGGGGCCAGATGGCCTACTCCTGTTCCTAGTTTTTATGTTCTAATAAGTAACGGACTGAATGATGGGGCCAGTAAACAGGTAAGCCTGTTGGACGCAGAAACTATCAATAATTCAAAAAGGCAATTGGATGCACACTGGAAGTAAATAAAAGTACAGGGCTGCAGGCTAGAGCTGGAGAATGGGGCTGCCTTGGCGACCTTGCAGGGGACCAACAGGGACTCCAAATGCCATTCTTCATAACTCGAAGAACTCTGTGAAATTTCAAAGTTCTTATTGGTGGAAAGTATAGAGGAATGCACTTTTGTTCGGAGGAGCACAGTGTTTCAACCCATGACAGTAATTAGTAGTTAAGTTTCATGTTTCCTGTATTACAACAGCGGACAACACTTCAAAAGTACTTAATTGATTGTAAAGCATTTTGGGATGCTCTAAATTAGTAAATGATGCTATATAAATCCAAATTCTTTCTTTTCTAATAAACAAATTTAAGGTCAGCCAAAGGTTATCCTGATACATTACTATTACTCTACCGGGAGATGGAAGTTAAAATATCCGAAATGTTACAGCTCCCTCGACTGGCAGATGGTGCATATTCACACCCATTGCCATTATATTCAGCACTGCGGAAGATTCTTTTTCAAAATGCCTGGGCAAGATCGTTTCATCATTGCTGCAGAGCACTGGCCAGTATCAGCTCTGCTTCTCGTTGATATTGTCAAATTATTCCATGGCTACAAATGAATTAAAGCACCAAAGACTGGCACAGTCGAACTGGCACATGTTGGGATAGATTAAAGGTTAAATTTGCAAACTTTGAGTTTCAGAAACAGTTGAAGGTGGGTTGAATCTTCTTCAGAATAAAAATAACTTCCGATTGACGTGCAATCTTTCATCCTTCTGTCACGTTCCATCTCCGGTAATCAGCTCTTTGTATTTGCTTAAGGCTCCTAACATCATTAATCTTTTACACACAACCTGCCTCCTGTCCCTGATTGCTGACTGAATTCAAGGTAGTTAATCTCAGGGGTGTGACTGTCTCCTGAAACATAGCGTCCAGGTACCTCTCCCCCTCCCTGATATGTCGCAGTGTCCAAAGCCTGGGCTCCAGCTCATCAACTATGAGCTGAAGTTCCTTGAACAACCAACACTTACTACAGGTGTGTTGACTGGGGATCACAAATACATTCACCATTTCACACGTTGTGCAAGAACAACACATCACCTGGCTCTGCATCCCCATCCCCATGGCGGCACAGTGGTTAGCACTGCTGCCTCACAGCACCAGCGATCCTGATGCCATCCCAGCCTCGGGTGACTGTGCGAAGTTTTAAAGTTTTTTTTAAAGTTTATTTATTAGTGTCACAAGTAGGCCTACCTTAACACTGCAATGAAGTTACTGTGAAAATCCCCTAGTCACCACACTTTGGCGCCTGTTCAGATACACTGAGGGAGAATTTAGCATGGCTAATGCATCTAACCAGCACATCTGCACATTTTCCCTGTGTCTGCATGGCTTTCCTCCAGGTGCTCCAGTTTCCTCCCAAGGAGGTGTAAGTTGGGTGGATTGACCATGCTAAATTGCCCCTTAGTCAGGGTCAAATGTGGGGTTACGGGGATAGGGCCTGGGTGGGATTGCTGTTGGTGCAGGCTCGATGGGCCGAATGACCTCTTTCTGCACTGTAGGGATTCTATGAAATTTGTTTTTGTTTATTTCCGACTAGTCTCCCCTCTCACTAAACTCTGAGCTCTGCACTCAGTTTCTCAAGTTACCCCTTACAACTTACCCCTTGAACTCCCATTTTCACGCAACTCCAGTCTACTCAGGCGGAACTGAAGTTTGTCTGTTACTAATGTTCAACTCTGAAACTCAAGGAGCTATTCCTTAAAAGTGATGCTTTTTTTCTTGAATTTAAGCTATTTTAACATAACCCTTGACAGCAGCTTCTCACCAGCCAATCAACTTCCAGTTTTCCTGTAATGTCACTCCTGAATTGTATTTCAAAGCCAGCCTGCTGTCTCAGTACAGTGCACCCCTTGCAGGTCCAACTGTCTCCACTCCCGAGAAGATAAGTCACACTGACAGGAGAGACCAAGCAGAAGTGGTGACATTTGTATACAGTCAGGAGGGAGTTGCCCTGGGAGTCCTCAGCATCGACTCCGGACCTCTTGGCACCAGGTCAAACATGGGCAAGGAAACCTCCAGCTGATTACTAAGTCCTGCATCAATTTAGCTGATGAATCAGTACTCCACCATGTTGAACATCACTTGGAGGAAGCACTGAGTGTGGCAAGTGTGGCGAATGTACCCGTGGTAGGAGAATTCAACATCCATCACAAAGAGTGGCTTGGTAGTGCCATCACAGACTGAGCTGGCCAGGTCCTAAAGGGCATAGCTGCTAGACTGGGACTGCGGCAGGTGTGAGGGGACCCACATGAGGGAAATAAGAACATAAGAACATAAGAAATAGGAGCAGGAGTAGGCCATCTAGCCCCTCGAGCCTGCCCCGCCATTCAATAAGATCATGGCTGATCTGACGTGGATCAGTACCACTTACCCGCCTGATCCCCATAACCCTTAATTCCCTTACCGTTCAGGAACCCATCCATCCGCGCCTTAAACATATTCAGCGAGGTAGCCTCCACCACCTCAGTGGGCAGAGAATTCCAGAGATTCACCACCCTCTGGGAGAAGAAGTTCCTCCTCAACTCTGTCTTAAACCGACCCCCCTTTATTTTGAGGCTGTGTCCTCTAGTTTTAACTTCCTTACTAAGTGGAAAGAATCTCTCCGCCTCCACCCTATCCAGCCCCCGCATTATCTTATAAGTCTCCATAAGATCCCCCCTCATCCTTCTAAACTCCAACGATTACAAACCTAATCTCCTCAGCCTCTCCTCATAATCCAAACCCCTCATCTCCGGTATCAACCTGGTGAACCTTCTCTGCACTCCCTCCAATGCCAATATATCCTTCCTCATATAAGGGGACCAATACTGCACACAGTATTCCAGCTGCGGCCTCACCAATGCCCTGTACAGGTGCATCAAGACATCCCTGCTTTTATATTCTATCCCCCTCGCAATATAGGCCAACATCCCATTTGCCTTCTTGATCACCTGTTGTACCTGCAGACTGGGCTTTTGCGTCTCATGCACAAGGACCCCCAGGTCCCTTTGCACGGTAGCATGTTTTAATTTGTTTCCATTGAGATAGTAATCCCATTTGTTATTATTTCCTCCAAAGTGTATAACCTCGCATTTATCAACGTTATACTCCATTTGCCATATCCTCGCCCACTCACTCAGCCTGTCCAAATCTCTCTGCAGATCTTCTCCGTCCTCCACACGATTCACTTTTCCACTTATCTTTGTGTCGTCTGCAAACTTCGTTACCCTACACTCCGTCCCCTCCTCCAGATCATCTATATAAATGGTAAACAGTTGCGGCCCGAGTACCGATCCCTGCGGCACGCCACTAGTTACCTTCCTCCAACCGGAAAAACACCCATTTATTCCGACTCTTTGCTTCCTGTCGGATAGCCAGTCCCCAATCCACTTTAACACACTACCCCCAACTCCGTGTGCCCTAATCTTCTTCAGCAGCCTTTTATGGGGCACCTTATCAAACGCCTTTTGGAAATCCAAAAACACCGCATCCACCGGTTCTCCTCCATCAACCGCCCTCGTCAGATCTTCATAAAAATCCAACATGTTCGTCAAGCACGACTTTCCCCTCATGAATCCATGCTGCGTCTGATTGATCGAACCATTTCTATCCAGATGCCCTGCTATCTCCTCTTTAATAATGGATTCCAGCATTTTCCCTACTACAGACGTTAAGCTGACCGGCCTATAGTTACCCGCCTTTTGTCTCCTTCCTTTTTTAAACAGCGGCGTAACATTAGCCGTTTTCCAATCAACCGGCACTACCCCAGAATGCAACGAGTTTTGATAAATAATCACTAACGCATCCACTATTACCTCTGACATTTCTTTCAATACCCTGGGATGCATTCCATCCGGACCCGGGGACTTGTCCACCTTCAGTCCCATTAGTCTACCCAGCACTGCCTCTCTGGTAACATTAATCGTATTAAGTATTTCTCCTGCTGCCAACCCTCTATCGTTAATATTTGGCAAACTATTTGTGTCCTCCACCGTGAAGACCGACACAAGAAACGTATTTAAAGACTCAGCCATATCCTCATTTCCCACTATTAACTCCCCCCTCTCGTCCTCCAAGGGTCCAACATTCACTCTAGCCACTCTATTCCTTTTTATATATTTATAAAAACTTTTACTATCATTTTTTATATTAATTGCTAGCCTAGCTTCATAGTCTATCCTTCCTTTCTTTATCGCTTTCTTAGTCTCTCTTTGTTGTTTCTTAAATTTTTCCCAATCACTTGTTTCTCCACTATTTTTGGCCACTCTGTACGCAGCTGTTTTTATTTTAATACTCTCCTTTATTTCCTTCGTTATCCACGGCTGGTTCTCCCTTTTCTTACAATCCTTGTTTTTTGCTGGAATATACTTTTGCTGAGAACTGAAAAGGATCTCCTTAAAAATCCTCCACTGTTCCTCAGCTATCCTACCTGCCAGCCTGCTCTCCCAGTCTACCTTAGCCAATTCATCCCTCATCCTATCATATTTCCCTCTGTTCAAACAGAGGACACTGGTTTGAGACCAAACTTTCTCCTCTTCCATCTGAATCAGAAATTCGACCATATTGTGGTCACTAGACCCAAGAGGGTCCTTCACAATAAGATCCTTAATTCTACCTACCTCGTTACACAATACCAGATCCAAAACATACTTGACCTCTTCCTCACTCACATGCCCGTCACAGATGCATCTGTCCATGCCAGTATCAGTAGGAGTGACCACCACATAGTCCTTGTGGAGATTAAATCCTGTCTTCACACTGACGATACCCTCCATCATGTTGTGTGGTACTGCCATCGTGCTAAATGGGATAGATTTCGAATAGATCTAGCGATTCAAGACTGGGCATCCAGGAGGCGCTGTGGGCCACCAGCAGCAGCAGAATTGTACACAAACACGATCTGTAATCTCATGGTCCGGCATATCCCCCACTCTACCATCAACCCTGGTTCAATGAAGAGTGCAGGAGGACATGCCAGGAAATACATATACCTATAAAAAGGAGGTTCCAAGCTGGTACACCTACAACACTGGACTACTTGCATGCCAAACAGAATAAGCAGCAAGTAATAGACAGAGCTAAGCAATTCCACAACCAATGGATCATATCCAAACTCTGCAGTCCTGCCATATCCAGTCATGAATTGCAGACACTGAGGCTGTTTCAAGTATATGTCAACCATTTTCAAAGCATAACTGAAGGTATTGAGTAACATGTAGCAAAATCACGTGTGCAAACTTTTTAATTTTACTCAATTACATTCAGAGAAACATAATACTGTAGTGGCAAAGACAGGATAAGTCTCTGAAATAGGCAATATTTCATTTTCCACTATCCAAATCTCTCACCTTGACAAGCAGAACATTGATTTTTTTAAAAAGAAGATAACTGGATAATTTCTGGTGATATTATGTGTGCCTGTTGCCATGTTAGTAAAATTGTTGCTGATCTTTTGTGGCTGTTCTCTGGCAGTCTAAATGCAGATGCATTCTGTTCCCTGGCATCAGTAAGGAGCTTGCATTCAAACCTCTGGTGAGTGTGCAGCTGAATTTCTTTTGCCTGAGCTCTGAGTATATCTCAGTATTCTTTAGTGGTTCAATGATGTACATTTCCTTGCTCATCTTGTGCTCAATGTCTATCAGAGACCATTGGTCGATGAACAAAGGGTTGGAGAAAAGATGATTAATTGAATAAATTCCACAAATGATCCTGAAAAACAAATGGAAGATGAGGACAAAATTCCATTGAAACCCAAGCTGCAACCTCAATCCAATCAGGCAATTTGCTCGGGTATCCCAAATATCTAAAGGTAACATGGAGACGAGGGATAGGGGGCTTTGCTGAGGGGTTGGGGGGGACAGTTGCTGGGGGAGAACTCCTGTAAGAGTTGGAGCAATTTGTAGGGTGAAGGTGACTCCAAAGTTGAGGAGACCAAAACTGCAATTTCATAACAGGAAAAGATTAGAAAATATATTCAAACTCTAAAAATACAGTGGGGTAAAATGAAATGCAAAATATTTTGAAACATTACATTCAAATGGTTCCGAAACCACTCATTTGAGGGGATGATACCAATTTGCTATTAACACCTCGGTATCCAAGGTAAAATCAATATGGCAGAGATTTTGATAAAGTAGAAGGACCCCAAACTAGCAAACCATCCAAGTTACACCCATGGATGCTGGAGGATAAAATCCAAGAGGTGGATTTTGGAACCTTGGCTATCTTGATGATGAAATCACAAACGCTGCTGATGTTCTATAGTGTGGAAAGCAGCTATAGCGAGTGGGCTGGTGGTTTTCTGATCATAAACCTTCCCATTGTCAATCATTTCAACAAAGGACAGTTCAAATTGACATGAGAAACCAAGGCCAGGATGTCAAAACTAATCAAGGAAAGTGCAGGTCATGAATTTAATATCAATAAGAAGGAAAGTAATTAACGACTCCAGCTAGAAACTACACCCAATTGCTTAGTGTTTTAAAGAATATTTACTCCATGAACCTCTTTGACTGCCTACCTTGGAAAATAAAGTCATGCTGTGAATATCAATGTGACTCTAAATTCTCCTTCTGAATAGATATTAATCTAACCCCGATTAAACATGTAATTCATTGTAAAGTCAACTTCATTCTGAAGTTCAGTACCACCTATTCAATATTCTATCATAGATAGAAGATTGACTAACTGATAGAAGACAGAGAGATTATGGCTGATCGTCCAACTCAATATCTTGATCCCACCTTGTCCCCAAATCCTTTGATCCCCTTCGCTCCAAGAACTGTATCTAAACCCTTCTTTAAAACATGTGGGGCGGGATGTTATGGTCTCACTCGTCTCAAAGCTGTAAAATCCCATCCAAGGTCAACAGACCTTTCCATGGTCCGTTCCTTCACTCACTCCAATTCCCACGGCGGGCAGGGCGGTAAAATTCCAGACATAATGTTTTGGCCTCAAATGTTTTCTGTGGTAGCAAATTCCACTGGTCCCCACTCTCTGGGTGAAAAAGTTTCTCCTCACCTCTGTCCTAAAAGATTGACCCTTTATCCTTAGACTATGATCCCTAGTTCTGGAATCCCCCACCATTGGCAACATGCTTCCTGAATCTACCCTGTCCAGTCCTGTTAGAATTTTATAGGTTTCTATGAGATTCCCTCCTCATTCTTCTAAACTCCAGCAAATATAATCTGAGTTGACTTAATCTCTACTTACATGTCGTTCTCGCCATCCCAGGAATCAGTCTGGTAAACCTTCTCTGCACTCCCTCTGTAGCAAAAACATCCTTCCTCAGATAAGGAGACCAAAACTGTACACAGTACTCCAGGTGTGGCCTCACCAAGGCCCTGTATAATTGCGGCAAGGCATCCCTGCTTTCCTGCTCCTGTCTTTGTTTCTCCCATTCAAATGTTTGCCAGGTTACTGTGGACAGTTTCATGACTGTGCCAAGTGACAGACAGTAGCAAGAATGTAACAAAACTAACAGTTTAGAAGCCAGCAGCATTTTAAATGTTATTTCATATGATTTGAGTCTCTCAGTAATGAGATGAGCAGTTTGAAGACAGGCCAGAAGAGTGCATTGTCGCGTTAAAAGCAAACACCTTAGTCAGGTGATTGAGCCATCAAGAGAAGGCATATGGATGTTAATCTTTTAGAACTACAGAAGCTGAGGGGACAGACAGCAAATACACATAGAGAACCATCAAAGGGAAAATAGTATAATTGCCAACATTCATGGAAGCATGGAGGCAGATTCCACTTAGCAAACTGCCGGCCACTTCTAGCTAGCAGAGCAGAAACAAACCTTCATGGAGGAAATAAAACCATACCTTCGTTGAACCAAAAAGAGAAGTTCCCCAGAATAACTCCTCAATTGTTTACACTGTGGTAACTATCAGCTGGCCTTTACTCATAGACCTATTAAATGAGATGTTGTTTGAAAAGAGGGATGTCCGGAAAGAGTTCAGGCCATGTAAATGTATTTTGGATCAAAAAGGGGAAATTCTTAATAAGCTATGTGAGTGTGTTTAGTAGTTGCTATACGTAACTGTCTGAGATCATTACATTCCTGTTTAAAGTTAAAGTTTATTTATTAGTCACAAGTAGGCTTACATTAACACTGCAATGAAGTTACTGTGAAATTCCCCTAGTCGCCACACTCCGGCGCCTGTTCAGGTACACTGAGGGAGAATTTAGCATGGCCAATACACCTAACCAGCACGTCTTTCAGACTGTGGGAGGAAACCGGTGCACCCGGAGGAAACCCACGCAGACACGGGGAGAACGTGCAAACTCCACACAGTCACCCAAGCCGGGAATTGAACCTGGGTCCCTGGCGCTGTAAGGCAGCAGTGCTAACCACTGTGCCACCATGCCACATGTGTATATGTGTCTTTTCGTTATTATAATAAATAGCCTTTAATAACTGTTATGCTACGATTGGGTTGGTTACTGTTCTCACTGGATCTTGCACCATTCCCTTAAACAAAATTATACACCACCACGAACCAGTGTTCCAAGTTGGGATACCCTCACAGATAACATCAGTTGGGTTCGTAACAGGAAATTGGGGGTTTGAATCTGGGATCCGAAAAAGCTTGAATTCCTTGGGAGTAGGGGATTTTTGCTTTTCAATCTTACCAGAGTAAGGACAACATGCAACCAAGTGAAAACATGTTACTTTAAACAAGAAGGCTGCAAAGTGGCCCTTGAGTTAGATCGATCTTACCTGGAAGTAGATCATGTAACTGTGACAAGTTTAAAAAGTGTGCCAAAAGCCAAATTGATGGAATTGGGAAATAAATTGGAAGTAGCTTTATCTACAGGTGCTAAGAAAGCTGAGATAATTGAAAACCTAGCAATGTATTTAAATTTACCAGAGAGCCAGACCCAATAGTTCGAGAAGTGAGGAAATCAAATGAACTAAACTTCAAGGAGAAAGGGACAAAGCAATTATGAAGACAGTGATGCAGGAAAGAGAGAAAACGAGGGGACAGAGGGAGAGAATGAGAGGACAGAGAGAGAGAATGAGGGGAAAGAGAGGGAGAATGAGAGGAAAGAGAGAGAGAATGAGAGGAAAGAGAAAGAGAATGAGAGGAAAGAGAGAGAATGAGAGGAAGGAGAAAGAGAATGAGAGGAAAGAGAGAATGAGAGGAAGGAGAAAGAGAATGAGAGGAAAGAGAGAGAACGAGGGGAAAGAGAGAGAGAATGAGAGGAGAGAGAGAGAATGATAGGAGAGAGAGAGAGAACGAGAGAGAGAATGAGAGGAAAGAGAAAGAGAATGAGAGGAAAGAGAGAGAGAACGAGAGGAAAGAGAGAGAGAATGAGAGGAAAGAGAGAGAGAATGAGAGGAAAGAGCCAAAGAAATAGATAAGAAGGGAATTTGAAATGCAGAAGTTAGCAGTGGAAGAAAAAGAAAAGGAAAAGGATAAGGGGAGGGAGCATCAAATTAAACTGCGACAAATGACAGCAGGTACAGAGCTGAATGAGGAAGAAAGTGGTTCTAGACAGGAAACCTGTGGGGAAATGTTCAGATATGTACAAAATCTCCCAAAATTTGATGAAAGGGAAGCCGAGGCATTTTTTGTGCTTTTAGGAATATAGCTCGACAAATGGATTGGCAACAAGACACTTGGACCCTACTCGTACAGACTAAATCTGTGGGGAAGGTGAGTGAAGTATATGTGTCTCTGTCCGAGGAAAGGTTTGGAGACTGTGAGGCAGTGAAGAAAGCTATATTGAGTGCCTATGAGCTGCTATCACAGGCTTACAGACAACAGGTTAGAGCTCTAAGAAAGCAATCTGAGCAGATGTACATTGAATTTGAAAGGGTCAAACAAAATCAGTTTGATAAGTAGTTGCGATCACTGAAAATAGACAAAAGCTATGAAGTATTTGGAGAGATAATTCTGCTGGAGGAATTTAAAGACTCATTGCGTACAATGATTAGAAAGCGTGTCAAGGAAAAACAGCTAGAACGGCCAGATAAGCTGCAGAGATTGCAGACGATTACGAGCCAGTTCGTAGAGCAAAGCTTTCCTTCAGACCCACTTTTAAATCAGAGAAATTTAGGGTCGTGAAGAAGGATAGGCCAGTGAGAGAGATAGTGGTAGGAAGCTTCAAGGAGGCTTCATTACAAAATAAATCAGAGTGTGTTGAAGGGGTAAGAAATATGAAAAGAGTCAGATGTTTTCCTTGCAATAAACTTGGCCACACCAGATCATCATGTTGGAGACTAAAGGGTAGTCCTGTTGGGGTGGTCAACTATACATAGGACAAAGGGAACTTAAAACCCTGAGGAACCAGAGAACCAGTCAGACTGGTACACCAAGAGAGAGGGCAGACAAAAGGGACGACAAGGTATACACCACTTGCACAGGGGCAGAATGACCAGATAGTGGTGAATGTATTCAAATATTTTGGTAATATCTCCATGCAGGCAGGATGGAAGAGGAAAGGAAATTAAAATATTACAAGATACCAATGCGAGTTAATCCCTAACGTTGTGGGAAAGAGATACTTGTTGTCCAGAAGGGATGTTGCAGAATAGATATTGATCCACGGCATTCATAGAGAAATAAAGGTGGCTGCAAGAAGATCCTGATTGAGGAGCCCCGAGAGAATAATCTTTGTGTTGTGCCAGCTTCTTGCATGACTGAAAACAGCCTCCAGTAAAGGCATGCTGCTCTGGAATCAGAGGTTGAAAAAGATCCACTGTGAAAAAAGAAGCAGTCAGATTGTGCACCTGGTATTTCTAGAAAGGTCTTGAGATCAAAGAGAAACTGCCATTAGAATCTGTTAGCAGCTCAAAAGAAGAAGCACTTCAGGCTTAATGGAGCATGAACTGATAGCATCAACAATGAACTGTTTGATCTGCTCTGGAGCAATCAGTCAGAAAAAGGTATCAGCACCTAATGGACCATCGGTTCCTTGTGTAAACAAACCTCGCTAATCCCCTGTTTGACCTGCTCTGGAGCTGTCAAACAAAGCAGTTCTATGAGCTGTCAGAGCAGCTGGGGCTCATTCAAGCTAGAAAAGGGGGTTCCCCCTAGTGAACCAGGTGGCTATAGGTCACTTTGCATCTTTCAGAATTCTCTCTAAGCACAGAGATTCACATGGTTACTCACTACTCATACAGTTTTTATTCTCTTAACTATATTTTCCCCTTTCAGCTTTAAACCCATTGTTTTGCATTTTCTTTGGAATTTATCTTTCCCAGGATATTAAAACGTTTCATGTTGTTATGTGGCCACTATTTTTAATTGAAAATGAACTTGATACTTTGCTTTATTCATTTATGATCTTTGCCAGTTTAAAATTTTCCTCCTGGAATACAACAGCTAAACTTGAAATCACCTCCTTATCTCCTAATGCAAATTTCAATTCAGGCTGTCCCCTGATATTCCAACTTAACTTTGCTCATCTTCACATCAAATGCTTATCTTTACACCTAACCCCCTTTCGTGATTTAATCCTGATGATCTGTCTTCAGTTTAATTAAATTAATCACACACGCGCGCGCGCATACACACACACACAATCTATTTCAGAGTATACCACGGTGATATTGGGAAAATATGCTATTGGTTTACAGTAAGGGGACAGGATGTCATGTGCCAGATGGTAAGATGGTAGGCAGACAAGGGTTGCAGAAAGGTAGGGTGGTAAGTGAGGCAGGTGACAAGTGGATGAGGGAACAGGTGCATGAGGTGGCAGGTGACTGAGTAGGTGGATGTGGTGGCTGTTGGATCAGGTGCTAGGTGGGTTGGGGGGTAGTTGGGTCAGGTCGGGGGGGATGGTAGACAGAGTGTCCAGTGGGTAGTCGGGTAGTTTGGGGTGTTGTTGGTGCTTTGGGAGGGGTTGGGAGATCAATGTGAATGGGATGGTGGTGAGTTCTATAGTTACTGAGGAGTTGTCTTAGGATTTTTCTATCTATTAATCCCTGGGTAACTATCCTGGTAAGTCCCATGAAACTGTCCGAAGTCTCAGACTTCAAGTTGGATACGTTCACAGAGGGTCCTGGGAAGTAGGGAAATTTCCCATCGGAAAGTGAAACATCCCGGGCAATTCCCATGGAGCTCAGTGTGCCAGGGGTGCCAACCAATGAGATCTTGGGTTGCACACACAGTCACCAACACTCCCAGGACTGAAGGATCTGGCCCAATCTGGTTATTATTAGTGACATCATGCACTGGTAAGCTGTTAATTAAATCTGACTCATAACTCATTACTAAGTCTAATATGGAATATCCTTTTTCTAATGACTCAGCTACCAGCGATCACATTTCCAAATCATGCCAGAAAAATATTAATATAGCATTGCGGAGTGTGGATATGCATGACTGAAGAACAAGTGCAAAGATATCTTCAATTTTGTAGTTGGTCCTAACATTTATCACCATGATTGGATTCTTCCCTATCCTCTGCAATACCCTCACAAGCTGGTTTCGGAGGTTTCTCAGCTTGGTACCAGGTAAGTAACACATAAGGTGGGATCTTTGATCCTCACAGAGGATGTGATCGATTCCCCAAATTAGTGAATCCTCTCAAACCTCCCCTTTTCCTTTCGTTGGACAACTTCCTGCTCTAAAATGGTCAGCATTTTGACCATGGTTTTGTCAATTTCCATGCTGAATTGCATTGGGTACTTGCTGATTAGGATAAGTTTTGTGAATCCTCATTCTCTCTCTTACCTGGTTTCCCCCTATTCTGATCAATATCTGTCACACCAACCCTGGTCAGATCCTGTCTCGCTCTCTCTCTCTCTACGAAGTATGATGGAGGCCCAGACCAATCTATCCAGATACACCTCGGCCTTCTTTATGTGCCAGAGGGGAGGGATGGCCTGGGGACCCGGGTTCGAATCCCGCCACGGCAGGTGGTGGAATTTGAATTCAATAAAAAGTATCTGGAATTAAGAATCTACTGATGACCATGAAACCATTGTCGATTGTTGGAAAAACCCATCTGGTTCACTAATGTCCTTTAGGGAAGGAAATCTGCCGTCCTTATCTGATCTGGCCTACATGTGACTCCAGAGCCACAGCAATGTGGTTGACCCTCAACTGCCCTTGGGAAACTAGGGATGGGCAATGATTGTTGGCCAGCCAGTGACACCCATATCCCACGAATGAATAAACAAAAAACTCAATGTTCCAGAGAGACGCCTGCAGAAGTGTTGGTTCAATGCTCCCCAATAACTCATTTATTCTTCAGTTCAGATATACAGACTGCTCTGCTATGTTGCAGTCCATATTTATTCGTGGATAAAATTACATTTGAATATGTTGGTTCAGATAGTTATTGCCAATTTGAACCTCAGTTCTGCAGACACAAAGAAATGAGACAATGTGAACTCAATACTTGGCAGGCAAAATCTCAACTGGTGTAGATTTCCCAATAACTTGATTTGGACACTCTGAGAATGGTGATAAATTTCCACATATATCAGATGTTTGGCTGATTGAAATTATATTGCTCGAGACATGCAGAGTTAACTCGAGCATTTAATTTGTTTGATGCCGGCACGATTTTGCCCACATTCATGCCAGAGACATACTGTACAGCTACAGGACAGATGTGACACATATTGTGTTGTAGTCCTTTGGGAAAGAATATTCTAATTTCCACCTCTGCATCCTGTCTGCACACTCTCCTGTTTCCATGGCTTTCTTTGGCAAGATTTGGCTTTATCATAAATATAGCAGGCACATCTCATTGGGTTACAAATTTCAGTAAAATCCTTTCCTTCAAAATGTTCAAAAGGGGTGGCACGGTGGCACAGTGGTTAGCACTGCTGCCTCACAGCGTCAGGGACCCGGGTTCAATTCCCGGCTTGGGTCAATGTCTGTGTGGATTTTGCACGTTCTTCCCGTGTCTGCCTGGGTTTCCTCCGGGTGCTCCGGTTTCCTCCCACCGTCTGAAAGGCGTGCTGGTTAGGTGCATTGACCCATACAGGCACCGGACTGTGGCGACTCGGGGAATTTCACAGTAACTTCATTGCAGTGTTAATGTAAGCCTTACTTGTGACTAATAAATAAACTTTTTTACTTTATGTTCCTGTGTCAAATTCCTTGATAAACAGTAAACATTAAATAAGACTTTCTACTTTGTTTCTGGGGTTACTAACTAATAACAATCAGATATGTTATGATCCCAGCTCGGTAGATTGCTTATTTTATATTTTTTGTTTAGAAACAGAGTCACAGAACAGCCAATTAAATTTTAACAAAATACTAAAACATTTATTAAACAAGAAAAGATGAACGATGAAACACTCCTCCTTTACCCCAGCTATATATCTTTGCAAGTATACACAGACTTGTCAGGATAACACAAGTCATTATTTATCTTTTTACTCTCAGTGAGTACACAGTTCTTGTAAACCAATGGGTGAAATGTGGTCAGACCCACCACACTCTGAAACCAAGTGGCAGATGCCACTCAATACAATTTCTGTGGGTTTCTCATAACTTTTCAGTCTCTCCTTTTGGTATTCCTCTGCCTTGGATTGCCACATGCATTCACGCACCCACACAATCTCTCAGGTACCGAGCCACTCCAACTGAATACTGCTGCTTCATAGGTTGTATTAAGGTATCACCAAACCTTTGACTTACCTCAGATGTCTGTCTTCTCACCAAGCCAGCTTTAAACCTGACTATTGCAGTTGTCTCTTTGACTCAGAATCATTTCTGTGCATTTTATTTGAATTATCCTGAACATGACCTTGTTCAACTTCTTACCTTGCATTAAGTTGATCTTTCTCTACACTCTAGCTATGACTGTAACACTACAATCTGCACTCCTCATTTCCTTCTCTATGAACAGTATGCTTTGTCTGTTTAGCGTGCAAGAAACAATACTTTGCACTGTATGTTAATACATGTGACAATAATAAATCAAATCAAATCAAAATCAAATCAAATCAAATCTTTGCTCTTTTCTCCTTTAAATTAACTGTCTTCCTGAGACATGTCTTTATCGACCTCGGTTTGGGGACTTTCTTTCATTTGCTTTCATTGCATCCAGCTTTTTTGACTCTAACTTTCAACTAACTCAAAAGTTCTTGCTGTCCCAGGGTGAAGCTCTAGTTGCTAAGCAACAGCTTAGTTTTCTTTAAACCTGTAGTTGCTTTTACAATGCACGCAAAGTTTAAAGTGAAACTGAACTCACACCTCTGTCTAACATGAAGCCAAACTGAAGTTTGAATCCTTTCTTTACTTATGAGTTCAGAAACAAAGTAAGGTTAAGCTTAAACATATACCTTATTAATAACACACACAATACAAATAAAAATTATTTGAACTCTCTCTATTTCCTAACAGAGGAAGTTTTTTTCCCCATTACAGTTATTAGTGGGGCATTGTTTTTGGTCACTGACACTCCTTGTATCTGACAAGCACAGGTTATTTTTCCTTTTATAAACTTATTCTAAAAAACAACTTTATAAGATAGGTCTGTGAGTTTCCTGTTGAGTCTGAAAGAGAAAAGCCTGCACACGCCAGTTTATATCACAGAATGTTTCACCATCTGTCTCATCACATTTATGGTTGTGAATGAATGAAACCTTTGCCTCAAATGCAGGGACTGATGCAAGGAATACAGAACCAGGGGGAAAATAAATGAACCAATGGTGCAGGTTCAATGGCATCACATGGTTCAAGAGCAGCTAATTACATGACATCATCTGTCTTCAATGTCATGACGGCATATTTTCTGTCAAAGCACAATTGGTTTCCCCAGAAACCATTAGATTAGTTTAATCTCTGACAGTGTACAGAGGATGTAGAACAAAGAGTAATCATTGATTTTGGAGATTGCAAAGATGAGATTTTGCTGTAACCATTTACAACCTAAGTTACAGATACTGTGCAAACATCTTTTATAAATTAACCTCAACTAAATGAAAGAAAAACTAAACCCGGATTAATGGCCTCTGGGTCCTCAGTCACCACATTAAGTCCATGTTGTGTCTAAAGCTTCTCATGCCCTGGACAACCACATGTGTAGGAAGTCAGTTCCATTGGAGGAGATCAGAGTTTGGGCCTCACTGTGGTATACCCAAAAGACTGAAAGAGATTAGGCGAACAGTGGATGTATGTGAAAGCACAAAGTATTGCAGATAAGCTTGCTGAGCTGCAGATACAAATCATAGAATCATAGAAAGAATCATAGAAATCATTGAAACTCTACAGTGCAGAAACAGGCCATTTGGCCCATCGAGTCTGCACCGACCACAATCCCACCCAGGCCCTACTCCCATATCCTATACATTTACCCGCTAATCCCTCTAACCTACGCATCTCAGGACATTAAGGGGCAATTTTAGCATAGCCAATCAACCTAACCCGCACATCTTTGGACTGTGGGAGGAAACCGGGGCACCTGGAGGAAACCCACGCAAACACGAGGAGAATGTGCAAACTCCACACAGACAGTGACCCAAGCCGGGAATCGAACCCAGGTCCCTGGAGCTGTGCAGCAGCAGTGCTGACCACTGTGCTACCGTGCCACCCAAATAGTCACTTGGGAATATGATGTTATGGAAATAACAGGGACCTGAATACTAATAATTCCAGAATTAAAGACGTTTAGAAAATATAGGGAAAGGAAGTAGGAGGGTGGCTGTAGTAGCTGGCCCCTTTAAAGTCGGACATTGGGAGGTCATGTGACCTGATTGCCCAATGTGGAATGAGCATGGAGACCTTGGTGCTGAGCTTGAGCCAGAGGAGATCCTCGAGCTGGAAACGTTAACATAATAGAAGTACTCTGTCTATTTATATGCTGGCAAGTAAACCATTATAGTCCATTACTCTAAGGGATTAGTTAAATTTGGCATCATGTTTAGCACAACATTATGGGCTGAAGGGCCTGTTCCTGTGCTGTACTGTTCTGTGTTCGATATTTAAGAAAGGAAGAGGTAGATTTCTAGATTCTAAAGATGTCAAGGGGTATGGGAGAGTGCTGGAGTATGGCGTTGAGATAAAGGATCAGCCATGATCATGTTGAATGGCAGAAGAGGCCTGAAGGGCTGAATGGCCTTCTTCTGCTCCTAGTTTCTATGTTTATATGTTTTCCACAACTACTTTCAGAATTCCTCCTTCGCAAGTTTCAGAAACAACACCTGCTTTCACAGGAAAGATGCCAGTTATTACTTCAGCATCAATACCTCGCCAGCAAAGCTGCAATCATTAATATCCAAAGCAACAGCAGGTTAGGAGGCTTGATTTTATTGCTGTCAGGGAGCGACACTAGTCTGGGGAAAAGAGGCATTGGGCGATGGTCATAAACACTGGAACATGCATTATCATGCTTTTAAAAATCTATCTGAAAGACCAAAAGTTTGCAGTCAGCTGTACATAACATTGCTGCCTCACAGCACCAGGGACCCGGGTTCGAATCCCTGCTTGGGTCTCTATGTGCGGAGTCTGCACGTTCTCCCCGTGTCTGTGTGGGTTTTCCCTGAGTGCTCCAGTTTTCTCCCACAGTCTGAAAGACGTGCTGGTTAGGTGCATTGGCCGTGCTAAATTCTCCCTCAGTGTACCCGAACAGGTGCCGGAGTGTGGCAAGTAGGGGATTTTCACAGTAACTTCATTGTCGTGTAAATAAATAATCAATAAACTTTAAAATCCTTGATGATTCTTGAACAATGTGTTAGATCAATTTCTCCTCAGGTATCCAAACACAGCTCCTTGTGTAATTATTCAGAGACCAGTGCAGCGAACAGTAGACTTGGGAGCAATGAAGAGGCACGTCGGTTTTTAATTGTAGTAATTTGTAACTCAGCACACTTGCAAATGCCATTGGTTTGTAGTTAACTAATTTGTAAGTGCGTCTCCTCAGACAATGCTGCAATTTTAGCTGCACTTTAATCATGTGATGGTGAAGGAAAAGCAATGAAACAAATTCCATTCTTGTTTTGTGAGAATGTCATTTGGCAATAGAAGAAGGAATTGTTTAGTGCTGGTGTGAACCCAAAGCAAAACTTGTGTTTAACGGAGAAGATACACAGTCTATGCAACAGTTTGAATGAAGAGTAACCTACATTGATTATTAAACTGTTCCATTGCCCACGTGGCTTCTTGTTTATGACTCCTAATGCCTCCAGGTTGCACTGTAACAGCACATTGCTTGGATAAACCTTTACAGATCCAGGCGATTGATGTCAGTTTTCAAGAATGAAACACTTTCATCATTCCTAATGCTAATTCTAGCGTGACTAGCAAACATTTCTGATTTAAATTCATATGCTCGATCTCCCCAGTTTCGGAGAAATAGGTGGGAAGGCAAGTGGTGAGAAGGACACAAAGAGAGATATAGACAGGTGGGGTGAGGGCAAAAAAACTTGGCAGTTGGAACATAATGCAGGAAAATGTGAAGCTGTGCACTGTGGTAGGAAGAATAAAGGAGCTGAATATTATTTAAATGCATCTCAGAAGAGGATAAATCAATAAAAGCCAGCATTCAAGTTCAGTAGGTACTAAAGCAGACAAATGGAATTTGGCCTTTATTTCAAGGGGAATGGAATATAAAAATAGGGATGACTTGCTCAAACTATGCAACACCCGAGTTAGACCACACCTGGAATACTGTGAATAGTTTTGATCTCTTTATCTAAAGAAAGATCTACTGGCATTGAAGTATTGTGAGGGATCACTTTGGGACCAGTGACCATAATTCCATGAGTTTTAAGATAGCTATGGAGAACGATAGGTCTCGCCCAAAAGTTAAAATTCTAAATTGGGGTAAGGCCAATTTTGATGGTATTAGACAGGAACTTTCAAAAGTTGGTTGAGGGAGTTTGGTGGCAGGCAAAGGGGCGGCTGGTGAGTGGGAAGCTTTCAAAAGTGTGTTAATCAGGGTTCAGGGTAAACACATTCCTTTTAGAGTGAAGAGCAAGGCTGGAAGGAGTAGGAAACCCTGGATGACTCGGGATATTGAGGCCCTGGTCATGAAGAAGAAGGAGGCATATAACATTCATAGGCAGCTGGGATCAAGTGGATCCCTTGAAGAGTATAGGAGGTGTAGGAGTAGAGTTAAGAGAGAAATCAGGAAGGCAAAAAGGGGACACGGGATTGCTTTGTCAGATAAGGCAAAGGAAAATCCAAAGAGCTTCTACAAATGCATAAAGGCCAAAAGAGTAACAAGGGAGAGAGTAGGGCCTTTTAAGGATCAACAAGGTCATCTATGTGCGGATCCACGAGAGATGGGTGAGATCCTAAATGAATATTTCTCATCAGTATTTACGATTGAGGAAGGCAATGATGTTAGGGAACTTGAGGAAATAAATAGTGATGTCTTGAGGAGTACACATATTACAGAGAAGGAGGTGCTGGAAGTCTTAAAGCACATCAGGGTAGATAAATCCCCAGGACCTGATGAAGTGTATCCCAGGAAGTTATGGGAGGCTGGGGAGGAAATTACAGGCCCCTAGCAGAGATATTTGAATCATCAACAGCCACAGGTGAGGTGCCTGAAGATTGGAGGGTGGCAAATGTTGTGCCTTTGTTTAAAAAGGGTTGCAGGGAAAAGCCTGGGAACTGCAGGCTGGTGAGCCTCACATCTGTGGTGGGTAAGTTGTTAGAAGGTATTCTGAGAGACAAAATCTCCAAGCATTGAGAGATGCAAGGACTGATTAGGGACAGTCAGCATGGCTTTGAGAGTGGAAAATCATGTCTCATGAATTTGATTGAATATTTCAAGGGGTAATCAAGAAGGTAGATGAGGGCAGTGAAGTTGAAGTTCTCTACCTGGACTTTAGTAAAGCCTTTGACAAGGTACCGCATGGTAGGTTGTTGCATAAGGTTAAATCTCACGGAATCCAGGGTGAGGTTGCCAATTAGATACAAAGGGCCCTATTTTACCATTTTGATTCTAAGTGCTGGGCAGACTTGAAACTGGGAGTATTTCAGATCTGACTTTTTGGACCCGTTCTCAGGCGCCCCCATACGCACTCTGCCTAAAAAATAGCAAGCCCGAATCGCGCCTCTGAAGCCTGTGGGCGGGGCTAAATGCACTGAAACTCTGCAGCTCCGATCGGCGCCTCCAACTGCGCATGTGCAGAAAGAAAAGATAGAATTCTGCTCCCCTGCCACATCCCTCCCGGGCTGGATAATGCCCCACAGACATTGCCCCACCCCCACAACATTACTGACCCCCTTATCCGCCCACCCCCCCACCACCCAGACCGATTGCGGGCCCCTCCCCCCTCCCCCCACACCAATCTCAAGCAGAGTGATCTACCCTCTGCCTTCCCCCCACTGATCTCAGGCAGAGTGGAAGTGGCCCCCCTCCCCCCCCCCACCGATCTCAAGCAGAGAGCCATCGGATGTTTGACACTTGGCTCCTCACTAACTGGAGCGCCCGAATCGGACTTATGTGGGGCATGTCTGTTTGGTGCTGACTCTGGATTGGTGAACGCAATGGTAAAAGGGTAAGTGCCAGTAAAGTTGGGCGTGCAGCCCATTAAGTCAATTTAAATGCATGCAAATGCATTTAAATGGCCATCACGCCCGTTTCGGGTGCGGTCCTGATTGCAGCCATTTTCAGGCCTTTGTTAAAGGGGAACCGGTGTGGAGGCGGGCACGCGTTGCGCTATTCGCCTCACGCCCAAAGTTTCCAAGTTCTCGTGCCCGAAAATGGGTGTAATGCGATGATAAAAGCGGGCCCAAAATTGGCTTGAACACATTGCCTTTGTGAGTGGAAAATTATGTCTCACAAATTTGATTGAGTTTTTTGAAGGGGTAACCAAGAAGGTAGATGAGGGCAGTGCAGTTGATGTTGTCTACATGGACTTTAGCAAGGCCTTTGACAAGGTGCCGCATGGTAGGTTGTTGCATAAAGTTAAATCTCACGGGATCCAGGGTGAGGTTTCTAAATGGATACAAAATTGGCTTGATGATAGAAGCCAGAGAGTGGTGGTAGAGGGTTGTTTTTCAATCTGGAGGCCTGTGACCAGCGGTGTGCCTCAGGGATCAGTGCTGGGCCCACTGTTATTTGTCATTTATATTAATGATTTGGATGAGAATTTTGGAGGCATGGTTAGTAAGTTTGCAAATGACATCAAGATTGGTGGCATAGTGGACAGTGAAGAAGGTTATCTCCGATTGCAACGGGATCTTGATCAATTGGGCCAGTGGGCTGATGATTGGCAGATGGAGTTTAATTTATATAAATGAGAGGTGATGCATTCTGGTAGATCGATCCAGGGCAGGACTTACTCAGTTAATGGTAGAGCGTTGGGGAGAGTTATAGAAAAAGAGATCTAGGGGTACTTGTTCATAGCTCCTTGAAAGTGGAGTCACAGGTGGACAGAGTGGTGCAGAAGGCATTCAGCATGCTTGGTTTCATTGGTCAGAACACTGAATACAGGAGTTGGGACATCTTGTTGAAGTTGTACAAGACATTAGTAAGTCCACACTTGGAATACTGTGTACAGTTCTGATCACCTACTTTGCGTCAATATTCACCAAAGAGAAGGACTTGGTGGATGATGAGTCTGGGAAAGAATGTGCAGATAGTTTGAGTCATGTTGAGATCAAAAAGGAGGTATTGGGGTTCTTGAGAACATTAAGATAGAGAAGTCCCCAAGGCCTGATGGGATATACCCCAGAATACTGAGAGAGGCAAGGGAGGAAATTGCTGGGGCCTATTATCTTTCCCAAAAGAATTCCAATTCTGCTGACTGAAATTTACTTTGAGAAGATTTACCTGATGATGGCAAAATTCATTCAAATTCATTACACTATTATTCAAGCTTCTTTTATAGAAATGTTTGTAACAAACTGGAAATATCAATTTTACAATTCTCTTCCCACACCTCGTGTTGCAGGAGGCAAATTTCTGATCAGTTTCCATAGTGAGGTTCATCCTGGAACAGGTCACTCGTCTGTCGCCAGAGGTTTATAGCTTGACGGGCAGCTTGCGTGCGTGTGTGTGTGTGTCTGTGTGTGTGTGTGTGTGTGAGTGTGTGTGTGTGTGTGTGTGTGTGTCTGTGTGTATGTGTGAGAGAGTGTGTGTGTGAGAGAGAGAGTGTGTGCGTGTGTGTGAGAGAGTGTGCGTGTGAGAGTGTGTGTGTGTGAGAGAGAGTGAGTGTGTGCGTGTGCGTGTGAGAGTGTGTGTGTGTGAGAGAGAGTGTGAGTGTGTGCATGTGAGTGTGTGTGTGTGTCGGTGTGAGTGAGTGAGTGTGAGTGTGTCTGTGTGAGTGTGAGTGTGTCTGTGTGAGTGAGTGTGTGTCTGTGTGAGTGTGTGTGAGAGAGAGTGTGTGTGTGTGTGTGTGTGTGGGTGAGTGTGTGTGCGAGTGTGTGTGTGTGTGCCTGTGTGAATGAGTGAGAGTGAGTGTGTGCGCGAGTGTGAGTGAGTGTGTGTGTGTGAGTGTGTGTGTGTGTGTGTGTGTGAGTGTGTATGTGTGTGTGTCTGTGTGTGAGTGAGTGAGTGAGTGTGTGAGTGAATGAGCGAGCGAGCAAAGAACAAAGAACAATACAGCACAGGAACAGGCCCTTCGGCCCTCCAAACCCGTGCCCCTCCCTGGTCCAAACTAGACCATTCTTTTGTATCCCTCCATACCCACTCCGTTCATGTGGCTATCTAGATAAGTCTTAAACGTTCCCAGTGTTCCCGCCTCCACCACCTTGCCCGGCAGTGCATTCCAGGCCCCCACCACCCTCTGTGTAAAATATGTCCTTCTGATATCCGTGTTAAACCTCCCCCCGCTCACCTGGAATCTATGACCCCTCATGAACGTCACCACCGACCTGGGAAAAAGCTTCCCACCGTTCACCCTATCTATGCCTTTCATAATTTTATACACCTCTATTAGGTCTCCCCTCATCCTCCGTCTTTCCAGTGAGAACAACCCCAGTTTACCCAATCTCTCCTCATCACTAAGCCCCTCCATATCAGGCAACATCCTGGTAAACCTGCTCTGCACTCTCTCTAAAGCCTCCACATCCTTCTGGTAGTGTGGCGACCAGAACTGGACGCAGTATTTCAAATGCGGCCGAACCAACATTCGATACATCTGCAACATCAGACCCCAACTTTTATACTCCATGCCCCGTCCTATAAAGGCAAGCATGCCATATGCCTTCTTCACCACCTTCTCCACCTGTGACGTCACCTTCAAGGATCTGTGGACTTGCACACCCAGGTCCCTCTGCATAGCTACACCTTTTATGGTTCTGCCATTTATCACATATCTCCCCCCTACATTAGCTCTACCAAAATGCATCACTTCGCATTTATCTGGATTGAACTCCATCTGCCATTTCTTTGCCCAAATTTCCAGCTTATCTATATCTATCTGTAGCCTCTGACAATGTTCCTCACTATCTGCAAGTCCAGCCAATTTCGTGTCGTCCGCAAACTTACTGATCACCCCAGTTACACCTTCTTCCAGATCGTTTATATAAATTTATACACCTCTATTAGGTCTCCCCTCATCCTCCGTCTTTCCAGTGAGAACAACCCCAGTTTACCCAATCTCTCCTCATCACTAAGCCCCTCCATATCAGGCAACATCCTGGTAAACCTCCTCTGCACTCTCTCTAAAGCCTCCACGTCCTTCTGGTAGTGTGGTGACCAGAACTGGACACAGTATTCCAAACAGCAGAGGTCCCAATACAGAGCCCTGCGGAACACCACTAGTCACAGGCCTCCAGTCAGAAAAAGACCCTTCCACTACCACCCTCTGTCTTCTGTGACCAAGCCAGTTCTCCACCCATCTAGCCACCTCCCCCTTTATCCCATGAGATCCAACCTTTTGCACCAACCTACCATGAGGTACTTTGTCAAACGCTTTACGAAAGTCCATATAGACGACATCCACGGCCCTTCCCTCGTCAACCATTCTAGTCACTTAGTGAGGCATGACCTCCCTCTCACAAAACCATGCTGACTATCGTCAATGAGTTTATTCCTTTTTAAATGCGCATACATCCTATCTCTAAGAATCCTCTCCAACAACTTCCCGACCACGGACATCTAGCTCACCGGCCTATAATTACCTGGGTTATCCTTCCTACCCTTCTTAAATAACGGGACCACATTAGCTATCCTCCAATCCTCTGGGACCTCACCTGTGTCCAGTGTCAAGACAAAGATTTGTGTCAGAGGCCCAGCGATTTCATCTCTTGTCTCCCTGAGCAGCCTTGGATAGATTCCATCAGGCCCTGGGGATTTGTCAGTCTTTATATTCTCTAAAAAACCTAACACTTCCTCCCTTGTAATGGAGATTTTCTCTAATGGTTCAACACTCCCCTCCGAGACACTCCCAGTCAACACATCCCTCTTCTTTGTGAATACCGACGCAAAGTGTTAATTTAGGATCTCCCCTACTTCTTTGGGCTCTAAGCACAATTCCCCACTTTTGTCCCTGAGAGATTTTTTCCCTGACTGCCCTTTTGCTCCTAACGTGTGAATAAAATGCCTTGGGATTCTCCTTAATCCTGTCTGCCAAGGACATTTCGTGACCCCTTTTTGCCCTTCTAATTCCTCGTTTGAGTTCTTTCCTACTTTCTCTGTATTCCTCCAGAGTTCCCTCCGTTTTTAGCTGCCTGGACCTAACATATGCCTCTCTTTTCTTTTTGACCAGTCCCTCAATTTCCCTGGTTATCCACGGTTCTCGAATCCTACCCTTCCAATCCTTCTCTTTTACAGGCACATGCCTGTCCTGTAGCCCTAACAACTCTTCCTTAAAAGACTCCCACATGCCAGATGTGGATTTACCCTCAAACAGCCTCTCCCAATCAACAGCTGCCAATTTCTGCCTAATCCCAGTGAGTGAGTGTGTGTGTGTGTGAGTGCGTGTGTGAGAATGTGTGTGTGAGTGTGAGAGTGTGTGAAAGCGTGTGTGAGTGTGAGAGTGTGTATGTGTGTGAGTGTGAGAGTGTGTATGTGTGTGCGTGCACATGTACGTGTGCACGTGCATGCGTGTGTGTGTGTGTGTGTGTGTGTCTGTGCGTGCGTGTGTGTTCGGAGCCTGGTACACCCTGTATTTCTGCCAGTGTAAATCTTCGCGCAAGATTCAACATTGTTATTTTCACTGGGAGGAGAGACGTGGCTCACATTAAAATCGCCAAAACATCACCTCCAGGGGAGAGAGAGAAGAGAAGTTAACATTGCAACAACATCCTGAGTCACACAGACCAGGGAGGTTAACAATCCTCTCTCTCCCTCGCACCCTCTCGCTGTCACACTCAGCACTGAACATATGCATCACAATTGAACAGGACACAGAATCCAACTCATGCTGACAGGGGCCGATGGATTATAACTCCCAAGAAACTGAGAGTTATAACCCGTCTCTGCCACTCTTATTGCAAGCCACTGGCATGTGTTAGAAGAATTTTTGCAGGTTGATACGCAGTCTGTTTGGTGCATTATGAACGCACCTTCCTCAGCCAGCAAGTCCTGCGGTGGTTCTTTAACCTGGAGCTTCTGGCTCAGAGGCCGAGACACTACCCACTGTACCAAAAGATCTCGAGAATTTTACACTAAACGTAGTTAAGTCTCACACCCCAAAGAATCATGAAGTACAAATCAATTTAATTAATGTTGCATCAAATATCCATAGTTAAGGTCCAACTGTTATCAGCAGTGGCATCATCCCAGAACCATTAACTTGACTTTAACAGTGAACAAAATGTGATGTATGGGATAAATGTAGAACAGTTAAAGCATTTCATTCCTGTTAACGATAACACTGTTTAAACATTAGTTAGTTAGTTATGGGAAACATGCCCGTCGACAGGATCCTTGATACGGGACCCAATTCTCTCCTTTGCCAACAAAATTCTTCCAAACCTTACATTCCTATGGCCTATTCCTTTTCACACCAGCTGGTCATTCAAAAAAACCCCAGGAGATACTTTTGTTTTCATCGAATAAAAATGAATCAAGGAACATTAGCTGTCAACATTGATTGCATTGCGAAATAAGTCTTTTCCAATTCTAATATCATGTACCCTTGTGTTGGAGTGCATTACAGTACACTCCATTAACATTCATTGAAAATGGTCTTAGATGCATAAAGTAATCAATTCATTCAAACATAATTTCATTTGATATTATAAGAACTACATGCTGTCATGCAGATAACTGAGCAACCTATTTGCAAAGCACATTACTCGATGTATTGTGAAACATGTCCCTAAGTCAAGAAGGCATACGGCATGCTTGCTTTCATTGGCCGGGGCATTGAGTTTAAAAATTGGCAAGTAATGTTGCAGCTTTATAGAACCTTAGTTAGGCTGCACTTGGAATATAGTGTTCAATTCTGGTCGCTACACCACCAGGAGGATGTGGAGGCTTTGGAGAGGTTACAGAAAAGATTTACCAGGATGTTGCCTGGTATGGAGGGCATTAGCTATGAGGAGAGGTTGGAGAAACTTGGTTTGTTCTCACTGGAACGACGGAGGTTGAGGGGCGACCTGACAAAATTCTACAAGATTATGAGAGGCATGGACAGAGTGGATAGTCAGAAGTTTCTTCCCAGGATGGAAGATTCAATTACGATTGGACACAGGTTTAAGGTGCGAGGGGCAAGATTTAAAGGAGATGTATGAGGCAGATTTTCTACACAGAGAGTAGTGGGTGCCTGGAACTCATTGCCGGGGGAGGTAGTGGAAGGAGATACGGTAGTGACTTTTAAGGGGCGTCTTGACAAATACATGAATAGGATGGGAATAGAGGGATATGGTCCCCGGAAGGGTAGGGGGTTTTAGTTAAGTCGGGCAGCATGGTCGGTGCAGGCTTGGAGGACCGAACGGCCTGTTCCTGTGCTGTAATTTTCTTTGTTCTTTTGTTCTTTGTTCTAAACCAAAGTCTTACATATTGTGAAAATGTGCTGTATTCCTACTCCTTAACTTGGTCAATGGGATCATCATTGCAGACAAACCACTCTCCCATTATTTTTTTTTGAGTTCAACTACATTTCAAAAGATTAGCCAAATTCTTTGTTGTGAAACGAAACATTCCTGCAGCTTTTTTTTAAAGATTTGTGTACGTTATAGATGCGATTCTGCTGAAATAAATGGCTTTAGGTAATGGAATACAATTAGGTTTTGGCTGCATCTATTATTCCATCAGCTTACTTTGTTCTTTCATGTACCCCTCCACTTATTGTCAGATTAAAAACTGTTAAAGTCTTATTAAATCAGCATTTATTGAATTTGGGTTCATGCAACATACCTCCTCTATGTTAAATTCACTGCAGCAGTACGTTTAATGGTAATTTCACCAAGTTCATCACTAGTTCCAAGACCAATGTTCCCTTCAAATCTAATTTCCTTCTGGGTGTGTGTGCTCAATTAGTCTGCCTTTTATATTCCAACAAACATCAAATAATGAAACAACAAGCTTGATTCCACATAAACGCACTTCATTGAAATACAGAATTGATCTAAATATAAATATTCCACCAATACATTTGCAACGTACATGATCTGTAGCCATGGTGCAAATACTGTGCATCATCTTAACCCAAACATTCAGTTCATTTGTGATGCATTAATCAGAATTTAAGTCTATCCACTGGATGTGAGAATGTAGATAGCCAAGAGGTAAAGGATCTGATTCTTTAAATACTTTCAGACTTTTACATACCATGCACCACCAAACAGTAAGCATTCTTTTGGCCAACACATAGGTACAAGCGCAGAGGCTGCTGAAAGAAAATTGGGTCAAAATGTGAAGAGGAAAGATATTCAGGATGATGGGAAAAGATGGATGAGTGGCACGAGGTGAACTACTCATGCAAAGTGCCAGCACAAACACGAGGGACCAAATGGCCTCCTCCTGTGCTTAACCATTTGATGATTTGAGGTCAGTCTCCAATTAAAATCTGGGTTTGTGCAACATGGCCAAAATTCTCCCGTCTTGCCCACCATGGGAACTGTAGTGGGCAAGTCAGAAAATTCAGCGAACCATTGAACTCAGGTGGGAATTTTGGGTGGTGGGATGCAAGGGGTCGGAGAATCCCGCCCCATATCATCTGTATGTTAAATTCCCTCCAGCAGTACATTTAATGGTAATTTCACGAATTTCCACATGAGCACCAGTTCTAAGACTGATGCTCCCTTCGAATGTAAATTCCTTCTGTATGCGTACCAGCAATTCATCCAAAAAATATTCAGTAACACAACAAGCTTGAAAACAGCTGACACCCAATTGGAAAAAAAGCTCAATGGTGCATTGCCACCACGCTTCATTAGGGAGATTTTTCACCAACATTGAATGATAATAACACCTCTCTCCCATTGGGAGTTAGCAACAATAGGCCGAATCAGACACATCAGAAAACTCTTTGTTGGCTGATTGTGGTCAGGGCATCTAATCTCTGAATTAGGAAGGGAAAACTGGAAGGGCATGCAATGGATACGAGATAAACACAGGCTAATGCGCATTGAACAGCCTTTCTAGCCAGGAGCCAATGTAAGCCTGTGCGTCTCTTCAAAGGAATGCAATTTTTCTGGCTGGAAGAGAAATATGAGAAAAAACTGGGGAAGGGGAAAAAAAAACAATGCAGGAAATAAACTGTTATCTGATGGTCAGGTAAACATAAGCGACCTCAGTTACAAGAGGGGTATCTGAATATCTGATTGGTATCAGGGTATCAAACATAGCTAATTGTAACAATGGAATAGGAAGGACTGAAGGTATAAATTAATAGTGATGAAGAAAACATACCTTGAATGTGAACAGAAGATATTCATGTTGAATTTCAGGAACATTTAGTCATCCTAATTTACTTAAAATGGAGAAACTCAAATAGGTATGCATGTTATATTTTATGTAAATTCTATCTTTCCTATCACGGAATTGGGCAATGTTCAATTTGAATGGAATGTGTAAGTGTTAACTCAAATAGTGCAATATCCATTTCACGCCAACTTCTTTTGTATTAACTGGAATAAAATTACAGAAAGAAAGGTTACTATACCTGTGATAGCAAAGTCGAGGCCACAACTTGGTAGTAGCACAGCGAAAAACTAATCCATTTTCTGAAAAATAAAATTGAGGATTTTTTCCATCACTTTTCATTCCTTCATAATGCCACAAGAAATAATTTAAGTAATTGAAAATGTAGGGTATGTGTGTGTATAAAATATGTGTGGTAATAGTTGCTCCAATCTCTTTATATTCCACTTCAATTAAAGGAGTCATCCATTGGTGGTGGTGTGTTACACTTCAGTTCAGAAGTCCAAGTTGCCCCATCGACATACTCTTTTCCACGTTATAGTTTGGTGCTATGGACAGTGACGGGAGTGGCTCCAACATTATTTCCATCACATGTCTGACCAGGAATCTCTCCCAATCTTACCACCTGCTATTGGCGTGTGTTGGAAGGACTTTCAGGTTGATACTTAACCTATTTGGCCACATTATGAATCACCTTTCTTGATCATCAAGTCCTGGGATTCTCAAACCTGGAACTTCAGGCTCAGAGACAGGGATGCTACCTACTGTGCCACAATACCTCCCAATCCACTTGTAATTACCCTTCAATAAGTTCTTACTCTCCTATGTGCACATTTATGCGACCTTTTTCAACACTTCTTAACGATCGTGGGAGCATTATGAGGCACAGACCTATCCCTTTACATTGAGTTTGTCTGCAAACTTAGTCAGTCAACATAACCTTGAAATCATGAATGTCATGGGTATTTCCACCCAAATCTATCGAACCTCTCCTCATCACTACGCTTCTCTAGCCGTGGCAACATTCTTGTGAGTCTCCTTTGCACTCTCTCCAGAACAGTTACGTTCTTCCTGTAATGCGGTGACAAGAATGGCACACAATACTCTAGTAGTGGCCTCACTGGTCTTATATATACAATTCCAAGATTATGGGAG
This sequence comes from Mustelus asterias, assembly GCF_964213995.1. Taxonomy (NCBI): domain Eukaryota; kingdom Metazoa; phylum Chordata; class Chondrichthyes; order Carcharhiniformes; family Triakidae; genus Mustelus; species Mustelus asterias. The sequence continues at coordinate 135,982,688 of NC_135809.1, read as the reverse complement.
TGATTCTCCCAGCACGCTGCACTATTCGAGTTGCGCCGCAGGCTGGGCGACATCAGCGACAGTCATTTTGCAGGGACTACCCCAGGGCATCACGGCCTCCACATGTCTCCCAAGCTATGATTTTTTGTGTCTTCAGATCTGTGCCAGAAATCAGCGCAGAGCTGATTAGCAGGCCCGCGACAGAATTCTCCGGGCCTGTGAGCGTCTCTAATAGGAAAAGTCGCCCTGACCCCGCTGGAAGGAAGTCGGGGGTAAGGGGGGGTGCCCCTTGGGCAGTGCCAGCCTCACACCCTGGCACTGCCCAAGGGGAAAACTAGCACTGCCCAAGGGGCACCTTGGCACTGTCCAATGGGCACTGGGCAATTGGCATCACTTAGAGAGGAAGGGAGTGAGGGCGATCGGGGCTAGCCATCTGGATGGGGGGGGTCAGGGCTGTTGGGGTGGGGTGTTGGGATGGTCATTGGCAGGAGGGGCGTTGGGACTGTTGGGGAGAGATTGGGGCTGGCCAAAGGGGAGGGGAGACATCGGGGCTGGTCATCGGGATTGGGAGGGGGTGCTGTCCGGGGACACATGGATTGGAGAGATCGGGGTTGGCTGAGGGGAGGGGCATAGGGGCTGGCCTGGGGAGGTCCTCCTGGAGGCCAGTGATTGGGGGAGGGGGGTCAGAAGGCCAGGGATGGGGGGATTGTGGGGCTGGCCAGCAATTGGGAAGGTGAGTGCTCTGGAGGGTGGCGATGGGGGGCCATCCCCCCGCTGACAGATCGGTGCATGCACATTGGCCTGCTCAGCACGGTGCTGGCGGCCTGTCGGGTGGGAATAGGCCCCACCCACCACTTTTCAGTGGGAATCACGCTAGGGTCCTCTGTGATGCACTGGTAAGTGCACTAAAAAAAACGATGGATTTACTCCCATTTTCCGGCACTTTGGGAACTTAGAATGATTTTGGGAAAATCCCGGCCTATATCCTTACCTTTTAATTCTATATTTCTGCCAGTGAAGGAGAGCATTCCATATGCCTTCTCTACAACCTTGTCTACTTGAATGGCTGCTGTTAGTGAGCTGTATACTCGTACGCCAAGATCATGTATAGCAATGATTAATCTGCTCTCTATGGATGTGTTCACACCATTGTGACATTAAAATACAGCCTGCAAATGTCTTGGCTTTTCCTTTATTTCCAACTTCATTCTTTTTACACATTTCTGCTACACCAGTTACATCTACAACTTCAACCACTGAAGATTTTGGCCAATTTTAAGTTGGCAGATGCCCTGTATGGAAGTTACACGAAGTATCAATCACCAGAAGTTCCCTCATTGATTTGAAGCTTGCTGCTGGATCAGGTTATTATTTCTGGATGCCAGCTGATACATCCTTAATCCTTACGGGAATTCAGGAGTCACAACTGTCAGAAAACTCTCTTCTTCTAAGTTCTTCCTTTCAACACACCATCTGCTACCTCCAGGGTTAAGACCAATATTGCAACATTTAACCAGCGTAATGCCTTCCGAAAGGCAGGCATTTGCAAATTACATTTTACACCCACATAATATGAATTCCTGAATTATTGAACTGATCTCTAACCCTGACAGGTTCCGATTGTTATGATCTGGGAGTCAGATGTGATCTGATGCTAGTTGAGTTACTCTGTCATTAAAAATACCTTGGGTAACACCAGTAGATGCACTGAGCTTTTGTACGATAGAATATGAGAAAAAATGTTCATTAAGAAAGCACTGTATTACTTGTGTGTCTATAAATACGGATAGAACATTAAATGAATAATGAATCAATTCACTCTGATCTCCTATCAGGGATGCCATGCAGAAATCTGAATCATAATGTGCAAAATGATTATGATGACTTATTTTCCCTGAACAAAGAAACAGGCATCAACAACTGTCAAAGAGAAAGAAGAAAAGCTTCAAGCTGAAGAGAGAAGGTATGAGATATCCGGCATAGTATCGCAGCATTCGCTGAGCAGAAACTGATAGCCAAGTTCCGCACACATGAGGACGGCCTCAACCGGGATCTTGGGTTCATGTCACACTATCTGTAACCCCCACGACTTGCCTGGGCTTGCAAAATCTCACTAACTGCCCTGGCTGGAGACAATACACATCTCTTTAACCTGTGCTTAACCCTCTCTCCACTCACATTGTCTGTACCTTTAAGACTTGGTTACCTGTAAAGATTCGCATTCCAACCATTATCTTGTAAATTGAGTTTGTGTCTGTATATGCCCTGTTTGTGAACATAACTCCTCACTCACCTGAAGAAGGAGCGAGACTCTGAAAGCTTGTGCTACCAAATAAACCTGTTGGACTTTAACCTGGTGTTGTGAGACTTCTTACTGTGCTTATCCCAGTCCAACGCCGGCATCCCCATATCATTGCAACGTTACACAGTGAAAATCTAGGAAGGATATGAAATCAGGACGAGATGTCCAACACATAGAAACCAGCCAAGATCTTTACAATTCGGGTTACTAGATAATATAAATGAAAGAAAGACCTACTTTCATGTAGAACGTGTCACGGCCATATCTCAAAAGGAGGGATTTACCAACCATTCCTACTAGTGGGATCTCCAGGTCCCGCTGAAGGCAACTGCACCCCTCCCACTCTTACCTCACCCCACCACCCCACGTGGCTGGTTCACTGTTGGTGGGGTGGACGGGCCATACAAAATGGAATAGACTTCGGCAGGACCCTCCAGCAACCAATGGCAAGCCGCCCCCATCGTCAAAAGTCACCCCACAGAGGAGGGGGGGGATGCGAGGTGGAAAATCCCACCCAAAGTGTTCAACAGCCAAGGAAGTGCTTCTTAAAGAGTGGTTACTTTTGTAATATTGGAAAATGGCAGCTGACTTGCATTCAGCAAACTCACACCAAGAGCAATGTGATGATGCCAAGTAATTTATTTTCTGGTGATCCTAACTGAGGGATAAATACTGGTCAGGACCCCAGAGAGAATCACGATCCTCTTTTTTGCACTATCATGGGATCTCCGCAGCCACTCAAGTAGAAAGAATTCAGGAAAAGGTACTATCAGGAACTGGTAAAATTTGTCACAGGAAATGGGGAGGTAGTGGAACCTGACAGGCTTAAAAATGGACAAATCTCTAAGTCCGGATCAATTGCATCCCAGGTTGCTGTGGGAGGCGAGGCCGGAAATTGCAGAGACTCTGATGCAAATTTTTAATTCCTCTCTGGCCACAGAGGAAGTGCCAGAGGACTGGAAGACGGCTAATATGATTCCATTTTTCAAGAAGCGTGGCAGAGATAAACCAGGAAATTACAGGGCAATGAATCTTGTGTCAGTGGGAGGGAAATTGTTGGAGAAATTCTGAAGGAGAGAGTTAATCTCCACTTGGAAAGACATGGGTTAATTGAGGATAGTCAGCATAGCTTTGTCAGAGGGAGGTCATGCCGAACAAATTTGTTAGAATTTTTTGAAAATGTGATCAAGTGTGTGGATGAGGGAAGTTCATTTGATGTAATTTAAGCTTTTGACAATGCCCCACAGGTTGAAGCACATGGAATTCAGGGAAACTTGGTGAGGTAGGTCCAACACTGGCTTCGTAATAGGACACAAAGGATGGTGGTAGAAGGCTGTTCAGGTGACTGGAGGCCAGTGTCCAGTGGCATACCATAAGATTCAGTGCTGGGACGTTTATTGTTAGTTACTGTGACACAGTAATTTGCGATATGATAATATGAACACATTGAGATTTATATCATCGACATTATATTACCTAACCCTGAAATTACCATATCTGTATTACTGCAGATGTGTATCATTGTGGCTCAGTTGGTCTCACACTTGCCTCTGAATCATAAAGTTCTGTGTTCAGGTCCCGTGACAGGACTTGAGCAAAAAAATTAAGGCTGTTGCTCCAGTGCAATACTGAGGGAGTGCTACACTGTCTTTGGTGCTGTTTTTCAGGTGAAATGTTAAACCATGGCTCACTCATAGAGTCATACAGTACAGGAAAGGTCATTAGGCCCATTGAGTCTGCACCAACAGAATTTTTATTCATTTGTGGGACACGGGCGTCGCTGGCTGGCCAGCGTTTATTCCCCATCCCCTAGTTGCCCTCGAAGGGCAGTTGAGAGCCAACCACATTGCTGTGGCTCTGGAGTCACATGTAGGCCAGAACAGGTAAGGACGGCAGATTTCCTTTCCTAAAAGGACATGAGTGAACAGATGGGCTTTTTTGACAATCAACAAAGGTTTCATGGTCACCAGTAGATTCTTAATTCCAAATATTTTAATTGAATTCAAATTTCACTATCTGCTGTGGTGGGGTTCGAACACGGGTCCCCAGAAGATTAGCTGAGTCTCTAGATTAGTAATTTCGTGATAATACCACGAGGCCATTGCCTCCCAAGTACTACTAAAGGCGCACTAATCCCATTTTCCTGCACTTCTCCCATATCCTTGAATATTATAATGTTTCAAGTGCTCATCCAAATACTTTGTTGTATCACAGAATATTAAGATTTCTTTTTGTGCTTTGTCTTATTTGATTATGGGACAAAGCATAATGCAAGAAGTTTCTCACCTAACCAGATCATACCAAACATTTGGAGGCCTGCTCTGTCATAATAATAAACACTGAGAAATCAAATTGATATGAGTTCACTTTATCGCTTCTTTGCACGGATCCTGATATCTGTCCATGGTGGGTAAGGTAAATGATAATAGGTGTTAGGGCAAAGGGCAATTGTTGCAAGGGCATGGATTGGCTTGAGTGAGCTCTAAGTTGGCACGGGCGAGTAAAGGGCCATGTGATGGGGGTGGGTAGCAGAGGTTGGCATGCAGGGTATAAGGAGCTGTGAATTGGGTGGGGGCCATATGTTGGCACTGAGGGTCAGAAGCGTTACAGGGTGGGGGGTGCAGGGGTTGACTTGGATGGGGTATGGGGAGTGTGTAGGTGTGTGAGGGTGAGGACTGGAGGGTTGTTCTATGTTTTAATTTTTATTTTAAATCTGTAGACTCTGCGCAGAACTCCAAGGTAGGATTTCCCCCCAGGCCAATTCTGCAACCCGCACCCTCCAGAGTTCTTCCCGGGATGTCCACCCTGACTTCTGACTTCTAACACAGCCCACCCTGCCTGACCGAAAATCCAGCCATCGAGCAGCCATTTTGAAGTGGATTCTAATCCTCGCCCTGTTTTGGGGATTATTTTGTATCAGGGATAGTCCTTGCACTTAATGATAACTTTCACTTGTGGTTGAGAAAGACAGACCTCACAGACACTCAAATGTGTCTGAGGAACTGATGCAACTTTCCCTGATGGAAAGGAACTGTCAGAGAAAATTACTGCCTTCCAAATAGCCTTTATAGCAGATTTTAGCCAGATTACAACAACCCAGATATCATGAGGGTCCAGCATCCCTCCTCAACAATGCACCTTTGCATTAAAGAGCATAGAGGTGGGATCTTTGTTTTTTGTTTAAATACTGAAGACTTTATCAGATCATATATTTTCTAAATTATACAAAAATGTATTAAAGATGTGAACATGCGATTCACTTTTGATGATCAGTCAATCATCACATTTAGGGGAAACAAATGTTTAATCTTGTTTCTGATAGTGAATCCAAATCTAAATCATATTACTTTGACATATTTCAGATATACATTCACATTCAAAGTATTATTTACTTTAAATGTCCACTTGGAAGCTACAGGGTTTAGCAAGATGCCTATCCCAATTAAGGGGAGTGCCATTATTGCTACACTACAGTAGTGATGTAAGGGATACTACAGTGAATCTAATGAATGTAAAATCATACTGTGTGGTTCCCATGTTTATACTGTCAGACTGTTTATACTTTAAGACAGAGATAGATAGTTTCTTGATTAATAATGGGGTCAGGGGTTATGGGGAAAAGGCAGGAGAATGGGGATCAGAAAAATATCAGCCATGATTGAATGGCAGAGCAGATTTGATGGGCCGAGTGGCCTAATTCTGCTCCTATGTCTTATGGCAGAACGAATGTGAGCACCAGTGCTGATAACATCCTTCCAGCAAACTGGATACTGAGAGATGCAAATTGTGATAACTTCCTTCTTCTTGCCATTTCCACCTTATTTTCATTCAAGTAATGTGGGCATCACTGGCTAGAGCAGCACTTATTGCCATTCTCTAATTGCCCTTGAGACGGTTGTGTTGAGCTTTTTGAACTGCTGCAGTCCATGTGGTGTAGGTACATCCACAGTGCTGTTAGGAAGGGAGATCCAGGATTTTGACCCAGCGGCAGTGAAGAAATTGCCTCTTAAGATTAGAATTCAGTTTCTCAGGTTCAGTCAACAAGTGAATAAGGGGTATCCTGTAAATGTTAAGGAGCGGCACAGTGGCACAGTGGTTAGCACTGCTGCCTCACAGCGCCAGGGACCCAGGTTCGATTCCTGGCTTAGGTCATTGTGTGGAGTTGCACTTTCTCCCCGTGTGTGTGTGGGTTTCCTCCGGGTGCTCCAGTTTACTCCCACAGTCTGAAAGATGTGCTGGTTAGGTGCATTGGCCGTGCTACATTCTTCCTCAGTGTTCCCGAACAGGCACCAGAGTATGGTTACTAGGGAATTCTCACAGTAAATTCATTGCAGTCTTAATGTAAGCCTTACTTGTGACTAATAAATAAACTTTAAACTTTATCCATTATTAGATTGTGGCATCTTCCAATTTATCGTTGTCTTACTGATGTTTCCATGATTTTCAGAGGCCAGTTCCTGTGTTGGCAGATTTACCATTTCTTATGCCACAGAATGTTGATGTTCTTGAGCACACAGGTGTGCCCAAAGTTGCTGAATCCTTGTGCAGCAGATGGACTCTGCTTTAATTTTTAATCCCGACTTCATAAGACAATTGTTCTCTTTAATCTCATAACTCTGCATTTTAGCTGGATTGCTATACAATTCATAAAGGTCGGAATCACGGAGTCAGGAATTTTCCCATCTCGGTGCACCCAAACCGGGAGTGAAAATCTGAGGTCTTATTATTCATTCGTGGGACATGGACGTCGCTGGTTGGCCAGCATTTATTGCCCATCCCTAGTTTCCTGAGGGCAGTTGAGAGTCAACCACATTGCTGTGGCACTGGAGTCACAGGTAGGTCAGACCAGGTAAGTACAGCAGATTTCCTTCCCTAAAGGACATTAGTGAACCAGATGGGTTTTCCAACTATTGACAATGGTTATCAGTAGATCCTTAACTCCAGAATTCAAATCCCATCATCTGCTGTGGTGGGATTCGAACCTCGGTCCCCAGAACATTAGCTGAGTTTCCGGATTAATAGTCCAGCGATAATGCCACTAGGCCATCTCCCCAGTGTAGAGTGAGAGAGACATTGATGGCACAGAGTGAGGCTATTCGGCCCAGTAAGTCAATGCTGACTACGTTTGGAATAATCCAGTCTGCTCCACTCCCCTGCTCAGTCCCCACAGTCCTGCAAGTTTTTTTCCTCCCAATACCCACCCAATTTCCATTTGAGACCATTGATCGTTTCCACATCCACTGCTCCCTTGAGGGTGAGTTCCAGCTCATTACCACTCGCTGTGTAAGAAAGGATTTCCTCACATTCCCTGTCTTATCCTACATCTTAAATTGTAAATCTTGTGAGGAGTTGGTTGGAGAATCAAGTACCACTGGTATCTCTAACCAACCGATAATCTACGTAATTGCCAACCTGAATTTTTCCTGAGGACACTGCTGGACTTGAAGGGCTGTGCCTGCCATTGCAGGGTTCAATGGGAGCCATAGTTACACTGCAATCTGCACCTGGCCACTACTCCTCTTGAATCCTTTCAATGGTTGTTCTGTGGTGCAGCTGAGAGAGGAATCCTCAACTGCGGCAAGGTGAAAGGGCAGCAGTGCACTTCCAAACATGCTCTGTGATGTATGTCTCGGCTTCACTGCTGAATGGAAGATTCAGGTCTTTGGGTTCAGTTTGAGGCACTCAGTACAGAATGCTGCAGCTTTCCGACGAATTCTATTTTGGCTTTCGAGAGCTGAGTTCCAAAATTCCAAAGATTGAATTCAGCATGGACTTTAGATCATTAAAAATGAACCTGAAACTAATGCTGAACTCTGAGTGGTTATTTCTGTGGCTTGTGCTGTCCACTCGGTTCACTTCATGTGACATTCAGAAGTGGCTGAGTGCACTCGATGCAGTGAAGGCGATAGACCCTAACAATATCCCAGCTGTAAAGCTGAAGATCTGTGTAATAAAACTAGCTATCCCTCTCGTCAAGTTATTCCACTAAAACTATGAACATAGCCTTTAATTGACAATGTGAAAAATTGTTCGCATACATCCTAACCCACGGGCCATTAATCCATGACACAGAAGCCAAATGAAACCCTTTAACATCTTTTTTGTGGTTCTTGGTTGATGGTGTTGGTATTACCAATTGGTAATGGCGCGGGTTATGTTTAATGATCAATATTTCTGCTCCGATCAGGCTATTTTATATTAAATCCCTTCAGTGCAAAATGAGGCCATTTGGCCCATTGAGAATGCACAAAGTCTCCGACAGAGCATCTTACCCAGACCCTATCCTCAAAGTCCCATATATTTAGCCTGCTTATCCTCCTAACTTACACATCTTGAGACACTAAGGGACAATTTAGCATGGGCAATGCACCTAACCTGTACATTTTTGTACTGTGGGAAGGAACCGGAGCACCCAGAGGAAATCCACGCAGACACGGGAGAAAGTGCAGACTCTACACAGACCCATTCTGTGGCTTCTTCTTGTGACGCTTGTGTGCCTTTAAGAAATGTATTTTTAATCATGATCTCTGCAGTTATAAGCAGGCCCTGAGCTGTCTGCTTAGAAGTCCTTTTATTGATGCTAAAGTGATTTAAATGGGGTTCTGTTTATTTTTACTCTGGGCCTCATATACTTTTTGGGAATTTTATGACCCTGAATTGTTGGAGAAAGAATGATGGATAGGTCAGTCCACCCAAGGCTGGCATTAAACCCGGCTCCCTAGTGCTGTGAGGCAGCAGCGCTAACCATTGTGCCACTGTGCCATCCCACTGTATCAACATGTTTTAGGCCCCAATCTTATTAAGGTTTTTCCTTTGTAAGTATTTCTTTTTGTTTGTTTGTTTTTTTGAAGTGTCACAAGTAGGCTTACATTAACACTGCAATGAAGTCACTGTGAAAATCCCCAAGTCGCCACACTCTGAACTCTCTTGTGAAATTCACTGACACCATACACAGCTCAGTGGTGTAGAGTCAGGAAGGCAGTGGCGTAGAGTCAGGAAGGCAGTGGCGTAGGATAGAACGGCAGCCAATCTTTAGACACTTTTACAAGTGCCCATTTACAGAGTTACAAATTATAAGCATCAGCTGTGCCCCTTGGATGGTGTCTTTTCAGGGTCACAAGCCTCAACCATGAGTCTTCATGTGACTGAACAGGCTGAATCCTGACCTGGAGATCTTTGGGTACGTGGAGAAGGTCAGAGCGTGAGCCAGTGGGATCTGGAGTGCAGGATTTGCTTCCTTTTCTTTCCTTCCCGGTCCTTGCTCTTCCTTATTAAGGTTTTGGAACTCGTAGCATGATTGGCAAGTTGTTGCCATCGTGGACGACTGGGAATCACTGATGTCAATGCTGCAGCACTTCAAGGTGAGCTTTTGCATGTCTGAAGAACTTTCTTTGCCCTCCTCAGAACATTAACCGTTTGAGAGTTGAGACAACAGGACTTGGTGAGTGAAACACTTCTCAGTGATCTGGACACAGTGGCCAGGCCAGAGAAGTTGATTTTGCCGGCGTTCTGCCTGAATACTTGTGGGCCCCAAGGGGATCAGAACATCATTCTATTGAATCTGGCGGGTGCGGTGGGGACATTGCTGATGGAATTTCCTCAGCCACAGGAAACAGGCAATTCAGGAGAATCAGAGTCAGGTGTGTACTGAGAGGGAAACACTGCGGTAGTTCCCGTAGAATTATTTACCTCCCATCTCATAGATAGCTACAATTGTTGCTATTCTGAAGTTGGAAGCGGGGGAGTTCCTCCAAAATCCCGTGGCTTAAGTTTATAGAGAATGGATGTGAGCAAGAATCTGCCGGCTTTGAGGACCTCAGCTGGAATTCCATCAAGGCTGCAGGCATGTTGTTTTTCATCTGTTTCGTTACTTACTGCAGCTTTCCCATCGATGGTGGCTCACCCTTGGATTCCACCAGAGGATACTGGGTGATGGCCCGGAGTTTGACAGCTGCCACTGAGTTCACAGTTGAGGAGTTCTGTAAAATATTCTTCCAGCGATGAATGATGGTGAAATCATCCTTAAGAAAAAAGATGCCAGCCTATGAACAAAGAGAATCTTTTCCAGTTGTCCTCAGCCTGTACAAAGCCCTGGAGACTTCAAAAAGCTTTTCATCACTTGATAATCAGCATACTGTTGGGTTTCTTGGGCTTTCTTTTCCCACTATTTGTCTTCCAGATTTGTCTTTGAGCATCAGCAGTGAGCTGTTGGAGTGCTGCCTTTCTTGCGCTGCGACGCTTGGGTTCTCCTGACAGCCAATGAAAACTGCTCTTCTTTGTTCAAGGAAGTCACATATTCCAGCATCTTTTTCACCAAAACAACCCAGGTGACTGTTACTCAAACCCAACGGTTTGGGCACAGGTGTCTGGTACAGTTGAGAAAGGTCATAGGGCATCTTAAGAGGTACTTAAGGCAGACACTTTGAAGGGAAAATAGATGCAGTTAGCTGTCATGGTCAATGCCAGCAGTAAGCCTCAGGGACCGAGATGCAGTGCCACAAGGGATTCAGTGACCTCACACGAGTGGTCAAGGTCAATAAATGCATCCTCAAGATTTCATATCCTTGCAAATGAAGCCTCACACACACTGCTCCATTCACCGCTCACCATCATTCCCCAACCAACTTCCTCTATCAACGACCCACTCACATTCACAGGTTCACCTGAAATATGTGTGTGCACATGCACTCCACACACATACAACACAGACTCACACGTGCCTAACACACACACACACACACACACACACAAACACTCTCACACACACACACAAACACTCTCACATACACACACACACACACAAACACTCTCACATACACACGCTCATTCCACAGACACACACACACACACACTCTCACATACACACACTCATTCCAGAGACACACACACACACACAAACACTCTCACATACACACGCTCATTCCACAGACACACACAAACACAAACACACACACACACACACACACACACACAAACACTCTTACATACACACGCTCATTCCAGAGACACACACAAACACACAAACTCAGGCACCCTACATTACCACCTTCCCAAGGGTAATTAGGGATGGCAATAACTACACACCCCATGATGGAATAAAAATGCTGGAATTTCCGGACCCCCCCTGTGGACTTCCCGATGGCAGGGGATGCATAAAATGGGAAACACGGCGGACCAGAAGATCCTGCCACAGGCCAATGGCGGGTTGTCTCCCCCGCCACAAAACACATGGTGGGAAGTGCAGAAAATCCCAGCCATTGTATCACACTGATTGGCACACTTCCCTCTCTCCTGCAGGATATGGAGGTGCAGAACCTTAGGCAACACAACCTAACCAGGAGACAAGTCTGAATTCATGTTCTCACCCCAATGGGAGTGGTTGCAATCACAAGGTCAACCACAATTGAAGCTGTCGTCAGAGGTGGGGCTGAAACCATCGAGACTGAAACATAGAAACATAGAAAATAGGAGCAGGAGTAGGCCATTCGGCCCTTCGAACCTGCTCCACCATTCATTATGATCATGGCTGATCATCGAATTCAATATCCTGATCCTGCTTTTCCTCTATATCCCTTGGTCCCTTTCACTCCAAGAGCTACATCTAATTTCTTCTTGAAATCAGACAGTGTTTTGGCCTCAGCTACTTTCTGTGGTAGTGAATTCCACACATTCACCACTCTCTGGGTGAAGAAATTTCTCCTCACCTCAGTCCTGAAAGGTTTATCCCTTATCCTCAAACTATGGCCCCTAGTTTCTGGACTATCCCAGTGGCAATATGTTCCGCCGTAATCCAACTTCTCACATCCCACTTGCTCCTCATTCCACAATCTGTTCCAAGCTTAAAGCTGTGGGTGGTGTCAGCATGTTTTAGACCATAAGACCTTAAGGCATAGGAGCAGAATTAGGCCACTCAGCCCATTGAGTTTGCTCCGCCATTCAACCATGACTGATATCTTTCTCATCCCCATTCTCCTGCCTTTCCCCCATAACCCCTGATCCCCTTATAAATCAGGAATCTATCTATCTCTGTCTTAAAGACACTCAATGACCTGGCCTCCACAGCCTTCTGCGGCAAAGAGTTCCACAGATTCACCAGTCTTTGGCTGAAGAAATTCCTCCTCATCACTGTTTTAAAGGATCGTCCCTTCAGCCTGAGGTTGTGCCCTCTGGTTCTAGTTTTTCCTACTAGTGGAAACATCCTCTCCACATCCACTCTATCCAGGCCACACAGTATCCTGTAAGTTTCAATAAGATCCCCCCTCATCCTTCTAAACTCCAACGAGTACAGACCCAGAGTCCTCAACCGTTCCTCATACGAGAAGCTCTTCATTCCAAGGATCATTCTTGTGAACCTCCTCTGGACCCTTTCCCTTCCTTCCCTCACTGCAACCCTATCCTCATGGCTCACTCCTGTCAAATATCCATCAACTGTCAGAGGTGGAGGGGAAACTCAGGAATGATGGAGATCAAATACCATCCCTCGATTTCACATTCAGAGGCACCAGTTCTGAACTTGGCAGAAACGCACATTATTTTCTCAATTCATTTCATTTCGTTTGTGCTTTGTGAGAGAAATGTGAGAATTAACCCATTTACACCGCAGCTTAACCAAGCCAGGAAAGAAACAATTCAGGATATATTTGGACAGGCTGGAAAATATGTTTTCAAAAACGCAAAATACAATCTTAAAGGTATTTACCTGGCCCAGAGGATTAGATTGCTGTGTGATATATTAACCACATGAATAATTAAGATGTTCAGTGAAGTTGCAGACTAATTAACCTCAAGGGCCATTTCCAGCAAAAAAGCATGCGGCTTGAATATATTATTGAGAGTAAAGCATCGCCAGGCCATCAAATCTATTTTTTCCTGAGGTTCAGATACAAATTGCAGCATTATGGACTTTCCCCGGATGATTTAATGTGAGGTACCTGACGAACCTAACCACGGGTAGGACTTGGAGAGAAATCTTTGTGAAACCTCTTCCTGGTGCCAGGTTGTAAATCCAGAATATCTTTGAGATATCAATCTCGGGGATTTATGCATCATTGCCCAGACCTTGACAGTGTAGCCAAAGAGCATCATCTCTCTGGTGTTCACATTGTGTTGCTGACCTCCCTGTGTGGGTGTTGTGTGGGACATATATCCACGGAGCAGCCTTCCTCAAGGACTGTGTGATTTGCATTGTCACGCTAGGCTACAAAACGTGGCCCCAAGTGTGTTGCAAAATGAAATGGTGTATAATGCATAAGCAATACACAACATTAGAACATCAATACTGAACAATGTGATACACATCTTACAGTAGGTTTCATTCAATGGAGGTAAGTCTAACCCCAGGGTTTGGTTCCGGTGGGTAGTATTGATCTGAAATAAGAATTTAATCTGCCTTCGTCTGGTTTTAATGGAGGGTTACCGATGCACTGGCAGGAGGTAGGTCAATCATGAAAGGGTTTTAAGGAGATGTGTGCCTTCATAGTCACAGCGATGTAGTAAATTGTGTTGGCCAGGTTACCTCTGCCTAAGGAGGTCAAAGGCTGAATTCACAAGTGTTTATTGCACTGTTCATGGAGCAGGAAGAGGAGGATTGATACCCCCAGGGCCTCTGAGCTACAAACTACAAATCCTCTCCCTGGCCGGGAGCAATGTGTCTGCTCTTTGCTGTCACGATCAGATCCCCACCAACATTTGTTTCCCATCCAATCAGTCACACCCTCAATAGCCCAAAGCACCACAATCGGACACCACCCTATTAACCCCAGCCCTCTCAATCTACCTCATCACCATACGGCCCAAGTGCCAGTAAAAGGGAATAATGTAGAATAATGGTTGGAATGCGAATACTTACAGCTAATCAAGATTAGCTGTAAGTATTCGCATTCCAACCATTATTCTGTAAATTGAGTTTGTGTCTTTATATGCCCTGTTTGTGAACAGAATTCCCACTCACCTGAAGAAGGAGCTTAAGGCTCCGAAAGCTTGTGGCTTTTGCTACCAAATGAACCTGTTGGACTTTAACCTGGTGTTGTTAAACTTCTTACTAGTGGTATATCTATAGAGAAAAATTAGACAAAGAGTCAATAACTAGGGGGCACAGGTTTAAGGTGCGAGGGGCAAGGTTTAAAGGAGAGGTATGTGGCAGATTTTTTACACAGAGGGTGGTGGGTGCCTGGAACACGTTGCCGGGGGAGGTAGTGGAAGCAGATACGATAATGACCTTTAAGGGACATCTTGACAAATACATGAATAGGATGGGAATAGAGGGATATGGTCCCCGGAAGGGTAGGGGGTTTTAGTTCAGTCGGGCAGCATAGTCGGTGCAGGTTTGGGGAACCAAAAGGCCAATTCCTGTGCTGTAATTTTCTTTGTTCTTTGTTCTAATATCTTGCAGTTGCCCGAGAGATGCACGCTTCCCGGTTTCGACCTCAACTCCACTCTCGGGCAATAGAAACACCTCAGAAGTAAGATGTGCCAATGTTTTACACCAGTCACCGCACACATACAAAGATACATAAAAATATGTGAATTAGGAGCAGGAACAGGCCATCCTGCCCCTCAATTCTGTTCCAACATTTAATAAGATCATAGCTGATCTAATTGTAGCCTCAAACCACATTCCAGCCTGCTCTTAATAGCATCTGATTCTCTTGCTAGCCAAGTATCTAGCTACCTTTGTTCCAAAAATATTCATTGACCTTTCCTCCACCACTCTCTGGGGAAGGTTCCACAGACTCACAATCCTCTCGAGACCCTTGTCCCCAATTTAAATGGGAGACCCCTTATTTTTAAATGGTGTACCCTAGTTTTAGTCCCTCCTACAAGGGGAAACATCCTTTCATAACCTTGTGCCGGTAATAAGGAAATGCAAATGATCTTGGAACAGAATATCCCAGTATTGTATTAAGGATCAGATGTTGATTAGAAATCGCATATGAAAAGATTACTGACGTACCTGGAAGGATGATTTTGTGGGCAGAATAACTCTGTCGCCTAATGCACACAACGTCACAGATTTAATGTCTTCCTTTTCTCAAAGTACCAAGAAATCAGGGCTGGAGTTTTCCGGCCATTTACATCCCATCACTGCCGCTGCGAGTGAGGATGGAGAATTTGGTGCTCAGCCAAGTCTCTGTTGACTGAAGCGGGACCGGAGAATCCCTCCGGCATGAACGGCCAAAAGATTCCAGCCTAGAAATCTCTCAGCACTCGGTAGTTTTGCAGAGACTCAGGAATCTTGTTTGCACGAATGTTTAAAAAGAGTGTTGAGCGTTTTGACCCTAGATGATTTGAAACTGATGGTAATATAGACATGATATGTAGTATTGCAATGACAAATTCAATGGTTCTGCACATACTTTCATTCTGGTTCAAACCAAACAGGATAACAAACGTTCATCAGCTGTGTCACATCCAACAACTCAAGGTAAAAGCTCTCAATCTGCTTGCCTGCCCAACAAGAGATGATTTGACTGGTTATGTGGAGATGGGTATTCAAGGCTCATCGATGATTGATTCTCAAAGAAGCTAGAAAATGCTGCAAACTTTCCTCCGGTTTTGATAGCTAATAAAAGAGTTAACTATCAGGTTAAAAACTTATTTACGCTTTGAGGAAGTCACAATTCAAGTGGATGATGGCAGGGCAGGGTACGCACCTGGCTCCTGGAAAGCTTTCAACATATATATGAATACTAAATACATCCAAACGAGTAAATCAATTGAAGTTTAAGTTTATTGATTAGTGTCACAAGTAGCTTACATTAACACTGCAACTACGTTACCGTGAAAATTCCCTAGTCGCTACACTCTGGCGCCTGTTCGGGTACACTGAGGGAGAAATTAGCGTGGCCAATACAACTAACCAGCACATCTTTCAGACTATGGGAGGAAACCCACGCAGACACGGGTAGAATGTGCAGATTTCACACAGACAGTGACCTGAGTCAGGAATCAAACCCGGGTCCCTGGTGCTGTGAGGCAGCAGCGCTAAACACTGTGCCAAAGCTAATAGAATGCCGAGGAGCATACGCAAAATATGTCAGACTTGGTGCAGTGTTCGCATTTGCATCTTCGATTCAAAAGGTCATTGGTTTAAGCAGCAGCCCAGAATCTTGAGTAGGTCATTTGGACTGATACTCCAATGCAGCAACTTGCATTAGAGCTGCCATTGTCACACGAGATTTTAAACCCATCTACCCTCTGAGGCGGGCATAAAATAGAACATAGAAAAACTACAGCACAAACAGGCCCTTCAGCCCACAAGTTGCGCCGGTCATGTCCCTACCTACCGAGGCCTATATATAGGCTTACCTATAACCCTCAATCCTATTAAGTCCCATGTACTCATCCAGAAGTCTCTTAAAAGACCCTACCGAGTTTGCCTCCACCACCATTGACAGCAGTTGATTCCACTCACCCACCACCCTCTGAGTGAAAAACTTACCCCTGACATCTCCTCTGTACCTACTCCCCAGCACCTTAAACCTGTGTCCTCTCGTAGCAGCCATTTCAGCCCTGGGAAAAAGCCTCTGAGAATCCACCCGACCTATACCTCTCAACATCTTGTACACCTCTATCAGATCACCTCTCATCCTTCGTCTCTCCAAGGAGAAAAGACCGAGCTCCCTCAACCTATCCTCATGAGGCATGCCACAAAATATCCCACAACACTATTCAAAGACATGGATGTTACTTCAGTGCCCTGGTCAATATGTTTCTTTAAACTAACACACAAAAAACAATGGATTTGTTGATTTTGATTTGATTTATTGTCACATGTATTAACATACTGTGAAAAGTATTGTTTCTTGCACGCTATACAGACAAAGCATACCGTTCATAGAGAAGTAAAGGAGAGGGTGCAGAATGTAGTGTTACAGTCATAGCTAGGGTGCAGAGAAAGATCAATTTAATGCAAGGCAGGTCCATTCAAAAATCTGACAGCAGCAGCAAAGAAGCTGTTCTTGAGTCGGTTGGTACGTGACCTCAGACTTTTGTATCTTTTTCCCGACGGAAGAAGGTGGAAGAGAGAATGTCCGGGGTCCGTGGGGTCCTTCATTATGCTGGCTGCTTTGCCGAGGCAGCGGGAAGTGCAGACAGAGTCAATGGATGGCAGTTGGTTTGCGTGATGGACTGGGCTACATTCACAAAAGGGTTGTCATCCTTTCATTACAGTTTGTGACATTTAGCTGAGGTGCAATGAATTTATTATAAAACACCTTGGATGTCTTGAAGTCAAGATACATAAAATTATAATAAAATATAAATATATATCTTCAGCAACTCTATATTAATCTAAGTCCTCTCTTTCTTATAATTAAAATATAAAGTCAAAACAGTGCCTGAGATCTCAGAGAAATATTTCATGTTAAAGGAATGGAGGAAGGTAACTCAGAACATTAAACTGAATTGCTGATGTAAGACACGTAGACTTAAGTTCAAATGTTTTTTTTAGGGTAGACTATTAAACATTCTTCCCACAATAAGGGAGATTAGGGCGGGATTTTCTGATCACTCCCATCATGAGAATTGTCACAGGTGGAAAGGAAAATTTGAGAGGGTTCGTTGAATTCATGTGGAAATTTCTGGACCCGTGAAAAATCCCACCTCATGGCCGCGATTCTCCCAAAAGCACTGAATTGATGGGAAAACTGTTCTAGATCCCGACTGTTCTGACAGTGCAGTTTCTCAACTGAATCTCTGTACTCTGTGCATTGCAGAGGTCACAATCGTGAATCTCATTAAAAACCAAGGGGATGGGGCCTATCTGCGCCAGAGTTTGACAGTTCTGGAACTCAGTGGCTTCGATCTGTCAGACTCTCCATTTGCTGGCCAGCTCGATCAGTAGCCAGCCCAGGACCCCCACAGTGCAGCCCCTCCAGCCCCCCCACGGCCCGATCGCAGCCCCCAGAACAATTCCCAGGCCAGCCCTGACCCCCCTCAGCGCTCCAATGTACAGGCGACCGCCCCCCCCCCCCCCCCCAGCAGTGGCGATCCCCCCACCCCCCTCACCCTGGCAGAACCCCCAACCTTGCTGACCCCCCCCGGAGTTAGAAACCCCCCAGCAGACCACCCCCCTCCCCCGCCCCAATCACTGCCCTCCCTCCATCCCAGACCGATCCTGTCTGCAGAGTGGCAGCGGAACCCCCCAGCCCACTGATCGCCCCGAGGCCCTCCCCACAATAGGCCCCACCCCTTGGCACTGCCCGATGACTGGTGGGCAGTGCCAAGGTGCCCCCTGGGCATGGGCACTTTGCTCCTTGGGCAGTGCCAGGGGCACAGGCTGGCACTGCCAGAGAGTCCATGCCCGGGGGCACCACCCCTGCCGCCCTAGGGGGCCCCGATTGCCCCCCTTCATTCCGACGGGGTCTCCTGCTAGTTCCCCAAACGTGGGGAGCTAGCCTGAACCCCGTCAGAACGAAGTACTCCTAGCGGGGTGGGAGATTCAATCGGGACCGGTAAGCTCCCGATAATCACATTGAAAACATATTGAAAATACATTTAAAACAGATTCAAGTTACTTACCTGGCTTCCCGTCTGACCAGCGACTGTCCTGCTCTGGGAGATGCGCACGCATTCCCAGCGCATGCGCAAATCCCGGAACAAGGCCAGCGATGCGCGTCTCCCACTGCGACCCACCAGGAAAGTTGTGGGTCACGATAGGAGAATCGTGGCCTATATTTCTAAGTTTAATAAACCTTCATTTTTGCTGATTGCAATGTCCTAACTATGTTAGGGGTTGTGAGTTTTACACAGAAAGAAAATATTTTGTTTGCACATGGAAATTTAAACTAACACACAGCAGGTTTTATTGAATGAGCTGGTCTCTGCTCTGCACACAATACAATACTGGAAGTAAAACAGAAGCCTCTGCAAACACCCAAATAACATCACCATCAAATGATGTGATCAACTCTTACAGCAAATATGCAACCCTTTTAAATATATAACATCCCTCCCCCTTTACTTCTGTGGTCATGACAGCAACTTACTGTGATGTTAAAAATAGGATCAACAATACTCTAGCTACAGTACTTTGCATCACTAATCATTATACACAGTCAAAAGAATGTTGATCAGAAAGACATGGGGTTATGGGGATAGGGTCTGGGTGGAATTGTGGCTGGTGCAGACTTGATGGGCCGAATGGCCTCCTTCTGCACTGTAAGGATTCTATGATTTTAATAAAAGACATCTATTCCACTTTGGTTTTACACAGTGTTCTGGAATTTGACTGCCTTTGACCCTAGAAGTATGATTTGGAATGTCAGTCGGCACTTCTTCACTTGGAACTAATTCTGCATCATATAGTAGCAAAGATACCATATAAGTCTTTTGCAGTAGCACTCACAACACTAGGGGCAAAAGAAGTTGGTTCTTCTGGAGATGATTCTGAGAAATCATTTTGAGATGATAACGATTGGTCAGCATGGCGTCGCCAAACTCGTTCATCTTTAGTGTGAACCATGTAACTGTTTCCGCTAAAACTACGGTTTTTACCCATTTCTCACTCCTGGGATAATTACACACTAACACCCAATCTCCTGGTTGAAATCAATGTTGTTTTGCCCTCATATCGTGTCTCAGAACTTGAGATTATTGTTGACGCTCTACTATCTCTGAAATTTCTGGAGGTAATAACAAATCAAACGCAGTTCTCAACTCTCTCTTTAGAGTAATGCATGTTGGATAATCGCATGAGCAATGTTTCTATAAGATGCTGGAAAGCCATTCACATGACATGACAATGAACCATGCTCTTCTGAAGCATTTAAAGAATGTTTCAAGGATTCAATGAATCTTTCAACTAATCCATTGGTTGATGGATGATAAGATGGGGATTTCATGTGCTGAATACCATTTACTTTGAGATAATCCTGGTGAAGTAAACTGTGAACAATTATCACTAACAATCTGTTCTGGTTCACCAAATCTTGCAACATTTTCACCAAGTTTTTCAATTGTTTGTTCAGATGAAATAGATCTAATGAAAACAATTTCTGGCCACTTTGAGTGTGCATCAATTCTGACTAAGAACATGAAACCCTCAAACTGACCAGCAAAATCCACATGCAATCATTGTCATGGCATTGTAAGTCATTCCAAAGTGTGTAAAGGAGACAATGGTGGGGTATTCGTGCACAGGATTGACACTGTCCCACTTTTTCTTCAATCTAAGCATCCAGACCCAGCCACCAATAATAGTTATGTGATAATTCCTTCGCCCGGACTATACCAGGATGTTATTCATTTAGTTGTTCAAGATCTCTTCCATGCAGACAAGGAGGAATGATCACTCAGACTCCCCACAATAGACACCCACCTTGGATCAACTCAAGCTTTCTTGACTCATATGGTTTCAAAAGCTCTGCCTTCCATTTGATTCCTTGGGTGAAACCTGAGCTCTTCCGCGATGATCAATGGCTTTGGACAGTAATGCTCTTCAAGGATTTTTGTTAAGTCATTGTAAGTTTTGGTTCTGTGCTTTGCTGGATGAACCAAGTTCCAGAGAAAATTCAAGGTTTTACTTCCTATTGTACTGAGAAAAACTGGTACAAGAAGCTCATGTGCAATTTTATCCGCTTACACAAAGTACTAAAAATGCTCAGCATTAGAAATCCCATGATTCATTTTCTTCATTGAAAGGGCCCATGGATGTTACTTGACCCTCATTTCTCTGACAGGCACCAGCAACTCCAGACTACAGACAAATAATTTTTACTGTCTTCTCAGCACTCTCCTTTTTACCCTGGAGAATGTTGACTTGATTTTTTTGTCAAATGTCCTCAGATGTCCAGCAAAGCATGTTCTCTTTTCAAACATGCCACAAACTGCCTGGAATCTCACCCTTCTTTGATTGGAAAAAAAAACAGTTTTTTCTTACTTGATCTTCTTGCTCTGGCAGTTTAATCTTTAATCCTGCTGTATCTATTCCCCAGGCTTCCAATATTCCAAGTGTGAGGACTCACATTTTCCTTACCTTAGGATCTTTCTGATGTACACAAAACAAAATCCAACTTGTCGCCAGTTTTATTTCTGTAATGTCCGAACTATGTTCGGTGTTGTGGGTTTCACACAGAAAGAAAAAACTTGGGCCGGGATTCTCCCCCAAAAAATTCCAAGTGTTGAATTCACATGAAAATGGGAATAATTCATGCTGCTTTTTTCAGAGAAGAATCTCCCATACTCTGTGCACTGCAGAGGTCACTAGCGTGTATATCATTATAAAGCTGTAGGCGGGGCCTATCCCCGCTGGAGAGGCCGGCAACATAGTGCTGAGTGAGCCACCGTGCATGTGCCGATCTGTCAGCGCTGAGATCGGTGCATGTGCAGTTGTCCCTGTCTGCTGGCTTCCCGACACACGGAACAGCCATGGGGACCAAATTCGCACCTCAATATACTAACAGCTTCATGCACAGGTTCGAACAAGACTTCTTCACTGCACAGGACCTTCAACCAATGCTATACACTAGATACATCGATGACATTTTCTTCCTTTGGACTCATGGTGACCAATCACTGAAACAACTATACGATGACATCAACAAGTTCCATCCCACCATCAGACTCACCATGGACTACTCTCCGGAATCAGTTGCATTCTTGGACCCAAGCATCTCCATTAAGGACGGTCACCTCGGCACCTCACTGTACCGCAAGCCCATGGATAACCTCACGATGCTCCACTTCTCCAGCTACCACCCTAAACATGTTAAAGAAGCCATCCCCTACGGACAAGCCCTCCGTATACACAGGATCTGCTCGGATGAGGAGGATCGCAACAGACACCTCCAGACGCTGAAAGATGCCCTCAAAAGAACTCATCGATCGACAGTTCCGACGTGCCACAGCGAAAAGCCGCACCGACCTCCTCAGAAGACAAACAAGGGACACGGTGGACAGAGTACCCTTCGTAGTCCAGTACTTCCCCGGAGCGGAGAAGCTACTTCATCTTCTCCGGAGCCTTCAACATGTCATTGATAAAGACGAACATCTCACCAAGGCCATTCCCACACCCCCACTTCTTGCCTTCAAACAACCGCACAACCTCAAACAGACCATTGTCTGCAGCAAACTACCCAGCCTTCAGGAGAACAGTGACCAAGACACCACACAACCCTGCCACAGCAACCTCTGCAAGATGTGCCGGATCATCAACACAAATGCCAGCATCTCACGTGAGAACACCATCTACCAGGTACACGGTACATACTCTTGCAACTCGGCCAACGTTGTCTACCTGATACGCTGCAGGAAAGGATGTCCCGAGGCATGGTACATTGAGGAGAGCATGCAGACGCTATGACAACGGATGAATGAACACCGCTCGACAATCACCAGGCAGGAGTGTTCTCTTCCTGTTGGGGAGCACTTCAGTGGTCACGGGCATTCGACCTCTGATCTTCGGGTAAGCGTTCTCCAAGGCGGCCTCCATGACACACAAAAGCGCAAAGTCACTGGGCAGAAACTGATAGCCATCATGTCACACTATCTTTAACCCCCACGACTTGCCTGGGCTTCCAAAATCTCACTAACTGTCCTGTCTGGAGATAATACACATCTCTTTAACTTATGCTTAACCCTCTCTCCACTCACATTGTCTGTCCCTTTAAGACTTGATTACCTGTAAAGACTCGCATTCCAACCATTATTTTGTAAATTGAGTTTGTGTCTTTATATGCCCTGTTTGTGAACAGAACTCCCACTCACCTGACGAAGGAGCAGCGCTCTGAAAGCTAGTGGCATTGGCTTCCAAATAAACCTGTTGGACTTTAACCTGATGTTGTGAGACTTCTTACTGTGTTTTCCCGATTGCTGGCCAATCGCGTGACCCCCGCAATGCCTGCTCTCCGCGCCCCACCCCCATGGCCCAATCGCTGGCCCCCCATCTTGGTGCACCTCGATCCCCAGCCCCTACTTCCCCCCCCCCCCCTCCGCTGCAGCACAGACATCCCCCACAGCTCCTAGTCCCCAACTCCCTCCAGACCCTCCAGTCTCCCTCCCTGATCACTGGCACCCCTCCTTCCCCCACTGATCCTGTCTGCAGAGTGGCAGCGGGACTCCAAAAGTGGGGAGCTCCTGTAAACCCCGCTGGAGTGAAGCACCCTGGCAGGGGTGTGTGGGGGGGTTGCTAGCAGGCCAGGAGATTTCAGTCCTGGGTCCACTCATCTCATTTAAATGAAATTCAAATGAATATGTAAATGATTTCCGGCACGGAGCAGACGCTGCCGGAAATCCGGCGCTGGCCGACGCTATCACAGCAGGAACGCATGCGCAAACCCTGCGAATTGGCCGACACGAGAATCTCCCGGCCCGTGGTGCTAATTTTTTAGCACAGCGGGATGGGGCAATTGCGGCCTTGTTTTGCATATGTAGTTTCAAACGAACATATGACAAGTTTTGCTGAAAGAGATGTTCTCTACTCTGCACAGAATACAAAACTGAAATTAGCTCTGCAAACACCCTAATGACATCATCATCAAACCATGTGATCAGCCCTTAAAGCAAACATGCAACCCTTTAAATATATAAACTGATGCACATTGCTCAATGCATGTTCCTTTTGTTCATTCTTCAACTAAGAAAGGCAATTCTATTTTATCATTTGTCTTTCACTGTCCTTTGATTTTCAATCCTTAACATGAATCATTGTCAAGTTGCCCATTCATTCTTGCTGAAAAAAAGGAGCTAAAATAAATTGAACAGCAGTTTTGTGAACTGGATTTGAAACTATACAGGTTTTACACCTGTGCTGTGACAAACAAAGATATTCCAAATCATTGTACTTCAGAGTCAAGCCAATTCCCAATGCCGGATTCATGCTGCCACTATAATGTCACCATGTAACACACATTGCTTTGTCCTGATACCACACCAGCAGGGTAAATACATCCTTACTTTCCACAGTGCCAGCTGTTTATATTTACCATTGCCAGCACTGTGAGAGAGAACTCCCTGGCTGCCAAACAACCCCTACCCCCACCCCCACCACCACTGCAACATGCACCCTTTCAAAAAGTGGCTTGCATTTATTTGATTACAGGGTCACCTCGAACAGGACACTCGGCATTGGAGCTGCACTGGAAAATAACTGGGATAGTAACCTGTTGGGAAACTTGGATTACCAAGTCAAATATTAACATATAAAATGAAAGCTAAATGTTTATGTTCGCACTAACAGCCATGTGTGTGCCAGCAACTAATTTTACTTTGAGAAATATTCTTATTTAAGGCAGTGCCAAAAGGTGAGAGGAAGGATCTGTAACTTATAATCAAAACTCAATGGGCCCGATTTTACCATTGCGTTACGCCCGTTTTCGGGCACGAAAACTTGGTAAAGTCGCTATGAGGCAAGTAGCCCAATCCACATCCACCTCCACACTGGTTCCCCCTTTACCAAGGCCTGAAAATGGCCGCAATCGGGACTGTGCTCGAAATCGGCGCAACGGCCATATAAATGCATTTGCATGCATTAATATTGACTTAATGGACTGCACGCCCAAACATACCGGCACTTCCCCCTTTACCACCGCATTCGCCCATCCAGAATTGGCGTGAAACAGACATGCTCCACAAAAGTCCGATTCGGGCGCTCCAGTTAGTGAGGAGGTAAGTGCCGAGTGTCCCATGGCTCTCTGCTTGAGATCAGAATGGGGGGGGGGGGGGAGTGGGGTCCACTACCACTCTGCCTGAGATCAGTAGGGGGGAAGGGGGGGGGGTTAGGGGCCCACGATTGGTCTGGGTGGTGGGGGCTGGGGGGGATAAGGGGGTCAGTAATGTTGTGGGGGTGGGGCAATGTCTGTGGGGGCCAGGAGTAGACATTATCCGGCCCGGGAGCGATGTGGCAGGGGAGCCGCATTTTATCATTTTTTATTCTGCGCATGCGCTGTTGGAGGCGCCGATCAGAGCTGCAGGATTTTAGGCGCGTTAAGCCCCACCCACAGGCTTGTGCCATGCGATTTGGAATCACTGCTACTTTTTTTCAGGCAGAGGGCATATGGGGGCGCCTGAGAACAGGTCTAAAAGTCGGATCTGAAACACTCCCAGTATCAAGTTCACCCAGGACTTAGAATCAAAATGGTAAAATAGGTCCCAGTATATGTATGTGTGGGAATATGCACAATTCTGGTACATTATCAAACTAAACCTTTTTTGTACTTGTATGCTTTAAAACAGATCCTCTTTGTAACCATCTCTCAAATGCAAAAGTCAATTGACAATTTTCACCTGCTGGGTTAATTCGGCTGCTTACTAACAATTGGGATGTGTTTTATGTTATCGCGATGGTGTTGCTGTGAAGGATAATTTTAGTGCGTGGTATTGAAGCAGATTTAAGAAGCTGAGCATCTCCACTGGACCCAGTGGCCACCTGAGAACCAGAAGCAGATTCCAGAAAATTCCCAGAAAACAAGAGTCTCTCGTTTAAAATGTGCGGAATGACAATGTAGGTTTGGGCACACGCAGAGCGATATGCACGGTGCTCTCTCGTAATGGGTAGGTTCACTGTTTTCTTTTGCCTACTTGCAATTACTGTGCTGTCAGCTGCAAAGTGCTCACTCAGCTGTCAGTCTGGGACCAGTCACAATGCACTATAAAAGTTTCAGATAAATTCTGCCATTGAATAACCACTTAGTGGTTACCAGTCATTGTGATCAATATAAAGAACAATTAATAGCCTCTTCTCACAATTGCTACAGATAAAACAAACTCTGAACTGGCTGCGATGGAAATGAATGAAAACCCGAGGGCTTCTCAGTGTCTCGTTCTGCACCATCAGAGAGAGCATCAGATCAGGAAGATGGAGATCAGCTGAGACCCCACGCTGCAGCAGGGCAGTGTTGTCACACCAGCTGATCCTTAGGGTTTGAAATGTCAATAATTGCGGCGAACAGGCTGCGAGTTGTGGGCTATAAATTCAGCTGGTCTTGCATTCAGAGATGGTCTTTCTGCTGCAGAATTACACGTTGGCGAGAGATTTTAAAAACAAAAGTTTTTGATACACTCCTCAACCATCTTGTACACCAGCTCTACAGCAGACGCCGCAACCTGGAAACCAAGTCCGCACGCTTTAAAAACTAAGACAGAGTTTGAGGTTTTTCAATGTGATCAGATTGTTTTGGCGCCAATATGACGAGACTGTGAAGGCTTCTGATAGTTGGACCGCAACGGTTAATAATAAAGAGGAGCGAGTTAAACTGTTCATAAATCATTGAAGTGAAACTCTTCTGCAATACAGATCCAATGATGGAATGTTTATTATGCAATTTCATTGCATCAATTTTTTAAGCATTTTAGAATCTTAGTTCAACAAGTGAACTAAAACCATTGCACCAGGCAAACAGACATCTATTGACTCTGTCTACACTTCCCGCTGCCTCGGCAATGCAGTCGGCATAACTAAGGACCCCACGCACCCCGGATATTCTCTCTTCCACCTTCTTTCATCAGGAAAAAGATACACAAGTCTGAGGTCACGCACCAATTGACTCAAGAACACCTTCTTCCCTGCTGCTGCACTAAGTTGATCTTTCTCTACACCCTAGCTATGATTGTATCCATTATCAAGGATTTTATAGCAGAACATTTAGAAAGCAGTGGCAGGATCAGACAGAGTCAGCATGGATTTATGAAGGAGAAATCATGCTCGACAGATCTGTTGGAATTCTTTGAAGATGTAACTCGTAGACTTGACAAGAGGGAGCCAGTCAATGTGATATATTTGGACTTTCAGAAAGCGTTTGACAAAGTCCCGCACAAGAGATTATCATGCAAGATTAAAGCGCATGGGATTGGGGGAAGTGTATTGGAATGGATAGAAAACTGGTTGGCAGAGAGGAAACAAAGAGTAGGAATTAATGGGTGCTTTTCAAATTGGCAGGCAGTAACCAGTGGGGTGCCACAGGGATCGGTGCTGGGACCCGAGCTATTCACAATATATATTAATGATTTGGATAAGGGAATAAAATGTAACATCTCAAAGTTTGCAGATGATACCAAGTTGGGCAGGAGGGTGAACTGTGACGAGGATGCAGAGATCCTTCAGAATGACCTGGACAGGTTGGGTGAGTGGGCAAATCAATGGCAGATGCAGTATAATTTGGATAAGTGTGAGGCTATTCACTTCGAAAGCAAAAACAAGGCGGCAGATTACTACCTGAATGGCTGTAAATTGGGAGAGGGGAGTGTGCAGTGGGACCTGGGTGTCCTTGTGCACCAGTCACTGAAGGTAAGCATGCAGGTGCAGCAGGCGGTAAAGAAGGCAAATGGTATGTTGACCTCCATTGCGAGAGGTTTCGAGTACAGGAGCAGGGATGTGTTGTTGCAATTATACAGGGCCTTGGTGAGGCCACGCCTAGAGTATTGTGTGCAGTTTTGGTCTCCTTTTCTGAGGAAGGATGTTCTTGAGGAAGGATGGCGGGACTGATGTATGAGGAGAGATTGACTAGGTTAGGACTGTTTTTGCTGGAGTTCAGATGAATGAGGAGGGATCTCATAAAGACTTATAAAATTCTAACAGGACTAGACAGGGAAAATGGTGGGAGAGTATGTTTTAAGTACACATTTTCTCAGCAGGACTGAGAACAAGCAGCTGAGAAGCTGAGAGAGATCCTTCCTCGCTCTTTCTCTCCACACAACCTGAAAGTATTGAGGCCTTGCCTGACACACTCTCCATGTGCACCTGACAAGAGATTTGAAAGGCAAAGCTTCACTCCACAGCTGTGCCTCAACAGATAAATCATCCATCTGCTGTTCGAAGCCACCTCGATGATCAGCAAGTGAAAGCAGTAGGAGCACGTGGTTCAGCCAGAAGCCAGCCTAGTTATTAAACTACAGATTGTCAACTCCTTTTAATTTTTATGAACTCTATTTCAACCAGCCTACCGCACCCCACTCTGGAATGTGTATTTGTGCGTGTGTTCAGAATGTGTCTGATCAAAATGGTGAGAGATTGCAGAGCTGTGATGTGCTGAGGTTTCTGGGTGTCCTAGTGCACGAAAGCCAATCAAATGCTATCATTTATTGGGAGGACAACGGAATAGAAAAGTCGGGAGGTAACAGGGCATTTGTGAGATCACATCTGGAATACTGTGTACAGTAGGCTTGTCTAACATGTGGTCTGTGGGCCACCAGAAGGCCAATCGATCGTAATTGGATGAGGCAATTTAATAATTTTACTTTTACTCAAAATGCAGAAGTCACAAAATAACATGAAGGACCTGTAAATTGTGAGAAAAAAGAACTTCTAAAGGAATGTAAAACAATAGAGTTAAAAATTAAAGAGAATAAAACATATTTAAGGGGAGGTTGAAGAGTGTAGGTCAGGGTGGTTATGAGATCCTGAAGCAGGGTGTGCTGGAAACAGACTTGTAAAAAACATCTGCCTCTGCCCTCAGAGAAAAGTGTTTGCATCTGCAAGGTGTCGGAAACAGGTGCCGGAGTTTTACCGGCACACCCACCCGAGGCTCGTACGATCCCACCCGAGGCTCGTACGATCCCACCCGAGGCTCGTACGATCCCACCCGAGGCTCGTACGATCCCACCCGAGGCCAATGGAGAATGCCGTTCTGTGAGCCTTGCATTCTCCATTGGCCTCGATTTAGGGGTGGGCGTACCGGTAAAACTCCGGCCACGATTTCTGTTGAATATCGAATGAGAGAGAGTGAAGAACGTGTATAAGACTTTTCCTACAACAACAGTGGATTTGAGCTAATATTACTGGAATTTTAACAGATTAAATCTTATGAGGGCAGCTGAATGTAAGGGATGTTTATCTCAGAGTTAATTAAGCAGAAATCCTTTGGGAAATGTTTGTGGAAGTACTGTGAACAGTGTAATTGTAATTTTGTGTCTTTAACTTCTTTTTCCATGTTTTAATATGTTTAAATTTAGTTTTAAAATCTTCAGAAGTGGTTTGAAATTCTTTTTCCTGACTTCCCCTACCTTCTCATAAAATACAAATTGCAAAGATATTGTTGCTTCCAAAGATACTGATTGCAAATCAATGGGAGTGAGTTTTATTTGAAAATCTTTAGTCCCTTTTTATCTTGAATCCTCCTTTAAATAATTCTCTGGGAATGTACAATTCATTCTTGATACTTATCTTGAACAATCATCCATGTTAGACAGGCTTTACAAGTGATCTGTGCACAGATTATTAAAATAAAGGAGGCAGTGCTCATATTCCTGTCACAATTTGGTCAGACTAAGCAGTGAGTTACCACTGGTATCAGTGCCCGTGCTCACAGAGCCCATTGTATAACTTTGATAACACTACTGAATTTTAGAGTTTGTTATTGGTCTGTGACGTGTATGGATTTCATTGTTAACCACTTTTTAAACGGTTCAGTGTGAATTTATGTTCCTGAGACAATGGGTAGTCAAAGCAGCTTGGATACTTCACAGGGTGGCAGCCGTTGTTTGTGTGAAACTGCAGTCAACAATTTTATGATTTTAACTTGCTTAAGAGTTTGGGTTCAGTAGTTCCACATTGTAATTAAAAGTATTTTTTATCAGCTTTGAGGAAATGGTTAAAAGTAGCTTAACTTTAGATGACACTATCCTTAAACTAAATCCACACATTGATTTAATAGATTAATTATACTTGTAGGATAGAACATCTGTATTGACGGGAAACTTTTATTTGACTTTATGGTAGTGTTATTAACATTTTGCTTTAATGGCTTTTGTTCTGTGGGATTTGGGTTACCTTGTTTTTTACTGCTCTGTATCTAAAGAAAATCTGTCATTTGTTCAGAATGAAATGTAAACTCTGCGCGCCCAGCAGAAAAAGGATTTGTCCCGAGTCTACATGAATCCAGTTACAGGGATAAGGTGACACAAGATGGCTTACAACCTAAGCCAACAGAAGAGGTGAATTTGGACTATTTCCAGATAATGAGACTGAGGGATAAAAGTTGGAAATATGGGGCGGGATTTTCTGCGCCTCCCCGCGACATGTTTAGAGACGGTGGACGTGTCCCACCACTTTCAACAAAGTTTCCCGTTCTTTCCACCCACTCCCCCATTGCCTGGAAATCTGTGGTGGGCATTCATCTTCCAATCGCACTGGCGAAAAGGGAAAATTCCATCTCTGGAATCTTTGTTGGCACAGTGCTACCATGGCTTCTGGGGCATGAGTCTTCTGGACACATTTCAGAATCACTTCAAAAACAAAGAAGAAAAATACATCACCCTTGCTGGCAATGTTCAAAAAATCCTAGGAACTTGAGGGATAAAAGGGATAAAGTCTTTCATGTTGTCTTCACTGTTTTGTGTTAAGTATGTGCAAAATCCTTATAAATTCTTATAAATCCAATAAATTCTACTTAATCCATGAATACTATCAGTTCATTGGTCAAGCACAACTAAGGACCCCAGTGTTAGCATTTAAGAATTCAGAACTTAGAAATTTTAATTAGAAGGGCTTTATACTTCCAAACCAAAAATCTTACACCATGTCTAACTCCTGTGTGTATTTTTCAAACTGCGCTGTGTTACAATACCCATGGGGACATGCAACTTTTAAAAAGATATTTGAAATCCCAGTGACTGTATTAAAGGAATCGCACAACAAGATTTCAAGTTCTAAAACTTACACTGTAACAAACAAACCAAATGCAACACTGATTAAACATTATTTAGGAGACAATTAATACTCTAAACTATTGAAAAGGTATCGGCCTAAACTTTCCATCCTCTCCTTCATAAAACAAATCCCTCACCTTTGGAATCTATCGAGTGAAACTCCTCTGAACCCGCCTCCAATGCAACTACATCCCTCCTCAAGGATGGGGACCAAATAGATTATCTGTTCACGAAAATATTTGAACCCAGGCTTTTCCAGCCAGTTTGCTGAAATAAACCTCAGATTTGTTTTTCCTTTCGGAGCTTGTAATGCAGTGACCAACTTCCTACAAAATGAATGGGTTGGTGGTGTTGGCGGGGCGGCAGGGAGGGGGGGGGGGGGGAGGGGGGTGGTGTTTGCGGGGATACTTTGAAGAAGTACCAAAGACAAATTTTACAGAGGGTTACTGAAAGTCCAAGCTGTTCTAATAAATGAGGAAGTCACTCATAAAGCAATGCGAGTAATGCCTGAATAATGCCCAACAGTTGCAGTGAGCACATCAGTGGAGGCAGCTTGTAAAACAAGGTGGCCATCTGCTTCAATTGTACAGACGTCTGTACTCACTGCTCCTCCGGCATTCAAAGAAAGGGAACATTATATATTCCAGAGCAGGTACGATCACAAAACCAAAGTGTTCTGGACAAGCAGCCACTAGCCTTTCACCTGATGTTCTGATCGTGCATAAGCTGAACGCCCAATGCACTGTTCAATATGGAAATTAGCTGACATTGAAAAATGCTGCCATCATTGATGCCTTGGCCCCAGATTGGATTATCAGAACTCAGTAGAAAAGCTGCTGAAATGGCAGCTTTGCAACCCCTGAATATTACTTTCCACTGAGAGGAAGGGATAGTAAAATTGGAAGAGGTGTAAGGCTAGCAGTACTCGCAATTCTGTTAGTTCATCAATAGGTAGGCGAGGTTAAAGTGACGCCTATCGTGAATTACTCAGCCAACAATAAGATCATAGAATCATAGAATCACTACCGAGTAGAAAGGGGCCATTTGGACCATCAGGCCTGCATTGACAGTAATCCCACACAGCCCCTATGCCTGTGCCCCTGCTAATCTCCCTGACACTGAGGGGCAATTTAGCATGACCAATCCACCTAACCTGCACGTCTTTTAGACTGTGGGAGGAAACCAGAGCACCCGGAGGAAACCCACGCAGACACGGGGAGAACGTGCAAACTCCACACAGGCAGTCACCCGAGCGGGGAATTGAACCCGGGTCCCTGGCGCTGTAGTACTCGCCACCGTGCCAGAAGAAAAAAAACTACAACATGGAAAGTACAAACGAAACTCAACGTGACAAGCGTTTTGATTGCTCAACATTCGATAAAGGTTTCTGAAAACTGTAATAAGTCTTCAGAGGCAGACGAGCCTTCACCAAAATCCCTTCATTTACAATTCCAACAGCAGTACAGAGAGTGCTATCAGTCAGCATTCTACCCTCGGGAGTGCCAGAGGAACTGACACTCCCGTTAAATATTAGGAAAAGACTCCCTGAGAGGCCCATCAATTGGCTCCTTAATCAGGGAGTACATACTCCAATAGGTCAACCTCAATGGCCTGATTGAAGTCTTTACAGAAACAAATATTATATCTTACAGAATACACCCGGCAGGTTAACACCTTATGTAAATCTACAGAAACCAACTGGAACAAAGTTAAACATTAAGCTATCTGGAGCACTTTGAACTGGAGAATGATTTGAATGAAGGAACACACATGAACCTTCTATGTTTCTGAGTGAGCACACTGCACCATCAGTACACCGCTCTCTATGGAACATTGATTAAAAAAAACATATTTTAGAGATTTTTATGGGCAGTGGAAAACAAAACTGAGAAAGTAAACAGGCCACCTGAGTATCAAAAAGATACTCACACCTTATCAAGTGGACAGAAGATCCGTCCAAAAGATGGGTCCTCCAACAATGCGGCACCTCCTCTGTACTGCACTGGAGAATCAGCCTTAATTTTTGGAGTGGATTGAACATAAAACCATGGAAATTAATCTTCCCTCAGCCTGTTTTGCCACTTTACGAACGCACCTTCCTTGACCGTCAAGTCCTGGTCTGGGACTCAAACTCGCAGTTTCTGGCTGAGTGACAAGGATGCCATACCCTGCAACACACCACCTCACTGCATTCTTACTAAATTTTTCAAATGTGATTCAAATTTATAGAAAAAAATTAAACTGAGGGAAGACCAATTTTCACAGATAGTTATCTTTAGCTCTCAATTGGATCAGACTGCTGGATTCTCAATTCTACTGACTAAATTAAAAGTACATCTCTGTCATATTGTAGCAATGCTTTTGTCAAAATCAATTTCTGTTGGTTAGAACTGAATCTTTTGTGATATTGAGCTGGCCTGATGACTGAGTGTATTGATTCAGCTGCACTTTCTGCTCATTTTCTTTCAATGCTTCATCAGAATAAATCCAGATTCAATACCTTTTCCAAAAATAACATGCACGCTAAATACAGAACAGGCTTAAGGGAAAATGATACCCGACAAATTAATCTAATAATTGTCTTGAACCAATCAGCCACATTTATTAACATGTTGTAACTGTGTACTTGCCAGTAAATGTGACAACTAGAACTTGGGAAACTATTTTATCATGCATCTCACTAGAATAGCACGGTAGCACAGTGGCAATACTGCAGTTAGGTGCATTGTCTATGCTAAATTCTCCCTCAGTGTACCTGAACAGGCAGCGGAGTGTGGCGACTGGGGGATTTTCAAAGTAACTTCAATACTTGACATGAATGGAGTCTGTCACCTGCTACAACTGCGACACAACAAAATGGAATGATGTTTGAAAACTAGTCTGCCAAAAAGATGCAACAAAAAGGGTTGAAAACAAAGAACAAAGAAAATTACAGCACAGGAACAGGCCCTTCAGCCCTCCAAGCCTGCACCGACCATGCTGCCCGACTGAACTAAAACCCACTACCCTTCCGGGGACCATTTCCCTCCATTCCCATCCTATTCATGTATTTGTCAAGACGCCCCTTAAAACTCACTATCGTATCTACTTCCACTACCTCCCCTGGCAGCAAGTTTCAGGCACCCACCACCCTGTGTGTAAAAAACTTGCCTCGTACATCTCCTTTAAACCTTGCCCCTCGCACCTTAAACCTGTGTCCCCTAGAATTTGACTCTTCCACCCTGAGAAAAAGCTTCTGACTATCCATTCTGTCCATGCCCCTCATAATCTTGTAGATTTCTATCAGGTCACCTCTCAACCTCCGTCGTTCCAGTGAGAATAAACCAAGTTTCCCCAACCTCTCCTCATAGCTAATGCTCTCCACACCAGGCAACATCCTGGTAAATCTTTTCTGCACCCTCTCCAAAGCCTCCACATCCTTCTGGTAGTGTGGCAACCAGAATTGAACACTATATTCCAAGTGCAGCAAAATTAAGGTTCTATAAAGCTGCAACATGACTTGCCAATTTTTAAACTCAATGACCCGGCCGATGAAGGCAAGCATGCCGTATGCTTACCGTAAAGGTACACGGAGTTAGGGGTAAAGTGGTAGAGTGGATTGAGGATTGTCTATCTAACAGAAAGCACAGAGTCGGAATAAATGGGTGCTTTTCCGGTTGGCAATCAGTGACTAGTGGCGTGCCGCAGGGATCGGTGCTGGGGCCTCAACTATTTACCATATACATAGATCATCTGGAGGAGGGGACCGAGTGTAGGGTAACAAAGTTTGCAGATGACACAAAGATGAGTGGGAAAGCAAATTGCGTGGAGGACACAGAGAGTCTGCAGAGAGATTTGGATAGGCTAAGTGAGTGGGCAAGGATCTGGCAGATGGAGTATAACGATGGTAAGTGTGAGGTTATCCACTTTGGAAGGAATAAGAGTAAAATGGACTATTATTTAAACGGTGAAAAATTACAACATGCTACTGTGCAGAGGGGCCTGGGGGTCCTTGTGCATGAATCACAAAAACTCAGTTTGCAGGTGCAGCAGGTAATCAAGAAGGCAAATGGAATGTTGGCCTTTATCGCGAGAGGGATGGAGTACAAAAGCAGGGAGGTCATGCTGCAACTGTACAGGGTACTGGTGAGGCCGCACCTAGAGTACTGTGTACAATTTTGGTCCCCTTATTTAAGAAAGGATATATTAGCTTTGGAGCGGGTACAGAGAAGGTTCACCAGGTTGATTCCAGAGATGAGGGTGTTAGCTTATGAGGAGAGATTGAGTAGACTGGGCCTGTACTCATTGGAGTTTAGAAGGTTGAGGGGCGATCTTATAGAGACATATAAGATAATGAAGGGGCTAGACAGGGTAGAAGCAGCGAGGTTATTTCCACTTACAATGGAAACAAGAACTAGGGGGCATAGCCTCAAAATATGGGGGAGTCAATTTAGAACAGAGTTGAGGAGGAACTTCTTCTCCCAGAGGGTAGTGAATCTTTGGAATTCTCTGCCCAATGAAGCAGTAGAGGCTACCTCGTTAAATGTGTTTAAGTCACAGATAGATAGATTTTTAACCATTAAGGGAATTAAGGGTTATGGGGAGCGGGCAGGTAAGTGGAACTGAACCCACTATCAGATCAGCCATTATCTTATTGAATTTCGGAGCAGGCTTGAGGGGCTAGACTCCTGCTCCTATTTCTTATGTTCTTATGTTCTTATGCCTTCTTGACTACCTTCTCCACCTGCATTGCCACTTTCAGCGATCTGTGTACCTGTACACCCAGATCCATTTGCCTATCAATACTCTGAAGAGTTCTGCCATTTACTGTATATTTCCTATCTGTATTAGATCTTCTATATCTATTATAAAAAGCAAAGGTCCCAGCGTTGATCCCTGAAGAACTCCACTTGTCACAGCCCTCCATTCAGAAACGCACCCTTCCACTGCTACCCTCTGTCTTCTATGACCGAGCCAGTTCTGTATCCACCTTGCCAGCTCACCTCTGATCCCATGCGACTTCACCTTCTGCACCATGAGGTCTGCCATGAGGGACCTTGTCAAAGGCCTTACTGAAGTCCATGTAGACAACATCCACTGCCCCAACCTCATCAGTCATTTTCATCACTTCCTCAAAAAACCCGATCAAGTTAGTGAGACACGACCTCCCCTTCACCAAGCCATGTTGCTTCTCGCTAATACGTCCACTTATTTCCACGTGGGAGTAAATCCTGTCTCGAAGAATCCTCTCCAATAATTTCCCTACCACTGACATAAGGCCTGTAATTACCTGGATTATTCTTACTACCCTTCTTAAACAAAGGAACAACATTGGCTATTCTCCAATCCTCTGGGACCTCCCCTGTAGCCAGTGAGGATACAAAGATTTCTCTCAAGGCCCCAGCAATTTCCTCCCTTGCCTCACTCAGTATTCTGGGGCATATCCCATCAGGCCCTGGGGACTTTTCCACCTTAATGTTTCCCAAAAACCCCAATATCTCCTCCTTTTTGATCTCAACATGATTCAAACTATCTACACATGCTTTCCCAGACTCATCATCCACCAAGTCCTTCTCTTTGGTGAATACTGACGCAAAGTACTCATTTAATACCTCGCCCATTTCCTCTGGCTCCACGCATAGATTCCCTCCCCTTGAGTGGGCCAACCCTCTCCCTGGCTACCCTTTTGCTCTTTATATATGTATAAAAAGCCTTGGGATTTTCCTTAATCCCGCTGGCCAATGACTTTTTGAGTTCTCTTTTAGCCCTCCTTACTCCTTGCTTAAGTTTCTTTCTACTTTCCTCATATTCCACATGTGCTTCGTGTGTTCCCAGCCTCCTACCCTTGACAAATGCTTCCTTTTTATCTTTGACTAGACTCACAACATCTCTCGTTATCCAAGGTTCCCAAAACTTGCCATACTTATCCTTCATCCTTACAGGAATGTGCCGGTCCTGAATCCCTATCAGCATGCCTTCCACATGCCAGATGTTGATTTGCCCTCAAACATCTGCCTCCAATCTACATTCTTCAGACCCTGCCTAATATTGTTGTAATTAGCCTTCGCCCAATTTAGCACCTTCAGTTGAGGACTACACTTATCTTTGTCCATCGGTAGTACCTTAAAGCTTACTGAATTGTGGTCGCTGTTCCTGAACTGCTCCCCTACTGAAACATTGACCACCTGGCCGGGCTCATTTCCCAATACCAGGTCCAGTACGGCCCCTTCCCTAGTTGGATATCTACATACTGTTTCAAGAAGTCCTCCTGGATGCTTCTGACAAACTCTGCCCCATCCATGCTTCTAGCACGAAGTGAGTCCCAGTCAATATAAGGGAAATTAAAATCTCCCACCACAACAACCCTGTTACTTTTTCACCTTGCCAAAATCTGTCTACATATCTGTTCCTCTATCTCCCGCTGGCTGGGTTGGATGGCCTATAGTAAACCCCCAACATTGTGACTACACCCTTCCTATTTCTGAGCTCTGCCCATATTGCCTCGCTGTATGAGCCCTCCAAGGTGTCCTCACACAGTACAGCTGTGATATTCTCCTTAACCAGTAGTGCAACTCCCCGACCCCTTTTACATCCCCCTCTGTCCCACCTGAAATACCTGTATCCTGGAATGTTAAGCTGCCAATCCTGTCCTTTCCTTAACCAAGTCTCTGTAATAGCAACAACATCATAGTTTCTAGTACTAATCAAAGCTCTAAGTTCATCCACCTTATCTATTACACTTCTCGCATTGAAACAAATGCATTTCTGTCCACCAGACCCTCTTTGATGAGCAACCCCACCCTTCCTGCTCTTCCTCTGAGTCGTTCAGGCCCTACCCTCTGGTTCCCCTTTAATTAATTCACCTTTGCTTTGGTTCCCACCCCTCTGCCAAACTAGTTTATATCCTCCCGTGTGACACTAGCAAAGCGATCTGGGATCAAGTGTGAGAAGAACTTAGTTCCAGCCAATAATAACCCCAGATAAATAAGCATGTGTAAACCGGTCTGAATATGATATCGTAATACAAAACAATACCTACTAGAGATTGCTGAGGCAGACCAGAGAATAAATAGCATCAAAGCTGTGAACAGTGTGGTATGTCTGATTAATTGGCAGTCCCGTATGTGCCCAAAAATACATGCCAACCTGTTCTTCTAGTGCAGAAAACACGCTGCCTTATAGACAAGCTTGCAAAGTAAGCAAAAACTTGAAGGAATGCTATTTTTATTCTTTCATTCATGGAACATGGGCGTTGCTGGCTGGCCAGCATTTATTGCCCATCTCTCGTTGCCCTTGGAGGGCAGTTGAGAGTCAACCACATTGCTGTGGCTCTGGGATCACATGTTGGTCAGACCAGCTAACGATGGAAGATTTCCTTCCTGAAAAGACATTAATGAATCAGATGGGCTTTTTTTGGTAATCGGCAATGGCTTCATGGTCATCAGTAGATTCTTAGTCCCAGATACTATTTTAAAAGAATTTAATTCCCACCATCTGCTGTGGTGGGATTCGAACCCGGGTCCCCAGGACATTAGCTGAGTTTCTGGATTAATAGCCTGGCGACAATACCATTAGGCCATCACCTCCCCCAAACGTGTGTGAGAGACCTGGGATATCCTGGGCAATATGAGTCTCAGTACTGTACAGAATAAATATATTTTTTACTTTGCTAAAATGCATGACTCCATAAGAGGCAGCAGAAAAGGCACATGATACTATGTTTATGCAAACTGTGACCGATTCACTTCATGGTTCATGTTTTAGAGGTAATTTCTAATTCTGGGAAGATTAACGCTTAACTGTAGAAAATAGGAAAAATGCAAGTAAGGAAGTTGGAGTCCATTGCACTCAAAAAGCTGGGGCCATGTTGCCTCAGGGGTTAACAGCTAGGAAGGCAAGATTGCAAAACAGCTGGTGAGATTTCTTAGCTGGAGAATTGCAAACATGGGCTTGACTTTTCCGGTCTTATGCACCCTGCTACCACTGATTTGATTTGATTTATTATTGTCACATCTATTAGCGAAAAGTATTGCTTCTATACAGACAAAAACATACCGTTCATTGAGAAGGAAACGAGAGAGTGCAGAATGTAGTGTTACAGTCATAGCTAGGGTGTGGAGAAAGATCAACTTAATGCAAGATAAGTCCATTCAAAAGTCTGACAGCAGCAGGGAAGAAGCTGTTCTTGAATCGGTTCGTATGTGACCTCAGACTTTTGTATCTTTTTCCCGAAGGAAGAAGGTGGAAGAGTCCGGGATGTGTGGCATGCTCTGCCAGCGAGAACGGAGAATTTGGTGCTCTGCCAAATCTCTAGTTGCAACAGCGGGACTGGAGAATCCCAGCCGTGGGCGATGTCGGACAATTCCAGCCATTGAATCTAAACCGCTTGGAAGGAAGTGTAGTCCAGGGAGATGTTTTGGCTTGAGATTAGAGCTAAATTAGTTTAAAAACACTCAGTGAGCTCCAGAAGGCTACCTCGTCATGGAGCTGGGTGCAGCTTCAGAAGGTTCCCTGGTTTCCCATTATCGTTGCGTTGCCTGGGAGAGGTGGTGAGTTGTTTTTGTGTCTCATGTGGTTTGCAGTTCACAGAGAAACAATGAGAGCTGTCAGCAGGCTGTTCGAGCTCAATACAATCCTGGGGAGCTGAGAAGGTGGCAGACAACCACTGCATCCATGCTGGAGAGGGTTAGGGCTCAGAGGAAGTCCTGGGAGCCATTTATTGCTCAGGGCAGCTGGCAGACTGGAGTTTGAAGACACCCATGGACAGTGCAACCTTAGCCAAGTGAACGGTCAGTAGAAGAGTTCAAAGTGTGTGGGTAATTAAAGGTGGGATTGCAACTTTGTGAATCTTGTGGAATACAATCTTGGGAAAAGAGATTGTACCATCAGAAAGTGAGCAGTCAGTGAGTAACTCTAAACTGGAGTGGCTTTTGAGTGAATTCAGAGGCTGGATCTGAAGAGATAAAATTCCTCCTGAGGGAGACAGAGAGCAGAATCATCCCATGGCCTCGTCATTGGGAAACACACCATGTTTGTGCCTCCGGCCACAGGACATTGTCCCAGATGGGAGAATTCTGCCCAGAGCTTTATGAAAATTTAGTAATTCACTGTGGTCACTGATATCTAGTGGCTGAGAAATTCATGAGATCCAACCCCATCGCATCCACTATTTAATGCACAGTGTGATTTATTCAGCTGCAGTTTACTTGCTGATTCAGACTTACCTCACGTTAATTCTGAATGTTGCCTATTAGGTAGATATTGTAGCATGTTTTACTTTTCTGACTTTGTACAGTAAAGTTGATTTTATTTGTTTAAAAGCATGGAATGTTGAGGTTTAGGGGCGGCACAGTGATTAGCACTGCTGCCTCACAGCGCCAGGGACCCAGGTCCGATTCCCGGCTTGGGTCACTGCCTGTGTGGAGTTTGCACGTTCTCCCCGTGTCTGCCTGGGTTTCCTCCGGGTGCTCCGGTTTCCTCCCACAGTCTGAAAGGCATGCCGGTTAGGTGCATTGACCGGAACAGGAGCCGGAGTGTGGTGACTCAGAGAATTTCACAGTAACTTCATTGCGGTGTTAATGTAAGCCTCAATTGTGACTAATAAATAAGCTTTAACTTTTTCATATCTCCCTGCAACAAAAAGTTACAGGTCCGTAACCGGATCAGAAGAGAGGATTAAAACAGATGCATGTACTTAGAAATTGACAAATTTTCAATCCATTCTGCCTCGTGAAATGGAGCTAATGAGATTTTTCTTTCTTTGTGTACCAGATGACCCGAGAGAGGGACAACTGAACATCGGTAAAAGTCTCCCACGGTTTCAAGGTGCATGATTTAAATTCGTGATGGGTTTTCAGTCGATTAGCCTTGATTTAATCTCCCTACCAGAAAAAAAAGAGAATTAAATCATCGAGGCGCCAAAGGAAAATTTGAGAAACGTTCGGTAATTTAATTTTCAAAAGCAGTGCAGTTCAGTGAATGGGCAATATCTACCCAAGTGACAAAAAAACACAGGGATATCAGGAAAAAAATAGTTTGAGAACCTATCCATCAGGCTATCTTCAAATTATTTTGTTTCAAAATTTAAAACTGCCCCAAACGTGCCAAATAAAAAAACTAAATATGGTTACTCATTTTAAAATAGAGATATTGTTGAACTGGAGGGCAAGGTAGGCCAGTGGGCAGACAGTGAAGCAGCCCGTACCCATATACAGCAAGATCTGGATAATATTTAGGGTTGGGCTGGTAAGTAACATTCACACCACATAAGTGCACCACAGGCAATGACCATCTCCAACAAGACAAAATCTAACCATCACCCCATGGCATTCAATATCATTACCACTGCTGAATCCCCCACTATCCACATCCTACTATTGAGCAGATACTAAACTGGACCAGCCATATAAATACTATGGCTATGAGAGCAGGTCAAAGACTGAGAATTCTGCAGTGGGTAACTCACCTCCTGATTCTCCAAAGTCTGCCCACCATCTAAAGGAGTATGATGGAACACTCTCCACTTGCCTGGATGGATGCATCTCCAGCAACACTCAAGATGCTCGACACCATCCGAAACAAAGCAGCCCGCTTGATTGGCAAACATCCACCACATTTAACATCCGCTCTCTCTACCACTGATACATACTGACAGCAGTGTGTATACCACCAACAAATTGCAGCAACTCACCAAGGATCCTTCTACAGCACCTTCCAAACCTGCAACTCTACCACCGGATGGACAAGGGCAGTAGACGCATGAAAATACCACCATCTGCACGTTCCCCTGTAAAGGAATGCGATGGCCCAGTGGTATTACCGCCAGACTATTCATTCAGAAACTCAGCTAACGTTCTGGGAACCAGGTTCAAATCCCACCACGGCGGATGGTGGAATTTAAATTCAATAAAAAATATCTGGAATTCAGAATCTACTGATTGCCATGAAACCATTGTCCGGTTCACAAATGTCCTTTGGGGAAGGAAATCTATTGTCCTTACCTGACCTGGCCTGCATGTGACGCCAGAGTCACGGTAATGTGGTTGACCTCAACTGCCCTATGAACCCATGCAACGAGGGAGGGGCAATGAATGCTGGTCAGCTAGCGACAGCCTACTCCCATGAATGAATAAAAAAGACACCCACATCCTGACTTAGAACAAAATCATCATTCCTTCACCGTCGCAGGGTCAAAATCCTGGAACTCCCTCCCTAACAGCACTGTGGTGCACCTGTACCACAAGAAAAACAGTAAGAAGTTTAACAACACCAGGTTAAAGTCCAACAGGTTTATTTGGTAGCAAAAGCCACACAAGCTTTTGGAGCTCCAAGCCCCTTCTTCAGGTGAGTGGGAATTCTGTTCACAAACAGGGCATATAAAGACACAGACTCAATTTACATGAATAATGGTTGGAATGCGAATACTTACAGCTAATCAAATCTTTAAGATACAAACAACGTGAGTGGAGAGAGCATCAGGACAGGCTAAAAAGATGTGTATTGTCTCCAGACAGGACAGCTAGTGAAACTCTGCAGGTCCAGGAAGGCTGTGGGGATTACAGAGAGTGTGACATGAACCCAATATCCCGGTTGAGGCCATCCACGTGTGTGCGGAACTTGGCTATCAGTTTCTGCTCAGCGACTCTGCGCCGTCGTGTGTCGCGAAGGCCGCCTTGGAGAACGCTTACCCGAATATCAGAGGCCGAATGCCCGTGACCGCTGAAAGGCAGCTCACCACCACCTTCTCAAGAGAGATTAGGGATGGACAATTAATGCTGGTCTGCCACTGAAACCCACATCCTGTGAAAGAGTGTATAAAAAAAAACACGGCTATGGGCAAATAGGAGTTGGTGTAAATTAGGATTTGGCAGACTTTTGGATGTGTTCAAATTTATGGATGATGGAAGATGGGAGGCTGGGCAGGAGAGCAATGGAATTGTTAACACTAAGGGTAACAAACTCAAGGGGTAATGCAGTCTTAGGGTGACAAAAGCATGGAGGAGTAATTCAGCAGTGGGTGAGCTGGAGTAAGGCAGAGTAAAGTGATGTTACAGATGTGAAAGTGGACATTCTTGGTGATGAGGGTGGGGCAATGTTGTTGGATGCCTATCTCAAGGTGAAAGACAACACTACAATGTGGCTCTGCCTGAGAAAGTTGCCAGGGACGGGGATGGATTCAGCAGCTCGGGAACAAAACTTCCAGTGGAGATCAAAATTCGTAATATTTAGTTGCAGAAAATGTTTCCTTGACCAATATTAGAAATCAGACAAGCTGTCTGAAAAAACTGGAGGTGGAGATGCTGGCGTTGGACTGGAGTGGGCACAGTAAGAAGTCTGACAACACCAGGTTCAAGTCCACCAGGTTTATTTGGAATCATGAGCTTTTGGCGTGCTGCCCCTTCATCAGGTAAGTTTGATGTTGGTGTCGATATGCGCAATCTTCTTGGAGAGCCTCTCCACTTTGCGCTGGCAGTTTGTGGTGTCAATGGTAGCCATGATATGGAGATGCCAGCGTTGGAGTGGGGGCGGGCACAGTAAGAAGAATGACTCGCCTGACGAAGGAGCAGCGCTCTGAAAGCTCGTGATTCCAAATAAACCCTGTTGGACTTTAACCTGGCGTTGTGAGACTTCTTACTGTGACAAACTGGAGACAGTGGTGAGATAATATTATTCCTTCCGTAAAAAGATACAATATAGTAATGGAGTCATTTCTGCCTTTGAATCCAGTACAGCGTAAAGTCCGCTCTGCCGGCTGGCTATCTGTCTGCTCAGACGTGTTAACGAGTTTTTTTAATGCTGCCCTGATTCATATCCAAACAATCCACTGATCTGCAGTTTCTTGTACACACTTCCCTAACTTAACTCCGTATTGATTCCCAGCCCATTCTTCCTGCTCTTATAAGAATGCATAATTACCTCCCCGTCTCTCTCCTATGAAAATGCCTGAAGAAAGATTTCACAAGGATTATTAATGAAAGAAAATATAATCTGACTAAACACGGCTGATATCACTGAAAGGACAAAGCACGGACATTTACTTGTATTTTATTTCTCTTCAACTTTTTCTCCCTGTCCTTTGCTTAAAGCATATATTTCAAATTTCCATCTGTTTCAGGATTTTTCTCAATCTCCTTTGCGAACGTTGATGCCCTTTTAGAGTCACAGAGGTTTACAGCCTGGAAACAGGCCCCTCGGCCCAACTTGTCCATGTCACCCTTTATTTTTAAACCCCTGTGGTGAACCACTGTAGTTGTCTGTTTATGTGATAGTTTATGTGATATGCCTGGACACGCCCCTGCTGCCTCAATCCAGGGCTCCGCCCTCCTCGGGGTATAAAGGTGGCTACTCTCCGCCCCTTTTGCCTCAATCTGGATTAGCTATCGGTTCGTGAGTGCTTCTGTTCTTTGTTAATAAAAGCCTGTTGTTTCGCAACAATGAGTCTTTGCGTCATCAATGGTGCATCAATTTTATTAACAAAAATTTTGAGATGGAGCAACTCCTGAAACCTGACAAATTAGACTTGGATCCGCAGGCAGTTGGGGCCTCTAATTCTTTTGATCACTGGCTGCACTGTTTTGAGATTTTAATCGCTTCCTCCTCCTCCGTCGTCGTA
The DNA here is from genome assembly GCF_964213995.1 of Mustelus asterias. Taxonomy (NCBI): domain Eukaryota; kingdom Metazoa; phylum Chordata; class Chondrichthyes; order Carcharhiniformes; family Triakidae; genus Mustelus; species Mustelus asterias. The sequence goes on along the minus strand of NC_135809.1, from coordinate 135,938,235 downwards.
ACCAACATCGACAAACTACACGTGCTCCACGCCCGCGTCAGCGCTTACGTCTTTGCGCTAATGCGAGACGCGGAAACTTACCAGGAAGCAATCGATCTCCTCAAGAGCCAGTACAACCGGCAGCCGAATGAGGTCTACGCCAGACACCTGCTGGCCACTCGCAGACAGCAGCCCAGGGAATCGACTGAGCAATTCCTACGTGAACTGCGTGCACTCGGCAGAGCCTGCAACTGCAAGGCCGTTTCAGCCGCCCAAAATGCCAACGACCTGATCAGAGATGCCTTTGTCGCGGGCATCAGGTCGACCTATATCCGGCAGCACCTGCTGGAACAAGGTGGGCTGGACCTGAAGAAAACTGTGGAGCTTGCCGGCTCGCTGGAGGTGGCATTCCAGAACCTCGAGGCCTACACCCCCGCCCACAAGGGCATACTGTGGACACCGCGACCGCAGCCACCTCTGTACCCAGGAGGGCCGCAAACCTACGCCATGCCCCGTCCCGACGCCGAACTGACCACTGCGGCAGTCCCTGGAGGCCCGAGGTGCTACTTCTGCGGCCTGGAGAAGCACCCACGACGACGCTGCCCAGCGAAAGACGCGATCTGCTCTGACTGCGGTAAGAAGGGTCATTACCTGAAAGTTTGCAGGGCAAAATCAGCCCCCAGGCTCAGCGGCGCCGCGTGCGATCCGTGGGAGGCACTGCCTTCGACGCCATCGGCCGTGTGCGATCCGCGGATGCCGCCATTTTGGATGCCATCGGCCGCGTGCGACCCACGGAGGCCGCCATCTTGGACACCATCAGCCACGTGCGACCCACGGGAGCCACCATCTTAGGTGACGTCTGCCGAGTCACGGGGGCTGCCATTTTGGGAACCGTCCACCGCATTGCCTAATCCGACAGTGGCCTCGGCCGCGTTGGACCAGTCCAGGCCTCACCAACTCGCCTGGTCGATGATGGACATCAAGGTAAACGGCCACACTACTAACTGCTTATTTGACCCTAACACAGTGAGGCGCTACACACTGCCAGTACTGCCAATGCAGCAATCAATCTCCATGGCTTCGACGTCCCGGTCAGTGAATGTCCTCGGGTACTGTGTAGCAACTCTGACTGTACGGGGCACGGTGTACAAGAAGTGCAGGCTCCTCGTGCTGCCACAGCTCCGCGCTGCCGTACTACTGGGGCTAGATTTCATGTGTCACCTTGGGAGCGTCACTATGGTGTATAATGGGCCTTTTCCCCCAATCTCCGTCCAAAATCCACAGCTATCAGACCAGACACCGCGCACCACCTGTGGGCTCTCGACCCTTAAAGTTTCCCCTCCCTCGCTCTTTGAACACCTCACCCCCGACTGCAAGCCCATTGCCACCAAAAGCAGACGGTACAGCGCTGGAGATAGAGCGTTTATCAAGTCTGAGGTGCGACGCCTCCTGGGGGTGGGGATCATTGAGGCCAGTACCAGCCCCTGGAGAGCCCAAGTGGTGGTTGTTAAGACTGGGGAGAAACTTCGCATGGTCATTGACGACAGTCAGACCATCAACCGATACACACAGCTGGACGCGTATCCCCTTCCCCGCATATCTGACATGGTCAATCAGATTGCACAATATCGGGTGTTCTCCACCATTGATTTGAAGTCTGCATACCACCAGCTCCCTATCCGCCCGGAAGACCGCCAATACACTGCCTTCGAGGCGGATAGCCGTCTCTATCACTTCCTTTGGGTCCCCTTTGGCGTCACCAAGGGGGTCTCGGTTTTCCAGCGTGAGATGGACCGAATGGTGGACCAGAACGGGTTGCGGGCCACCTTCCCGTACCTGAATAACGTCACCATCTGCGGCGATGATCAGCAGGACCACGACGCCAACCTCCAAAAATTCCTCCACACTGCGGCACTCCTCAACCTGACCTACAATAGAGAGAAGTGCGTATTCCGCACGCGTTGCCTCACCATCCTTGGTTGTGTTGTGGAGAACGGGGTCATCGGCCCTGATCCCAACCGCATGCGTCCCCTCCTGGAACTTCCCCTCCCCACCACCCTCAAAGCACTGAGGAGATGCCTGGGCTTCTTCTCATACTACGCCCAGTGGGTCCCCAACTATGCGGACAAAGCCTGTCCACTCATCAAATCCACATCCTTTCCCCTAGCGGCAGAGGCCCGCCTGGCCTTTGACCGCATCAAAGCGGATATCGCGAAGGCCACGATGCACACTGCAGACGATTCCACCCCATTCCAGGTGGACAGCGATGCGTCTGACTTTGCCCTAGCCGCCACTCTTAATCAGACGGGCAGACCCGTGGCCTTCTTCTCGCGCACCCTCCAGGGCCCTGAAATTCGACACTCCTCTGTCGAAAAAGAGGCACAAGCCATCGTGGAGGCTGTGCGGCACTGGCGCCACTACTTAGCTGGCAAATGGTTCACCCTGCTCACGGACCAGCGGTCCATTGCCTTTATGTTCAGTAACGCGCAGCGGGGCAAAATCAGGAACGATAAGATTTTGAGGTGGAGGATCGAGCTCTCCACCTACAATTACGACATTTTATACCGGCCTGAGAAACTCAATGAGCCCCCAGACACCCTGTCCCGGGGGACCTGTGCCAGCGCGAACCTAGACTGGTTACAGACTCTCCACGATGACCTCTGCCACCCGGGGGTTACCAGGTTCTTCCACTTCATCAAGGCCCGGAACCTGCCCTATTCCATTGAGGAAGTCAGGTCTGTAACCAGGCACTGCCAAGTCTGCGCGGAGTGCAAGCTGCACTTCTACCGGCCAGACAGAGCGCACGGCATCAAAGCCACCCGCCCTTTCGGACGCCTGAGCGTTGACTTCAAAGGCCCCCTCCCCTCCTCTGACCGCAACATATACTTCCTCAACTTCGTTGATGAGTATTCACGGTTCCCCTTTGCTATTCCCTGCCCAGATATGACCTCGGCCACGGTCGTCAGGGCTCTGCACAGCCTCTTCACCCTGTTTGGTTTCCCCAGCTATATTCATAGCGACCAGGGTTCCTCTTTTATGAGCGATGAGCTGCGCCAGTACCTACTCTCCAAAGGCATAGCCTCGAGTAGGACCACCAGCTACAACCCCAGGGGGAACGGGCAGGTGCAGAGGGAGAATGCGACAGTCTGGAAGGCTGTTTTATTAGCTGTCCGGTCTAAGGGTCTTCCAGTCTCCCGCTGGCAAGAGGTCCTCCCTGATGCGCTACACTCAATTAGGTCACTACTGTGCACGGCTACCAACGCCACCCCTCATGAACGAATGCTTGTTTTCCCCAGGAAGTCCTCCTTGGGGACCTCACTACCGTCTTGGCTGACGTCCCCGGCCCTGTCCTGCTCCGGAAGCACGTGCGGACCCATAGGTCGGACCCCCTGGTCGAAACGGTCCGGCTCCTCCACGCCAATCCCCAATACGCCTATGTGGCGTATCACGACGGGCGGGAGGACACGGTCTCCATTCGCGATCTGGCCCCTGCAGGTACTACGTCCCACGGCCCTCACCCCCAGCTCCCAACGTTGTCCATGATGCACCAGAGTCGCAACACGCTCATTTAACCCCCGGGTACGGGAGAATGCACACCTGAGCCCCGGGAGCAGCCTACACACACCCGGCAGTCTGAAGGCGCTATGGACGGCTTCACCGGTTATGGACTGGCGTCTGACTCATCACCGCAGCCTCCGGAACCGGCACCACGGCTGGCATTGCGGCGGTCGCAGCGGCAGATCAAGCCCCCAGAGAGACTGAACTTGTAAATTGAATCAATAACTTGTGACTGTCGTTCCACCACCTCACCCCTGCCGAACTCTTTCTAAACAGGGGTGAATGTGGTGAACCACTGTAGTTATCTGTTTATGTGATAGTTTATGTGATATGCCTGGACACGCCCCTGCTGCCTCAATCTGGGGCTCCGCCCTCCTCGGGGTATAAAGGTGGCTGCTCTCTGCCCCTTTTGCCTCAGTCTCAAGTTCTGGAAGAAGGAAAAATTACAAACTTCGCAGTTGGCCAGTAAAGCTGCTTGTGATGTGAAACGTATAGGTCATGCACTAAGTTAATCAGTTCTTTGTTAATAAAAGCCTGTTGTTTCCCAACAACGAGAGTTTGCGTAATCAATGGTGCATCAACCCCTAAGCTAATCCCAATTGCCTGCATTTGGCCCATATCCCTCTATACCCATTGTACCCATGTAACTGTCTAAACGCTTTTTAAAAGACAAAATTGTACCCACCTCTACTACTACCTCTGGCAGCTTGTTCCAGACACTCACCACCCTGTGTGTGAAACAATTGCCCCTCTGGACACTTTTGTATCTCTGCCCTCTCACCTTAAACCTATGCCCTCTAGTTTTAGACTTCTGGGAAAAGATATTGACTATCTTGCTGATCTATGCCACTCATTACTTTATAGACCTTATTTCATTGCCAATTCTTGATATTCTTCTGTGCCGAGGCAGACAATTGCAGACAAACTACATGCTAGTTTTTCTTGAACAAAAACAGAAAATGCTGGAAAATCTCAGCGTGTCTGACAGCATCTGTGGGGAAAGAATAGGGCCAACGTTTCGAGTCTGGATGACGCTTCATCAGAACTTTTCTTGGAACAGAGTAGCTAGCTTGCCCAGAGGGGCTTGTGGTTTCAGGGACGGCACTCCACATCAAGCATTGCTGACCAGGATACTTTCCTGCTCTTAGCACCAGCAATAATCACAAAGTAAGCATTTACTGGTGAATAATCTACCTGTTTGGCCAAGTGATGAATGCACACTCCACGGTCATTTAGTCTTGGACTGGGATTTGAACCCGGAGCTTGTGGCTCAGAGGCAGGGACACCAGTCACTGCATCACAAAACTTTCGACATTACCAATTGCTCTCTGTATTTTTTCTACACAAATCCCTTGCATACAATTACAACTTAGTGCTATTTTTTTTGCCAGAGCAAACCAATAGCAGTGTAAACATCTCCCTCTAAATGGAGAATGAAACCAGGTTTCCACTAAATTGCCTGCAGCAAAAAAAAAGTGACAACTGTTTTCAACTGAAGTATTTCATTGTGAACACTTTTGCAAGGACAGAGATATCATCATGGAGTACAGCTGGGCCACCAATACCTTTTAATTAATCTCACTGTTGTGTAGAAAGTCAAGTTAAAATAAGACCTCTTTACTTTACTGCCTGTCAGCTTTCATGGTAGACATGTTAGCTTTTGTAATATGGAAAGATTGATATGCCAATTCTCTGGTTGTTCTAAGCAAAGGTGAATTGATCTGGGCCCTGAGGGAAAGAGTCATCTCTCAGAGCCTCACCAGAAAAGAAATTGATTCTCATGGGCATTTTCAGTCTCCGCGGAGTGAGAGATTGCCTCAAGTGTGACAAATCGTCTCTGACGATAAGGTAAGCGGATTCTAGACCTTACTCTGTGCAGAATATCTGTGGGTCATACTCAAGGTATCTCGTCACAAGCTGCTTAATGCAAATTTTTATTTCCCAATCAGGGGATCTTATCGATTCTTAATTGCAAGAAGTCACATCACATGAACTATTGGGCTCATAATACTCATTTCAATTTTTGATTGCTTAAGCAATGCTAATTCTCTGATGTAACACATATATGAGTGTGTATATTTCTACATATATAAATTCCTGCACTCGATTCTGGGTCATAGACAGTTGTTTAAATGAAAAGTGTCTGACTGAATAGGTAATGGAGAACTAAGTGCTTATAATGACTACTTGATGTGGCACTAAGATAGTATTGCCTGGATTTTCATTTCTGGTTGTGACCGCGTTGTTGGGATAACTACCAGGTCACGACCCCGCATGCTATCAGTGAGACAAGTGATTTTTGAATGAAATTGGCCTTCTGGCCAATAAATGGCCAGAAGGCAAGCTGGCTGTATAATTAATGATGGAGGGCAAAAAGAAGGCCTCCCCATCCCTCCCCCAGCCGCCCTTCCCCCCACCCCACAGGAACTGCAGCCTGCTGATGCAGGAAAGGGGAGTGAAGTGAAGCACATTGAGATGGAGACACCCTCCCAGTACTTTCCACAAATGGTTAGAAAAGAAATGGCCATTGTTGCTGGATCACCATTGTGGAGGGTTCTTCCGACAACTTGTGATGGGAGATGTGGTTTGCCTGCTGTGGTAGGGATATCAGATCGATTGTGGAGAACTGGCCCACCAGTCTGTCAACTTCAGCCTTCAGCCAGACTGGAAAACCCGAGTCAAGTTCTCACCATTTTGCCCTTCCCCTGTGGTAAGTTTGATGGCGGGGGATATTCAATCAGTGGGAGTGTGGCGGGTGGGGACTCAGGACCTTTCCGTCTCCACCTTTGGATAGCCTTCCCATCCCGATGCCAATGGAGGCCCTCAAGTAGCCAGTTATCACCTAAGGTTTTGTCCCCTGTTGCTGGCATTAATCCAGCAGTGGGTGGGGAGATCGCTGTGTGGGGAGCACAACAAGCAAACCCATGTGAAGTTGCTTGCAGGCTCCTTGGAGATGGATTGGGGTCCCTCATTCACAGGTACTCAGTGCTTGATCCAGGGGCCCAGCACAGGGAATGAAGGGGCCTGTGGAGAGTGAACTCCCTTCCCTTGCTTCCAGTTCCTCCTCTGCAAACACCTTCCCACCATCACTCACCTATGGTCAGGAATCGAGCAATAATCCTCGGCTTCAGATGGGAGTCATAGAATCATAGAATCCCTACAGTGCAGAAGGAGCCCATTCAGTTCATTGAGCCTGCACCGACAACAATCCCACCCAGGTCCTATTCCCGAAACCCCATGTATTTACCCTGCTAATCCCCCGACACTAAGTGGCAATTTAACATGGCCAATCAACCTAAACTGCACATTTTTAGAACATAGAACATTACAGCGCAGTACAGGCTCTTCGGCCCTCGATGTTGCGCCAACCAGTGGAACCAATCTAAAGCCCCTCTAATCTACACTATTCCAATATCATCCATATGTTTATCCAATAACCATTTGAATGCTCTTAATGTTGACGAGTCCACCACTGCTGCAGGCAAGGCATTCCACATCCTTACTACTCTGAGTAAAGAACCTACCTCTAACATCTGTCCTATATCTCTCACCCCTCAATTTAAAGCTATGTCCCCTCGTGCTAGCCATCACCATCCGAGGAAAAAGGCTCTCACTATCCACCCTATCTAATCCTCTGATCATCTTGTATGCCTCTATTAAGTCACCTCTTAACCTTCTTCCCTCTAACGAAAACAACCTCAAGCCCCTCAGCCTTTCCTCATACGATTTTCCCACCATACCAGGCAACATCCTGGTAAATCTCCTCTGCACCCTTTCCAACACTTCCACATCTTTCCTATAATAGGGCGACCAGAACTGTACGCAATACTCCAAATGCAGCCGCACCAGAGTTTTGTACAGTTGCAACATGACCTCCTGGCTCCGAAACTCAATCCCTCTCCCAATAAAAGCTAACACACCGTACGCCTTCTTAACAACCCTATCAACCTGGGTGCCAACTTTCAGGGATCTATGCACATGGACACCCAGATCCCTCTGTTCATCCACACGACCAAGTATCTTACCATTCACCCAGTACTCTGTATTCCTGTTACTCCTTCCAAAGTGAATCACTTCACACTTTTCCGCATTAAACTCCATTTGCCATCTCTCAGCCCAGCTCTGCAGCTTATCTATGTCCCTTTGTAACCTGCCACTTCCCTCCGCACTGTCTACAACTCCACCGATTTTAGTGTCATCCGCAAATTTACTAATCCATCCTTCCACGCCCTCATCCAGGTCATTAATAAAAATGACAAACAGCAGTGGCCCCAAAACAGATCCTTGCGGTACACCACTAGTAATTGAACTCCAGGATGAATATTTCCCATCAACCACCACCCTCTGTTTTCTTACAGCTAGCCAATTCCTGATCCAAACCACTAAATCACCCTTAATCCCATGTGTCTGTATTTTCCGCAAAAGCTTACCATGGGGAACCTTATCAAACGCTTTGCTGAAATCCATTTGACCACAACCAACTTGTGTGTTTAAAGGGACTTTGTGTTGCTGAGACCATTGTAGCTGAATATATATGTTGTAATCCTTGTTAAGCTTAAAATCTGTGTTTGGTGTTATGATAAGGGGGAGTCACATGTAGGCCAGACCAGGTAAGGACAGCAGATTTCCTTGCCTAAAGGACATTAGTGACCCAGATGGGTTCTTCCAACAATCGATTAGGCGATTAGGCAAGAATTAGGGGGCATAAGTTGGGAACAGAAACTGTCAGAGAAAGGAACTAATGAAAAGTGGAACTTTTTCAAGGAACAAATACTGGATGTCCTTGATAGGTATGTCCCTGTCAGGCAGGGAGGAAATGGCCGAGTGAGGGAACCATGGTTCACGAAAGAGGTGGAATGTCTTGTGAAAAGGAAGAGGGAAGCTTATGTAGGGATGAGGAAACAAGGTTCAGATGGCTCGATTGAGGGTTACAAGTTAGCAAGGAATGAGCTGAAAAAGGGGCTTAGGAGAGCTAGGAGGGGACACGAGAAGTCCTTGGCGGGTCGGATCAAGGTAAACCCCAAGGCTTTTTACTCTTATGTGAGGAATAAAAGAATGACCAGGGTGAGGTTAGGGCCGGTCAAGGACAGTAGTGGGAACTTGTGTATGGAGTCAGTGGAGATAGGCGAGGTGATGAATGAATACTTTTCTTCAGTGTTCACCAAGGAGAGGGGTCATGTTTTTGAGGAAGAGAAGGTGTTACAGGCTAATAGGCTGGAGGAAATAGATGTTCGGAGGGAGGATGTACTGGCAGTTTTGAATAAACTGAAAGTCGATAAGTCCCCTGGGCCTGATGAAATGTATCCTAGGATTCTTTGGGAGGCAAGGGATGAGATTGCAGAGCCTTTGGCTTTGATTTTTGGGTCCTCGCTGTCCACGGGGATGGTGCCAGAGGACTGGAGAATGGCGAATGTTGCTCCTCTGTTTAAGAAAGGGAATAGAAATGACCCTGGTAATTATAGACCGGTTAGTCTTACTTCGGTGGTTGGTAAATTGATGGTAAAGGTCCTTAGAGATGGGATTTACGACCATTTAGAAAGATGCGGATTAATCCGGGATAGTCAGCACGGATTCGTGAAGGGCAAGTCGTGCCTCACAAATTTGATAGAATTTTTTGAGGAGGTAACTAAGTGTGCTGATGAAGGTAGGGCAGTTGATGTCATATATATGGATTTTAGTAAGGCGTTTGATAAGGTCCCCCATGGTCGGCTTATAATGAAAGTGAGGAGGTGTGGGATAGAGGGAAAGTTGGCCGATTGGATAGGTAACTGGCTATCTGATTGAAGACAGAGGGTGGTGGTCGATGGAAAATTTTCGGATTGGAGGCAGGTTGCTAGCGGAGTGCCGCAGGGATCAGTGCTTGATCCTCTGCTCTTTGTGATTTTTATTAATGACTTAGAGGAGGGGGCTGAAGGGTGGATCAGTAAATTTGCTGATGACACCAAGATTGGTGGAGTAGTGGATGAGGTGGAGGGCTGTTGTAGGCTGCAAAGAGACATAGATAGGATGCAAAGTTGGGCTGAAAAATGGCAAATGGAGTTTAACCCTGATAAATGTGAGGTGATTCATTTTGGTAGGACTAATTTAAATGTGGATTACAGGGTCAAAGGTAGGGTTCTGAAGACTGTGGAGGAACAGAGAGATCTTGGGGTTCATATCCACAGATCTCTAAGGGTTGCCACTCAAGTGGATAGAGCTGTGAAGAAGGCCTATAGTGTGTTAGCTTTTATGAACAGGGGGTTGGAGTTTAAGAGCCGTGGGGTTATGCTGCAACTGTACAGGACCTTGGTGAGACCACATTTGGAATATTGTGTGCTGTTCTGGTCACCTCACTATAAGAAGGATGTGGAAGCGCTGGAAAGAGTGCAGAGGAGATTTACCAGGATGCTGCCTGGTTTGGAGGGTAGGTCTTATGAGGAAAGGTTGAGGGAGCTAGGGCTGTTCTCTCTGGAGCGGAGGAGGCTGAGGGGAGACTTAATAGAGGTTTATAAAATGATGAAGGGGATAGATAGAGTGAACGTTCAAAGACTATTTCCTTGGGTGGATGGAGCTATTACAAGGGGGCATAACTATAGGGTTCGTGGTGGGAGATACAGGAAGGATATCAGAGGTAGGTTCTTTACGCAGAGAGTGGTTGGGGTGTGGAATGGACTGCCTGCAGTGATAGTGGAGTCAGACACCTTAGGAACATTTACGCGGTTATTGGATAGGCACATGGAGCACACCAGGATGATCGGGAGTGGGATAGCTTGATCTTGGTTTCAGATAAAGCTCGGCACAACATCGTGGGCTGAAGGGCCTGTATAGTGCTGTACTGTTCTATGTTCTATGTTCTAATCAATAATGGTTTCATGGTCATCAGTAAATTCTTAATTATATATACTTTTAATTGAACTCAGATTCCTCCAGCTGCCATGACGGGAATGGAACACAGCTCCCTCGAACATGCGCTGAGCGATAATACCACGAGGCCGTTGATGGTTTAATCAGAGGCGCTGAAAATACCTTCTGATGTAAAGCACTCCACTGATCAATCAGACTTCATTTTCACAGTCCTAAGACTATACAGTTAGCACTGCTGCCTCACAGTGCCAGGGACCCGGGTTTGATTCCCGGCTTGGGTCACTGTCTGTGTGGAGTTTGCACATTCTCCCCATTTCTGCATGGGTTTCCTCCAAGTGCTCCGGTTTCCTCCAACAATCTAAAGATGTGCAGGTTAGGTGGATGGCCATGCTAAATTGCCCCTTACTGTCAGGGGGCTAGCTAAGGCAAATGCATGGGGTTATGGGGATAGGGCTCGGGTGGGATTGTGTTCGGTGCAGACTCGATGGGCCGAATGGCCTCCTTCTGCACTGTAGGATTCTATGATTCTATTTTGTAGCTTCCACCACCTGACTCTTTTGGCAACTGCTCTACTTGGAATTCAGTCATGGCAGAGACTACCAGGAGGACAGCAGCAATGCTTTAAGATGTCCTAAATGCATTCTTCAAGATGTCAAATTTCCCTGCTGAGTCATGGGAATCCCTGGCTTATGAACAAAGAAAATTACAGCACGGCAACAGGCCCTTCGGCCCTCCAAGCCTGCACCGACCATGCTGCCAGACTGAACTAAAACCCCCTACCCTTCTGGGGACCATATCCCTCTATTCCCATCCTATTCATGTGTTTGTCCAGACACTCCTTAAAAGTCACTATAGTATCTGCTTCCACTGGCAGCGAGTTCCAGGCACCCACCACCCTCTGTGTAAAAAACTTGCCTCGTACATCTCCTTTAAACCTTGCGCCTCACACCTTAAATCTATGCCCCCTAGTAATTGACTCTTCCACCCTGGAAAAAAGCTTCTGACTATCCACTCTGTCCATGCCCCTCATAATCTTGTAGACTTCTATCAGGTCGCCCCTCAACCTCCGTCGTTCCAGTGAGAACAAACCAAGTTTCTCCAACCTCTCATCATAGCTAATACCCTCCATACCAGGCAACATACTGGTAAATCTTTTCTGTACCCTCTCCAAAGCCTCCACATCCTTCTGGTAGTGTGGCGACCAGAATTGAACACTATATTTCAAGTGTGGCCTAACTAAGGTTCTATAAAGTTGCAACATGACTTGCCAATTTTTAAACTCAATGTTCAATGCTAATAACTGTCTAAAATATAACTGACGAACACTAACACATTGAGAGATTTTGTTGGAAGCAGAGGCGAAGTCAAGGCATTGGAGGGCATACACAAACTTCATCTGTGTCTGACCCTTGAAGCACCACCTGTCCCACATGGGGCAGAGTTTGCAGACATTGGACATGTCAGCCATCTTGGAACTCATTGAACCGGAGTGGAAACAATCCTTAATCATTCTCCATCCAGAGGGACTGTCTAAGAAGAAGCTTCCACAGGTTAGCGTAACAAGATAGTTACCCATGTACAGGTAAGTGAATCGCAGCATCTTCATGGTAAACAGTGCTAATGATACCCCATTGTACCAGGTGGCAGCTTAAATCATGAACAGTTTATCAATGGCAAAATAAATGGTACTTTAATGGACATTTAGTTAAAAAGTACTTTGTTGTATTCTGCTCATCAATAAGGTGAGTGAATTATAGATATTTAATCATGGGAAAGGATACTTTCAAAAGAGCCTAAAAGCAATTCAGGTGAAAAACTAATGACTACTGACAAAATATTGCAACAGAGAAACACTGAAAATAATAGCATGGACATTGGGGTTTTCCATCAGAATTCTAAACCACCATTAACTCTTTGAGGGCCAGTGTCATCTCAGCACCAAATTAGCAAGTGTTCAGTTTTCATAGATTGTATAAATAATGACAATTTCGATGAGTTTATAGCTCAGTTGTGGTCTCCTCATTTTTAAATAAGGGATAAACATAATGAGGTTAAATAAATGTAAGCTAATAGAAAAAAGGATTAGGTAAACACACAAGAGCTCAGGTTTTCACAATGATGGAGAGGTTCACTATTATAATGAAATAGCAGAAGGATTGGAGAGATGAGGACCCCCTGTAGATTTTTATTTCAGTTTGTATTTAATTCCCGCTGTCTTCTCATAACCCAAGGGAGTGGTGGTCCCCACTGCAGGCTGTGGGTCTCCCAGGGCAATACTTTGATTCCCCCATTGACCGTTACACCCAGCTGTAAGGAGCAAATGAGTGCTTTGGAAGCACACTAAGCACTTCATCCGAGTGAGCAGAGGGGATGGGCATGGTACCCTCTCAAAGGAGGCAGCAGAAAGCTAGTCCAAGCAATCCAGCTGGAGACCAGAGTGAAGACTGAAGGTCAGGAGATGAGCAGCAGGAGGGAAGAGGAGGAGAGAGAGAGAAAACACCCAGGTTCCATCCTGTGGGGAGGGTGTAGGAACCAAGGACATGAACCTCAACATGACAAAAACCTGCGTTAGAGACTCAAGTTGAGCCATGATGTTGTGACAGGCATTTGTCACATGGTGCAGCAGCTTTGGAGCCACAATCTATTGCCCTCCCACCCCCCAAGTCCTGCCACTGGCTGTGAAGGTAACCATCACACTGAACCTTTATGCCCTCTACCTCTTATCAAGTGTCAACAGGAGATCTGGTTCATTTACCCCACTCAGCAGCACACAGATATCTGAAGGAACTGGTTAATGTCCTCTTTGTTCATCTCGGGAATGACATTCATTTCCCCACCGATCTCGAGTCTAAGACAGAGGGTGTCTACGTGGGTTTCCTCCGGGTGCTCCGGTTTCCTCCCACAGTCCAAAGATGTGTGGGTTAAGGGAATAAGCCATGCTAAATGTGTAGGGTTACAGGGATAGGGCAGGGGAGATGGCCTGAGTAAAATACTCTGACCGAGAGTCGATTCATACTCGGTGGGCTGAATGGCCTCCTTCTGTACTGTAGGGATTCTATGATTTCAGCTGGAAGGTGAATGTCTGTATTACGCAGGGCCAAAGAAGGACAAGAAGAGAGAAGTGGTGCCAGATCGAGAGAAGCAAAGGCAGATGAGAAGAACGCTCATGTACATTCAGAGCTTTGTGAAACCAGTGATGTTGATGAACCTGCCAATGGCAGAGCAGCAGGGCAACGTGGACATGCAACCCGGGACGAAACCGTACAGGAGAGGGTCCTCACCCAGTGGTCAGAATAGATTCTGATAAAGTCCTTAGAAATAACAACTGCTGTCAGACAGTTCCCGGTGACATACCAGCACATAATGATTCCTGTACAGTAACAACACAGTCTCTCAGGGGAACACCCATTCCCCACAAGAGAGCGAATCAACAGCATTGAGTTTGAATCAGACACATTTAAACAATAGCTATCCTCCCCGTCATAAACATGAACTCAGCATATTTCAAACACACCGAATGATAATTCGCTGACTATCTGGCTCCCTCACGTGAATGCTATTGACCGTGAAGGAGGCACCCGTTCTGCCAACTCAACTGTCATCAAGCTATTCCCACAATGCAGATAATGACACAAATGAAGACATTAGACACTATACACGTTGACATGAATGTACCAAGAACAAAGAACAGTACAGCACAGGAACAGACCTTTCAGCCCACAAAGCCTGCGCTGATATGTGGTTTCTATCCCTCTGTTTTCCTCCCATTCATGTGTCTATCAAGATACACCTTTAACATTGCCAACGTGCCTGCTTCCACCACCTCCACTGGCAGTGCATTCCAGGCACCTACTCCCCTCTATGTGAAAAACTTTCCCCGCACGTCTCCCCCAAAATAATCACCTCTCACCTTTAACCTGTGACCTCTGGTAGTTGACCCTTCCACCCTGGGAAAAAAACCACTGACAATCCGCCCTATTTATACCTCTCATGATTTTGTAGATTTCTCTAAGCCCCCGTCTTTCCAGTGAAAACAATCTGAGTTTCTCCAACCTCTCCTCATATCGAAAACTCTCCAAACCAGACAACATCCTGGTAAACCTTCTTTGCACCCTCTCCATAGCATCCATGTCCTTCTTATAGTGTGGCGACCAGAACTGTACACAATATTCCAAATGCAGTCTAACTAATGTTTTTACAGCTCATGCAGATGCAGCATCTCATGTATGATGATTAAACTGAACCAAGACAATTCTTTGAAATAGCTTGTTCCTGGGTAATCTAACATTTGGATAATATGTATAGCTTTGACACTCAATAAATCCCAATAACTCAATAAAGTTTTCTCCAACCTTTGGGATGTGCCGTATTCGGGAAGTATTGCCAGACTGACAACTCAGAAGGGGTGCTTTTTACAGGTGTCCAAGTCACTTGACCCACGCTGGGCCTAAGTCCAGCCCCTCACCACTTTCCAACATTCCAACTCTGATTCCAACCGCCCACAATCCCCAAAGATCCGATTTGCAGGGAGCCATTTTTAAAGGTTGGATTCGTGGAGTTGGGAACTCTCCCATCTTTGTGCACCAGACCCAGGAGCAAGAATCTGTGATAAAATGTTTGTAAGGAGCAGTCAAAGAGAGAAAATAAAAAAAACCGCAGTGAAATGTCCTTGAAATGTTTATGTAGTGGTATTTGGGGGGCATTGAGCCAGGATGTTGAGTTGTGACATTCTTCGCTACCATATACCCTACTGACATTCATTGCTTAGATTTATTTATGAAGAATGGCCAGTGGACAAGAGGCCAGCCCTCCTGGGATTAGACCACAACATGAATCAATGCCCAGAGGAATAAGCGGCATTAAAAAACCGGCAAGATCTGAAAAGACTATCTTTTTCTGAATTACATCCCAAAATAACTTGAAAGTAAAACAAATCAACCTTCAATTCCTTTTTACAGATATCCGTTTGATAGTCATACCAGCTTTGTTATATCTATTCATCCTCGGAGCGGATAATCCTGTGATGGATGGGATTTTTAAAACTGGAGTCTGACTAAAGCCAGCTTCGCTACAAAGGTATGACCTCAGTTTCCAACAGCATTGAATTCATAAACAAAATTGTGAAGTATTTAGCAAGGTGTGTGGCGAAGGAAACAGCTTCAGAAAGAGTTTTTATAAGTCTTAAACAAACCTTCTGGAACTCATACGATTTCTACATATCTCAGTTTTCCTACTCCCTCGGACGTTTATTGTCCAATTGCCAAAGATTTTTCACGCGAGGACCCAAGGACTGACTGACTGAGGAACAACATTGTCAACAAACCTGGCCAATGACTGAAATAAAGAAAAAAGTGGCCACTTAAGAAAACTTACTGACTGATAAGAAGCTAAGCCCAACTTTTATTCAATAAAAATAGGGGAATGAATAATACCACTTTGCTATCGGAAGGACGTTATTAAACTGGAAAGGGTGCAAAAGCGATTTACAAGGATGTTAGCAGGACTGGAAGTTTTAAATTAGGAGAGTCTGGATAGGCTGGGACTTTTTTCCCCGGGAGCGTAGGAGGATGTGGTGTGACCTTGTAGAGGTTTAGAAATTCATGAGGGGCATGGATGAGGTGAGCAGCCAAGGTCTTTTCCCTAGGGTTGGAGAGTCCAAAACTAGAGGGCGTAGGTTTAAGGTGAGAGGGGAAAGGTTTAAAAGGGACCTGACGGGCAACTTTTTCACACCGAGGGTGGTGCGTGTATGGAATGAGCTGCCAGAGGAGGTGGTAGAAGCGGGTACAAATACAACATTTAGAAGACATTTTTGGCAGGTACGTGGGTTGGAAAGGTTTAGAGGGATATGGGCCAAACACAGACAAATGGGGACTAGTTTAGTTTAGGAAACCTGGTCAGCATGGACAAGTTGGCCCGAAGAGCCTGTTTCCATGTTGTATTGTTCTATGATTCTATGACTCTAACATACTTTTAAATCACAAAGGTTTCAGCTATTTTAATTAAGGCACATTGTGCCTTTTAGCAAGTCCCAGTGGCTTATTATACAATATTTTCAAACAGATTTATTTGCCAATTGTGGCTGGAAAGCAGAACTGGAAGGTAAACGAGTTCCCAGACTGAGATAACATTGCACTATTATTACCTTGCAGCATAGATATAGATAATAGTTCATAACGTTCTGTGCACATTTTGAAAATTGATTTGGATATTGGGAGCTTGTTTTGCTAGCGTTCTAATTGAAAAGCGTTTCCAAAGAATTGTTCGTAAAACCCGCCGCCCAGCTGGGGAGGACATCTGTCCCGGGATAGCACAGCTCCTGCTAGCCTATCCAGAAGGTGTATTCACAACAGCCATGGTGATGTGTGTGGTGTGAAACTGAGTCGATAATTCAGAAGTTTGCAGTCAAACCAAAGGACTTGGTGGTCACAAATGTTTCCTCCTTTCCACTCTTGAAGACACTGAATTTTAATAAGGAATGATCAGTAAGACACCGACAGCTCCATTGTTAAGTGCTTACATATCTATGTGCAGTGAATTTTGTACATCAATAGTGCTGCTGGACGATACGGCAGAAGGTGCTGAATGAATCATTGGCTTCACTGTGGGAAAAGGAGGATGTGATTCCAGAGTTATAGAGAAACTCAAATTCTCCCCATGAGTGTTGTGACGTTAGTGTACCTTTAAGAGATTTTTTTTTAAAATCATGTTCTCTGTAGCTCTCAGCTGTCATTGCTGCTGAGTTATCTCTCGGAGTCCTTTTATTGCTGAAAATGGGGTTTGTTTATTTTTACTTTGGGATCTTTTTTGACTCTGCATTGTTGGGAGGAAGGTCATGGGTTCTGGACAAGTTTTTTTGCCCACCTAGTGATTTTAAGTTTTCATTTTCTGTTTGACTGCCGTTTGAGTTTTAGTTTTAGAAGGGACATCAAGCTAGAAAGTAGTATCTCTCTCTCTCTCTCTCTCTCCCTGCTTTTTTTTTGTAAATGTTGCTGGATAATTAAAAGCAGGGCTTATTGCCTTCCTGGAGGGGAGAATCTGCTGTTGGCGGATTGATCGGAGTCTCTCCCTGGTGTTCTGAGAAGCTGTTCTGACTTCAAACTGTTCTGAGTATATCAAGAGAACTGCAGCATTCATCCAAAGGACGCAGTTCCAGTGTCACGTGAGCACTAGTCTTTGCTGTATTAAACCTGTGGAAGGGTTTTGTTTATGGGATTGGTTTGATTAGAACATCTTAGATATATTGCTAACTGTTATATATTATCGTGGTTGTTTTCTTTCGTTTGTAATTGATTAAAATTATTGCTAATTTTCTTGCTATACATATAAATTATATTCTTAAATAAACTTTGCTTGATAAATGCTCCCTAGTGGGCCATTTGAATCATACCTGAGATGAACCATATCAGTGCACTAGCGTGAATCACTTCGGGGCCTATTCCCGCTGGAGAGGCCGGCAGCAGAGCGCTGAGCGGCCACTGTGCATGCGCCGATCTGTCAGAGTGGAGATCGGCACATGAGCAGTAGCCCCGCACTGCCGGCCTCCCGATCTCTGGCCAGCACAGCAAATCCCCATCGCTGCCCACCAATACCCCCACAACACAATCGCTGTCCTTCCAGACGTCTCCGGGCCAGTCCCGACCACCCCCCACACCCCACTGGCCCGCCTCGATCTTCACCCCCGCCCCACCCCCCAGCAGTCCAGATCACCCAATGCCCCCCCCAAAGACCCACCCCCATCCCATCCCCCTGACAACCCTGGCAGCCCCAAACCCTGCAGCAGGCCAACCCTCCCTCACCCTAATATCCAACCCCAATCAGCCCCTTCTCTTCTTCCCCTGCCATTCCCTATGCAGAGTGGCAGCGGGACCCACCCACCCCCACTGATCACCCAGAGACCCTGCCGCTATTAGGCCCCCACCCCCTTGTAACTGCCCATGCCTGGTGGGCATTGCCACGCTACCACTGGGGATTGCCACTTTACCCCTTGGGCAGTGCCATGGGGCCAGGCTGGCACTGCCAGGCTGGCAATGCCCAAGGGGCACTCCCCTTATCCCTGATCTCCTGGGGGGCTCCATAGCCTTCCTTCACTCCAGTGGGGTCAGGCCACCAGCTCCCCGTTAGTAGGGAGCTGTTGTAAACCCCACTGGAGTGAAACACTCCCGGGGGGGGGGGGGGGGAAAGAGGCTAGCAGACCTGGAAACCTTAGTCCAGGGCCTTCTAATGACATTAAAATTGTGACTTAAATATTTGAATCCGCTTCGCACATATTTCTGGCACAGAGCTGATGACGTTGGCAATCTGGGTGCCAGAGACTCACTGAGGCCGTGGCGCACAGCAGGAAGCCTGCTAAACGGCTTCTGCTTATGTCCCCTGGTCCGAAGTGCGGCTGGAGGAGTGCAGCAGGCTGGGAGAATCGCCCCCAAAGTGTACCCACCCTGCTGGTGACGTCTGACCTCAAATTCACTGGCAGTGAAGCACCAGCCTGGGAATGATCATTTAAACCTGGTCATATAGGCCTCAGGTCAGTAGCAAGACCAATGTAGGAACATTCACAGTTAACATGTGGAAGGCCGATGTAATTTTCTAGCTTTAGTCTCGCACATCCCGCCCCCACTGCCAGTGAGAAGGGAGAATTTGGTGCTCAGCCAAAACTCCACTCAGCATTTAATAAAACAGGCAAATGGAATGTTAGCATTGATTACAAAAGGGCTGGAGTCTAAAAGTAGAGAAGTGTTGTTGCAATTGTATCGGGTGTTGGTGAGACCACACCTGGAGTATTGTGTCGGGTTTTGGTCTCCTTATTTGAGGAAGGATGTGGTGGCATTGGAGGCAGTTCAGAGGAAGTTCACCAGATTGATTCCGGGGATGAAAGGGTTGATGTATGAGGAGAGATTAAACAGTTTGGACTTATACTCGCTGGAGTTGAGAAGGATGGGAGGGGAGCTGATCGATGTATATAAAATTTTAAAAGGGATTGATAGAGTAAGCATAGACCAAATGTTTCCCCTTGTGGGGCAATTGGGAACAAGAGGTCACAGGTACAGGCTGAGAGGCGGTGGATTTAAAACTAAGATGAGGAGGAACTACTTCTCGCAGAGGGCGGTGAATTTGTGGAACTCGCTGCCCCAGAGCACGGTGGAGTCTGAATCATTGAATGGTTTCAAGAAGGAGATGGACATATTTCTAATAAAAAACGTGTTAAAGGCTTGTGGGGGACAGCTGGGGAGGTGGATTGGAGACCAGGAAATGATCACCCACGATCTGATTGAATGGTGGAGCAGGCTCGAAGGGCTGAATTATGTACTTCCGCTCCTAATTCCTATGTCCCTATGTTCACAGCAGTGGGACGAGAGAACCCCAGACATGGACAAGGTCAGAGAATTCTGGCTTCAGTATCTGTACATAACGACTTTTAAGAATGACATCAATGCTAATCAAAATTCTTCAGTGTTCCATGGTTACAGTGAGTGATTAGCACATCAGTAAAAATCTTGGCATTAAGTACAAGGAGCAGTCTTGTAAACTCATTAAAAACCTCATTATAAAAGTTCTTCCATAATCCGACTAAAGCCACCATTAAAATCAAATTAAATCCACAATATGGACTCTTGATATTAGAACTAAGTAACTAGTCCCAGCTTGTTATGAATTTTGACTAATTGAAATAATGTTTCAGAAATTCTTTCCTTGCTGTTTGTGAATTTAAAATGAAAGAGAAAACAAACCAGAAATTCCTGCTCCCAGATTTAGCGTCAGGATTTGGTTGAAGTGTCTGGCAGCAACTTGTATGATGTGAGGCCATGCATGCATTTCAGAATCTGTTTCAACTGGTAAAATAAATCTGAGGGTGGCAGTGGTTAGCACTGTTGTCTCACAGCTCCAGATACTTGGGTTCGATTCTGGCCTGTGTGACTGCCTGCGTAAAGTTTGCATGTTCTCCCCATGTCTGCATGGGTTTCCTCCAGCTGCTCCGGTTCTCTCCCACACTCCAAAGATTGGGTTAGGTGCATTGGCCATGCTGAACTGCCCCTTCATGTCCAACAATGTATAGGTAGATTAGAATCGTAGAATCATAGAATCCTACAGTGCAGAAGGAGGCCATTCGGCCCATTGAGTCTGCACCGACCACAATCTCACCCAGACCCTATCCCCATAACCCCTCACATTTGCCATGCTGAACTGCCCCTTCATGTCCAACAATGTATAGGTAGATTAGAATCGTAGAATCATAGAATCCTACAGTGCAGAAGGAGGCCATTCGGCCCATTGAGTCTGCACCGACCACAATCTCACCCAGACCCTATCCCCATAACCCCTCACATCCCTCTGACACTAGGGAGCAATTTAGCATCTTTGGACTGTGGGAGGAAACTGGAGCACGCGGAGGAAACCCACGCAGATACAGGGAGAACGTGCAAATTCCGCACAGTGACCCAAGCCGGGAATCGAACCCGGGTCCGCGACGCTGTGAAGCAGCAGTGCGAACCATTGTGACACTGTGCCGCCCCAGATTTGGAGGGCCGAAGGGCCTGTTCCTGTGCTGTACTGTTCTTTGTTTTTTTTTGTATTAGCCATAGTAAATGCACAGGGTTATGGCGTTAGGGCGGAGGGAAGGGCTCAGTTGGGATTCTCTTTCAGAGGGTTAGTGCAGACACAATGGCCCCAATAGCCGCTCTTTGCATCTTTTGGATTCTATGGTTCTAATATGCAACAAGAACATTGAAAAACATTGACCAGGGTTTCATGCCGCCGTCGCGCCCCCCCCCCACACCCACCCCCCCCCACCCACCCCCCCCCCCCCCCCCGCCCCCCAACCCCGGCGTATGTTTTCTGGCGATGGAGACAGATTGCCATTGGGCACCTACGGGATCTCCCATCTCGCTGCCAGCTAACCCACCGTGGGGGAGGGCTCACCCGCTGTGGGATTGGAAGATCCCACCGGCAGGAAGGATTGGACAGTCCCACCCATTGATCAGGTTTGAATTCAACTTGTGAACTTTTTCTTCCAGATCAGTGATAACGTCAATACACTGCCTCGATATTTGAGGTCAGTGGTAAAAAAACGTGCCCCTGACTTTAAAAAAAATCAAAAAAAAGATTCTCCAAGGACTCATGGACAGGTAAACTCGGTGGACATTGCGCTCATAAAGGGTTGCTGGTGCAGCCTTTAATATGAGCAGTTAAACCAATGTCTCATATTCCCTGAATCTATGTGGAAAACGCAAGGGCATTGAGGAATGAGCATAAAAATCCCCCCCGCACACACAAGCACCAAAACTAGTTATCTAGTGTAGCGGGATCCCTCTTTTTAACTCCACTGGGCTTATTTTAGGTTGGGTTCTCCGTTACCCAAACCCCACCAATGCCCGAGTGATTCTCTCTCTTGCCGATGGAACAATGGCCACCTTGCGTCTACTTCACTAGAGTAGCGCTCCCAAGAGAGAGAAAAGGAAACTGCTGCCTATCCTGAGTGGGCGGTTTCGACGCGCCCAGGGTACCCTCAGTTCTAGACTCCGGAATTATGGTAAGGAATATTTATATTGTGACTTAGTCAGAGATCATTGGTGAGAAATTGAAAAGATCAAAACGGACTCCAACGGAAGTCAAAGATATATATATATATATATATTTATTAAAACATCAAGGTCAAAGGTCACCAAACACCAGGAAAACAACACACAATGCCCTATGCTCTATGAGACTATAACTATGGAAGGAATACTAAAACGGACGCAATGGAATTCTTACTTTATACAAGTTTACCAGTGTCTTAAACGATGAAAGGTACATGCAAAAGCCCCCCCCCTTTCCCCAAAGCCTCATCCACTATGATGATCTCGGGAACTTCGCGAATTACCGGAGGGTACTCACAATCCTAGTTTAAATTGCTCAGTGGGCTTCAGGCTGCGTGCTGGAGGCGACCGAGTGGAGAGTGCTGTCATGCTGGTCCGAAGAGAAAAGAGGAAGAAATGGCTGGTCTGATCATCCTTTTATATTGTAAACTTGAATTCTTTTCCTGCCAACTCCGCCCCCCTTCCAGCCGGCAGTTCCACAGACAAAGGCTTGCTCGTTATCTGCAGCTGCGATCTTACAGTCCATAGAGACCAGATGGTCCCATCCCAGGTGATAGGTCTCTTGCTGTCCTGTATTGTTCCATCGGAGATCGTTTAATTGTTTTCCCATTAGGGAAATGGGCTTCTCCTCGCTCTGGGACAAGGCCATTATCACCTGTATTGAGTCCAGACCAGGTGCATTGTCTTGCTGCCGGCCTAGTCTGGTGATGTCGTCAGGTCCTTTTGTGCTGCTGATAACCTAATCAGCAGTCTGTCTGGTTTCTGGCTGCTTGCAATTTTTGGACTGGGCCCCTTCACACACACACACACACACACAGGCTGGCTGGGCTCCCTGGGACATTTTTGGTCAAGTCCTGCAGTCGAGTGTGGCCACTTTCACAGTTCTTTAGGGTTCAAGTCCTTTTCCCAGCTCATAAAAAAAGGCCTGAGTTGCCCGAAAAACTTACACTAGTTATTTATCTTATTGGTGTTTGTCAAACATTGTTGTACACATACTGCTTTCCTACAACAGTCACTACAGTTCAAAGGTAATCCATTGCCTGTGAACTTCCTGTAGACATCTTAAGATCATGAAATACACTACATAAATGCAAGTTCATTTTTATATGTTTCTAGCAGTTGTATACTATGTTGCCTTGCTGAAACATTTAAAATGAACTAAGTCATCCAAGTCAGAGAACAACTCAATGGATATGGTAAAGCAACAAGCTCCTGATTCTATCCACAACCAGACACTGTGACCTGCATTATTATAGTTGATGATATTAGAGAGTAATTTATTTACACATTACCAGAATACCAGCTTGTAATGTGCAAATTGCAATTTTAAAGCAAATAATTCAATCTTATTTACCTAAAAGGATGTTACCGTTATCTCTGAAGTAAGATGTAAGAATTGAAAGTAGAAATGTAGTCAGCATATTAAAATCAAAACTATAGGATTTGTGCACACAAGAGGTTGAATGTTCCCCAGGGAGACAAGAAACAGGATTCTGGACCACTTTCAGGTGCTGCTGAACATGTCTCTGATGGGAAATCCATTAAAGTTAAGATTTTCTATCGAGGTGTGAGAGAACTCGTGGGGACGAGTGACCATAATGTGGTAAAATTCTTTGTCAAGGTGAATAATGGTGTAGTTGATTCTGAGACCAGGGTCCTGAATCTCAATAAAGGTAACTATGATGGTATGAGGCATGAATTGGCCATGATGGGCTGGGAAACATTACTGAAAGGAAAGACAGCGGATAGGCAATAGCAGGCATTTAAAGAAAAAATAGGTGAACTCCAGGCGTTGTTTATTCCTATTTGGCACTAGAGTGAAAAGGGAACTGTGGGAAAACCATGGCTTACAAGGGGAATTAGAGATAGCGGGCCCGATTTTACCATTAAGTTGTGCGAAAACTTGATAAAGTCAGGCGTGAGGTGAGTAGCGCGATCCAGGATTGCCTCTGCGCCAGTTCCCTCTTTACCAAAGCACGAAAATAGCCGTGATTGGGACCGTGCGCAAAAACGGGCGCGACGGCCATTTAAATGCTTTTTCATGCATTTAAATTGACTTAATGGGCTGCACACCCAACGTTACTGGCACTTCCCCCTTTACCACCGCGTTCGCCCATCCAGATTCGGCACAAAATAGACATGTTCTACAAAAGTCCGATTCAGGTGCTCCAGTTAGTGAGGAGGTAAGTGCCAAGCGTCCAATGGCTCTCTGCTCGAGATCGGTGGAGAGGGGGAGAGGGAGTCCACTGCCAATCTGCCTGAGATCAGCGAGGGGGAAGGGGAGGAGGGGCCTGCGATCGGTCTGGGTGGCAGAGGGAGTGGGTGGATAAGGGGGTCAGTAATGTTGTGGGAGTGGGGCGATGTCTGTGGGGGTCAGGGGGAGGCATTATCCGGCCCGGGAGGGATGTGGCAGGGGAGCAGCATTCTATCATTTTTTTTTCTGCACATGCGTATTTGGAGGCGTCGTTCAGAGCTGCAGGATTTTGGGCGCGTTAAGCCCCGCCCATGGGCTTGCGCAGCGCAATTCGGAATCGCTGATACTTTTTCAGGCAGAGTGCGTTTGGGGGCACCGGAGAACGGATCTGAAACACTCCCAGTTTCAATTCCGCCCAGCACTCAGAATCAAAATGGTAAAATGGGACCCTGTATTAGCTTCAAAGAAAAAGTATACAAATTGTCAAGAGAAAGCAATAGAGCCGAGGATTGTGAACAGTTTAAAATTCAGCAAACACGGACCAAGGGATTGATTAAAAGGGGAAAATAGAGTATGAAAGTAATCTGGCAGGTGTAGTGGGGTAAAGAGAGCCCTGCTTAGAGGCTACTAAAACAAAGTAGATTAGTTTAAAATCGGGACCACAGTGTGCCTTATGTCTACCAAAGGTATCATAATGTATCTCACTTATATATTATACAAAGGTATTGTCGATATAAGCACACATATAATCATTTTTGAATAAGTATTATAGATTTAAACTGTATTTTTGTATTTTCTTGTGAGCTTTGGCCAACAAGCAATTTACCCTTTAGCATAATGGGAAATGAGATTAATGAGACAGACATTCTTTTGGAACAATAAAGCATAAAAGCCTATACCCTTGTGGTGAACCATCGTTGGTTCCCACTGGATAGTACTGAGCCAGGGTCTGGCCAGTACTACAAGGATGTACATATGTTGCTGTTGGGTTAGGGATGGGTTGTGATACTTGTTGCTGTTGGGGTTAGGGTGGGGTTGTTACACCTTTGTACTGTAGTGTTGTGGTACATCCCAGTCGGGCTCCGCCTCCTGGGAGAGGTATAAAAGTCCCTGCTCTGGCTGGGACCCCTCAGTCTGGGATCGTGTATATAATTGTTGGCTGCTTCATTACAGCAAATAAAAACCTTTATTTCCTGAGCATCTAGCCTCGTGTATGATAACGCGCATCAACCCTATTATCAGGGGCAGGCCAGGCAGCTACAGGCAGCCAAGGTTATTGAAATGAATAGAAAGATACAGCTTCTCGCTGTAATGAATCGCTGCAATTCAGCCTCCACTGATAAAGGCACAGAAAGCAGACCAGAGAAGATGACTCCCTTTCACTTCCCAGGACTGCAGCTGTTAGAGGCGACCCTTGAACCTACCGGATTTGCGAAGGTAAGGTTACTGGGCAATGGCATGGGGAGAATTTCTGGCTTCGGCTGATCAACGAATTCCTAATTCTGCTGGAGGGTAGCATGCTGTTGGCTAAAGTAAATAAAGTGTATTAATGTGATTGGATCATCCAGCTTGGATGGCAGGTTGGGCGGGAGTATTGAATCCTCAGAAATGTATATCTGTTGTGCTCATGTGATGTAACGTCAGAGAGAGGTTAGAATCCTCATACCATGTCTCTCCCAATACATGGTGGTCAATAAAAATGTCTTTAATGGCTCACTGTCTTTCGCCACGTCTTTATGTTAAGCTAAGATCAGCTGAATGCAAGATCCCCCCCAAAGGGAAACCCCCAAAAATCTCCTTACAGCGGGGAAAATAAAAACTGACTTTAAAAGTTTTGATAGGCATGTAAAGAGAAAAAGATTGATAAAAATATGAATGTAGTCTGAAACAGGGAAATTCATAATGGGGAACAAAGAAATAGCTGAGGAACGAAATGCATACTTCTGTCTTCACAAAGGAACACATGAATAATGTACCAGATGTTCTGAGAAGCGCGGGTTTTAATAAGGAGCTGAAGGAAATCAGTATTAGTAAAGAAATGATTTTGCAGAAAATAATGGGATTGAAGGCGAATGACTCTCCAGGTCCTGATAATCTTCATCCCAGAGTACTTAAGGAAGTGTACCTAGAAATAGTGGATTTATTGGTGGTCATTAGGGCAGCTAATGTAAGCCCGCCATTCAGAAAGAGAGGTAGAGATTAAACAGGGAACTACAGATCAATGAACCTAACGTCGGCAGGAGGGAAGTTGCTCGAGTCCATTATCAGGGATTTCATAACTCAGCATTTGGAAAGCAATGGTTTAATCAGACAAAGTCAGCATAGATTTACAACTTACAAATAACTATTTGGTGGATGTGGCTTATTTAGACTTTCAGAAGGCATCTAACAATGTCTCACATAGCAGGTTACTATGTAAAGTGAAAACACATGAGATTGCGGGTAGTGTCTTGAGATGGATAGAAAGCTGGTTAGCAAATAGGAAGCAAAGAGTTGGAATAAATAGGTCTTTTTCCAATTGGCAGACAGTGACTAATGGGGTTCCGCAGGGATCTGTGCTAGGACCCCGACTGTTCACACTACATATTAATGATTTGGAAGAGGGAACTAATGTATTAGCTCAAAATTTGCAGTTGGGTGGGAGGGTAAGCAGTGAGGAGGATGCAGAGATGCTTCAGCGTGAGTTGGACAGGCTGAGTGACTGGGCATCTGTATAGCAGATGCAACATAATATGGAAAAATGTGAGGTTATCCACTTTGGTAGCAATAATAGGAAGACAGATTATTACTTGAATGGGTGTAAATTGAGAGGGATGAATACTCAGTAAGACTTTGGTGCCCTCATGCATCAGTCGCTGAAAGTAAGCGGGCAGGCAGTAAAAAAGGCAAATGGTATGTTGGTCTTCATAGCAAGAGGATTTGAGTTTAAAGATAGGGATGCTTAGGCCACAGCTGGGGTATTGTGTGCAGTTTTGGTGTCTTTATCTGAGAAAGGATATCCTTGCTATAAAGGGAGTGCAGCAAAGGTTTACCAGGCTGATTCCTGGGATTGCAGGTCTGTCATATAAGGAGTGACCAAGTCGGTTAGGATTATATTCACTGGAGTTTAGAAGAGCGGGAGGGGATCTCATAGAAACTTGTAAGCTTCTACCACAGAATGCAGTTGAGACCAGAATGTTGTGTGATTTAAAGAAGGAGTTATTTCTGGTGTTTGAGGGAAAAGGGAGGATCAGGATACTGAATTTGATGATCAGCCATGATTAAAATGAATGCTGGAGCAGGCTCGAAGGGCCGAATGGTTTACTCCTGCTTCTATTTTCTATGTATGTTTCTATGTATATTTCTCAAGGATGAGTCCTGAATTAACATGGAGTCAGGTTCCCGGCCCAGATAAGGGAGGAGGACACTTTCAAAGCTAAAGGTTCAAACAGCTTCAAAGAAGCACCTCCAACAGAAACATTTTCAAACATTCATAGAAAAATAGAAAAAAACATCCAATTCCCCAACGGTGTGGGAGTAGGAAGGGGGAGGGCTGTGGTGGGGGAATTTTTCCTCACACAGAGAGGCAAAGAGGGCCAGCAGTTCTCATGAACACAGGCTCCACTGCCTGGCACTGGATGCCTGTAATAAGTCCTCGGAGGTGGAAGTCCCTTCACCAAAATTCCTTTATTTACAAGATCCAACAACACTATACAGAGTGCTCTCAATATGCCGTCTACATCCAGAGTGCCAGAGGAACTGTTTAAGATGTGGAGATGCCGGCGTTGGACTGGGGTGAACACAGTCAGAAGTCTCACAACACCAGGTTAAAGTCCAACAGGTTTATTTGGTAGCAAATTTGGTGCTACCAAATAAACCTGTTGGACTTTAACCTGGTGTTGTGAGACTTCTTACTGTGTTCACCCCTGTTTAAGTACAGAGCATGGGGCTCCCTGATTGGACCATCAATTTGGCCCTTAATCAGAGAGTTCATATTCAAGCACACCAACCTCAATTGACTGGTTAAAATCGTGACAGTGCCCATCTCTGGACAGTCAATTTGCTCTCCATTGAACGAAAGAAGTGCAGAGCAGCTGGGATAACCCCAGGCGGTCTCTTTGATCTCTGCTCTACCAGATTCTTAATAAGGCTAATTGCCAACCTGTCTGATTTGAGTGGATGTCTTTCCCAGACCCCAAACCCACCTTGGCCTCATCGGCTGACATTGGGGTCCAGGAAACCACCACACTGGCCAGCTTCATAAAACTGTGAGGCCTTGTTCCCCTCCATTGTTGAGGTGAGCGGGGCCCAAAACCCAAGCCAAAGTTCATAGTTCCATTGTCGGTTCATCATGCTGAGTGTCCTCGTGGTTCCAAAACTGACCTAAGGAAATGTGGCATGTCCGCTGTAACTCTCACCAACTTTACAGATGTACCATAGAAAGCATTCTTTCTGGTTGTATCACAGCTTGGTATGGGGCTTCTGCTCTGCCCAAGACCGCAAGG
This sequence comes from Mustelus asterias, assembly GCF_964213995.1. Taxonomy (NCBI): domain Eukaryota; kingdom Metazoa; phylum Chordata; class Chondrichthyes; order Carcharhiniformes; family Triakidae; genus Mustelus; species Mustelus asterias. Next base: position 135,909,604 of record NC_135809.1, on the reverse strand, counting down.
AACTACAAAAGGTCGTGAATGTAGCCCAATCCATCACGCAAACCAGCCTCCCATCCTTTGACTCTGTCTACACTTCCCGCTGCCTCGGCAAAGCAGGCAGTGGGAAGGACCCCACACACCCCGGACATTCTCTCTTCCACCTTCTTCCCTCAGGAAAAAGATACAAAAGTCTGAGGTCACATACCAACCGACTCAAGAACAGCTCCTTCCCTGCTGCTGTCAGACTTTTGAATGGACGTATCTTGCATTAAGTTGATCTTTCTCTACACCCTACCTATGGCTGTAATCATCTAGCAAGGAATAATTTGATTAGGGATAGTCAACACGGTTTTGTGAAGCGTAGGTCGTGCCTCACAAACATTGAGTTCTTTGAGAAGGTGACCAAAGAGGTGGATGAGGGTGAAGCAGTTGATGTAGTGTGTATGGATTTCAGTAAAGTGTTTGATAAGGTTCCCCACGGTAAGCTATTGCAGAAGATACGGACGCATGGGATTGAGGGTGATTTAGCGGTTTGGATCAGGAATTGGCTAGCTTAAGAAGACAGAGGGAGGTGGTTGATGGTAAATGTTCATCCTGGAGTTCAGTTACGAGGGGTGTACGGCAAGGATCTATTTTGGGGCCACTGCTGTTTGTCATTTTTATTAATGACCTGGATGAGGGCGTGGAAGGATGGATTAGTAAATTTGTGGATGACACTAAAGTCGGTGGAGTTGTGGACAGTGCGGAAAGTTGTTGCAGGTTACAGAGAGACATAGATAAGCTGCAGAGCTGGGCTGAGAGGTGGCAAATGGAGTTCAATGCGGAAAAGTGTGAGGTGATTCACTTTGGAAGGAGTAACAGGATTACAGAGTACTGGGCTAATGGTAAGATACTTGGTAGTGTGGATGAACAGAGAGATCTCGGTGTCCATGTGCATAGATCCCTGAAAGTTGGCACCCAGGTTGATAGGGTTGTTAAGAAGGCGTACGGAGTGTTAGCTTTTATTGGGAGAGGGATTGAGTTTCGGAGCCAGGAGGTTGTATCACAACCAGCTGTTCCAGCTGTACAAAACTCTGGTGCAGCCGCACTTGGAGTATTGCGTACAGTTCTAGTCACCGCATTGTAGGAAGGATGTGGAAGCATTAGAAAGGGTGCAGAGGAGATTAACCAGGATGTTGACTGGTATGGTGGGAAGGTCTTGTGAGGAAAGGCTGAGGGACTTGAGGTTGTTTTCGTTAGAGAGAAGAAGGTTAAGAGGTGACTTAATAGAGGCATACAAGATGATCAGAGGATTAGATAGGGTGGATAGTGGGAGCCTTTTTCCTCAGATGGTAATAGCTAGCACGAGGGGACATAGCTTTAAATTGAGGGGTGATAGATATAGGACAGATGTCAGAGGTAGGTTCTTCACTCAGAGAGTAGTAAGGGCATGGAATGCCCTGCCTGCAGCAGTCGTGGACTTGCCAACATTAAGGGCATTTAAATGGTCATTGGATAAACATATGGATGATATTGGAATAGTGTAGGTTAGATGGGCTTCAGATTGGTTTCACTGGTCAGCGCAACATCGAGGGCCGAAGGGCCTGTACTGCGCTGTAATGTTCTATGTTCTATGTAACATTACATTCTGCACTCTCTGTTTTCCTCCTCTATGAACGGTATGTTTTGCCTGTACAGCGCGCAAGCAACAATACTTTTCACTGTGTGTTAATGCATGTGACAATAATAAATCAAATCAAATCAACTGGAACCTCTAACCACAGTCACTTGCCCATTGCCTTATCTTTCCATCAATAAAATGTTTGTGCATCTGCGTGTTGGAAAAACTGGAGAAAAATGAAGAGTTTTTTTATCTGAAGATTGATCAAGACTGCATCAACCTCTCCCTGTTTGTGCAACACTGCCTCAGTTGTCTGGAAAATATGGGTAATTTAATGAAACATAATTAACAGACATTTTTTGAAAGTGTTATTTTTATTGCAGAGTGCAATTTTATTTTCAGAGACAGTTAAATTGACTGAAAGCTGTTTGAGATCATTCTTTCATTAATTCTTTATTCATCTGGGCTTTTCTATATGTGTGGGCAGTAGAAGGTTCTGGTGGCTTTCTTTTTCTGCTCATTCACATCACTTCTATCGCCACCTTTTCTTTCTTGAGAAGGTCTGGCCTGCAGCGCTTCTGCACAAATTGACACTTGGTGGTCTTTTTGTCTCAAAAATGTCAAATGCCACAGCTGCAAACTGCCATCTAAATCTCGTGTGCCGAGTGGGCTGTGCATTTCTCTGTGAAAAACCTCAGAGGGTGACACTGTGACAGTCCAGTAAGTGACAGACAAAACTTCTCTTATCTTTGATTGGATGAAGCAAAAGCACCGAGTGCTACAATTCAACCTCCGTTCAATGCAGGGGAAGAAAAACATGTTGCAATCTGTCAACGTGTCACATATTACTCTTCACATTTTTCCTTTCTGCACAACAACGTGAAGGATGACAAATGTTTGGAATGAAATATTTTCTATTTGTTATGTTATCAGTAATAGTCATCAACGATCCCTGGAACCCGGATGGAACTCTGGTGTGCAAACAATAAATGTTAACCCGAAAAGAACCTTAATTTCTGACTGCACCATTTTAACTTTTTATCTCCGGGGGAATATTCCAGGGTATAAGTATTTTAGGCGAGGCAGAGGAGGGGCTAGGAGAAGTGGGGGAGTAGCAATGCTGGTTAGGGAGCATATTACAGCGGTACAGAGGGTGGACAATTTGGAAGGGTCAGGTAACGAGTCACTGTGGGTGGAGCTCAGAAACAGGAAGGGCGCAGTCACTAAGCTGGGGGTAAACTACAGGCCTCCCAACAGCCCACGGGAAGTTGAGGAAAGGATATGTAAGGAGATTCTGGACAGGTGCAGAAAAAATAGGGTTGTTGTAGTGGGAGACTTTAATTTCCCTTGTATAGACTGGAAATCACTTAGGGCTGGGGGCCTGGATGGAGCAGAATTTATAAAATGTGTACAGGAAGGTTCTTTGGAACAACATGTTGACAGTCCAACTAGCGAGGGGGCTATACTGGACCTAATACTAGGGAATGAGCCCGGTCAGGTCATCAAAGTTTCAGTCGGGGAACATGTGGCAAATAGTGACCACAATTCTGTTAACTTTACGATAGTAATGGAAAAAGATGAGTGTTGTCCTATGGTTAAGGTGCTGAATTGGGGGAAGGCTAACTACAGCCGGATTAGGCAGAATTTGGTGGCTATTGATTGGGAGAGGCTGTTCGAAGGTAAATCCATGTCTGGCATGTGGGAGTCTTTTAAGAAGCAGTAGATAGGACTGCAGGACAGGCATGTGCCTGTAAAGAGGAAGGATAGGAAAGGTAGGATTCGGGAGCCGTGGATAACCAGTGAAATTGTGGGTCTAATCAAAAAGAAAAAAAGAGGCATACATGAGGTCCAGGCAGCTAAAAACAGTTGGAGCACTGGAGGAATACAGAGAAAGTAGAAAATAACTCAAACAGGGAGTTAGAAGGGCAAAAAGGGGTCACGAAATGTCCTTGGCAGACAGGATTAAGGAGAATCCTAAGGCATTTTATACATACGTTAGGAACAAGAGGGTTGTTAGGGAAAGAATCGGACCTCTCAGGGACAAAGGAGGGGAATTATGCTTAGAACCAAAGGAAGTAGGAGAGATCCTAAACAAATACTTTGCATCAGTATTCACAAAGGAGAGGGACATATTGACTGGTAGTGTCTCAGAGAGATGTGTTGACCCGTTAGAAAAAATCTCAATTACAAGGGAGGAAGTGTTAGGTTTTTTAGGAAACATTAAGACAGACAAATCCCCAAGGCACGATGGCATCTATCCTAGACTCCTCAGGGAGGCAAGAGATGAAATTGCTGGGCCTCTAACAGAAATCTTTGTCTCTTCACTGGACACAGGTGAGGTCCCAGAGGATTGGAGGATAGCAAATGTGGTCCCGTTATTTAAGAAGGGTAGCAAGGATAACCCGGGTAATTATAGGCCGGTGAGCTTGACGTCCGTGGTAGGGAAATTGTTGGACAAGATTCTTAGAGATAGGATATATGCGCACTTAGAGCTGAATAATCTCATTAGCGATAGACAGCATGGTTTTGTACGAGGGAGGTCATGCCTCACAAATTTGGTTGAGTTTTTTGAGGTGGTGACAAAAACGATTGATGAGGGAAGGGCCGTGGATGTCGTCTATATGGATTTTAGTAAAGCGTTTGACCTCATGGCAGGCTGGTGCAAAAGGTTAAATCTCACGGGATAACAGGTGAGCTAGCTCGATGGGTGGAGAACTGGCTTAGCCACAGAAGACAGAGGGTAACCGTGGAGGGGTCTTTTTCCGGTTGGAGGTCTGTGACAAGTGCTGTTCCGCAGTGCTCTGTACTGGGACCTCTGCTATTTGTGATATATATAAATGATTTGGAGGAAGATGTAGCTGGTGTGATCAGTAAGTTTGTGGACGACACTAAGATTGCTGGAGTTGTGGATTGTGATGAACATTGTCAGAGAATACAGCAGGATATAGATAGGCTGGAACATTGGGCGGAGAAATGGCAGATGGAATTTAATCCAGATAAATGCGAAGTGATGCATTTTGGTAGATCTAATGTAAGGGGGAGCCATACAATAAATGGCAGAACCATCAGGAGTATAGACACACAGCGGGACCTGTCCACAGGTACAAGTCCACAGATCCTTAAAGGTGGCAGCACAGGTGGAGAGGATGGTCAAGAAGGCATATGGCATGCTTGCCTTTATTGGACAGGGCATAGAATATAAAAGTTGGCATATGATGTTGCAGCTCTATAGAACGTTGGTTCGGCCACATTTGGAACACAGCGTCCAGTTCTGGTCACCACACTACCAGCAGGACATGGAGGCTTTGGAGAGAGTACAGAAAAGGTTTACCAGGATGTTGCCTGGTATGGAGGGTCTTAGCTATGAGGAGAGATTGGGTAAACTGGGGTTGTTCTCCCTGGAGAGACGGAGGATGAGGGGTGACCTAATAGAGGTGTATCAAATTATGAAGGGCATAGATAGGGTGAACAGTGGGAAGCTTTTTCTCAGGTCGGAGGTGACGAACACAAGGGGTCACGGGTTCAAGGTGAGGGGGGCAAGGTTCAACACAGATGTCAGGGAGACGTATTTTACACAGAGGGTGGTGGAATGCACTGCCAAGCAAGGTGATTGAGGCGGACATGCTGGGATCGTTTAAGACTTATCTAGATAGCCACATGAACAGACTGGGAATAGAGGGATACAAACGAATGGTCTAGTTGGGCACATGAGCGGTGCAGGCTTGGAGGGCCGAAGGGCCTGTTCCTGTGCTGTATTGTTCTTTGTATCTTTGTTTGTATCTCGAGCATTCACCATCTCCTTCACGTTTGTGAATCAGAATATTCAGACCGCGGCAAATCAGCCATCGACTCTTTTCTGTGTATAATGAGAACTCGCGACTTAGTGGAGAGGTGATAGTGTTACAAGAATTAAAAATGAAAATCTTTGTATTTGAATAGTTCTCCTGTGAGAAAAAAAAAGTACATTTAAAAAGAACAGTGGGAAGAAGCTCATCTTGGAGAATAACAGATGGCTGATGGTACGCAAGACAAAGTTGTACTATACAAGAAATCCAGACAATGTTATAAGCCTTCAAAGAAATTCTCAAGCAGTTTACTGAGTCAATCAAATATTGGACATATGTGTTAGATAAAGGACAAAAGCTGCTTTGAACATCTCTAATTACCAGAAGAGTTTTATTTTAAAAAGGAAATTTTAATGATGGTTAAACTGCAAGCTGTGGAACAGGAATATAAAGGAACCTTAACTGGTTCAAACAAAGACAGCTGGGAACCAAGGACAAATCTTCAATTGTTATGGGATCAGCAGAGCAGACTGGTACAATCTCAAGATAAGCTCAAACTGAACGATAATAAATAACTTGTGTTCTGAGGTAACCTTCAAACCAACATGAATCATGAATTACAGTGCAGAAGGAGGCCATTTGGTCCATTGTGTCTGCACCGACTCTCCAAACAAGCATCATGACAGAGTGCCATTCCCCTGTGCTCCTGCACATTGTTCTATTCAAATAATCAACTACCCTTTTCCCAAAATCTAAAACTAGAGGGCATAAGTTTAAGGTGAGAGGGGAGAGATACAAAAGTGTCCAGAGGGGCAATTTTTTCACACAGAGGGTGCTGAGTATCGGGAACAAGCTGCCAGAGGTAGTAGTAGAGACGGGTAAAAAGCATTTCGACAGTTACATGGGTAAGATGGGTAGAGAGGGATATGAGCCAAACGTGGACAATTGGGACCCGCTTAGGGGTTTAAAAAAAAAAGGGTGGCATGAACAAGTTGGGCTGTAAACCTCTATGACTCTATAATGTCCTCTTGAATGCTTCAATGGAACCTGCCTTCACCACACTTCCAGGCAGCACATTAAAAACATTCTCACACCACATTTGCTTCTTTTGCAAATCAGTTTAAATCTGTGCCCCTTCATTCTTGATCTTTTTACGAGGGGGAACAGTTTCTCCCTGTCTACTCTGTCCAGCCCTCTCATGATTTTCAACATCTCTATCAAATCTCCTCTGAACTGACTTCTCTCCCAGGAGAACGGTCCCAACTTCTCGAATCTATCCTCATAACTGAAGTTTCTCATCTCTGGAACCATTCTTGTAAACCTCTTCTGCACTCTCTCCAGTGCATCCACATCCATCCGATAGTGTGGCGCTAAGAACTGTACACAATATTCCAGCCGAGGTCTAACTAGTGTCTTGTATAAGTTCAGCATAACCTCCTTGCTCTTGTACTCTATGCCCCTATTAATAATGTTTCGGAGGTTGTATGCTTTATAAACTGTTCATTCTATCTGTCTTACCAACTTCAATGATCTATACACATTTACACCCCTGTTCCTCTGCTCCTGCACCTCCTTTAAGAATTTTACCCTTTATTTGATATTGTCTGTCCATGTTGTTCCTGCAAGAGAAGCAGTTGGAGAAACGAGTCATTGAAATGTGCATGTGGAAATGGAGAGGAAAATATGGAGACAAAGAATCCATCAGCCAATACTCTAACATTCTTATTGTAGTTAGTTAGGACCAGGTGTTCCTAGTCTCCTAGTCTCCCAAAGGTAGGGGAGTCTAAAACTAGAGGGCATAGGTTTAAGGTGAGGGAGGAGAGATACAAAAGGGTCCAGGGGGCATGTTTTTCACACAGAGGGTGGTGAGTGTCTGGGACAAGCTGCCAGAGGTAGTAGTAGAGGCGGGTACAATTTTGTCTTTTAAAAAGCATTTAGACAGTTGCATGGGTAAGATGGGTACAGAGGGATATGGGCCAAATGCGGGCAATTGGGACTAGCTTAGGGGTTTAAAAAAAAGGGTGGCATGGACAAGTTGGGCCGAAGGGCCTGTTTCCATGCTGTAAACCTCTATGACTCTCCTGGAAATAAGGCACCCAATAATTCAATCTACTTCAAATGATCATCAGTTTTGCCACTTGCATTTAGAATCATAGAATCCTACAGTGCAGATGGAGACCATTCGGTCCATCAAATCTGCACCGACCACACTCCCACCCAGGCCCTATTCCCATAACCCCATGCATTTACCCTAGCTAGTCCCCATGACACCGAGGGGCAATTTAGCATGACCAATCCACCTATCTACCCATCTTTGGAGTTTGGGAGGAAACAGGAGCACCTGGAGGAAACCCATGCAGACATGGGGGGAATGTACAAACTCCACACAGACAGTGACCTGAACCGGGAATTGAACCCGGGTCCTGGCACTGTGAGGCAGCAGTGCTAAACACTGTGTCACCGCGCCGCCCTTGACAACTCTAGGACAGCTATGGTTATGTTTCATATTTAATCTTTGTGTTAATCGTTAAATAAAATATCTATATGAGAGATACTGCCCAGGCCTTTTGCTCCTGAATCTCACAGTGGGGCGTGAATTCTGCCACCCCGCCAGCCACAAGAATTGTAGTGGGCACGGAATGGACCATGCATTGACCTCAGGCGGGATTCTCCGGTTTTGAGATGAGTGTGGCCGGAGAATCCCATCCTAGGAGTTAGGAAATTTCCCAGCTTGCTGCATTCATCTCGGAAGAAAGTACCCTTGTTGGTGGGATCCTTGTTCTGGGCAGGCAGATGCTGAATGGTGGTGACCACAGAGGCTTCTGAATGTTCAGGTGGGAAGTTTAAAAGACCCCCTAGGTTCTCATGGATTTTATCATTCGGCCCTCGAGCCGTAAACTGGAAGCCCCTACCCACTGACATGCCCATTCATATCAACCCATGTCCCCATCAACCCCCCTCATGGCCCTTCATAGCCCCCATGCCAACCCAAACCCCCACCCATCCTCACAGCATCTGTGCAAAATTAATGTAACTCATGACTCCCCCGTGACCTTTTGCCTTTGCAGGATCCATATCAACTCATCCCGTTTCCACCGTGGGCAGGCTTCAGGAGCCTTGAGATGAAATAAAATAAAGTTCTAAACATCCATCAAAGTTGCTAAAACAAACATTCCCATTCATGTGAGTCCTTTCGAGAGATTTAACTTCCTTCAAGTACATAATCCTCTCTCTGAATAAACAAACTTCTTTTGTTACAACCCCAGCTCGAAAGATTGTAACTTTAATTTTTTGCTCAGAGACATGGATGCACAAAGTCACAGGACTGGCGATTAACTCATAACAAAAAAATAAAACTGTTTTTCAGGGTGAGTTTCTGGTTGCTAAACAACAGCTAGTTTTTTTATAAGCCTGCAATTACTTTTATGTCATAAACCCCTAATTATAATGTAGGCAATGTTTAAAGTGAAAGCTCAACCTGCAGACATGCAGGCACCTTTGCTTAACATGAAGCTAACTCAAATTTTAACCCTTTCTTAGCACACAAATATAGAAACACAAAGTAAGCTTAAACTTAAATTTATACCATATTTCTAATAACCACGAACAAATATAAATTGTTTAAGCTATCTCTATTTCCTAACAACTCCTGCTTTGAAAGAAAGATAACTTCAGAGCTGCGAAGATTTCTTTACAATGGCATTACATCCACTTCACTTGAACTTATAATAAATATCTAACAAAATATCTGATTACACATCTTAGAAGTAAACTTCACATCTTATTTCATGACGATACCATGTTGTATCATTGCAATGATTTAACCAAAATAGAGGAAATAAATGTAATAGAAATTGTCCATCATTTATTTATTAGTCACAAGTAAGGCTTACATTAACACTGCAATGAAGCTACTGTGAGATTCCTCCAGTCGCCACACTCCGATATCTGTTCGGGTCAATGCACCTAATCAGCACATCTTTCAGAATGTGGGAGGAAACCGGAGCACCCGGAGGAAACCCATGGGGAGAACGTGCAGACTCCACACAGGCAGTGACCCAAGGCGGGAACTGAACCAAGACCCTAGCGCTGTGAAGCAGCAGTGCTAACCACTGTGCCACCATGCTGCCCTGATTCTCATAGCATAATCTCAACTGCAGCAGTGCTAACCACTGTGCCACCGTGCTGCCCTGATTCTCATAGCATAATCTCAACTGCAGCAGTGCTAACCACTGTGCCACCGGGCTGCCCTGATTCTCATAGTATAATCTCAACTAAAACCTCAATTTTTTTTCTTCTCTTGTTCCCAGTTTTAACTCAGCAGAAAGATTAGTTTAAGTTCACTGTCCAATCATTCTTCTAATTAACTGTCGGCATAATTCCATTTTCAAACTCATTTTCCAAACTCCGATGTGTTAAGCCATCATTTCGACTCAGAGTCAAAATGGCATTTTTGTGCATTGACATCTCATTTATTCTCTGATCAAAATCTCTTTGAACTGTTTCAAGGATGTTGTTGAAATGCTTCTAATGTTCACTGAAAAGAAATTTGTATTCCTGCTTGGCTCGATCTCTGAACTTCTGATGATCTTGTTGTTTCTCCAAATTCCCTTTCGACCAGATCTTTTCCATTTCATTCTTGAGCACTTTCGACCACCTTCTCCCTCTGAAGTTTTATAGTTTGTTCTTACCCTTAAATCTTTTCGCATAATTGGTGAACTGGATCGGCTCATTCCTCAACAGTTTCTGAATGATCTGTTGTACACCGTCAACTAGCCTGTATTCCAGCTGTTCAATGTTGTATTTTAATCAGTGCCTCTGGTCATTCCCCTGGGTAAATCAATTTGTATTTTCTAAAGTTTTAAGTTTATTTATCAGTGTCACAAGCAGGCTTACATTAACACTGCAGTGAAGTTACTGTGAAAATCCCCGGGTCGCCACACTCCGGCGCCTGTTCGGGTACACTGCGGGAGAATTTAGCACCCTAACCAGCATGTCTTTCGGACTCTGGGAGGAAACCGCAGCACCTGGAGGAAACCCACGCAGACATGGGGAGAATGTCACAGAGAGTGACCCGAGGCCAATCATTCATTAACTGGGTCCTGGGTCCCTGGCGCTGTGAGGCAGCAGTGCTACCCACTGTGCCACCATGCCGCCCTAGCCAATATTCTTGATACTTCGTATTTTCCAATTTTGCAGATACTTCAGCTGTTTTACTGTCTATTACTGATATTTTAATCTCAGAAAGGTTACTTGGATTAGTTTTTCTGCTCAACTGGATCACAATTCAGCTATGTGTTTTCACTCACTGGCAGAGCTTTAGGATTGTGACACTCGTTCCCCACAACCTCTCCTTCAGTTTCTCCAGTTTGGTTTGAAGTTCAAGAATCTCCTCATTCTTTTCACGATGAAATTCTAACCATTTGATCGACCGCAGACCATAAGAAATCAGAACAGAAGTGAATCATTCGGCCCATCGAGCCTGCTCTGCCAATCAATGAGATCCTGGCTGATCCGACATTCCTCATTTTGTTTGTAAATTCCGCATTTTAATTCTGTATGGAACTAATTATCCTGATTTACCAGCAATTCCTTCTCCTGTTCAAGGCATTTTCTCCAATACCTCAGAAAGACTAATGATGCTTGAAGTTCATTAAATGTTAACTGAAGATTGACCTTTGCAATGTTTGCTTTTCCAAGTTGACCATTTAGACAGTTAAAATTCTCAGTCAGGTGTTCCTCTTTCCCATGATTAGTTCTCAATTCTTCTCACCAATCCTCTACATGTGACTCCAGAGCCACAGCAATGTGGTTGATTCTCAACTGCCCTCAGGCAATGAAGGTGGGCAATAAATGCTGGCCAGCCAGCGACACCCATGTCCCACAAATCAATAATTTAAAAATATTATTTTAATACCTCAGTATGAAGCAATGCATAGTTGAACCACCTGTTTATAGCTAAATAGCATTCATCATCAACACCTGACAAATGTGAATATTCTTTGATGCATGTACAATTGCTCCAAATCAAGAGAGTAGAACGAGAGACTGTACATCTCTCTCTGTCATCGTTTGGCTTACATTTTCACCTTCCCTGGGTTACAAACTCCACTGCATGAAGGATTGCCTTGATGGAAGTTAGTGTCCATGTGAGAGGACACAAGCTGGAAGGAGCACAATTCAGTGAGTGGGCAGGACAATTGGGAATTTCAATTTCATGCAGCAGTGGTGGCAAGGGCTGCACCCTCCTGATTGCCAGGTTATGAAGAATGCAGCAGAGCAGCTCAAATGAAAGCAGCTAAAGTCACAAGTCACACTGTGACGCATAGTCGAGGGCTCCTCAGAAGTGGTCCAGACAGCAGAATTGTTTTTGAGGATGGTGCTGGTGTGCTATGTTCCTGGTCACAGCATGGCTTCCATTGTTGGTGCGATGCCCATGTGTGGTTGAGTGGTAGAGGGAAGTGGTGAGCTGTGTACACAGTCAGTGGTTCTCGTCATTGAGCAGCCACATGGCTTGAAGATGGGAGAATGGCTGACTGATGCAGGATGAAATACTTACATACACACGATGCAGTGTAAATAAAACATTACATCAGTGGAGAGGGAGAGTTTGCTGAGGAGAGCTAATGTGAGTGCTTGCTGTGGGGCATACAGAGATGGATATTGCTAAAGCTGGTAGTAATTTTCACCACTCCTTGTTTCTAACTCTTCACTTGCGCTCTTCCTACTTCTCTCTGGATTGGGTGAAGACTCCCACGTTCCCTCTCATTATGTTACAGAAACTGTGTTACCACCCCTGATGCAGCAATTCACAGCACACTCAGAGAGGTTGGCGATATCACTGACTCCAGCATGGAAGGATCCGCCATGTCAAAATTGAGGGTCATGGTGATCTTGACGGCCACTGATGGTGTTTTCCTCACCCTCCTCTGTGGCTGCGGTTGGAGGAAGGAAGTGGCACAATTCAATGACCATCTTCGTGGTGCTGTAGAGGTGAAAGTAGGACAAGTGTTCCCTGAATACCTGGGATGGTCATGTTGAAATTCTTCTCTTCCCTTGTGCACAAAGCATTCCCTTTGTTTCCTCTGCTTCATCTTTCTTCCCAAGAGGAATTGCAACTACAGCTTCCATCATTAAGAGCAGGTTTTTGCTTTGAAGCCTTTGAAACCATCCTTTGCTCGAGTCCAGCAACACTCCCAAAGAACTCATCCAATGACAAAGCATGCAGTCATTCCAATCTGTCAGCAGCAAGAATAGAATGTCAAAAGCGAGTTCCTGTGAGTTCCTTGGTGATAATAAATAAATAGCACCAGTGGGCGGGGGGGTGTGGGGGCCCAGCCTCTATGGTTTTGATTAACACATGCAAGTTTCTAGAATTGCCCTTTCAACATGGTGATGGGAAATTGTCAGAAGCAGACCTCCCATTATTTTTATCACCTTTGAGCTTTCATGGTGTTGAAACCACGAGCGATGCAGAGCCCAATCTCCCAACTAGAGAGTTTAATGAATGTCACAGGCACATACAGAGTTGCTGGTTGGCCTTCTAAGGCCACTTCCTCAAGGTTGCTTGGTGTCGAAAGACATTTAAAAAGCTATGCTTCTTATGAACATTTTTTTTGCAGTCTTTATCCTACGTCACTCCAAGCCCCATTCACACTTTGTCCCTGTGCTCCCCGACTCCCAATGGTCCACAGTCCAGTAATGCTTCATCTTTAACATTTTCCTCCTCCAGGGCCTTCGATCACTCCTCCATTGCCAGCCATGTCTTGAACTGCTTTGGCTTAAAGCTCTGCAATTCCTTCCCTAATCCTCTCTACTTTTCACTTCATCCTAAAGTCAGTCCTTCGAACCTACATATTTGACTAAGTGTTTGGCAATCTATCCTGGCACTATCTCCTTTGTCAAACTTTGATTGATAATACTCCTTTGGGACAATTTATTACATTAAAGATACAGTATCAATATATTTTGTTGTTGAAATAGACATGCCTGAAGTGCTTGGTCCAAATGAACAAGTCAGATTTTTAGGATTTCCTAAAATGTAACAGAGCGTGTAGCTGTGATAATTCTTCCGTCTTGTCTGTGCACCATTTCCCTGTGTGGGACATGCCTCCCATGCTGTGCACATCTGGTGAACAGGAGGCCTCATGTTTGATAATGTGGACCTCCCAAGCACAGTGTTTTGGGATCTCTCCAACATTTATAATCATATTATTGGTTGCAATAATATTTGGACAAATATTTGAAAAGAGTTGATACCTGGAATGTTCTGTTATATTTAACAAAGGATTTCACACATTGTCTAATCTGGTGGCTCAACAGGAAGGCCCAAATCCTACAGACGCAGCTCACTCCTGGGAAATATTAATGGACAATATTAAAACTGGGGATAAATGTGTAGTTTGTTAATTAAACAATCAAGATTTCCAGTATTGGACAAAGAAAAGCTTTTTTTTTGTTAGTCCCCAACGCTTAAAGCAGCAAAGAACAGCAAATATAAACCTGAGGTACAGTACCAAGGGGCCTGGGCAAAATTGCGATCAATACAGAGCAAGGGAAAATCCTCCAGTGTCTGGGGTTATATCTGACTCAAATGAAGAAGTTATTTGTTGAAGGATAATCTTTACATTCCCTGGAGCTCCTTGAGGCAATAACCTGAGGAAAAATGTTTACAGCTGTGAAATCAGCAGTGTACCTCCAGGATAAAGTCGGGGTGGAACTGTTCACTGATCAGTGTTCCACTCCATTCACAACTCCTTGATAATGAAAACAGCGCATGTCAGTCTACAGCAGGGCCATGGACAACTTGCAGGTCGAACTGGTAACTGACTGATAACATAGGCATCAAGTAATTAACCTGCAATGACTGGTCACAATATTAAAACGGCCCAACTAACTCTCCCTGACAGTCAAACACCCAACATTTGCCAGGTTCCTCCACCATCAATATCCTGGGTATCCCATTAACCAGAGGCTGAACTGAACCATCATTATCAGCAGAGTGGCTCACAAGAGCGGGGCGGTGGCTTGTGACTCCCTTCCTGATCTTTCCAACTCAAAATCAGTCTGTGACGGGACGTTCATCACTCTCTCGGATGGGTCCAGCTGCAGCAACACTCAAAAGTCACAGCACCTGTTTTAGACATGCAACAATTACATAATGAGATTAACAAGGCAACACTGACTTAAAAAGCGCAATTATCAGAATTCAGGCCTTCCTGTTGAGCCACCAGATTAGACAATGTTCGAAATCCTTTGCTAAACATCACAGAACATTCCAGGTATCAACTCTTTTCAAATATTTGTTATTTATTTATTATTGCAACCAATTGCTTGTTCCAGAATTTATCCAAATGATGATAAGCAGATCGGTTATTTTATGTTTGCCAGTGATAATAAGTGACAATCCTTCTGGCTTTATACAGAATATTTTCCAGCATTACATCTATTCAACACCAGAAATAAATGAGCGTTGTGTTCCTTTACAAAGTGGTAGATGGAATACAATGTGGGAAAGTGAGAGATTGGGCACTTTGGTAGGAAGGATAGAAGCATAGACTATTTTCGAAATGAGGAAAGGCTTCAGAAATCTGAAGCACGAAGGGACTTGGGAGTCCTGGTTCAGGACTCTCTTAAAGTTAACATTCAGGTTCAGTCAGCAGTTAGGAAGGCAAGTGCAATTTGAGGAGATGGAATACAAGAGCAGGGATGTACTTCTGAGGCTGTATAAGGCTCTGGTCAGAACCCATTTGGAATATTGTGAGCAGTATTGGGCCCCATACCTAAGGAAGGATGTGCTGGCCTTGGAGGGAGTCCAGAGGAGGTTCACAAGAATGATCCCAGGAATGAAGGGCTTGTCGTATGAGGAGCGGTTGAGGAGTCTGGGCCTGTACTCGATGGAGTTTAGAAAGATGAGCGGGGATATAATTGAAACTTACAGAATATGGAGAGCCCTGGATAGAGTGAACGTGGAGAGGACGTTTCCACTAGTGGGAGAGACTAGAACTCGAGGGCACAAGCTCAGAGTGAAGGGACGCTTCTTTAAAACTGAGATGAGGAGGAATTTCTTCAGCCAGAAGGTGGTGAATCTGTGGAACTCATTGCCACAGAGGGCCGTGGAGGCCAGGTCATTGAGTGTCTTTAAGACAGAGATAGATAGGTTCTTGATCAGTTAGGAGATCAAGGGTTACCGGGAGAAGGCAGGAGAATGGGGATAGGTTACCCATCTTTGGATGCTAAGGGGTAATTTGGCACGGCCAATCATCTAACCTGCACATATTTGATGAATCATTTCAGAAGAAACATTCAAAAAAGTTGATTCTGAAATTAGCAAGGTTAA
Source organism: Mustelus asterias (assembly GCF_964213995.1). Classification (NCBI taxonomy): domain Eukaryota; kingdom Metazoa; phylum Chordata; class Chondrichthyes; order Carcharhiniformes; family Triakidae; genus Mustelus; species Mustelus asterias. The sequence continues at coordinate 135,893,901 of NC_135809.1, read as the reverse complement.
TTACACACCTCTTAAAATAAGTCTGTCTCATTTATTCCCACTTCCCTTCCCTCATGGCCGTTCTAATTAATATTTAGAGGAACAATTGCTGTCAAAATCATTCGAGTTTCAGACAATTATTCCACAAAATAACGGGGAAGGCAGAAGGGTAAGGACTTTAAACCATGAATTGTTCAAAGCAAAGGTAGCGAAAATGAGCAGCAATAGTTTGTACACTGATACCTTCCTTTTGAATTTAACATCATGACTCTCACAGAAGGCTACCCACTCCATTCTGTGCTTATCACTTTATAAAACATTTCCACGTATTGTTAGATGAAATACAGGAATTATAAATGACTCAAAACCATTTTGCCTGTCAACCAAATATGTTAATAAAAATGGATTCTATTGTCAGACTTTCCATTGCATATTCCAGAAGCTTTGCCGAGTATATTACATGCATATTAACAGCCACTTTCATACAGTAACATCACTATCATCGCTTTTAAATGTATAATTTTTACTGATGGTTCTTTGGTGCTGGAGCTGTTAATCATCTTGTGGGTGTGCTATTTTCCAACTTGACAATTCTACAGACCGTATCTATCCTTCATGAATATCTACATCTACTCTACACATTTGTGACTCCCACAGTCTGGGTTAAGGCTTTAGCGACAGTGAAAAGGTGTCAACATTGAGTTCAAATGGCCCAGCCTTTGTATTTAATAATTTGTATTATAATATTTTATTCTGAGAATTTTTTTCAGCTGACCTCCTGCACCTGGAGGACAGGAGGTTTTTTTGTGACTGTTCAGCTTTCATGTTCATGTCCAGCTTTTAAACTATGATCTGGATAGATAACCTCATTTCAGAATTATCCTATAAACTTTCCACTAATGCTAATCAAGAACCATCATGCAGCAATGTCGAAACGAGGGGATCAATCAAGTTTGGATTGCCGAGTGGAAGTGTAAGAGCTATGTTTGGGAAGACAAGTTTCACATTTCGGATGCAGGCCGATCACGCTAATCCGGCCCACTGAAATCTCCCAGCCAGCTGCATTAAAATATCAGCAGAGTGGGATGGGAGAATCGCACCCAAAACGTTTTGCACGATCCCAATATATGTGACAAGCAATCAAATCACGTCCCCTCTGAGGGGGAGAGTTGACTGGTCATGATTTTAAGCTGAGGGTCACTGCCCCAAAGGTGAGGGGCAAACATAGAAACATGGAAGATAGGAGCATTTGGCCCTTCACGTCTGCTCTGCCATTCATCACGATCATGGCTGATCGTCCAAATCAAAGAGATGAGGAGGAATTTCTTCAGCCAGAGACTGGTGAATCTGTGGAACTCTTTGCTGCAGAAGACTGTGGAGGCCAGGTCATTGAGTGTCTTTAAGACAGAGATAGGTAGGTTCTTGATTAATAAGGGATCAGGGGTTATGGGAAAACCGCAGGAGAATGGGGATGAGAAAAAAAAATCAGCCATGATTGAATGACGAGCAAACTCGATAGGCCAAGTGGCCTAACTCTGCTCCTACATCTTATGGTCTTATCCCTGCTCCTGTACTCGAAACCTCTCGCAATGAAGGTCAACATACCATTTGCCTTCTTTACCGCTGCACCTGCATGCTTACCTTCAGTGACTGGTGCACCCTGGTCCCGCTGCACACTCCCCTCTCCCAATTTACTGCAAGGTTGAGAATCATTAATAAAAAACTGTAAATAGCTGAGGCCCAACACTGACCTTTGCGCCAGTCTATTGGTTATAGAAAATGCACGATTTATGCCTACTCTCTACTTCCTGTCTGTTGGCCAATCCTTCAATTGTACTAACTTATATATTACCCCTAATTCTATTAGCCCGTATCTTGCGCACATCATGTCCAGTCTGGAAATTGGAAGTTTAAAGGTAAGGGGTCCGTCATTTAAGACAGAGATGAGGAGAAACAATTTTTGTAGAGGGTCATTAGTCTGTGGAATTCTCTTCTCCAGGGAGCAATGGAGGCTGGGCGAGTGAATATTGTAAAGGGTGAATTAGATAGAAGCTTGATTGACAAGGAAATCAAAGGGTATGGGGGTGGGGGTGGGGGTGGGTTATTGGGGTAGACAGGAAAGTGGAGTTGAGGCCACAACCAGATCAACCATGATCTTATTGAAAGGTGGGTAAGGCACGAGGGGCTGAATGGCCTGCTCCCAATTCGTATATTTAACTATATTCGGAAATATCAGATGTCGGGGTTATTTTTAGCTGGTCCACGCAACTTGCCACACACGGCACGGGAATAAACATAGAAGAAAGGAGCTGGAGGAGGCCATTTCACCTTTCGATCCTGCTCCACCATTAATTACGATCATGGCTGATCGTCCAACTCAATAGCCTAATCCTGCTTTCTCCCCATAACCTTTAATCCCATTCACCCCAAGTGCTATATCCAGCCGCCTCTTGAATACATTCAATAAAGCGCAGAATAGTGAAGATGATGATCTTTTGTAGCTATTCTAATTATCTTACTTCTATTGATCGAAAGAGTAAAGGTCTCTGAGTGTTCAGTGGGAGCACAAGCCGGATGATTGAGAAAGAAACGTCAACTATTAGATAGGAATTAAAGTTCATAATCTTTAATACATTGCTAATCTGTTTGGGAAAGGAAATGCTGCTTTTGACATTAAATGTTTTGTAAATAATTATTCCCAAACTGACCCCAGTATGGGCTTGTTGCTGCTTCTTGTCCTGGGTCACCTGTCCCCTCACTATCTCCGCATCATTTCACTTCAGTACTTTGGAAGGTGAAAGGTTTTGGGTGCAGACAGGGGTCGTACCGTCAACGGGACCAGAGAATCCCATCGGCATGAACAGCTAGAGAACTTCGGCCACAATATTTGGATCAACAGAACAATGTTTATGAGTGCTTTATGGTGTTTTGTCACTGTTTTATGTCTCAGCTACAAATGTATTTGTACAGGCATTCTAATGCTGTTGTATAATCCAGAAAAATCCCAAAATCCGGAATTGTCTTGGTCCCATGCATTCTGGACTGGAACAGTTACCATGCATCATCCTTTTATCTGACAGCTCATCGAATGACTTTAGGAATCTAGGTATGCTACATTGACTGATTCTCTCAGGAAACTAATACATTTGTAAAATAAAGTGCCCCTTTTGTTAAAGCATTCTGTCTCTTTCTGATCATACGATGATTTAGGTGCATTGTTAAGACTTCCTTAATTGTAGATTTTCCTGATGTCTGCTGTCGGGTTAACTGGCTTATAGTTCTTTATTTTCTCTCCTTTTTCTGTCTTGAACAGTAGTGTTAACCTTCAATTGCTACTTTTTGGGGTGGCACAATGGCACAATGGTTAGCAATGCTGCCTCACAGCGCCAGGAACCCGGGTCCGGTTACCCGGCTTGGGTAACTGTCTGTGCAGAGTCTGCATATTCTCCCAGTGTCCCCGTGTGGGTTTCCTCCGGGTGCTCCGGTTTCCTCCCACAGTCCGAAAGACATACTGGTTAGGTGGAATGGCCATGCTAAATTCTCCCTCAATGCACCCGAACAGCCGGAGTGTGGTGACTCAGGGATTTTTACAGTAACTACACTGCACTGTTAATATAAGCCTACTTGTGACACTGATAAATAACCTTTAAACCTTTACTTTCCAATCTGTTGGGTTCTGGAATCTTGGGAATTTTGTAAAGTCACAACCAGGACATACACCATCTCGACAGTCTAAGTGCACCATTTTCAAAAGAACATCCATCTGAAATCTCTTCAAATGCTTTGTAAATTAAAATAATCACAACAGGTATGGAGCCCATAGCCCATTATGAACAGGGTGATCAGTCAGGGCTAGGAATACAGGCTTCAATACTGTCTACAATAGCAGTGACTATACTTCAGAGAGAGTATGCTGATAGGGTTAGATAAAATACAGCTGGAAAAGTCTCTTGTGGTGCATCAGTAATGGCACAGATCATCTGAGTTGAATGGTATGCTTTTGCAGTGTAAATTCTCTGTCACTAATAGGGTAATACACTGCATTATGTTGAACTGTGACAAGCGGTATACAAATGTTAATATTGAACACATTTCTACAAAATTTTCAAGTCTAAATAGACAAAGGAACTATTTAATAAACAGCTCAATAATAATTTTGTTTCATTTCAATTAAGACACTAGCTTTTGTAAAGGATTGCCAGAAGTTATCTTCAAGAATTATAATTTGTTGGAACCTTGAATCTTAAACAGAACATCAGCAGCATTAACTTTCCTTGATTGTCGAAAATGTTTGTGTTGATAAATTATGTTTCAAAGAAGCGAGAAAATGGGACATATCTAATTATACAATATTGATGGTAATGAAAAATAGCTTATCCTTTACTGGTAGCAAGGCCAGCTGTCTGAACAATTTCATGCTGCTTCTACACCTTATAAGTCCTCTGTGTACAGTGTACATCCTCCTGGGTCCCTGTCAACAGCTCAAGGTGAAGGATTCATCTTCACATACAAGACACAGCAGCACCGATGGAAATTTATGGTAAGCTCAGGTTTTCTAATTTATTCAAGGTGTCTGAAGTATTTTTTTCTGTGACTGAAACTGTGAAGAAATTTAACTGCAGCAAATGGCCAATTCGGAGAATCGAAGCGTGCTTTGAGTGTAGCTCAGGTAAACTGCTAACTAAAACTATTGGTGCACACATTAATGGTTTTTTTTTGCAGCAAACAAGTATAATTGATTAATTTCGGGCCTGTAATTAATCCTTCAGCCGTACATTATGTTCAGTGAGAAGTTTTCAGTCATCACTTTTGTGGGGAAAATGCGTCGACTTTGCTTGAAGCTCAACTTTGCTTCCAACCTCTTTTAACATAGGTTGAAAGGGTTCATGGTTGGGATTGGAGAAACAATGCTGCCCATCTCATGATGTAAGAAACACATGACTAAGAGTTGAGAGGGAGAATGCCCATGACTTAGACTGAGTAATGTCTGGTCAAATCTATGTGGTAAGAGTTTTAACAACACCAGGTTAAAGTCCAACAGGTCTATTTGGTAGCAAATACCATTTGCTTTCGGAGCGCTGCTCCTTCGTCAGATGAAGGAGCAGCGCTCCGAAAGCTAACGGTATTTGCTACCAAATAGACCTGTTGGATTTTAACCTGGTGTTGTTAAAACTCTTACTGTGTTCACCCCAATCCAACGCCGGCATCTCCACATCAAATCTATGGGTTTTGTTATATCCAATAAACCAACCGTCGTTCAGATATACCGATGTCGCAAAAATCATTCTTTAGGCAGTCACAACCAGTATACAATAACATGTACTGCACATTGAGTGAATTTACTTGTCATTGCAATGGTCTTGTCTATGTCGTGAAAGCCAGTTGCAACCCCACCTTGGCCATTTCTGAATGTCCTCCAGTGGGATTAATCAAGGGCTTGACTGCCTGGGGGAGGCCCTGGAGCAGCAATCTCGGAAGAGAGGTCATAGGGAAGGCCCACAGATCCTGGCAAGTGGAGTTGAAAGGTCTGCTTGTTTAGTGCAGTTTTGATCAGGAAGATATCCACACCTCCACTTTGAGCTAGCAGAGAGACAGTCAGGGTATATCCTGTATGGCAACCGCCCCACTGTTGGTAGAATACCAGTAGCTGCAAATAATTGGCCATCATTGACCTTCCCCACTGACTTAATCATGAGGAGTTAGGAAGACAACGAGCTCTCCCCTGTCTCCCTGTTTCCACAGTCTCGTGTGTCTCCCAACCCATTCCCAGCGCGAGAGCTAAATGTTGGGCATCATTTTAAATTATTGCTCTTTTGATCAACACACACAAGAAAGTTCTTAACTGATCAGAACAGAAGCAAAGAGTTATTACTTTGTATTTTGATGTGCATATTTTACAACACTGCATTGACCACAGCGTTTAAAATAAAATCTTATTTAATTTTCTATGACTAAGTTGCACTGGCATAAAAAATATGCACACAATTTTTGTACTCAGCTGAGTAAAACTTTTCAGTTACACTTTGAAGTGCTAGGCTCATAAAAAAAAACACCGCATAAATATGGTCTAAATACTAGATGTTCCAGAACCCCTAAAAATCCACAAGAAGAGGGAATGTATTGGGATCATGGGTGCAAACCCACATCCTTACACTGAGTAGCATTACAATCCAGCAATATTGTTTTGATGATATGATTGCTCACTCCACAGCTTTGCTTTAGCTTGCTGAGGAACAAACTGGAAAACAGATTATTTTCAATCTAGCATTGTGCGATTAATAATTGCATTGTAAAGGATCTATTGGGGAAGTATGACCATAATATGGTAGAATTGTACATGAAGTTTAAAGTGATATAGTTCAATCTGAAACTAGGGTCTTTAATCTATACAGAGGAAACTACAAAGATATGAGGGGAAGGTTGGCTGTGGCAGATTGGGAAACTATGTCAAAAGCTATTATGGTGGCAGGGAATAGCTAATATTTACAGAATTAATACAACAAATTTACATTCCTTTATTTTTAAAAAACTCAGCAAGAGAAGCGATCCAACCATGAAGAAGATAAGGATTGTAGTAGACTGGTTCAATTGTCAAAAAAAATTATCTAGGTATCTAAAAAGGGAAAGATTAGCAAAGGCAAATGCAGACTTATTACAGGCAGAGACAGGAAAAGTTTCAATGGGGAAAAAGTGAACAAATACTTTGTGACTGGCTTCACAGAGATAAAATATCCTTTGAAACAAAGGGATGAGTGAGATTGAGGACCTAAAAGAAATTAGTTAAAAAAGTAGAAAGCAATGTTGATAAATCTCTTGAAACTGCTTATCTACATCCCAGAGTGTGAAACGAGGTGGCTATAAAGATAATGGATTATTAAGAAAACAAATATAATTTTAAGGAATTTATACTTGCTTTGGTAGACATTAGAAATAAGATATAGCTTTAAGTGTGCTTCATTTAATGTTTCTGTGCCTGGAAGGGCAAAACCTATAGTTAGATGGAAAAGTTCAAATTGTGGGATTTTCCAGTTCCGCTGATGTCTACAGGGCTTGGCATGCCCCATACCCTCTGCCACTGGAGATTGCCACCGGTGGGACTGGAAGATCCTGCCAATGGTGAGAAGTGTTGGAACATTTCGGCGCACATATAACATTTAAGTATCTTAGCCATGCCATAAATACCATTTGCCTGCTGCGTATTGTAAGTAACCCTATTATTTGGGGAAATATGGGATTTATATGAACAAGTGTACAGTTTTGGTCCCCTGACCTTAAAAAGAATACAGTCTTTGGAGGCTGTCCAAAGGAGATTCACCAGGCTAATTCCTGGGTTGAGAGGTTTGTCCTATCAAGACAGACGAAATAGTTTGGGACTGCATTCCTTGGGAGTTTAGAAGAGTGAGGGGTGACCTTAAACATCTAAGATCCTGAGGGGGTTTGACAAGGTGGATAGTGAGACATCTTCACTTGTGGAAGAGTCCCAAACAAGGGGATAAGGCTACAAGATAAAGGGCCGGTCATTTAAAACTGAGGTGTGTAGAAATTTCTTCTTGCAGAGGGTGGTGAATCTCTGGAATTCTCTGCCCCAAAGGGTAGTGGAGGCTGGATGATTAGTAGTATTCAAAGTGGAGATGGGTAAATATTTGATAGATTGAGGAATAGAGGGCAATGGGGAGTGGCACAGAAAGGAGCTGAGGCCGACATAGATCAGCCATGATGGTATTGAATGGCGGGGCAGGCCTGAAGGCCCTGGTGGTCAGACCTGTTTCTATTTCTTGTGTTCTTGTGCTCAGTAGTTTAGTGATCCTCATTCCAATTGTAATTCTCAATGATTTCACCATTACTCCTGAATTTTCTGCTGGCAGCGATTTGGGTTTTGTGATTTGGCAGATAAATTGGATGAATTTCTTTCCTCTTTGCATTGTGCTTCTGAAATATTCTCTGTCTACACTCTATACCCTTCTACACGTCCCGCTGCCTCGGCAAAGCAGCCAGCGTAATTAAGGACCCCACGCATCCCGGACATTCTCTCTTCCATCTCCTTCCTTCAGCGCACAGCAACAACACTGGTTGTGGAAAAAGATACAAAAGTCTGAGGTCACGTACCAACCGACTCAAGAACAGTTTCTTCCCTGCTGCTGTCAGACTTCTGAATGGAATTACCTTGCATGAAGTTGATCTTTCTCTACACCCTAGCTATGACTGTAACACTACATTCTGCACTCTCTTGTTTCCTTCTCTATGAATGTTATGTTTTGTCTGTATAGCGCGCAAAAAACAATACTTTTCACTGTGTTAATACATGTGACAATAATGAATCAAATCAAATTCATTTTTAATTTTGGGGGGGGGGGGGTGGCTGGAAGGGGATAGGCTCCCTGATCAAAGGCACTCAGTGACTGTTTGAAGAACTGGACAATGGAACGGGGTTTGCTGAGAGCCACCACCCCCCACCCACCCCCAAACTGGCTCCCAGCCCCCAGCATCCCCCATCCTAAAAACCACCCACCCCCCACTTTCCTGACCTGTAGCCTGGGTCGCTCTGTGATCGTGGGACTGTCTTTCTGGAAGCAGCCACAGTCTCACCAGTGTCATTGCTGAGCACTGAATGTCTGGCAGCTCTCACTGGGTGAGAATTCTGCCCACTGTGCCGCAATTCCTGGGAAAGGCCCAACATCTGGCCTGGATCACAAGGCCTTTCCAAAAAGTGGGAGCATGGATCTCTCTCTGGCTCTCCAGCTGACAAACAAGACCCTGACGGGCCGGAAGAAGATTTTGTCCAGTATTACAGCGTTAACTATGCTGAAAGTGATGAATCATTGACATCAGAATAAAAGTACAAAAATGTAATGCAGATCAGCTCACAATTTATTCCAATCAAAGCTTTCTCTATTTCTTGGTGTCAGTACTTGCACATTGACATTATAAATTACGTTGATGGATTTCATGGCACCTGGTAGCTGAACAACTATCAGCTGTATTAATGATGAAAGAGGCAACACTTTTTCATTATCAAACTGGCATAAATGAGATGTAAACTCATGCAGACTGTGCGTCCCCACTGCAAATTAGATCAAGTTTCACATTAGTATCGCACACCTTCCCAATTTGGATATCTAATTGCTTTTTCATGGAACTCCCAATCAGCAACATTGATGGAGAGCACCTGTACAAATACGCTTACCGCCTTCTCAATGACAAGACTTTTCTTGTGATCTTGATTTGATTTATTATTGTCACATGTATTTACAGTGAAAAGTATTGTTTCTTGCATGCTATGGAGACAAAGCATACTGTTCATAGAGAAGGAAACGTGAGTGTGCAGAATGTAGCATTACAGTCATAGCTAGGGTGCAGAGAAAGAGCAACTTAATGCAAGGTAGGTCCACAGTAGACTCCATTTCCCTGGCCAGGGTGGACAGAGTGGTGAAGAAGGCATTCGGCATGCTTGGTTTCATCGGTCAGAACATTGAATATAGGAGTTGGGACATCTTGTTGAAGTTGTACAAGACATTGGTAAGGCCACACTTGGAATACTGTGTGCAGTTCTGGTCACCCTATTATAGAAAGGATATTATTAAACTAGAAAGAGTGCAGAAAAGATTTACTAGGATGCTACCGGGACTTGATGGTTTGAGTTATAAGGAGAGGCTGGATAGACTGAGACTTTTTTCTCTGGAGCGTAGGAGGCTGAGGGGTGATCTTATAGAGGTCAATAAAATAATGAGAGGCACAGATCTGCTAGATAGTCAATATCTTTTCCCAAAGGTAGGGGAGTCTAAAACTAGAAGGCATAGGTTTAAGGTGAGAAGGGAGAGATACAAAAGTGTTCAGAGGGGCAATTTTTTCACACAGAGGGTGGTGAGTGTCTGGGACAAGCTGTCAGAGGCAGTAGTAGAGGCGGGTACAATTTTGTCTTTTAAAAATCATTTAGACAGTTACATGGGTAAGATGGGAATAAAGGGATATGGGCCAAATGCGGGCAATTGGGACGAGCTTAATGGTAAAAAAGGGTAGCATGGAAAAGTTGGGCTGAAGGACCTGTTTCCATGCTGTAAACCTCTGTGACTCAATGAGTAAAATCATCATAATCTTCAATTGTGACCTGATTAAACTGAAGAACATACATGGACACCAAATCTTGCCCTCATTAGTATTTCTTTTACAACCAATATGTGAACAGGCAATTGGATCCTTCAGGTTGATCCCGCTATTCTGAGATGCTATTCTGCTGGTACAACCCCACCAGCTAATCCATCACATCTTACAATCTCATTTGACAGTATCTGTTATAAAACAGTCATTTAATTTAATTGCTTTTGAACATCTTAACATGTTAGTATAGCCTCTGGTACAAGCTTGATTCAAATGTATGACAAGCATTTGATGTATTAAATTACACATTTTACACCAGACCTGTGTTGAGATTTGAGATTATGACCTCAAGAGGCTGGGAGGAAGTGTTCCTGTTGTTTTTAAGAAGCTGTGTTGGTTTTGGGTAAGATGTTCACACTGTGCCTGATGATGTGGATCAATTATTGAGCCATTCCATTGCCCGTCTAAATGGCGTGGGAGGAACAGAAGAAGGACACGGCCTATTTTATCTCATCGTAACAACCCAGCAATGATTCTCAAACATTATTAACATGGTGAGAAATGCAGTGTGGGAAAAAAATGAATCCCATTATGTAAAGTCTCTGTAATGCTGCCTGTTACATTAATGAGATTGAAAAGGCTCTTAGAGCGAGATAGGGGAAAATATTGATCAGTGGCAAGAACATTCTTTTTCACCCAATAAGAAATACACATTCTCAACTGGCATCAAGCTTACTAAGTTATTGACAGCTTGAACCCTAGCTGCTCATGAAGCTGCCTGTCACATTCATTACTAAATATTCCTGCCAGACACTATTATCCAAGATAAAAAGATAATAATGCAAAAAAAAACTGATGCAAATATCCGATTATCAGGAACAAGGCACTTAAGGAGCAATAAATAGTGATGCACAAAAAGTCAAACAACAAATTAACTGTACAAGTTAATACTTACAATATATGAAAAACTAATGTGAATGTTCATTTATTAGTCACAAGTCGGCTTACATTCACACTGTAATGAAGGTACTGTGAAAATCCCCAAGTCGCCACACTCCGGCACCTGTTCGGGTACACCGAGGGATAATTTACCATGGCCAAGTCACCCTAACCTGCACACCTTTGGACTGTGGGAGGAAACCGGAGCACCCGGAGGAAACCCACGCAGACGTGGGGAGAACAGATAGTGACCCAAGACGGGAATCGAACCCAGTTCCCTGGCACTGTGAGGCAGCAGTGCTAACCACTGTGCCCCTCATAAAGCCTTCCATTTATAAAGGCTAATGGAGAGCAATGCACGCTATAAACTGTTACAAGACACTTGTAACAAGTTTGCTGTTAGCAAGAAGCTAGATTGTGGATTGGAAAAAAAAAACATCCAAGGTATTTAATACATGTTTTCAGTGATGTGTGCGGCTGAGGTAAGTTTAACTCCTGTCCAAACAGCACTGTGTGAAGTGACAACACATTTACTGCAATGGATCACAAAGGCCTCACACCTCCACTAATTTGGGAGAATTAGCATCAAACAATAGATGCTGGTCTTGGCCGTGATGCTCACATTGATGAACAAATCATTTTGAAAATGGCTGTGCAGCAGACTGCTTTGGAATTGAAACAGGGATAAATGTGAAGGAGAAACAGTTCCTCTTTATTATTTTCTCAAATATCCGATATCTGTGAGGAATTCTTTCACATTCAAATCTAAAGCTGATAACCTCGCAATGAAATGAAATCCATGCCTATATTTTCCCTTGAAGAAAATTGGTATTTTATTACTTCAGGATGAATAATGGTCATCAATTAGTTATTTCTGTGCCCATTTTATTCCTCTGTTGGGATCATAATCTATTCCATAAATGCATTCAGCAGAAAGCAGACGAGCAGGTTGCATTTGCCGTGAGGCTAACTTTCTATTTTTACAGAGAAACATAGAAAATAGCAGCAGGAGGAGGCCACTCAGCCCTGCGAGCCTGTCCCACCATTCATTATGATCATGGCTGGTCATCCAACTCAATAGCCTGATCCTGCCTTCCCCCCATATCCTTTTATCTCCTGCGCCTCAAGTGCTGTATCTGACTCCTTCTTGAAAACATGCCATGGCTGGAATGTTATGGCCGTTCTTGCCAGTGGGATTTTCCCATCTCGCTGCAGTGAACAGAGAATTGGCTGGGTTCCAAATTCTCCAACTTCACTGCAACAGGAACGTGGTGTGAACGGCTGATAAAATCACACCACATGTTTTAAAAACATTGTTAACAATGAAAACATTTTAAAAATTGTATGTTTTGAAAACATACAGGGCGAGATTCTCTGGCTTCTCAGCTGTGTGTTGCCCGCTGGCGAGAGGTGGTGCGTTGTTTGCTAGCAGCAGGATTCTCTGGTCCCGCTGCTGTCAATGGGAATTCACACAGGCGGGGGGTGCGCTGCCTCGAAATTCTCGTGTGGTGAGAATCTGGCCACAATTTTTAAAACAATTGAACTGGTGGACAAGTGAGAAAATATGTACCTCCATGGTGGAGCTAACAAACTGGAAGGAGAGCGAGTTTGTACACTCTGATTGTCCAGATGTGAAATGCACAAAGAATTCCGATAATTTTTGTCGCCCACACCCAGCCAGCCAGAAGATGAAGCTTAATGTCTTCTGAAGCTCAAAGCTGTTATCGACATTCAGATCAAATTCCCAGCTTGAAGCAACAACGTGCATTTATAGAGTGCCTGTCACAACATCAGAATGTCCTAAAGCAGTTACAGTCAAAGTACATTTGAAGTGTAGCCACTGTTGATAATGCAGGAAACAGGCCAGCCACTTTGTACACAGCTAAGCCGCCAGTGAGATCCTACACAATGAAATGAAAAAAGTTACGACTGACTTTGGATTCTATTTCATTTCTATGCATGAGCTATTCATCCGTGTAATTCCTATGTTTCTGATAAGATAACACTTCAAAGTAACTTCTTCCTTTTCAGTGACAGATGACAAGTGAGTCACTCTGAAAGGAAGAGGACAACCATAAATGCTTTAGTTTCAAGAATACAGCAATGAGAATACTGATGGCACACTGTCCAAATTGGAAAATCATCCAATTGTAATGTCCTTACCAAACGTAGGTAAATTATGGGAACATTTATCTCACTCATGAATGACAGCTATATGAATAAATAGATCTGTCCATGTTTCAGGGCAATACACAATTTTTATATGTGATATTAAATGCACAGAAAGTCTTATCTGTTTAAAGTGTGAGTTTTTATAGTGAGTGCCAAGAAAAGTAAATTTTAATTGCAGATCAAACCAATTTGAATTATTTTATTCATCCAATACAGTGGCACAGTGGCTAGCATTGCTGCCTCACAGCGCCAGGGACCTGGGTTCAATTCCTGCCTTGGGTCACTGGCTGTGTGTGGAGTTTGCACGTTCTCTATGCATGGGTTTCCTCCGGGTACTCCAGTTTCCCCCCACAGTCCAAAAGATATGCAAGTTAGGTGGATCGGTCATGCTAAAAATTGTCCCTCAGTGTCCAAAGGTATGTAGGCTCGAGGAATTAGTGAGGTAAATATGTAGGGTTACAGGAATAGGGTTGGGGGGAGGCCTGGGTAAGAAGCTCTGTTAGAGAGTTGGTGCAAAATGGCCTCCTGCACTGTAAGGATTCTATGAAATCCCTCAGATGGAATGTGCAGTATTAGCAAAAACTTAATTTAAATTAAACATTTATTCCATCAAATTGTTTATTTTGATTATTTTAAATAATGATATAGGACTTCCAGGATTTGCCATTCCTAAAACAAGAATTTGTTTGTGCTATAAGTTCTTTGATCCCTCAAATACTCATAAAATTTTAAAAAGCAAATTAGGACAAAATAGAAATTTAGCAATACTACAAATATTAATGTGTACATTTTTATTTGCTGCACATATAACCTGCCATCTTAATTAAATAATCATTTGATTATAATTTATGCAGTTTTACCACAGGGAATGAAAGTTGAAAACTCTTCCTGATGTTTTAAACATTTAAAACAAGCAAATTACCATTAGTGCTTCTCCTGGCTGCGAGTGTTTCTCCATCACTGGACTGGAAGTGTGAGGAACAACACACTCTGTAAAACGAAGACAAAGCAGCCTTCTGAGAGCTCAAATCCATTGCCTCACTGAGCTAACAAAGCTGACTATAGTACCTCTGGTAAGTTCCATTAACTCAACTCCAAAGCTTTTAGTGATGCATCAGCCTCTCCGGGAGAAAAACGTGATTTATTTCAAATCCACAAAGTGCTGCATCGAATTAATTTATACCTGGTGCCCCAATATTGGCAAAAACTGATTTTCAGAACCATTCCTTATTCTGGATATCTAAGTTAAAACAACATAAAATTGAACTTCATCGTGTTTCCTGGTGCTTTTTATTAGTAGATCCTGCAGAAGTTTTGTTTCTAAATGGTGCTTTCATTGGTCATTGAAAATAGAGTCATAGAGGTTTACAGCATGGAAACAGGCCCTTCGGCCCAACTTGTCCATGCCGCCCTTTTTTTTAGAGCCCCTAAGCTAATCCCAATTGCCCGCATTTGGCCCATATCCCTCTATACCCATCGTACCCATGTAACTATCTAAATGCTTTTTAAAAGACAAAATTGTACCCGCCTCTACTACTACCTCTGGCAGCTTGTTCCAGACACTCACCACCCTCTGAAAAAATTGCCCCTCTGGACACTTTTGTATCTCTCCCCTCTCACGTTAAAGCTATGCCCTCTAGTTTTAGACTCCCCTATCTTTGGGAAAATAAATTTTATAGACCTCTATAAGGTCACCCCTCAGCCTCCTACGCTCCAGAGAAAAAAGTCCCAGTCTATTCAGCCTCACAAAGAACAAAGAATAGTACAGCACAGGAAACAGGCCCTTTGGCCCTCCAAGCCTGTGCCGCTCATTGGTCCAACTAGACCATTTGTTTGTATCCCTCCATTCCCAGGCTGCTCATGTATAACTCCTTATAACTCAATCTATCAAGTCCCGGTAGCATCCTAGTAAATCTTTTCTGTACTCTTTCTAGTTTAATAATATCCTTTTCATAATAGGGTAACCAGAATTGCACACAGTATTCCAACTGTGGCCTTACCAATGTCTTGTACAACTTCAACAAGACGTCCCAACTCCTGTATTCAATGTTCTGACCGATGAAACCAAGCATGCCGAATGCCTTCTTCACCACTCTGTCCACCTGTGACTCCACTTTCAAGGAGCTATGAACATGTACCCCTAGATCTTTTTGTTCTGTAACTCTCCCCAACGCCCTACCATTAACTGAGTAAGTCTTGCCCTGGTTCAATCTACCAAAATGCATCACCTCGCATTTGTCTAAATTAAACTCCATCTGCCATTCGTCAGCTCACTGGCCCAATTGATCAAGATCCCGCAGCAATTGGAGATAACTTTCTTCAAATGTTTTGACTCTAAGTTTAGAAAATGATCTTCATCCTGATTTTGATTGGTATATTGCCGATATTAGTCAATGCTCCCTGGGTGGGGTGTGTAAGTGGGCAAAGGCCTTTCTTGGGCAATTGTGGAACAACATTTGATGAAATATCGACATGTTGAACACAAATAGCTAATTTCCATTTTCCAGAATTTAGCTGGTCAGAGTCCTCAAGTTTTAAATGTTAGATTTTGTTTTATAATGTTGAAATTGCACTGTCCCAAACTTTGAAGGCCAGCTGAGTTTGGTGAACTGGTTGTGACATCACATTACTACTCTCTAGGAGGCCTGACATGATTACCACGCAGTCAGGCATTTGCCCACACAGCATCGGATGGATCCCCACCCCACCCCCCCACTCAATTAAACCCACAGTGAGGCAGAAATCCCACCCCAAGAGCTACCAGACAATCAGAGGCTAGCACCTCTGCCAGCATGGTCACTGCAGGTACGCTTTGGGCGGGGGGGGGAGGGAAGCGGGGAGTGTGACATGCAGGGCGGTTTTCTCTGTGTCTATAAGGTGCTGCAGATGCAAGAGAGAGCCAGTGAGGGTTTGGGAGAGGGCTAGCAAGCGAGAGGGAGGGGAGAGGGATGGTGTGGCGATCGTCTCTTTATGGGTCAATTTGCGGAGTAAGGGTCACATGACCTGGGGAACCAATTGAGGAGCAGGTTTGGGGAATCATTCTGGCAAGCAGGGGTTCCTGTTCCAGAACCTTCTCGGGAGCTGGCTGCAAGCCCCTGTACAGCCTTTCTCTGTAAATAAACATGTCGTAGATTTTCCTTCAACAGAAACAAAGTAGTTGGGAAAGAGGAAAGGGGTGGTGAGAGGTGGCAGGGGCAAAACACAGGGGCAGACAATCTTTTTGACTAAACAATTAAACAAAATCAAATTAACTGAGGGGCAAATTAAAAAAGGGCAACCCCCAAAAACAAGGGAGCCGCCCGAAACAAAAAACAAAACAGAAAGGAAACTTAAAACATCAAATTAAAATGTGATTAAAGGGATCGATAATACACCCCAGTCCCTGTGGTGCCCAATAAGCACAGAAGGCCTCGATGGTGCCCTTGGACACCGCATGCTCCCTCTCCAGGGTCTCCCAGCCGCAAATGTAGCCACGGACAAAGGGACAGACAGGGACAGTAATATTAAAGTGATCAACCCGATCACTGTGCAGTTCTGGTCACCTCATTATAAGAAGGATGTGGAAGCGCTGGAAAGAGTGCAGAGGAGATTTACCAGGATGCTGCCTGGTTTGGAGGGTAGGTCTTATGAGGAAAGGTTGAGGGAGCTAGGGCTGTTCTCTCTGGAGCGGAGGAGGCTGAGGGGAGACTTAATAGAGGTCTATAAAATGATGAAGGGGATAGATAGAGTGAATGTTCAAAGACTATTTCCTCGGGTGGATGGAGCTATTACAAGGGGGCATAACTATAGGGTTCGTGGTGGGAGATACAGGAAGGATATCAGAGGTAGGTTCTTTACGCAGAGAGTGCTTGGGGTGTGGAATGGACTGCTTGCAGTGATAGTGGAGTCAGACACTTTAGGAACATTTAAGCGGTTATTGGATAGGCACATGGAGCACACCAGGATGATAGGGAGTGGGATAGCTTGATCTTGGTTTCAGATAAAGCTCAGCACAACATCGTGGGCCGAAGGGCCTGTTCTGTGCTGTACTGTTCTTTGTTCTATGTTCTATGTTCTAACCCACTTCGTGTGAATTAATCAACACACTTCCTTTGGCTCGATCAATCCACTTCCTGTGAGTGGATCAACTGCTCCATCCCCCTATTTCACCTGGGTTAAAATTGAAAGTGATTAGGGTTTGAGGTTGGAAGCAGAATTAGTTCCTGACCAAGGCAGTTAGCATTTTAGCCTGACACATCCTGCAATCCATCCAGTTTTCAAAATTGAAATTCATCCATACTCAGACACGTATAAAAAGATATATAACGTGCATAAAAGAAAGCATAATTTATTTTTTTGTTGAGCTAAACTTCCAAATTAAATCCAGTCACAGCATTGTTAAATATCGAGGCACTTACTGGCTTGTTTCCATTTCAATTTGGGCATTGAATATCTGGGACAAATGGAGATTATTTAGTGATTTCCTGCAGTTGGAGACTATAAAACTTTAATGACAAAGCTCTGTGCAGTCTGACTGGACTAACACTCATTCGATTAAATATTCATTGCTGGAGATATTTGCATACCAGGAGAGAGAGGCTAGGGAGCGAGAACCGATGGAAAGGAGATTGAGAGAGAGGGGGAGGGGGCATCAGGGAAAGTTTTGGAGAGGTAAGGGGGGAGGAAAAGGGTCAAATGAAAAAGGAAGGAAGGATGGATTGGGAGACAGGAAAGGGAAGAGAAGGGAATGTGGGGATGAAGAAGGCACAGAGTAAAAGGAAGGGAAAGGGGAGAGGAGAGAAGGAAGGTAGGAAATGTTGTTGGAGATATAAAAGACATTGAATTCCATAACATCTACACCACAGAACCACAAGTGGTCTCTGCTGGAGTTTATTCTCCACATGAGGCTGTTCCTACCCCTCTTTATCTAACCCTATTAGCATATCTATCTATTCCTTTCTCTCTCATGTACTTCACTAATTTACCCTTGAAAGCATCCATACTATTCCTCTCTACCAGTTCCCCTGTGGGCAAGCTCCACACTGTCAGTACTTGCTGGGTAAGAAGCTTCTGGTGAATTCCCATTGAATTTATTGGTGACCTTACATGAATATGTCCTGAGTTTTGACCTGCCCCACATCTTCTCTTTGTCTATGCGACCAAATGCTTTAATAATTTTTTTAAAACTTGAATAGGTCATCTCTTAGTCTTTTCAAGAAAAAAGCAACAATCTGTCCAGCCTTTCTAGTTAAGTATCTCCTCTCAGGTCTGCTGTCATCCTTGTGAATCCTTTCCACACTTTCCCTCCTGTGCCTCTATATTCTTTTTATTACATTCATAGAAACCCTACAGTACAGAAAGAGGCCATTCGGCCCATCGAGTCTACACCGACCACAATCCCACCCAGGCCCTACCCCCATATCCCTACCTATTTTACCCACTAATCCCTCTAACTTACACATCTCAGGACACTAAGGGGCAATTTTAGCACGGCCAAACAACCTAACCCGCACATCTTTGGACTGTGGGAGGAAACCGGAGCACCCGGAGGAAACCCACACAGACACGAGGAGAATGTGCAAACTCCACACAGACAGTGACCTGAGCTGTGAAGCAGCAGTGCTAACCACTGTGCTACCGTGCCGCCCGACATGAACATATCAAGGTCCCATACAAGTTAAATATACAATTACTTGGTAGTCCATAACGTAAAGTGAAAAGAAGAAACATGCTGTGAAAACTTTTTGTCTTGCACTCATCAGGACAGGTGCAAGAAGGCCAAATGTCAAAGAGAACAACAATTTATACTGCATGTGAAAAAGTGTGTTGATTGGTTGGAAACTCAACTTTGAATGGTCACAAAGGCTCAGAAGCTCCATTCCCCGACTATCCCCCAAACCCTGACTGTCGTCCCGACCAACCGACCCCTCAACCCATCCAACCCCTTGACCCCATCCTATTCTCCTCCTCCCCCTCTTCCTACCCCCGTCTCCTCTGACTCAATTACCCTCCCTCATCCTACCCACTTACCTTACAGACTTACCTTCTCCACAATGGCTGGGACCTACAAACTGACCTGCTTCATAGCAGCAGTGCTGTAAAAAAGGGATGTGGCATCACTTACCCCGATGCTACAAAATGAACTTCTTGACAGAAGCCAGAGGGTGGTTGTCGAGAGTTGTTTTTCAAACTGGAGGCCTGTTACCAGCGGTGTGCCTCAGGGATCAGTGCTGGGCCCACTGTTATTTGTCATTTATATTAATGATTTGGATGAGAATATAGGGGGCATGGTTAGTAAGTTTGCAGATGACACCAAGATTGGTGGCATGGTGGACAGTGAGAAAGGTTATCTCCAATTGCAGCGGGATCTTGATCAATTGGGCCAGTGGGCTGACGAATGGCAGATGGAGTTTAATTTAGACAAATGCGAGGTAATGCCTTTGGTAGATTGAACCAGGGCAGGACTGACTCAGTTAATGGTAGGGCGTTGGGGAGAGTTACAGAACAAAGAGATCTAGGGGTAAATGTTCATAGCTCCTTGAAAGTGGAGTCACAGGTGGACAGAGTGGTGAAGAAGGCATTCGGCATGCTTGGTTTCATTGGTCAGAACATTGAATACAGGAGTTGGAATGTCTTGTTGAAGTTGTACAAGACATTGGTAAGGCCACACTTGGAATACTGTGTGCAATTCTGGTCACCCTATTATAGAAAGGATATTATTAAACTAGAAAGAGTGCAGAAAAGATTTACTAGGATGCTACCGGGATTTGATGGATTGAGTTATAAGGAGAGGCTGGATAGACTGGGACTTTTTTCTCTGGAGCGGAGGAGGCTGAGGGGTGACCTTATAGAGGTCTATAAAATAATGAGGGGCATAGACAAGGTAGACAGTCAATATCTTTTCCCAAATGTACGGGAGTCTAAAATTTGAGGGCATAGGTTTAAGGTGAGAGAGGAGATATACAAAAGTGTCCAGAGGGGCAATTTTTTCAGAGGGTGGTGAGTGGCTGGAACAAGATGCCAGAGGCAGTAGTAGAGGTGGGTACAATTTTATCTTTTAAAAAGCATTTAGACAGTTACATGGGTATGATGGGTATAGAGGGATATGGGCCAAATGCGGGCAATTGGGATTATCTTAGGGGTTTAAAATAAAAGGGCTGTGTGGAAAAGTTGGGCCGAAGGGCCTGTTTCCATGCTGTAAACCTCTATGACTCTATGACGCTCCGACACTGGATAGAATGCTTTGCTGCACTGTCCTTTTCTGCCGGACGATACAGCTCCCGACTATCGTGGGGCGTTGAGTGGCAATCCGTTTGTGATCACCACTCCTCGGATGAACTGGCCCAAAGTCTGCACTTACTGAGCAATACTGTGTGAGCTAAGAATGACACTGACAATCAATTTAAAATTTCAATCAGGTCTCAACGTGGCTGACTTATGCTTGTTAGAAGCAGCATCTATTCATACACGGAGTTGGCCTTGGCAAGCAGCATGTCCAAATATTGTGCCCTTTTTAAAAATAAATTTTTTAAAAAGCATGGGGATCAGTAGCTGACTGTTGCCTTCTCCTTGGCAACGTCTCAACCAATCAGAACTGATTGGCCAATCACCTTTTTCTCATGCAGAATAAATTGTTGTTCCCTTTGAAATTTGATATTCTTGCATCTGTCCTGAAGAATGCAAGACAGAAATCTTCAAACAACTCACCTCTCATTCACGGTGGCACTGCTGCCTCATAGCACCAGGGATCTGGGTTTGATTTGCAGCTTGGGTCACTATCACAGAAACGCTAGAATCACAGAATCCCTACAGTGCAGAAGGAAGCCATTCAGCCCATCAAGCCTGCACCGACAGCAATCCCACCCAGGCCCTACCCCCATAACCCCAGTATTTATCCTGCTAATCCCCCTGACACTCAGGAGCAATTTATCATGACCAATCAACTTAACCCGCACATCTTTGGACAGTGGGAAGAAAGCTGTGCACTTGGAGGAAACCCACGCAGATGCAGGGTAAATGTGCAAATTCCACACAGTCACTCAAGGCTGGAATTGAATCCGGGTCCCTGGTGCTGTGAGGCTGCAGTGCTAACCACTGTACCACTGTGACGCCCTGTCTGTATGGAGTCTGCACATTCTCCCCGTATCTGCGTGTATTTCCTCCGGGTGCGCCGGTTTCCTCCCACAGTCCGAAAGACGTGCTGGTTAGGTGCATTGGCCATGCTAAATTCTCCCTCAGTGTACCCAAACAGGTGCTGGAGTGTGGCAATTTGGAGATTTTCACAGTAACTTCATTGCAGTATTAATGTAAGCCTACTTGTGACAATAATAAATAAACTTTTAACTCATTCAGTAAAATACCCTTCAATATATCTTTGTTACTTTTCAATTCTACCCCCCCCGCCCCCCCAGCTTTATTTGCTTTAATTATGGCCTTATAAAGCAGCGTAAGTCCTTTTAGTGATTTGTGTATCAATACCCCGAGATCAGCTTTCTTCTCGGCTATTTTTGGACTCATTAATTTAAGCATTATGTGAAAACTACTTCATGTTTTCAGCTTAGTATTGCATCGTATTGCATTAATAATTAATTTAACTCTTTGACTCTGAAAAGGATTCTACTCTATTATGCTATTGAATTAGTTCACCTCCCTGACCCGGTAACGAATGAGACTTGGTGTTATATTAGGAACTTACTCAACTCTCTGACCCAGTAATGAATTATATTTGGTCTTCTATTATCCCATTACCTCAGCATTCTGACCCAAGTCATAAATTATGCTAGCTGTTGTTTTATTAGGACTGGTAAGCTGAGAGTTGGCTCACGTGTGGTTCAGAATGATGCTAACGGTAGACATGGGACCTGCTCTCCTGTCTTGCGCTGGAGTGTTGAAGGCAATGACGAACCATCACTGGCAAAAACTGCCAAGAGAAACAGCTCGGGATGACGCATCAACGGGCCAAGGATCTGCCTTTGGGCAGAGCAGAAGGAATGAACTGCTCTATTATAGAATTTCTTCTTAAAAAATTACCAGCAGCATAGCTTTCAGAAACAGATTGTGAAACATTTAAGAGGCCAAGTGGCCCAGAATGGAATACAAAAGCAGGTACAATCGGCTACAAATGGTGAAAACTGCTCAGAGCGAATAACAAGTCCGCAAGGTTGTGCACGACATTGGGAAGGAATCAGAATAGCCAGAGGAAGGTCAATTGGTTTGTGAGGCATTGCAACAGTGACTGAGAAAGAGGTGAAAGAAGCACTGACCAATCGGGAGAGGAGGGGAACGGAACGGACAAAGATTAAACAGTAACAATGTTGAACTTTGAAATATGAGAAACGAACAAAGACTGTTGGATAGACTCAGCAGGTCAGGCAGCATCTGTGGAGAGAAACAGAGTTCAGGGGCGCGATTCTCCGACCCTGCACAAATTGCGTTAGGGCCGGAGAATGGCAGGGAGAGGGACCATAGTGTCGTCAACGAGGGCGCAAACCAGATTGGCATATTTGAATATTAATATAAATATGCAGGGTTAGTTTGGAGCCGGATTCTCCCAATTCCAGCAATTCTCCGAGCCTGGGGCATGGCGGGAAACCAAAGGAAACCACAGTCATCGTGGCCACGTCATGGGGCTCAGAAATCATTGAAGCCCCCGGGTGGGTGGTGACCTCGTTCCATGTCAAAAGCGATCTTCAGCTATTCCAGGCTAGAAGGGGCAGTCGAGCTGTGAGAACCCCATTCCATGAGAGAGTGCTGAGGTCAACACTTTGACCCCAGCCTGAGCCTATCCAACCCCTTGCACCCTTGGAGAACCCTCTGTCTGCAGTGTGGCAGTGGCACACAGGCACTGGACTTAACTCCTTGACCCACTTCGGGGTCGAATGCTCCTGGCCAGGGTGTCACTGCTCAGCTGCCGGGGGCAGTGCACCTCCGAGGGGGGTGGGGGGGGGGGGGGGGGGGGGGGGGGTGGGGGGGGGGGGGGGACCTAAGGGGAGGGGGGTGGGGAGGGGTGGTGGTGTGGGTCACTCTCATGCCTGCATGGTGCTGGTGAGGGGTGGGGGGTAGGGTTGACCCGGGGTTTTTGGTGATGGGGATGGGAGGATGCCCCTCTTTGCTGAGGGAGTGCTCCTGCGGGGATGTGGAGCAGGGTGCGGGGGGGGGGGGGGGGGGGGGGGGGGGGGGCGGTGGGAGGGGGTGGTGGAAGGGAGTTATCATTTCCTATGCGTGGGCGAGGGGAGCCTATCAGAGATAAGGGTGCCGGATCTCTGAACAGCCAGGCTGGCAGGGAATGTTTCACTCTCTGCATCAATTTAAATAGATAATGGAATCCTACAGTGCAGAAAGAGGACATTCGGCCCATTGAGTCTGCACCAACAATAATCCCACCCAGGCCCTATCCCCATGTATTTACCCTGTTAATCCCTCCAACCTATCAGATCCTGGGACACTAAGGGTTAATTTAGCATGTCCAATCACTCTAACCCGCCCATCTTCGGACTGTGGGAGGGAACCGGAGCACCCGGAGGAAACCCACGCAGACATGGGGAGAACGTGCAAACTCCACACAGACAGTGACCCGAGTCAAGTCGGGAATCGAACCCTGGTCGCTGGAGCTGTGAGGCCGCAGTGCTAACCACTGCGCCACCGTGCTGCCCTGAAATGGTTAAGATGGGTGGATTCTCCCTCTCAGCCACTGCTAATACCAATGGGAAAACTCCAGGTTTCCCCCTGGCAATGGGCACTTAGAGGCCAATCGGGTGAATCGCGTCCTAGGTGTGTGTGAATTGAGGACTGGATTGCACCAAGCGGGAATCTCACCGATTTTCCTGCTGGAGATAACAGTTAAAAATTCTTTGGCAGAATTCCGCCCAAAGTTTCACGTTGAATCGTCCTTTAATTGAAACGGATTCAAATGCAGAAGCAAGGGAGGCAATGTCAGAGCTCCAACAGAAATCAACCAGTGAAGAGAATTATCTGTGAGAAGGGGGAAATAACAAATGGTTATGTATATAAATAAAATGTTCATAGAAATATTATCTGTATATACTCACCTTGCACAGCAGGAATCCAACATGAAAGTGATTTAAACAGTTTGATTCTCAGGAATATCACCCAGTAAAAAGGGACTGCAACTACACCCATATCCAACATAGCAAAGTGTATTATTTGATTTGATTTGACTTATTGTCACATGTAGTGGTATACAATGAAAAGTATTGTTTCTTGCGCACTATACAAAGCATTCCATACATAGAGAAGGAAACGAGAGGGTGCAGAATGTAGTGTTACAGTCATAGCTAGTGTGCAGAGAAAGATCAACTTAATGCAAAGTAGATCCATTCAAAAGTCTGACAGCAGCAGGGAAGAAGCTATTCTTGAGTTGGTTGATACGTGTCCTCAGACTTTTGTACCTTTATCCCGACGGAGGAAGGCGGAAGAGAGAATGTCCGGGGTGCGTGGGATCCTTAATTATGCTGGCTGCTTTGCAGAGGCAGCGGGAAGTGTAGACAGAGTCAATGAGTGGGAAGCTGCTCTGAGTGATGGACTGGACTTCGTTCATGACCCTTTGAAGTTTCTTGCAATCTTGGGCAGAGCAGGAGCCATAGCAAGCTGTGACATGACCAGGAAGAATGCTTTCTATGGTGCATCTATAAAAGTCGTAGTGGACATACCAACTTTCCTTGGTCTTCTGAGAAAGTAGAGGCATTGGTGGGCTTTTTTAACTATAGTGTCGGCATGGGGGGACCAGAACGGGTTGTTAGTGATCTGGACACCGAGAAACTTGAAGCTCTCGACCATTTCTACTTCATCCCATTGATGTAGACAGGGGCATGTTCTCCATTGTGCTTCCTGAAGTCAATGACAATCTCCTTCATTTTGTTGACATTGAGGGAGAGATTCACGCTTAATAGCTTCACAGTCCATCTGTTGAATGGGAAAATCCCATTAAAACTCTTACAAGGCAGACTACGCCAGAATAAGATGCTGGAAATACCATGGGCAGAATTCTGCAGGCCTTTGAGATGGCAACTTGAGACAATAAACACAAATTTAATGTTTAGATTCATCTCAGTTGCACAAACGCGTTGAATTAGCTGCAGTTAATTTATTGAACACAAACAATATTTCTGCTCCTTTGAATGCACTTTGAGTGCGCAGAAGAGGCAGAGGGTGAATCCAACATGATTGAGGTAGGAATACTGGAAAGATAAGAAACATCTCTTTAAAGACTTGTTATTTGACTTTATGTAAATTAATTAGATTTAACCTTTACAATTTCCATAATGAGCTATACTGCTACTATTAAAGAGTAGGTTTCAGAAAGGATTAGCAGAAACATTAATTAACCTTTTTGTATTCACTTTGGTTAAGTGGGCGCGGGCACCCATTTAATCTGAATGAAGACTAATTAAACAGAGGATGCTGACATTCAGCAACAGTTCACAGAACTCTTGCTTTTCAAGCACAGATTGTCTTTGACAATGTTCAGCTGCATACATATCTGCAATTACTAAGTATCTCTCAGTGTGAATCGCTCAATAGACCAGCAAACTGGAACTTAGCAGTGGTGTGGCCAACCAAAATCTCAGTATTTAAAATTATCTGTTGATATTGTAATGAGATTGTGGGAGATGGGATGCATTTGGTGGAAGCCAAAATATCTTGGCTTTATTGTGCGTGACTGCGCATCAGGATTAAACATCCTGGCCAGAGCTCCACCACCTCGTCTCCCCGGAATCGGAGCAAGCGAGGGTCCGGCACCGGAAATCTCCACTGTCCTCGGGCTGGAATTTCCGGTCTCGCCCGACTGAGGTTGTAAAATCCCACCCCCTGACTTTTGATCAAAATCAAAAGCTAGTAAAATAATCAGTCTCAGATAAACAATGCTAAAAACGAACCAGGTTCCCCAGCCGAGCTGAAATGATAACTAATGTGGCTCGCAAATTATGGCCGGTATTTTATGACCTTGCTTGGGCAAGGCTCGTAAGATCCCACCCGAGGCCAATGGAGAATTTTGTTCTGCGAGCCGCACCCACCCCGTTTCTGGGTGGGCGTGGCAGTAACATTCTGGCCTATATCTCGAATCAATATAGTTTGAAGTTTATTTATTAGTGTCACAAGTAGGCTTACATTAACACTGCAATGAAGTTACTGGGAAAATCCCCTAGACGCCACACTCCGGCGCCTGTTCGGGTACAGTGAGGGAGAATTTAGCACGGCCAATATACCTAACCAGCACGTCTTTAGGACTGTGGGAGGAAACTGGAAGAAACCCACGCAGACACGGGGAGAACGTGCAAATTCCGCCCAGACAGTGATCCAAGCTGGGAATTGAACTCGGATCCCTGACGCTGTGAGGCAGCAGTGCTAACCATTGGTAACCATAGTTACCAGTGGTAACTATGAAATAAAGTGTTAATATCAATGATTAAGAATTTTTTTCATCCGAAGGGAAGGTGGTACTTATTTAGGAATTGGAAGAGTAACTTACCTTTCACACATGGTACTGGCAAACCTGCTGAGGTTAGGTAGAGCATAAACAAGAAAGAAAATTATTTCCTTTTTGCCTCAGCTTTGGATCTTTACCTTCTGCCTCACTGGAAGCCAAAATTCCAAGTTTCATTTTTCATACCAGCTACCCTCATTAACACTCCAAGAGATAAATGGCATTGAAAGCTGAACTGTGCACTGGATTCATGCACACCTGGATTTCCAGAACCTTTTACAGCCCGTACCATTGTCAAAGAAATAAGATATACATTCCATTAATCATTCCATTTCCCAGAAATATGTGTGTTTACTATTCCAATCAGTTCCCTGTAATTATGTAAAATCTCCTGTGACATTGCTGACAGTAACGTGGGACCTGGAATGCACTTTTGATGTTTATCATGATCTCTCCACAATGTAAATGTGACAATACCCACCAGTGTAACACTGCAGATTTAGCAATGAATCATACATAACCAACATTACTTCAAAAATGAATGCTTATTTCAGCCAATCACTATACATCATGTGTGACAATCTGAAATACCATGGACTATAATGCCGCTGACAGGTATGGCATATGACGCACACACGTGACACGGAATCAGCTCACTACATTCAGAACAATGTTAGATAAACAACAACTTGATTTAACAAAAAATGTCAGAGAATCCCTACAGTGCAGAAGGAGGTAATTCGGCCCATCAGTAACAATTCCAACCAGGCCCTATCCCCATAACCCCACATATTTACCCCGCTAATCTACGTATCCCGGGACACAAGGGGCAATTTAGCATGGCTAATGCACCAAACCTGCACATCTTTGGAGTGTGGGAGGAAACCGGAGCACCCGGAGGAAACCCACGTCGATACGGGGAGAACGTGCAAACTCCACACAGACGATGACCTAAGCCAGGAATTGAACCCAGGTCTCTGGAGCTGTGAGGCAGCAGTGCTAACCACTGTGCCACCCACATGTAATGTCAAATAGCGAGGGTGGATCATTTTGAAAGATAATCTATCCCAGTTGTAACTCTGTATCTCAATGGGCAGTAAGAAGTTTCGCAACACCAGGTTAAAGTCCAACAGATTTATTTGGTAGCATAAGCTTTTGGAGTATCACTTGTACTACCAAATAAACCTGTTGGACTTTAACCTGGTGTTGTGAGACTTCTTACTGTGCTTATCCCAGTCCAACGCCGGCATCTCCACATCATTATCTCAATGGGGACAATAGATATGACTCGGTCTGGTTTTGGAAAGCAAGCTATTTTGACTGATCAGAAGAGAGAGCACAGGGAGTATTTTGTAAATACTAACTGACTTGTACAAGGCCAAAGCACTTGCGGTTACTGGAAGGAAATGCAAACACTGGAGCATGAAGCACTTTCATGTTTGATGATATGGGAATGACATTTTGAGGTGTCACATTTTAAAACAGGAATGATTTTTAAAGATGTTGAGACGTCACTGAGGCAGAGGCAGGTTTGACTTGCAAATGAACAAAACCATCTGAATTGTTCTTTGCAGTGACTGATGTCATTAAGCAATTAGTCATCTCGTTTCTGATGACCTAGCAAAATAAACACACCAATTATAAATCGGGATCATTCTGTTCCTGGGAGGCTTACGCGAGGAACCTGCTGAGAGCGTGCTCGTGGAAGAGATGGTAATTGGTATGCTTGACAGGCTTACTGGTGAGTTGCTGAATGTGGGAGAAGTTGAATGCACAGCAGTCTCACTTACTAGAACCACAAAGAGAAAAAAGTTACCACTGCAGGCAACAAGGTTTTCAACAACATAAGAAATAGGAACTGGAGTAGGCCATTCAGCCCCTCAGGCCTGCTCTGCCATTCAACAAGATCATGACTGGTCTGATTGTGCCCCGAGCTCCAGTTTCTTGCCTATACCCCTATAACTCTTATCTAACTCAGCATTGAATATATTCAATGACCCAGCCTCCAGTACTCTCTGGAATACAGAACACCACAGGCTAATGACCATCTGAGAGAAGAAGTTCCTTCTCATCACCATTTAAATTGGAAACTCCTTGGGCCTGATTTTACCAAAGCTTCGCGCCCAAAATCGCGGTAAAGTTGGGCGTCGAGCCTCTACCGCGATCTGCACCCGATTCCGAGCAGATCGCGGTTTTATCAACACCCGATTCAGGCGCGGATCTGGCGCGCGCCCGAATCGGTTGGCCCGATGATTTAAATGCATTTGCATACATTTAAACTGACTTAATGAACCGCGCGCCCAACCCTACCGCCAAATCCTACTTTACCTCTTCTTGCCCGTTCCACGTCCGTGCTGTTACCGACCTGCAAAATAAAAGTCTGAAGTCGCCGCTGCAGCCTCCGAAGAGCGGGGTCAGAGACTGCAACGGCTCTCTGACCCAGGTCATCCTCTGGTCGGGGTGGGAGGGGGGTGGGAGGAGAGGGGGTGTGATGTCTCATTCCCTGGTTGGGGGGGGGGGGGGTGGGGTGGGGTGGAGAGGGGGTGTGAGTGCAGAGGGGGTGTGACCGATCATCCCTGGGTGGGGGGGGGGGGGGGGGGGGGGGCGGTGTGGACAGGGGCTGTGACGTCTCATCCCCTTGGGGGAGGGGGGGGAGGGGGGGAGGAGAGGGGGTGTCATTCTCTGGTCAGGGGGGGGGTTCCGCTGCCTGTCTGTGGCCGATCACTCCTGGCACCATCACTGGTTCACTACCAGCCACAGATTCCTCTTCCCTGCAGGTGCGAGAGAGCGGGAGAGATGGCTGTGGCTGGTAGTGAACTAGTGATGGTGCCAGGAGGGATCGGCCGCAGAACCCTACCGACCAGGGGATGATACGTCACACCCCCTCTCCTCCCCCCAAACCCCCCCCCCGTCCGTCCGTCCGTCCCCGAGGATGATCAGTCACAACCCCCCCCCCTCCCCTCAGGGGATGATCGGTCACACCCCCCACCCCCTCCCCTCCCACCCCCCGACCAGAGGATGAACGTCAGAGATGAATTGCCCTCGAGAAGGTGGTGGTGAGCCGCCTCCTTGGATCACTGCAGTCCATTTGATGCAGGTACACCCAAAACTGCTGTTAGGAAGGGAGTTCCTGGATTTTGGCCCAGCGAAGTAATAGATTGGTGGTACATTTCCAAGTCTCGTTGGTGTGTGGCTTGGAGGCAAGTTCGCAGGTGATGGTGTTCCCTTGCATCTGTTGCACTTGTCCTTGTAGGTGGTAGAGGTCATGGGTTTGGAAGGTGCCACCAATGGAGCTTTGGTGAATTCCTGCAGTGCATCCTGTAGATGCCACACATAGCTGCTACTGTGTGTTGGTGGTGGTGGGAGCGAATGTTTAAGGTGGTGAATGGGGTGCCAATTAAGCACCTTAAATAAGGAGACCATTACTGTACACAGTACTCCAGATGATTGTGAGGTACAGGCCCATTCCAACAGATAAAAGTTAAAATGCAGGAGGTCAGTCCCTCGAGTTAGAAGTGGGCCTCCAAAAACAAACAAAGCAGCTCATGGGAAGGACAGCGCAATGATTTCATGTTTTCCTAATTGCTTTGAAAAAGAAAGAATCGAATCAGAAAAGACATTGGCCGGAACATCACCATCGTTCACACTGGCGGGATTTTCCCATCCCACCACAGTGAACGAGGATTTGGCTGGCTTCCAAACTCTCTGACTTTGCTGCAGCAGAAGCGTGGTGTGAATGGCTGGTTAGGTCGCGCCCAATGGAATTTATCTTATCCATTTCCTGTGTGTTAGCATGGTGTTTGGGCGGCATGGTGGCGCAGCGGTTAGCACTGCTGCCTCGCAGCACCAGGGACCTGGGTTTGAATCCCAGTTTGGGTCACTGTCTGTGCAGAGTTTGCACATTCTCCCCGTGTCTGCATGGTTTCCTCCGGGTGCTCCAGAAACCTCCCATACTCCGAAAGACGAGCTGGTTAGATGCATTGGCCATGCTAAATCCTCCCTCAGTGTACCCGAACAGGCGCCAGAGTATGGCGACTGGGGGATTTTCACAGTAACTTCATTGCAGTGTTAATGTAAGCCTACTTGTGACACCAATAAATTAAGGAAGTGTGCAAATGCCCCAACATTGCTGCCTCGTTTCAAACATATAACAGAGCGAGAGATCGTCTCCAGAGAGATTTTTTTACCAATTACTACAAAGAAAGAAATAATATTGTAGGTGTTCCTTTTCCATATTCATTTTCATAAAACAACTTTCAGATTTCACTCCAATATGCCAAACCACTTGACAGTGTCTGATGAATGGTAATTCTGCTGAGGGCAAATCTAGTGCAGCTTTTATCAGAGAACAATAACGCTCTTCACTCAAACATTCATTGTTGTAAGAAGAATGGAAAATCAGGCTCCTTAACTATTTAAATATTACCAAATAAAATATTTTCAACCTCATACTCAACTTTCGTGAAGATTTCAGGTCTCCTCTGAGAATCTTGATAACATTCACACTTTTCAATCTGTTACAAAACATCAATCTAACACAAAATAACCAGATGTTTTTTTGTCCTTGATGTTGGAATTCTTGAGCCTAATTTGATTTGATTTATTATTGTCACATGTATTAGCATACAGAGAAAAGTATTGTTTCTTGCGCGCTATACAAAGCATACCGTTCAAAGAGAAGGAAAGGAGTGCAGAATGTAGTGTTACAGTCATAGCTAGGATGTAGAGAAAGATCGACTTAATGCAAAGTAAGTCCATTCAAAAGTGTGACAGCAGCAGGGAAGAAGCTGTTCTTGAGTCAGTTTGGTACGTGACCTCAGACTTTTGTATCTTTTTCCTGATGGAAGAGAGTATGTCTAGGGTGTGCAGGGTCCTTGATTATGCTAGCTGCTTTTATGAGGCAATGGGAAGTGTAGACAATGTCAATGGAATGGAGGCTGGTTTGCGTGATGGATTGGACTACATTCACAGTCTTTTGTAGTTCCTTGCGGTCTTGGGCAGAGCAGGAGCCATACCAAGCTGTGATACAATCAGAAAGAATGCTTTCTATGGTGCATCTGTAAAAGTTGGAGAGAGTCGTGGCTGACACGCCAAATTTCCTTCGTCTTCTGAGAAAGTAGAGGCATTGGTGGGCTTTCTTAACTATAGTGTTGGCATGGGGGGTACTAGGACAGGTCATTGGTGATCTGAACACCTAAAATCTTGAAGCTCTCAACCCTTTCTACTTCGTCCCTGTTGATGTAGACAGGGGCATGTTCTCCTTTACGCTTCGTGAAGTCGATTACAATCTCCTTCATTTTGTTGACATTGAGGAAGAGATTATTGTTATCGCACCAGTTCACCAGATTCTCTGTCTCATCCCTGTACTCCATCTCGTCATTGTTTGAGATCCAGCCCATGACGGTGATGTCATCAGCAAACTTGAAAATCGAGTTGGAGGGGGGGAACTTGGCCACACGCTTAATTTATGTTAGTTTTTAATTCCCATCAATTATTCTTCAACTAATTTCATCATATCTGAGAGGCAAAGCAATAGATTAAGAAAAGCCTCAATTCTGATGATTGGACGAATCAAACATAACGCACATTTCTGGCTCTCTGAGCAGATAGGAGGAGGATTTTCAAAGTGTATTTGCCTTTCGAGATTGCAAGTGAACCTGCAGTTTCCTTTTAAAGAGTTCAAAAACGTCTTTCAACATGTTCAAATGCATTTCTGAAAGCTTGTTACTCCATCTTTCTATATGCATTATTCTAATGAGAAATATCCTGAGGTGAACCAGCTAATACATGAAACAGGTGAGGATTCAACTGATCATACAATGAGTTGAGCACTCAGAGTAGCAACAGCAAAACACATCAAAGTATAGCTAATACAGCAGTTAGAATATGCAGCACTCCGAAAGCTAGTGGATTTTGCTACCAAATAAACCTGTTGGACTTTAACCTGGTGTTGTGCGACTTCTTACTGCAGTTAGAATACACAGAGGAGGGCCCGATTCTCAGCCAAATCTCCATTCACAGGAACGTGTCCGGAGAATCCCAGCCATGGGTGAGATTGGAGAATTCTGGCCATTGTCTAATCAGTTATCCAGTCCATAAACCATTAAGTGCTGTGTTTGGCTTTTACAGGCCCAAATTTAACTCCAGGCAAGTGGAAGGGTTTTGATTGAGGGTCAACTGTGGGCCAAGACCAATGGAAGCCCGACCCACCCAACAGAAGCAGACTGGGTGGTTAACAGAACAGTTGAGGACTTCATGCTGTGTTCACAGTGTACTCAAGATTGGCAGCTACATTTAACCATTTCATTTTTGAGATCACTAAGGTGTCAACCAGAGGTAAATATGGCCTCATGAATATATGGAAATCTGGTCCAATTAATACAATTAGGCTGCAACAACACTTTAACTGCAAATCTCAGCTATCCAGCCCAATGCTCAAACCAACAGTCAAACTCTGTCAAAGCCCCAGAAGCTCTCAGTTGCTCTTTGGAAAGCCAGCAGAATTTCCAATGGTGCTGATCCCATGGCATTTAATGTACCAGTCTCAACTCAGCATTGTGAGTTTGCAGAGGATTATTATGAGCCATATCTGAAGGCAGTATCCCTCGATCCCCAACAGCAAGGGTTGCTGGGGACTGGTAGACAGCCACAGGATAAATGCGACAATGCAACTACCCTCATACCTTGCGGAAAATTGGTGTTCCTTTGACCTGACACTAGTCACAGTGATGAGGGCTACTTGCAGCAGTATGGTGGTACAGTAGTTAGCATTGCTATCTCACAACGCCAGGGACCCGGGTTCGATTCCTGGCTTGGGTCACTGTCTGTGCAAAGTTTGCACGTTCTCCCCGTGTCTGCGTGGGTTTCCTCCAGGTGCTCCGGTTTCCTCCCACAGTCCGAAAGATGTGCTGGTTAGGTATTGGCCATGCTAAATTCTCCTTCAGTGTACCCGAACAGGCACCGGAGTGAGGCGACTCAGGGATTTTCACAATAACTTCATTGCAATGTTAATTTAAGCCTGCTATGACACTAATAAATAAATTTTAAGCTTTGCTGGTATTCTGCTGTCCTGATGGCAGCATAATTGTGGAGGATGGTGCCTCAAATGAGGCAACGGGAAGCCTCGGAGCTCTTTTCTGTTGGTTGCTGTGTTGAGTGGAGAATGGAAGAAGTGAACAGGGTGTGTCAACGGGCTGCTTAATAGAACAGTACGCTGCGGGTTGGGTGATGGCAGATTGGCTGATATAGCTGATGTCCTTCATCACTGACAGAACGGAACTAAGGGACGAAGTCCAAAGATGTGCGAGTTAGGTTGATTGGCCGTGCTAAAATTGCCCCTTAGTGTCCTGAGATGTGTAGGTTAGAGGGATTAGTGGGTAAAATATGTGGGGATATGGGGGTAGGGCCTGGGTGGGGCTGTGGTCGGTGCAGACTTGATGGGCCGAATGGCCTCTTTCTGTACTGTAGGGTTTCTATGATTCTAAGGGCTGTGGGAAATGTTGCGCAATGGGCAAAGGATGGCCTACTGAGGGGATGGACGGACATCGACAACAACCTGCCTTGGGAAACTCAAACTTCTGCGATAAATCACAGGAAGTGACTCCTGACGTCCACATCCGATGTGCTGGGAATGGCTTCCTACGAGTTTTCCATCCTCGAAACTTTGTTCTATTTTTTCCAACCAAATTGACCTAACAATCGAGACATCTGTGCTAAATATAGAAAACTGTCAGGGGTTGGGGTGAGATGCTTGCAATGACAGAATGTCAATGAGTAGAATTCTCGGGCGGGATTCTACAGCATTACTCATCCCAAAACCGTAAAATCCTGCCCGAGGTCAACAGACCTCCCACTTCCTGACCCACACCTACTCCGATTCCTGTGGCAGGCGGTATGGTAAGATTCTGGCTATCGGGTCGTTAGAGGCACAGAAGGAGGCCATTCAGCTCATCGGGTTCATTCTGGATCGCCATAAAACAACTCACTCAGTTCCATAGCGCCCCCGTCCCCATTCTCTGCCTGTAACCAGACAGAGTTATTTTCCTCAACTGCTCATTCAGGTTCCTCTTGAACTCCATCATCTCTGCATTCACCACCCTCATGGTCAGTGAGTTCCAGTCCATTGCAACTCGCTTTCAAAGATTTTATTCCTTCCATCCCCTCTGCCCGATTAAACAAGAAGGCTGCAGAACATTCAACCTCACAACCTGAGAGGAAGTCCTGGGGCGCCGAGGCAGGCCTTGAAACCAGCTCACTCCAGCATTCGACAGCCTGTGTGACTGCCCTTCCAGGAGAACCGGTCCTGACTCCAGTAACACCCACACCCCAACTGGAGTGAGGATCAGGACACATTTTCCCCCTCGAGGCAAGTCTGGTGAGCCAGAAAATTTCTTGACTCTGCACACCATGGGCAGCACAGTGGCACAGTGGTTAGCACTGCTGCCTCATAGCGCCAGGGACCCGGGTTTGATTCCTGGCTTGGGTCACTGTCTGTGTGGAGTCTGCACATTCTCCCCGTGTCTACGTGGGTTTCCTCCGGGTGCTCCGGTTTCTTCCTACAGTCCTAAAGACATGCTGGTTAGGTGCATTGTGGGAGAACTTAGCATGGTCAATGTACCCAAACAGGCGCTGGAGTGTGGCGACTAGGGGATTTTCCACAGTAACTTCATTGCAGTGTTAATGTAAACCTACTTGCGACTCTAATAAATAAACTTAACTCATTTAAGCTACTTGTGGAGCAGAACCCCAGGTGTTTCTCTGCAGGGTTGTGTTGATCTGTGTTGAGAGAGACAGGGAGGAGAATGGTTAATTGCGGTGCAGCATGCATGCAGTGTAGGTGTCTGTGTTGCTCAACACTTGCTGATGCAGCCATTTTCTGGGCAACAATCCCGACCATGTGACTGTGATGTGGTGAAGCATTCAGCTCAACAGGCTCGATTAACAGCGCGTTCTGCAGAATTTTAACTGATGCTGAGGATAGGTGGCAAGCATTAAATTCTCCACGACAGTCCGTCTGCTCAAGAAGCAAACTGGAATTAATGGCCACTGACTTATTACTGTTTTAGTCGATTTAATTGGACTTTTAACATCATAATCTGTTGGCAGAATATTGCACCATTGCTGCTCCTTTTTATATCGTTTTGATTTCCTGCACTGTCCAACCGTATAATTTGAAAACGTTCTTTGCCTCTTCCTCCCTTTTCGACAGAGAGCCCGGCTGAAATCCTTCCTGACAGCCAAGGCGGCCGTTAGCCCGCCAATCATGGAATGAGATGTGCATAATAAAGAGCTTTGAATCACAGCACCTACGTGTCTGAGCAGGCAAATGAGGCAAGTGTCTGTCGCTGCCGAAATCCACGCCACAACGTAAACTGCACTGACGACAAAATCAATGGGGCCAAATTAGTTTTGCACATTATGGTTGGACAATAATCTGCCTCCAAAATCTCCATAAACACCATCAACCCCCCCCCCCCCCCACCCCATGTAAAACACAAAAGCTTCCAGGATTTTTTTCAGGCTACTTAACCCTCTTACTGAGGAAAGGAAGTAATCTGAATATTTGAAAATGTCAGTGCCCCGGGAAGCACAGAGCATTATTACTCTGCTGATGTCAGGGTAGAACAGGCGTGACAAATGATCGGCTCACGTCATGTTGAATGTACTTATTCAAGCATGCTGGGTGAATAATGATGGGTCAATGTCAAACTTCCCTGTTGCACCAAAATATTATTGAGCCAATTATTATAGTTTTATTTTTTTCTTTCCTGGAATGTGGGCCTCACTGGCAGCATCTGGTGCCTATCCCTAATTACCCTTCAACTGAGGAGAGGCTCACTAGGCCATTTCAGATGGCAGAGATTCAGACCCCGGGTCAGGTCAGGCCCGGGGGGGTGAGAGTGGGACTTAGCAGGTGGTAGGGAGGAGTCTTTGTGGGTGTAAGGAATCTCGTGGATTTTGGGGGGTGGGGGGGGGAGTAGTGGGTGTGGTTCCTGGGGGTAATGTGTGGGAGAGTCCTCTTGGGTGGGGTGTTACTCGGAAGGCTGGGGTAGACCTCTAGGCGTTGGCAGGTTTGGGGGTGTAGGTCTCGTTCCTCTATAATTTTTCACAGAAGTCGAAAGTTATTTTAATTCTTCAGACTATTCTGTGCTAGATATATTTATTCTACTCACACGTGCTCGACCATGACCATCTCCAACAAAGAGAAACTGCCTCTTCACATTCAAGGACATGACTGAATGCCCAACCATCAATATCTTGTGATTGGGCAGCAGGGGGGTGCGGTGTTACCACTGAACGGTGATGTAACAGGATGAAGGTCAGAGGTTGGGAATACTGCAGTGAGTATCTCACCTCTGACTCCCCAAAACCTCTCCACTACCTTCGTGGAGTGTGATGGAATACTCTCCACCTGCCTGGATGAGTGCAGCTCCAACAACACCCAAGAAACTGACAGGACAAAGCAGCTGGTTTGATCCCATTCACCACAACCTTAAACATTCATTCCCTCCACCTCTAGGGCACCTTAACTGCAGTGAGTAACATCTACAAGATGCAACTCACCAAGACTTTGTCCACAGAACGTTTATGACCATGACTTTGATCAGTTAGGACACCAACACTGCCAGTAATAATGGAAATAATCAGCAGGTCAGGCACCATCTGTCACTGGAGGAAAATTTGGCTTCAGGGCTGGATTTTCTTGCTCGGGACACAATTATGAAATCCATCTCAGTTCAAGGTTTGGAACAGAATTGGTTGTGGTAGAACATTGGATGCAATTTGCCAAGAGGCAGAAACTTTTGGAAACTCCATGCAAAGGACTGCAGGTGGACCAGAAAGGAGGAAGTTCAGTAAGAGGGAGCTGGACGTGGCCCTTGCGCCTAAAGGGATCTGGAGAGAAAGCGGGAATGGGATACTGTGTGATTAGCCGTGATCATACTGAATGGTGGTGCAGGCTCGAAGGGCTGATTGGCCTATTCCTGCACCTATTTTCTATGCATCTAATGCCCTTGTCCTTATAGGTTGTAGAGGTCACGTGTTTGGATGGTGTTGGGAAGGAGCGTGGTGAGTTGCTGTACTGCACCTTGTAGATGGTACAAATGGCTGCTACTGTGTTCCGCTGATGGAGAGTGAAAGTTGAAGGTAACAAAAACAGAAAATGCTGGAAAATCTCAACAGCTCTGACAGCATATATGGAGAGAGAATAGAGCCAATGTTGCGAGTCTGGATGACCCTTCATTAGAGCTGAAAGCATTCAAAGGATCATCCTCCGCCCACTCCAGCATGATGCCAAGTCTGAAAGGATTCCTGCCCA
Organism: Mustelus asterias; assembly: GCF_964213995.1. Classification (NCBI taxonomy): domain Eukaryota; kingdom Metazoa; phylum Chordata; class Chondrichthyes; order Carcharhiniformes; family Triakidae; genus Mustelus; species Mustelus asterias. The sequence continues at coordinate 135,855,976 of NC_135809.1, read as the reverse complement.
AAGAAGGGATTATGGAGACGAAGGCAGCAGAGGAAGAGTTCAGCATAGCCTTGAGCCCGAAATGGAGTGAGAAAGTGGGAAATATTTATACTGCAGGGGGAGGGAATGAAAGATGAGTCATAGCCACAGAAACCAGGAGAAAGGCTGTCAGACCTGCTGAGATTTTCCAGCAATTTCTCTTGGTTTCAGATTCCAGCATTCATAGTAATTTGCTTTTAAACAGTTTGAGTATCTCAATGCTAAAGTTGGACAGACCACTTTACATTTTTTTTCACATTTTTAAAAGGAATTGTTAGAACAGCTGATTACATTATTTTTCTGACGTGCGTGTGTGTGTGTAGAGGTGACAAGGGCAGAAAATGTGTCTGACTATGCTTATAGCTGGGATTCTGGAAATATATAGTCATCTCAGATAGAAATTGGAGCTAATGCACCCTGCAGAGGGAATAGATTAGAATGGAGAATCCTTCTCAGTAATGTTATGAAAATATAAGCTCTGTACGAAGGCAAGTCCTCCACTGAGTATGGCACGCTCAGCCTGAGAGGGGAAGGTCAGAGGATATGGTGAATAAGCAGCAAGGCTGGGGTTAGAAGGGATGGGATCTGAGGATCAGGAGGAGGTACAGGGTCCTGGATTGGTTGGTATCGATGAGTTATTGGAGCTTGTGTCCCTAAAACCTAAAAGGAAGACAAGAAGTTTCTTGCTGATGCATTGGAGGAGAGGAAGAATAAAGTGAAACTGGGACCAGGATAGCTCTGAGAAAGAGTGAGTCTGTGCTGCTGGAGAGAGACAGTGATTGAAGGAGGTGAATTGAAGCTGGTAGACTGAATGCCAATCAAGCAGGGCTGCTTTGTCTTGAATGGTGTTGAGCTTCCTGAGTGCTGTTGGAGCTTCACCCATCCAGGCAAGTGGAAAGTATTCCATCACACTCCTGACTCGTGCCTTGCAGATGTTGGACAAGCTTTGGGGAGGACAGTAGGCCACATAATTCCCAGGCTCTGATCTGCTCCTGTAGGCACAGTATTTATATCATAGAATCCCTACAGTGCAGAAGGAGACCATTCAGCTGATCAAGTCTGCACTGACTCTGTGACAGAGCATCTTATCCGGACCTCTCCCCCACACATTTCCAATGGTTAATCTAACCTAGATGTGGAGATGCCGGCGTTGGACTGGGGTGAACACAGTAAGAAGTCTCACAACACCAGGTTAAAGTTCAACAGGTTTATTTGGTAGCAAATACCATAAGCTTTCGGAGCGCTGCTCCTTCGTCAGATGGAGCGGAAATGTAATCTAACCTATGCATCTTGGACATTAAAGGACAATTTAGCATGGCAAATCTACCTAACCTGCACAGCTTTGGACTGTGGAAGGAAACCCACATGGGCACAGGGAGAATGAGCAAACTCCATACAGTCACCCAAGGCCAGAATTGAACCCGGCTCCCTGGTGCTGTGAGGCAGCCATGCTAACCAGGAGCCATGCAGTTTCTTGTCAATGGTTATCTCCAGGATGTTGATCATGCTAATGTCACTGAATATCAAGGGGAAATGGTTAGATTCTCTGTCATTGGAATTGGCCATTGCTTGGCACTTTTGACTTGAACGTTACTTGCCATTTATCTGCCCAAGGCTCAATATTGTCCAGCTCTTGGTGCATATGGACATGGACTGCTTCAGGATCTGAAGAATCCCAAATGGTGCTGAACATTGTGCAACCATCAGGGACCATCCCCACTTCTGACAGGCACGTGTGTAGCCAGCAAGTGAAAAAAGGGTAAAGCTGAACAGTAATTACTTCCATTGCCGAGTCGGATGCCAACATTCATCAAGGGGCAGGGTATGGGTGGCAGAGATCTGGGTGAGCTGGACTTACACAGATGATGGAGGTGAGAAGTGGATGATACCACTGAAGTAGAGGTTTGTGTTCCCGATTATAGATAGTCACCATTTCCTATCATGTTGCCTGAACAACTCTGTCAGGGGATATTAAATTAAAATCCTTAGATTTAGAGAGATGCTGAAACACTCGCTTTGCAGAACCAATTCCCCACTCACTTATGAAACAATTCAAGTCTTGCCTGGATAGACAGCCCAATTCATAACAAAAACAACTGGACATCCGCAGCATAGATGGACAGAGCTTATATTTCATTAACATTACTGAGAAGGATTCTCCATTCTAATCTATTCCCTCTGCAGGGTGCATTAGCTCCAATTTCTATCTGAGATTACTATATATTTCCAGAATCCCAGCTATAAGCATAGTCAGACACATTTTCTGCCCTTGTCACCTCTACACACGCACATCAGAAAAATAATGTAATCAGCTGTTCTAACAATTCCTTTTAAAAATGTGAAAAAGAATGTAAAGTGGTCTGTCCAACTTTAGCATTGAGATACTCAAACTGTTTAAAAGCAAATTACTATGAATGCTGGAATCTGAAACCAAGAGAAATTGCTGGAAAATCTCAGCATTTCTGGCAGCCTTTCCCCTGGTTTCTGTGGCTATGACTCATCTTTCATTCCCTCCCCCTGCAGTATAAATATCTCCCACTTTCTATGCCTTTTAGCTTTGACAGAGGGTCACCTGGACTCGAAACGTCAGCTCTTTTCTCTCCATACAGGTGCTGCCAGACCTGCTGAGATTTTCCAGCGTTTTCTCCTTTGATACTCAATTTGTTTGTTTGCAGGATTGCTTGGCGCATCTGAACACACACATCTGAAATGAGTGATAACAGTTAATGTTATTTTGTTGAGCAAAACCAGTTACAGGAAATTTGTCATAGCTTTGGGAATCACGTTGCAAGGTCGACAATAATGAGCAAAAATTTTACTTCATTCCAGTTTGTGCAAGATCCTTTCCCTGTGGAAAAAACAACTCATGGTTCATGTTAGATGTTACTCGTTAGCTTTCAGGTAAAACGTACAGCCAATAGTATAAACTAAATCATTCTTCGTCATCTGGCTCACTGATGATTATCAACCAAATAGTATGCCTCGAAGCTTTATTATGGGGCGACACGGTGACAGTGGTTAGCACTGCTGCCTCACAGCGCCAGGGTCCTGGGTTCGATTCCCAGCTTGGGTCACTGTCTGTGTGGAGTTTGCACATTCTCCCCATGTCTGCGGGGTTTCCTCCGGGTGCTCCAGTTTCCTCCCACAGTCCAAAGATGTGTGGGTTAGGTGGATTGGTCAGGGGGACTAGCTGGGGTAAATGCATGGGGATAGGGCCTTGGTGGGATTGTGGTCAGTGCAGACCTGATGGGCCGAATGGCCTCCTTCTGCACCGTAGGATTCTGTGGTTCTATTTTTAATCACCCGTGATTGACGACAACAACTCAAAAGTGTCATTGGAAAGGTTAGAAATACGTTGAAAATTCCACCAAATAGCTCGGTGACCCAAACTACTGAAATATAAGTAGTGAATTAGCGATAACTGCTTGTGTCAATTGAGTATACATCAGAGGCTGCCATCTACACAGAGGGAGTGTCAAAATCTGTATTTGTCCCTCACATTATGCAGAATACATCCTAAAGCAAGGGTAGCTCAAAAAAAAACTTGGCTGACAAAATATGCTGTTCGTCTCCGAGCCATCACTTTAATCAATAATTAATTGACATTTCTTCCCTAACAGAACTCGGTGGTAATCAAAAGGTTTGTTTTCTAAACTCTAGCCAAAGATTTGAAAAGTTTCCGAATTGAAAAATAAAATTGAGTTTACATTGTGCTGGGATTTTGAATACATTATACTTCAAAAAGTAACAACTTTGAGTGCGAATTGCTACTTTAATTTTTGAGTGCAGGATTAATTGCGGCATGGCGTAATGCAGCCATTATTTTGACTGCAACTGGTGTCGCAGCATGTGTCAAGAAAAGATAAAGGACAAGAATGGACAAGCTTCAGACGCAGCTGGAAAACTCTGCTGCAGCCATTAGTGCATAGGTAATACTTGATTTCAGATCCATTCTTCGAACAAGGCAGCATGCAGCCTTTTAGGTGTCTTTCATTTCAAAGCCTGCAGACTTTTAGTTGAGTAGGCATGAGATACATTTATGTAGCTTTGGTACTGCCGCATTTGAGAAACAGCCGGTAGATAGATCCATCAAGGCTCCATTAGCTGTACGAATCCTTGTAGAATTTTAATAAAACCTTGTGCCACCAGCAATAGGACATTCAATTATTACACAACCTGGATTCGCTAATACACATACATGCAGCTAGTCTACCGGGACTGTTCATTTTTATTCTGTCTCACTTCCTACCAAGTTAATTCATTGCATTTTATGGAATAAATAATACACTTTCCCTTAGTCATTTATGAATTATTCAGCGAATTCAGCAGAATTGATTAAGTGAAGGGCTTTTACAATTTGTGAAGTATGGCATATTAAAGTTTGTAAATCACAAACTGTCTTAGTCACCAGGAGTAGAGATCGAAGATCGCAATGATATCACTATGAGCACTAACTTACTTCCACTTTTCTGTTATTCATTCTTATTTGTGTTTAAATGCAACAGGTAATGTCCACCAATGAGCACTCACTTCAGAGTAAAGCAGATGATTGCTTCCTGCATTGGATATCCAAATAGATCATGATTTGGTTGATTATCTGAATTTCCTTTGTTAACCTGTTGACCACTTTGCAAATTTAAGTAACTGTTTTCAGAGGTGACAAATCTCAACAAGTTACCTGCAATAAGAATATATAATCGAACAAGCGGCATTCTGGCTCAGCAGAATTCACCCCCCATGAGCTTTACCTCTGACTAATCAGATCAGGAGTTGAAGCCTCAAAACTGCAACATTCTGAGGTAGATTTTAACATTTACCACTGGGTAAAAAACTGGCAATAGCAGATCATTCACTCAGTCTCCAACTCAGCCAACCTAAAGCTTGTTGGATGTACAATCAGTGACCAATCCGTTTACTGAGTTCACCACATGTTGGTAGAAATTAAAATTGTTCTGATTGCACCCACAGCTTAAGACAAAAACTACCTCCTCATCTTTAGATTAAGAGGCAAGAGTTGTTTAAAATTAACAAGGCTTAGTTACATCTATTTTGCATTTGAAATATATTACTGGCCAAGAATTTGCAGAAGTTGGGTATCTCATGCAATGCCTGGTTTCGCTCAACTTGCTCCTGAACCCTTCAGATCCAAAGCTTCTGTCCACAAGGTTACTGGGAGTGCAGGCTGAGGTAACAAGGTATGTGTGAATCTGGTGAACATCAAGACAAAAAGTGAATTTTCTTATCCAATGAGATTTAGAAATTGGGAAATGAAGGGCTGGGAATGAAGGTGAATTAAAATGGGTGAATTCAATGTCAGATCAGGTGGTGATGGTGTTCTGTTGCAGGAAAGCCGGGCTGCTGTGTCAACACACACCTCAACATGCGTGCTGTAACATGGAGCTACAGAGAGTGATGGCAGAGATCCAAGTTTCCTTCCATCATGTAGCTGACTTGGAATCTCTCCCACTCTTGGGGTGGCACAGTGGCTAGCAATGCTGCCTCACAGTGCCAGGGACCCGGGTTCAATTCCGGCCTCAGGCGACTGTGTGGAGTTTGCATGTTCTCCTCGTGTCTGCGTGGGTCCAAAAATGTGCTGGTTAGGTGGACGGGCCATGATAAATCACCTCTTACTGTCCCAAGATGTGTAGATTCAGAGTAAATGCATGAGGTTATGGAATGGGATAGGCCTGAGTAAGATGCTCTGTCAGAGAGTCGGTGCCGACTTGATGGGCTGAATGGCCTCCTTCTGTACTTTTGGGATTCTATGATTCTATAAAAATACATGTTCACAAAGCAGCTTTTTTATATTTTCCATTCAGAAAACAAAGCTCCCACTATTCAACCCATACACTTGTGGCATTGCTGATGCTAAGTGTAGAGTAGGATGTTCTGCATTATAAAACCGAAAACAATAGCCAGCACAATCAGTTGAACTTGATTAGGGTCAGTGATACTTAATACCTGTAAAGTAAACAGAAGATACTTGTAATAAAAAGCAAAATATGGTGGATGCTGGAATCTGAAACAGAAAATGCTGGAAAATCTCAGCAGGTCTGATCACGTCTGTGGGGAGAGAGTAGAGCCAATGTTGCGAGTCTGGGTGACCTTTCATCAGAAATACGTTGTAATTTTTACTGAGGGTGCTACATGCACAGATAGCAGGTTTGGGGTTAGAATCCCAGCCTTATTTATAATTCGGAGATTATCCATCTCACTGTGAACTTTTATATAATTTCATTTAATCCACCAGAAAGTAGGTTAAACACTATGTCCAGTAATTTTTTCCATTTCAAGCCAAAAGTTGGAATGACATGGAATATATATGGGCCATAGCGCACACATTGCCTAATCATCAATTTGTTACATTTGCATTAGTGAGCATGATCTGGCCTTTTGTTCCGTCGCTGCATTTCTTCCTCCCCCCTGAGAATGTTTCCAACAGTAGCTGAAACCTGAATGCACTGCCTGCCCCCCCCTACCCCTTTAAGAGGATGAGTGGACTTTAAGAAGTGCAAGTCACACTGCCCAATGGAAAGGTGTGACGACCCTGGAAACAACAGTGTAAAGCCATTCAGGAATATTTAAATTGATGGTAATCAGGTCCTCGCCTCCACTGGGCATGAACCTGAGCACATTGCCGCTGGGGGTTGGGGAGATCCCATTATGACCCTCTCAGGAGTTAGCAGCCAGAGCGGGATTTGTGCCCACAGTGAATGGGCCCAGGAAATTGCGGCCGTTGAGATATATGTCCGAGGTGGATACAGCGAGACCGCAGTCTACACTGACAATAATCCATCAAACTTGGTGAAAAAATTCAAAACTCAGAGCGAAAGGCTATTCCATATGAGTTGGTTTCTCCAACCACATGGGATTCCATATTCCACTGGGATTCGAACACCACATGTGGGGCGGCACGGTGGCACAGTGGTTAGCACTGCTGCCTCACAGCACCAAGGACCCAAGTTCAATTCCCAGCTTAGGTCACTGTCTGTGTGGAGTTTGCACGTTCTCCCCGTATCTGCGTGGGTTTCCTCTAGGTGCTCCAGTTTCCTCCCAGTCTAAAAGATCTGCTGGTTAGGTGGATTGGCCATGCTAAATTGCTCCTTAATGTCAGGGAACTAGCTCGGGTAAATGCATGGGATTGTGGGGATGGGACCTGGGTGGGGTTGTGGTCAGTGCAGACCCGATGAGCTGAATGGCCTCCTTCTTATTTATTTGTCACAAGTAAGGCTTACATTAACACTGCAATGAAGTTAGTGTGAAATTCCCCTAGTTGGCACACTCCGGCGCCTGTTCAGGTCAATGCACCTAACCAGCACGTCTTTCAGAATGTGGGAGGAAACTGGAGGAAACCCATGCAGACACGGGGAGAACGTGCAAACTCAACACAGACAGTGACCCAAGCTGGGAATCGAACCCGGGTCCCTGGTGCTGTGAAGCAGTAGTGCTAACCACTTCTGCACTGTAAGATTCTATGATTCACATCACCTCAACCTCACCCACATTGTCAGGAAATCAAATGTGATTGAAGATGCTGAATTTAGAAACCCTGTTAGAACTGAAGGAATAACACAGACCAAGGTTAAGAAAGCGCAGTGGTGAGTATGTTGCTTTATTTTGCTCTTTTTTTGTACCATGTAATGAAATGAAAGTGAATCTCATTTCATTTCTTATGATGCCGAGGTGTCACCAGGCTGTACTCCATTTTTGAAAATATGATTTTTTAACCTTCAACTGACTGGAAATTTTTCAACCCGAGTTGAGACGGGGCAAACCGATGACAGTCCAAGGTGAAGGTGAGAAACCAACCAACCAATCACCCTCAGGGGAGTGTGTGAGAGAGACGTTTCCTATCTGTGTTAGGAAGAGACATCAAAGTGCAAAGTACTGGTTGAAACAAAGGCTGCCACAGGCAGACTCACAAATGCTCTTGGAGATACACAATGGGTGGAATATTTCCCAGCCAGGCTGCAGCAACTGCAGGGATTTCAGAAACCTTTCCCTCAGAGGAAACAAGCTGAAAGTTGGGTTCGCTCCATCTCTCTGACTCTTTGAATTAATTACCTGCTTCAGAAGGCAACTTTTCCAGATATCAACCAATGAATCGAGATCTCAATAATTGTGACAGCGACATCTAACTGTATTCAAGAAACTAGCCAATACAAATCGACTGCAATGTTCAAAAATCTACACCTCCAGGACAATCAAATGACAACCAAACATTCTTCTAACTTGTTTCATTCAAATCTAAACTTCCCTTATTTCTAACACCAGTGTGTGGTGTGCTGCTTTATTATCTATCTTGCATTTAGTGATTAATATATTTGACTCAAGAAAATCTTGTTTGATTGCTTAGTGCTTATATAATTGAATATATTTGAATTTATTTATAGTCTATTTATTTGTCACAAGTAAGGCTTACATTAACACTGCAAAGAAGTTACTGTGAAATTCCCCTCGTCGCCACAGTCCGGCGACTGTTTGGGTCAATGCACCTAACCAGCACATCTTTCAGAATGTGGGAGGAAACCGGAGCACCGAGGTAACCCATGCAAACACGGGGAGAATGTGCAAACCCCACACAGACAGTGACCCAAGCTGGGATTTGAACCCAGGTCCCTGGCGCTGTGAGGTAGCAGTGCTGGCCACTGTGCCGCACCTTCCCTGTTGATTACAACGCATTTCTGACGTAGGGTCATCCAGACTCGAATCATTGGCTCTATTCTCTCCACACAGATGCTGTCAGAAAAGGCATGTCCTCATAAAAAAGATCAAACTTATACTTTTGTTGTGGCCAGTTGAGGAGGTTGAATAGAGAGGAGCCTATTCACCCCTTCCTATCTGGTCATTACAGTTGCAATGGATGAACTTACCAAGAACAAACAAGAAAGAAATGTACAGCACAGGAATAGGCCCCTTGGCCCTTCAAGATTGTCCCAATCAAAATGCCCTAACTAAACTAAAAAACCTGCTGCCCTTACTTGGTCCATATCCCTCTATTCCCTCCCCATTCATGTACCCATCCAGATGCCTCTTAAATGTTACAAATATGCCTGCTTCCACCACCTCTAGTAGCGCGTTCCTGGCACCCAGCACTGAAAAACCTTCCCCGCACATCTCCCTCAAACTTTCTTCCTCTCACCTTAAACCTGTGCCCCTATTTTGTTCAAACATGGCTGATGACTTTTTTCCCCTCAATACTAACATTGCTTTTCAATCAAGGATAACATTGTTATGGTTCAGGTCAGAAACTCCACAGTGTTTTATGAAGCCTGTCTGGATCATAAGTTTTTACATCTTGAATTTGGTTAGGATAAGCATATGTTTCATTTTAGGTATGATTCAAATAACCCATTATACAGCGTTTATCAAACAAAGTGTATTTAAGAATATAGTTAACATGCATGGAAAAAAATGAGCAATAACTTTTATTAACAAAGAAAACCACCAAGATAGTGTATAACCTTAAATATATCTAAAATGTTCCAATCAGACAAAACACTTGAAACAAGTTCAACACAGCAAAGACTAATACACACGTAATACTGGTTGGAGAATTGAAAACTCTTAATCTTCTAAGTTCCAGCAGCCCCCCTTGATACACCCAGCACAGCTTCCCAAAACACCAGGGAGACTATCTGGTTTAGTCATAAACAGCAGATTCTCCACTGAGGGAAGGCAAGAAACCTTGCATCCAATTAACAGCAAAAACTTTCCAAAACCAGGGAGAGAGAGAGCCACTTATTTTCAGGTTGATGCCCCTTCTAAAATTAAACAAAACAGCAACTCAAAACTGAAAACAAAAAAGAGCTCCTGTTATCTGATTTGCCAGCCAGTTTTTCTCCTAAAAGAGTCATAAACACCCCCATGAAAATAAGCAAACCCCCCGTTTAAGCAGCAATAAAAAAAAGGACATCCCCAGACAAGCCGGTGCTATAATGAAAAAAGCAACTGAAGCCAAAAGGCTTGATTACAACTGCAGAAAACTTGACGTGGAAAAAAATCTCTTAAAAGGTACACTATCACAATATGCAAGCATTTAATTCCTCAGCTCACTTTTACATTATTCCCAGCTTCATTCCCACACTCCATTCCTGAAGGCATCAACTCCAGCACCTTCAGTAGTTCAGCATGATATCTGAGCTCAGTATTGTCCTGAGCTGATAGCAAACACGTAGCAGTTGGCTGATGGATGTCAATAGTGAGAAGTTGTGACTACAATTCCCTCTGTTTAGGGTAGTTGTAGTGCCCCGAGCTCATAGGGACTCATGGAGCTTATTGACTTTCACAGTTGAACCATTCATTGGGGAAATGTGTTGAGACATTGCAGTGTCATAAAATGTTGCTCCAAATCTTCTGCTCGCCGGGTCATCAGGGACATATGGTGCTTGCCAGGGTCCCTCCAAAGTCACAGCACACTGACCTCCACGGGAATTGCTCAGGAAGTTTCAACTTCCAGTGGAACATTCTACTGCTCCCTCGCACGCTACACAAATCTGACACTAATCTGGAGTCAGAGGCTGCAGGCAGTTAAGCAGTACTCGCTTGGGTAGTTACCCAGGAAACATTAGGCAGATCAATCTTAGTCGAATACCTGGGTAACTACAGAGCTGTCCTCCCAAATCACTCCCACTGACCCACCCCAAACAAATACCCAGCTAATCCCTGGCCTAACTAGCCTTTGATCTGACTACCACTTTCAACCTGAACCCACCTACTGATAAGCACACCTAATTACCACGCTCCCCACAAAGCATCCTACCCACACACCCATCTCACACACCTACCACCTTATCTTGTCATTTCACCCAAGCTACCCACCTGCCCATTTACCTTATCCACCTACCCACCTCATTCATTAACCCATTCGCTAACATTCACCCTGCACATGCAAATTTATGACACAGCAGTCAGTACCATAAAAAGGAGGCATGTCCTGCCTTCCCCTGACTCGGAGAGTTGCTGCACTCTGCATTTCTGGGAAAGCCAGGCTTGAAGGCCCAACAAGAAATGTGAAGCAGGGTCGAGGCAGTGCAAAGTTCGAGCAGAGTAGCAATCCAATGACGATTGTGTTCCTTGGAAATTCCACTTGAGTAAATGAGCCCGGGGCTCAATCACTTAAGATTCCTTGATTTGTCTAAATCTTTAATGTGTCCGGAAGCGGGTGAAGTACTCGTCAAAATTAACAGACATATTCAGGTTAGAATTCTCTTGCACAATGTCCTTTAAAGAATAAATATCAAAACCGTTGTGGATGCTCATTCTTCAATGTGAAATTATGCTGTACCACCCAGCAAGAATTAAACTGCACCATTTGTATTGTTGCAATGCACAACTACGCTGAGATCTGAGCCCTCAGCAAGCCAACAGGAAAAACAATTAACAGCCCAGATACAACTATATTGTCACACTACTCCACCAGTAATCACTTTAATTGGTGCGCATTGTGTGTATAATAATTGTGGTTCCAGAAAAAAAAACTCAGCTCTCAGCTCTGCAATCTTGTTGCTTTGCAAAAATGTCAAATGTGATGCCGAACATACATCAGCCACGATGATGGGCTGACAAATTAGCAAGCGGAATCCCTTTGTTTCCAACCGAAAGTCCTTTTAGTTTCTCCTTAATTATATTACAATGATGAAATATTTCACTGTTGTGGACTCGCTCCGATAGGAGCTTCTCTCTTCATTAGCATTCTTGATAAAAATGAGAAAGCATGTCGCCTGTTTTTGTTCAGCCAGTAACAGTCATTTTCCTGGCTTCCTTTTATTCCCTTTTGTTGGTGTTGTTGAGACAAGGTCAAGGGTGGAGAGACAGCACAATCCATCATTCCTTTAGCCGAGGGGATGCCAGTTTTTGTTTACAGGCTTCAGGCAAATAGTCATGGGGAGGAACATTGCCACTATTCATCTTTATTGTTCCCCAGAGACTCACCGTGCTGATGATTATAAGGTAGGTGCCATGTGGTTGAAGGCCCTCTGGAAAGCTATTTGTGCTATTCAATGAATAACATTCATAGTTTTTTGCCATTATGCAAGCAAGGATTAATATCTAGCACAAAGGGACTGCAGGCCGAGAATTTAAATATTAATCTTGGGCCACAATGTTTCTACAAAGAATCCGACTCACTATAAATTATATTTATTACAGAGCAGTAATAACTGAAGGAAATGGTGAAAGATAATGTAGCCATAAGTCTCAATTGCCTAACATTACCATATACGTTATACACTGGGTAAACAGTTTACTAACCAGCTTTGGAGTGTAATTGGCCCAGCAAATTCGCATGCCAATTTTTCACTCTGCCTGACCCTCTCGACAGAAACTCAGGATTGTTCAGGTCCCAGTGTTCCTTTTATTTGATTGGAGATTAAAACTTTAGCGATATTTCCCAAGTTGATGGGGAAACAAATACTTATGGGGTGAAAAATCAGCTGCGTATTTCCTGGGGGCCCATGTCACATGACTGGCATGGAACAATTTCACCCTCATTATACTTAAGCCAAGACTAAATTATGTTGAAGTGGGAGATCAGTCACTGTGCATTGGGGGAGGCGATGGCCTAGTGGTATTATTGCCAGACTATTAATCCAGAAACTCAGCTAATGTTCTGGGGGATCTGAATTTGAATCCCGCCACAGCAGATGGTGGAATTTGAAATCAATTAAAAAAAAATCTGGAATTAAGAATCTACTGCTAACCATGAAAACATTGTTGATTGTCAAAAAATTCTGTCATTAATGTCCTTTAGGGAAGGAAATCTGCTGTCCTTACCTGGTCCGGCCTATATATAACTCCAGAGCCATAGCAATATGGTTGACTTAACTGCCCTCCAAGGTCAACTAGGAATGGGCAATAAATGGTGGTCAGGAAGTGATGCCCGTGTCCCATGAACGAATGAAAAATTAATCCAGAAACTCGGCTAATGCTCTGGGGACCCGGGTTCAAATCTCGCCATGGCAGATGGTAGAATTTGAATTCAATAAAAAACATCTGGAACGAAGAATCTACTAATGACCATGAAACCATTGTTGATTGTCACAAAAACCCATCTGGTTCACTAATGTCCTTTAGGGAAGGAAATCTGCTGTCCTTACCCAGACTGGCCTACATGTGACTCTAGACCCACAATAATGTGGTTGACACTCAGGCATCCTCCAAGGGCAACTAGGGATGGGCAATAAATCATAGAAATCATAGAAACCCTACAGTGCAGAAGGAGGCCATTCGGCCCATCGAGTCTGCACCGACCACAATCCCACCCAGGCCCTACCCCCACATATTTTACCCGCTAATCCCTCTAACCTACGCATCCCAGGACTCTAAGGGGCAATTTTTTTAACCTGGCCAATCAACCTAACCCGCACATCTTTGGATTGTGGGAGGAAACCGGAGCACCCGGAGGAAACCCACGCAGACACGAGGAGAATGTGCAAACTCCACACAGACAGTGACCCGAGCCGGGAATCGAACCCGGGACCCTGGAGCTGTGAAGCAGCAGTGCTAACCACTGTGCTACCATGCCGCCCTAAATGCTGGTCAATGCCCATTGCCCACAAATGAATAAACAAAAAGACATCTCAGGTGTAAATCTGGTGTCTAAAACTCTATGCAGTATTCTTGCGATTAAAAGTGACAGATGGAAGTCTACTAACATTCGCAGTAAATATAACTATACTCCCCTTATTTTGGATGCAGCCCAACGTAGAGTAATGAAACCAAATGCTTGGACAAACAGTGTAAATGTCAGTTCTGCGATGCAGCATCCTGACAGCCGATGGGGAGAATGAGATAACAGAATATAGGAAATCTAATGCTCATACCCTTCCTTCCCTTAAGCAGCCATTGTTTCACAAGGCCAAGATGGTAACAGCATTCTCTCTGGAGAATCTGTGAATCTGAGATACTTGACCTAATTTCTTGACTATTATTAGTTTTAATTTCCGACCAACCAATCCCAATTTTTCTCTCCGGATCCAGAGGAACCATTTGAATCACCACTATTGAATTTTCGCGGTAGCTCACTCAACACAAACCTGCTGATTAATGCAGCTCAAACAAAAGGCAACATCAAGCATAAACTTCCTTTTAAGAAAAAAAATAAATTGTTCTTTGCTGCCAAATGCTAGTGAATGCAATTTGATTTAAGATAAGGAGTATACATCTAAGGTACAAAAATAAGTACATGCCGAATTAAAGAAAAAAGAATTTCATTTGCACAACATCTTTCATATCCACAGGATAGCCCTTAACAATTCACAGCCAATTAAATACCATTGAAGGGCAGTCACTGTTGTGCTATTCACAAATATAACAGCAAGTCCTACCGTGTGAAACTGAGCTTTATATCAAAAAATTGTGATTGGAAACCCCAAACTGATTTTTTAAAGGCTAAAGCCACATTCCAGTGAGTGGAATCACAGTAAAAGATGGCTGCACATTTGCATCACAGCACTTTCTGCATTCCAAAACTATTGAAATGGAGACAACCTATCTGTAAACCCACATCAGGAACAAGTGCTCTGAAAGAGATGAATGGCACCCCCCCTCCTATCCCATTAGTAAAGCATCCAGACATTCATCTGGATGCTCAACTAGGTGCAGACAAACCATTAGACATGGGCGGCATGGTGGCACAATGGTTAGCATTGCTGCCTCACAGCTCCAGGGACCCAGGTTCCATTCCTGGCTTGGGTCACTGTCTGTGTGGAGTCTGCATATTCTCCCGCGTCTGCATGGGCTTCCTCCGGGTGCTCTGGTTTCCTCCCACAGTCCAAAGATGTGCGGGTTAGGTGCACTGGCCACTCCCTCAGTGTACCCAAACAGGCGCCGGAGTGTGGCAAATTGCCCCTTAGTGTCCCGGGATGTGTAGATTAGAGGAATTAGTGGGGTTATGGGGATAGGGCCGAGATGGGATTGTTGTTGGTGCAGACTCGATGGGCTGAATGGCCTCCTTCTGCACTGCAGGGATTTTATGATTCTATTCTATGATCACTTAGACAATGGGAGTCTGTCTGAGAGAACAATTCCCAGTCATGATCTAATCAAGGTGACTGGACTACAGTAGCAATGACCATATTTGTGCCATTGAGCAGTTGGAGAGAGAAGGCCATGTGACAAGACAATCCTGTGTGTGTTTAAACACCTCTGCAGAACAGAAACAACTGAGAGGCTGAAGGATAAGGCCATGAGTGGGTTCCTTGCCTCTCTCTCTCTCTATCTATCCAACTTGTAAGTGCCCCACAAGGCTGTGTTCTCAGCCCACTACTATACTCCTTATACACCTATGGCTGTGTGGCCAAATTCCCCTCCAATTCAATTTTCAAATTTGCTGACGACACCACCGTAGTGCGACAGATCTCAAACAATGATGAGACAGAGTACAGGAATGAGATAGAGAATCTGGTGAACTGGTGCGGCGACAATAATCTCTCCCTCAATATCAACAAAATGAAGGAGATTGTCATCGACGTCAGGAAGCGTAAAGGAGAACATGCCCCTGTCTACATCAACAGGGACGAAGTAGAAAGGGTCGAGAGCTTCACGTTTTCAGGTGTCCAGGTCACCAACAACCTGAGTTGATATCCCCATGCTGACACTACAGTTAAGAAAGCCCGCCAATGCCTTTACTTTCTCAGAAGACAAAGGAAATTTGGCAAGTCAGCTACGACTCTCACCAACGTTTACAGATGCACCATAGAAAGCATTCTTTCTGGTTGTATCACAGCTTGGTATGGCTCCTGCTCTGCCTAAGACCACAAGGAACTACAAAGGGTCATGAATGTCGCCCAATCCATCACACAAACCAGCCTCCCATCCATTGACTCTGTCTACACTTCCCACAGCCTCGGCAAAGCAGCCAGCATAATTAAGGACTCCACGCACCCCGGATATTCTCTCTTCCACCTTCTTCTGGCGGGAAAAAGATACAAAAGTCTGAGGTCACATACCAACCGATTCAAGAACAGCTTCCCTGCTGCCATCAGACTTTTTAATGGACTTACCTCGTATTAAGTTGATCTTTCTCTACACCCTAGCTCTGACTGTAACACTACATTCTGCACCCTCTCCTTTTCTTCTCTATGAATGGTAAATGGTATGCTTTGTCTGTATAGCACGCAAGAAACAATACTTTTCACTGTATGTTAATATATGTGACAATATTAAATCAAATCAACGTTGAAACTTGTCTGTTGATTTTGACTATCCAGGAAGCACAGAGCTTTTGAGGGGAACTTAACTCAGCTTTGTTGTCCCTGAGAACACCTACATCATCCATCTACATCGTTAAACCTTCTTGATGCTGAAAATACACAAAAGAGCTGTGTACACATTTAATTTTTAATGGACTCTAAATTGCTTAATCTATCCTCTCCACCTTGAGTGTGAGAGTGTGCCTATGTCTATGTTTGCTGAACATTGTCTATTCTGTTGCTTTCTGAAGGATAAATGTTGATCTCTAACCTGAGAGATCAACTGTGGCTTCAGTTTAATGATTCATACAAATGCTCGTCCTTCTATGGGTGCAGCAGTCCCTCGGAATGAATTCTCAGTTGGGAACATACAGTCAAGAGTTCAAGCACTGAGTCAGTGCAAGGACTGGCCATACCCTTCAAAAGTACTTCACTGGCTGGTAAAGTGCTTTTGGAATCTTGAGGTTATGAAAAGCTGTATATAAATATGAGTGTTTCTTCCTTTGTGTTGGTGACCTCATCAGGATACTAATAAACATGAGGTAGGAATTTGTAACGGTAATGTTTATCCATGAGCAGTTAACACACTCAAAATTTATAGAATTAGCACCTGTGCTCCAATCGCACTTACAGTCATGTGGTGCAAGTTGCTTTCCTTTGATTAGTCTTTAACATCAGTGTAATATCATCAGTGTAATGTTAACAATATCCTTCAATGCTGAGCTTTGTAATGTACACTTCAATGTGGCCCACAAGAAAGATGTCATGATAGTAAAACAACTCAGCAATCTCAGTGCAGTGTCTTAGAAACAGAATCAGGTCTTATTGGTGAAATCAAGCACAAATTAACATTTCAAAATTAGCAACATACAATCTCCATTCAGTGCAAATGTAGACATGTTTCAGTAATTCCTTTATATTTTATGGTCATCACTTTCACACAATTTATAGCACTGCTGTCTGACAGCACCAGGGGCTGAGGCTTGAGGACTTGTTTGTAAGAGTTACGATGCCACCATGGTGGCTTTGGCGGATTAAACAATGGAAAGAGCAGCCAAGAGGATTAGAATCATAGAGTCATAGAGGTTTACAGCATGGAAACAGGCCCTTCGGCCCAACTTGTCCATGCCGCTTCTTTTTAAACCCCGAAACTAGTCCCAATTGCCCGTATTTGGCCCATATCCCTCTATACCCATCGTACCCATGTAACTATCTAAATGCTTTTCAAAAGACAAAATTGTATCTGCCTCTACTACTACCCTCTGAAAAAATTGCCCCTCTGGACCCTTTTGTATCTCTCTCCTCTCACCTTAAACCTATGCCTTCTAGTTTTAGACTCCCCTACCTTTGGGAAAAGATGTTAACTATCTAGCTGATCTGTGCCCCTCATTATTTTATAGGCCTCTATAAGATCACCCCTCAGCCTTCTATGCTCCAGAGACAAAAGTCCCAGTCTATCCAACCTCTCTTATAACTCAAACCATCAAGTCCCAGAGGATTTGGGTAAGGGAAAAGACACAGATTTCAGTCAAAGACAGGGTGTGAATGGAATAATTGGCAATGAGATTGTGGATGGAAACGACCCTGTCCACATGTGAGCAGGAGAAATGTGGAAGGGGCAGTGACGTGTTATGTACTAGAAGGGTCTGTGGGATATTAGGTGAGCAAATGGGGCAGGAAGGAGACAGATGAGGTCAGCTAGGATGGTGGCAAGAGATGGACTTGGCTCAGTTGAGGTTCATGTTCATTAGTAATGGATAGGAGCCCCGTCAAGTGATAGATTTGACTTTTGAAGAGTGGGAGAGGCATTTGATGTCTCAAGCAGCAGTGGGCAAGAAAATTCTGAAAACATCATTGGAAATCTCTTTCCTGAATGTTATTGGCCTATTAATCAATCATTTACAGCGTAAGGCACACAAATAAACCACGCTAATGAATCAGCCTGCTGTGGACATCCAAGCCATGATGCTGGAGAACAATTATTTTATTCATAGCATGCAGAAAAACACTAGATAGTGAAAATCCAGCAAACATTTATGCCTCATCAGTTACACAAGTAGGCAAGTTTCTCAGCAATTATCAGTGACAGCTCACAGTCCAGAGAAACAATTCCAAGTAATTGGAGATCCCAGTTACAGATGCTGTAATGACGCCAATTCAATTCAACATTGCTTAGCAACATCACACGGATATATTGCTATACATTCCAAATATCAGATGGCTGCTCAGCACAATGCCATTTGGTTAATTATTGATTTCCTGAACACTGTTTTACATAATGCATCCCTAGAAATGAACAAAGTATTCACTACATCTTTAGTCATGGAAAATGTACAATTTCTGGACTGGACTAGTTGTGTGTATGTCCTGGTGCCCCTATTTACATCAGAACCACTGATAAGCAGACTAATTAAGCAGATAAAGCCCAAATTTTCAGAGAATGGGCACCATTGGTACAGGGTCGCAGACTGTCCTTCAACACTGGAAATTGGAAAATCATTCATGGTCCAACATCGGTTATGTCCACGTTACTTTGCTACAGTTTAGTGAAATGGGAAATTATACAAAGAGGGGAGGATGGTGTACACACCAGTGCGGGTTCCAAACGTGAAAGTAAGATGAGGGGGTCTTCATCATGCACAAAAAAACAGGTGCAAGGTCACTGAAGGCATTACAGGAATCCACCACCCTCTCAAAGGCAACTAGTGATGGACAATATAGGGGTGGTACGGTAGTACAGTGGTTAGCACTGTTGCTTCACAGCGCCAGGGACCAGGGTTCGATTCCCGGCTTGAGTCACTGTCTGTGTGGAGTTTGTACGTTCTCCCAGTGTCGGCATGGGTTTCCTCCAGGTGCTCTGGTTTCCTCCCACAGTCTGAAAGACGTACTGGTTAGGTGCATTGGCCATGCTAAATTCTCCCCCAGTGTACCCGAACAGGTGCTGTAGTGTGGCAACTAGGGGATTTTCACAGTAACTTCATTGCAGTGTTAACGTAAGCCGACCTGTGACAATAATAAACTTTTTTAAAAATGTAAACTTATGAATGCTGGACTAGCCAGCAATGCCCACATCAAGGATGAATAAAAAATAATCAGTGACCATGAGAACTACATCTGCAGTCTTCAGCTACTCAGTTCCAGAAGACAGGCTGCCACTGAGCTATCTGTTGTCAATCCGTGATAGGGATAGCTTCTTCCAAAGAGTTGAAGATAAGTATCGATGAAATGCACAGTTGAAACCATCCCCATCCTCACCCACACCCTCTTGGACAACCCGCCCCGCCACTCACAACCTATCTGGGAAGGTAACTTTAAAAGAAATTTATAGCTAGATTCATGTTAGACAAAGGTGTTTGTATGTGTGGGGGTTGATGTTTCAATTCCAGCCATTATTCTATTATGCTTAGGGAGGGTTATGACATGAAGAGTAAATAGATGCATGTCATTGCTTAGCAACAGGAGGCCACTTTCCTGAGGGAATGGCTTTTCCTCAGGAAAGCCCAGTTTTAACTGGAAGCCAGAGCAGTTGGAGACAGGACACTGAAGAGTGAACAGTTCTCAACTCTGCCAGGAGAAGCTGGACGGAACAATGGAGTTGCAAAGATGCAAGATACAGTCCAGATAACCAGGGAACTGGGATAGAAAGAATCTCTTAAGATGACTGAAGTTAAGACAACAGAGACTAAGGTGTTGTTCAGAAGAATTCAAGGAAAATTAAACAAATTGTTCTGAGTTAAAGAGACAATTGCAGTAGCTAGACTTAAAGTGGGACAGCAGATTTTGGTGGTAAATGGAGCGTTTGAGGTCATTTTAATACAGTCTGGGTATTGAGAGTTAAAGTAATTGTGAACAGTTTGCACAGCAATCAAAACAAAGAAATTGTAAAGGCGTTGGTGTACAATTCTGGACTGGATTCACTGTTAAAAGTAAAGTGGAAGCTATATTTTAAACTGACCCTTGGAAAACCTGGTCTGGATTTCGGAATGCAAACTGCTGCAGCGAAAATGTAATTAATTGAATCATGGAATCACTACAGTGCAGAAAGAAGCCATTCAGCCCATCCAGTTTGCATCAACTCTCTGAAGAGCATCTTTGCCAGACCCCACCCCCCATCTTATCCCTGGGCATTTACCATGGCTAATCTATCGAATCTGCATACCTTTTGACTGTAGAAGGAAACCGGAGCACCGGGAGGAAACATACACAGACACCGGGAGAATGTGCAAACTCCACATAGACAGTCCCCAAGGCTGGAATTGAACCCAGGTCCCGGCACTGAGGCAGCTGTGCCAACCACCGTGTCACCATGAGAGATTTTAAAGCATGTTTTTGGAAGTGGGGTTAAGAAACTCTCATGTGACAATCATTTGGGGAGATTCTGAGGAGAGATACACAGAAACTAAGAAGTGTGTATTTGACCACAGTCATCTTGTGGATTTAAAAGGAACCCTGTGTGAATGAGATCATTGTATTTTAAGATGTATTTTGTAATTCGTGTTCATCCTAAAACCCATGTGTAATCCTTAAGCTAAAGGGGGAGTAAAGGTGTACTGTATTATAACCCATTTTTCACATGTTTAGCAATTAGTTTTCTTGTTGTTGAAACTAATTAATGGTCTTGTGATTATGTTCCTCAACATTTTATAAAAACAGTTACGCCAGGGTTCCATATTGGATCTTCCCATCCAGTTATAGCATCAACTGGGATCAAAACACACCCTAATTGCCCTTGAACTGAGCGGCTTGCTAGGGCATTTCAGAGTCAACCACATTGCTGTGGATCTGGAGTCACATGTAGGTCAGACCAGATAAGGATGGCAGATTCCTTTATCTTAAGGACATTAGTGAACTAGATTTTTTTTTAGAACAATCAATGATAGTTATCAAGATCATCATTACAAAGACTGGCTTGGTTATATTCCATTTTGAACCCATAGGCCCTATTTTACCATTTTGATTCTAAGTGCTGGGCAGACTTGAAACTGGGAGTGTTTCAGATCCGACTTGTAGACCCGCTCAATGCCACTCCACCCCCCCGCCCCGCCCCCACACCGCTCCCCCCCCACCCCCGCCACCCCCATACGCCCTCTGCCTGAAAAAATATCAGCAATTCTGAATCACGCTGCACAAGCTTGTGGGCGGGGCTTAACGTGCCCGAAACCCTGCAGCTCCGATCGGCGCCTCCAACTGCGCATGCGCAGAAAAAAATGATAGCCTGCTGCTCTGCTGCCACATCGCTCCCGGGCTGGATAATGCCTCCCCCCCAGCCGCCACAGACATTACCACCCCCCCACAACATTATTGACCCCCTTATCCCCCCCACCACCCAGACTGATCGCAGGCCCCTCTCCCCCTCACCAATCTCAAGCAGAGTGATCTACCCTTCCCCCACTGATCTCAGGCAGAGTGGCAGCAGACCCCCCCCCCCCCCCCCCCCCGCTCCCCCACCGATCTCAAGCAGAGAGCCATTGGATGCTCGGCACTTACCTCCTCACTAACTGGAGCGCCCGAATCGGACTTTCATGGAGCATGTCTGTATCACGCCGATTCTGTTTAGGCGAACGCGATGGTAAAGTGGGAAGTGTGGGTAAAGTTGGGCGTGCAGCCCATTAAATCAATTTAAATGCATGCAAATTTAAATTTGCGCCCGTTTTGGGCACGGTCCCGATCATGACCATTTTCGGGCCTTGGTAAAGGGGGAACCGGCATGGAGGCGGGCGTGGATTGCGCTACTCGCCTCACGCCCAACTTTATCAAGTTTTCGCGCCTGAAAAGGGTGCAACGTGATGGTAAAATCTGGCCCCATGTCTCCACAGCATGAGCCTGGGCCTCTGCATTACTAGTCCAGTGACATTACCACCACAACACCAACTCCCCTACTATTACATTCATAAGGTGTTATATAAACACAAGTTGCTATTGTTATGAGTTGAGACCTTTAAATTACTGGTCAAGTAACATAAGCACTGAGT
Source organism: Mustelus asterias (assembly GCF_964213995.1). Lineage (NCBI taxonomy): Eukaryota > Metazoa > Chordata > Chondrichthyes > Carcharhiniformes > Triakidae > Mustelus > Mustelus asterias. Next base: position 135,833,793 of record NC_135809.1, on the reverse strand, counting down.
TACTGTAACCTGTAAGTAGCAGTGATAGAGTGCTGTGTTACGTAGTATCAACACAGTACGCATTATTGTTTTGTGTTATTCACTGGGGGAAAAGGTAAAAAAAAGACTACAAAACAGAACAAGGGCATCACTTGTCACCAAGTTATGCAAGAGAATGTTCTGTGCCATACTTTCAGTGCACATTATCCATCATGTTTTTCGATGCTGCCTTTGGCTTCAGAGGGTCTGCCATTGTATTTCAGTCAATCTCCTGAGATACTCGAGTTAATGGAGTCTCACTCACCAGTTAAAAGCGAGTGAAGTACATTTATTTCCTTCCAAAACATTTGCTGCAGTTTGAGTCTCAAAGACCTGGAAAAAGGAAAAAAAAATCCCTCAGCAAAAGTTGTGACTAACAATTTCAGCAAAGAGCACAAAATAAAACATTCTTTGAACTGACATATGTAAATTACACGAGAAAATAATGATCAGAAATTATTCTGAACAAAACAGAGACAGTCATAAAAATATTCATCCCCTTATTTTAGTATCACTGATTAGTTTCTGAACAATTTTGCCATTGAAACAATTCCTAAGGAAAAAGCTTATTTTCCTTACTTTAAAATCAATTTGTTTCCTGCTGTGTTTAACATCAACTATCATTTCAACAAGTATTTGAAATGCAGTAAAGGCATCTTCACTGCAGCACTGGGCTGAGTTCAATGAATGTCACCATCATCCCAGATGACCACGGGCTGCTCTCCCCTTTGAGGGGGAGGGCTGACTGGTGTTGATTTAACCTGAGGATCACCACACCTCAGATGGAGGGCAAGGTTGAGAAGACAGGGCCTTCATGAATAACCTCAGCTGGCACAGGAATTGAACCCACACTGTTGGTACTGCTAACCAGCTTTCTAACCAACTGAGCTAAACCGACCCCCGATAAGGAATGGATGGAACCTGTGAAAACAGCTTTGTTTGGAAATTATGGGCACAATTTTCCATACAGCGCGCCGTGTGTTTCATCGTGGTGGAGGTTGCCTGCCATTGGCTAGCAGCGGGATCAGAAGCTGGCAACAGGGTTTCCAGGTCTATGCTACCGGGATACTGTGGGATTTAACTGTGGTTTGCCCAGTTAAAAGGCTTGATTTTACTGTATTTCTGCTGAATGTAACTAATCATGCTTTGCTTTAAAGCGAATTTAAGTTAATCTGGACAAATTTTAAAACTCAGCTTGGAATTCTGGGTTCAGCATAGAACCAGCCTCCCATCCATTGACTCTGTCTACACTTCCCGCTGCATCGGCAAAGCAGTCAGCATAATCAAGGATCCCCACGCACCCCAGACATTCTCTCTTTCACCTTCTTCCTTCGGGAGAAAGATACAAAAGTCTGAGGTCACGGACCAACCGACTCAAGAACAGCTTCTTCCCTGCTGCTGTCAGACTTTTGAATGTACCTACCTTCAATTAAGTTGATCTTTCTTTACACCCTAGCTGTGACTGTAACACTACATTCTGCTCTCTCTCCTTTCCTTCTCTATGAATGGTATGCTTTGTCTGTACAGCGCGCAAGAAACAATACTTTTCACTCTGTTAATACATGTGACAATAATAAATCAAATCAAAAACTGGCTACATTCTTAGAAGGTACAACATAAGTTAAACAAGCTTTCATAGTCATACAGCTGTGAATTGTTTATGACGCTAAGACACGGTCTGTACCAGTAATTTCATAACACAAGAGATTAAGTTATGTTGTGGACACAGATCGATGTTTAGTTAGTTCAATCCAGACTATTATTTTTGAGTTTTTTGACCAGCACAATGCTGGCTGGCTTTTGCTGCTTTCACTATTTCTCTCTCTTAAGTAATCCGTATTTCGCTTTCTGGAAAATGCTAATTATCAAGGACACTTAATAAAAGAAGTTTCTATTTCAAACCAGTTGTTCGTCTATTCGGAAGGAATGAACGGATCCTCCAGATACCCATGGCAAGGATCGCCATGGCGCAACCAGACATTTCCAGCTGATTTTTCAAAAAGCACGCAAAAAAACATGAGATTAATATTCAAATCATCTTCACACCCACCTTATCAAAGGCTGTAAATGCTAACCGAGCCAACGATGCCCATACCCAGTAACCCAATAGGGAAAAGCAATTTGGATCAGTATCTTTATTTTCTAGTTTTTACTGTTTTTTCCTTTCTGGGACAGGAATTTTAAAAACGATAAGATTGAGATGAGGAGAATTTCCTTCTCCCAGTTGGTCTTTAGCGTTTGAAATGATCTTCCACAGAAAGCAGTGAAGACTGGGTCACACAGATATGTTCTGGGTTGACTTAGACAGATTTTCAATCAATAAAAATATGGGGGGAGTGGTGGTGGTGGCGCGGTCGCGTGCATGTGGGCGGCACGGTAGCACAGTGGTTAGCACTGCTGCTTCACAGCTCCAGGGTCCCGGGTTTGATTCCCGGCTTGGGTCACTGTCTGTGTGGAGTTTGCACATTCTCCTCGTGTCTGCGTGGGTTTCCTCCAAGTGCTCCGGTTTCCTCCCACAGTCCAAAGATGTGCGGGTTAGATTGATTGGCTATGCTAAAATTGCCCCTTAGTGTCCTGGGATGCGTAGGTTAGAGGGATTAGTGGGTAAATATGTAGGGATATGGGGGTAGGGCCTGGGTGGGATTGTGGTCGGTGCAGACTCGATGGGCCGAAGGGCCTCTTTCTGTACTGTAGGGATTCTATGACTTCTATGCAACAACTTCAGATTATTTGCTCTACCCCACCTCGGCTCTCTTTGTCTTCATTCTATTTTATTTAATTTTTTACTGTTCTCTACCTTTTATTTCTTTATTGTCTTTCTTCATTTTTCTTCCCCCCGACTCTTTGCACCTACTTCATCCCCTTCCCTTCCCTTGACACAGTTTATAGCTTCTCTGCCGTTTGGCCATTCACATCTTTTATTCCCTCTGTGGACAGCTATTAGCAGTCTTTTCCCCTGGTTTCTGTGGCTATGACTCATCTTTCATTCCCTCCCCCTGCAGTATAAATATTCCCCACTTTCTGTGCCTTTTATCTTTGACAAAGGGTCATCTGGACTCAAAGCATCAGCTCTTTTCTCTCCTTACAGATGCTGCCAGACCTGCTGAGATTTTCCAGCGTTTTCTCTTTTGGTTTCAGATTCCAGCATCCGCAGTAATTTGCTTTTATTCATTAGTTACTAATGCAGCCTGTTCCTATATAGAGGAGCACAGCTGAATCTCCAGTTAATACTCACCACCTGAATACAATTAAACACTCAATTAAAGTATGATTAACAAGCAATGGAGAAATGCTTAATGTTCAAAGGCTATGGAATTGAAAATTATTATAATATTAACAATGGATAGGTTTGTTACACTTGAAGCTTGTTAGAATCAATTAGGCACCTCAATTAGACATCTGTGAATGGTGTCTTAAGGCTCAACATTGTCCAAATGCTTGTTTCCAATGCCAGATAATGTCATGAATGCCTTTGACCATCTCCAAGGTCAATAATGGGAGATGCTATCACCCATTGATTGTTGTCAGTATAGAATGTGAAGATATGAGAGAGGGAGTGGTAAAGGTTCATGAGAGTGGTTCCAGGGATCAGTAACAAAAATTGGTTGAGAATCTGGGCCCATTCTCCTTTGGAAAATTGATGTTTAAGAGGAGCTTTGATCGAGGTGTGAGAAATCATGAAGGGAATGGATGGAGTGCATCAGGAGCAATTGTTCCTAGTGGTTGAGAGGATACTGATTTAAGGTGGTTGACAAATGGTGACAGACAGAAAAGCTGTTACGCAACAAGTGGTTACGACCTGGAATGCACTGCCTGAGAGCGTGGTGAAGACAAATTCAATCATGGCTTTCAAAAGGGAATTGGATCATTATATGTAATAACTTGAGGGAAAAGCTGGTTTTGTGCAGATAAACTTACATTTTATTGAGATCACATATTGCAACGCTTACACCCTTGTTGCCATTTTCCACTGGAAGCCACTCTCCCAGCAATGCCCCTGGAATGCAGCATGGTCCCCTTCTAAATGTGTGCACGTACATGGGTCCCCGACTTTGAACGTACGGGCGCAGCTATGTAGGTCGTGATTCAGTTTCTGAACATTTTGTTTCAGTTTCACCGCCCCCTCCAAATTGGGAAATTTGGGAATGATGGTGAAATATTGGGAGTACAGACATGTACTCAACCAGTGTTTCATCAACAGCTCTGACAGCGCAGAGCTAGCAGTAATCTGTGGCATTGTGCAGTAACCGGGAGAAATCTGCAAAGAGAAAACTGCAAAGTACCTCCAGACAACTTCTTCAATCTCTTAATTCTTTCTATTGGAAATCACTCCCTCAGTGCCACCTCGCTGGTGATTGAGGTGATCAAGGTGATCCTTGATTGACAGGAGGGAGGGACAACCTATCCAATTGCTACATTATCCAAAGACAGGAACTTTGCATGCCTATGGGAAAAATAGGTATGGGTATTAGATGAGTTGCTTTTACAGAGAGGTAGCATAGACAGAAATGACCTCAATCTGTGCTGTAACCATTCGATGATTCGATGATTCAATGCTGGTATTCTTCACTATAAATGTGGTTCCCAATGGAATGTCATCGAGGCCCACTCTCATTGAACTCACAGAAATCTCAAAGTATTTTTAGTAAAACTAAAAATGATTTAAATTTTCACAAGTTCAGTCTGCCAAAGCTCTTTACAGTCAAGAGGCACAGTCACAGTGACGATGGGAAAAACGTTCTGGGAGATGGTGGTGTAGCGGTGGTGTAGTGGTAATGAACTAGTAATCAGTGATGCACAGCTAATGATTTGGGGACACGGGTTCAAATCTCACCACAGTAACAGGTGGAATTTAAATTCAATTAATAAAGTCTGGAATCGAAAGCTAGTCTCAGTAATGGTGACCACTAAATGATCACTGATTGTTGTATAAACATCTTTTGATCACTAATGTCCTTTAGAGAAGGAAATCTGCCATCCTTGCCTGGTCTGGCCTACATCTGTGGCTGATTCTTAACTACTATCTGAGATGGCCCCAGTAAGCCACCCAATCAAGGACATTTAGGAAGGGATAAATATGCTGGCCTTGCCAGCGATGCCCACGTCCAATAAAATAATTCAGCAGAAAAAAAGAACGTGGCAGCCAATTTACACATGGCAAGCTCCCACAAACAGCAGTGAGATAGACAACCAGTAATCTGTTCATTAGTCATGTTCATGGAGACCAATATACAATGGGTAATGTCTCTTCACTTCTGAAAGCAGTCCCATGGGACCCTTTACACCCACCGACAGGGAAGATGGGACCCTGGTTTGACATCTCATCCAAAAGCTGAAACCTCTGGCCATGCAGCACTCCCACAGTGAGTGTCATCCTTGGACAAGCTCCTCAAGCCAAGATGGCCGAAAGCACAGGTGGTGCAAATAATTGACAAGATGCAGATTTCAGCATCAGATAAACAAACTCAGGTGATGCGCCAATAATATTTGTGATTTTTGTCATGAAGACAAGATCCAATCCCAGCTCTTCTGTGTTTTGAAGAAATCACAGCATTCAAGTTGGACATGATGCCAGCTTCCCCCCAAAAACAAAGAGAGCTTAAAGAAAAATAAATAAAGTGAGTGGCCTCGAATTTACACAATGTTACAGTGAAGTGAAGGATTAATAAACCTCTGCGTTTTAGCAACTGAGGGCAGCATGGTGGCACAATGGTTAGTGCTGCTGCCTCACAGCACCAGGGACCTGGATACAATTCGCGGCTTGGGTCACTGTCTGTATGGAGTTTGCACGTTCTCCCCGTGTCTGCGTGGGTTTCCTCCGGGTGCTCCGGTTTCCTCCCAAAGTCCCAAAGATGTGCTGGTTAGTTGCATTGACCATGCTAAATTAACAAAGGATCATCTGGACTCGAGACATCAGCTCTTTTCTCTCCTTACAGATGTTGCCAGATCTGCTGAGATTTTCCAGCGTTTCTCCTTTGATTTCAGATTCCAGCATCCGCAGTAATTTGCTTTTATGCTAAATTCTCCCTCAGTGTACCCGAACAGGCACTGCAGGGATTTTCACAGTAACTTCATTGCAGTGTTTATGTAAGCCTACTTGTGACACTAATAAATGAAATAAATAAACTGAAAACTAGCCAGTACATGAGAAACATGAAAAATACATTCAAAAAGAAAATACTGTCGGTTCTGGAAATCTCATTAATTGACTCTGTCTGCACTTCCCACTGCCTCAAAAAAGCAGCCAGCATAATTAAGGATCCCACGCACCCCGGACATTCTCTCTTCCGCCTTCTTCCAGTTGGAAAAAGATACAAAAGTCTGAGGTCACGTACCAACCGACTCAAGAGCAGCTTCTTCCCTGCCGCCATCAGACTTTTGAATGGACCTACCTCGCATTAAGTTGATCTTTCTCTGCACCCTAACTATGACTACAAACTACATTCTGCACTCGCTCCTTTTCTTCTCTATGAACGGTATGCTTTGTCTGTATAGCGCGCAAGAAACAATACTTTTCACTGTATACTAATACATGTGACAATAATAAATCAAATCTAATCAAATCAATTCTGAAGTACAATCTGAAAATGCTGGAAATACTCAATAGATCTGGCAGCATCTATGCAGAGAGAAACAGAGTTAATCGTTCACATCCATGTGACTTCTTCAGAGCTCTGAGTCTTGGTCCCGCTCGCTGTCACCAATTATCATCATACTAAAGATGCCATCTCCAGAACTTTAACGTCTGCCAGACCGGCCATTGTAACGCATGACTCGCATTATTCCTCGTTCACAGTAAATGAAGGAGTTCATCCACTGTGTCAGCATATACACAGTAATGTCTGCTGAAAACCACATTCGTTTTTTTACAAAACCAGCAGTACACAACACTTCAAAAGGAATTCTGCTTCACAAAGCAAAGGTTACATAACAGTGCATCACCGAATGCAATTCAACATATCTTCCTGCTGAAGACGGAATGATTAGAATGAGTACTCAGTTCTCTCCATGCATCAACAATTTGGCAACTGTGCGCAGATCCAATTTTTCTAGACCATTGAAATACTTGTAAAATATCCTCATTATCCACCTTCTGGGGTCCACTTACAACAAACTACCTGCATTTGCAGGACAACAACTGGTCTGTGTGAGCCTATAAAAACAAACATAAACAGCACTGGAAATCTCCTTGAACCAGCTTTCCACCAATCCCAAATAATTGTCACTCAGATGCAGCGCTATGAGATTCACAATGAACCTCATTAACTCCATTGTTAGCCTGACTGAATTGCTTTCTCACTGTCCTGGCTCACTGGGGCTCAATGGCGGGAAGTTGCCGTATTTGCATGGTCGATTTTTTTCTATTTATTCGGTGGGACGCAGCTGGAGCACTGTGTGCTGTTCTGGTCACCACATTATCAGAAGGATGTGAATGCACTGGAGGGTGCAGAGGAGATTCACCAGGATGCTGCCTGGGATGGAACATTTAAGTTATGAAGAGAGGTTGGATAGGCTTGGGTTGTTTTCGTTGGAGCAGAGAAGACTGAGGGGCGACCTGATCGAGGTGTACAAGATTGTGAGGGACATGGACAGTGGATGAGGAGCAGCTGTTCTCTTTAGATGAAGGGTCAGTCATGAGGATAGATTGGTTCAAGGTGAGGGGCAGGCGGTTTAAGAAGGTTGAGAGGGAAAGCTTTTCTACCCAGAGAGGGTGGCGGTCTGGAATGCGCTGCCTGGGAGGGTGGGGGGAGGCGGATTGCCTCACATCCTTTAAAAAGTACCTGGGTGAACACTTGGTACATTATAACATTCAAGGCTATGGGTCAAGTGTCGGTGAATGGGATTAGGTGTTCAGGTGCTTCCCACGTGTTGTTGCAGAGCCGATGGGCCGATGGGCTTCTTCTGCAATGTGTAATTCTATGATTCTAGTATCGTTGGCAAGGCCAGCATTTGTTGCCATCCCTAATTGCCAATGAGACGCTGGTAGTGATAGAAACAGAGAAACATAGAGAATAGGAGTAGGAGGAGGCCATTCAGCCTTTCGAGCCTTGACCACCACTCAATATGATCATGGCTGATCATGCACTTTCAGCATCCCACTCCCACTTTCTCTCCATACCCTTTGATCCCATTAGCTACAAGGGCCACGTCCAGCTCCCTCTTGAACATATTTAACAAACTGGCCCCAACAGCTTTCTATGGAGAATTCCGCAGGTTCACAACTCTCTGAGTGAAGAGGTTCTTCCTCATCTCAGTTCTGAATGGCTTGCCCCTTATTCTCAGACTGTGACCCCAGGTTCAGCACTTCCCCAACATTGGGAACATTCTTCCTGCATCTAGCCTGTTCAGTCTCATCAGGATTTCATATGTTTCAATGAGATCTCCTCTCATTCTTCTAAATTCCAGTGAGTACAAGCCCAGTCAGTCCAGTTTCTCTTCATATGTCAGTCCTGCCATTCCAGGAATCAGTCTGGTGAATCTTTGCTGGACTCTCCCAATAGCAAGAATGTCCTTTCTCAGACTCGGAGACCAAAACTGCACACAATACTCAAAGTGTGGCCTCACCAAGGCCCTGTACAACTGCAGCAAGACATCCTTACTCTTATACTCAAATCCTTTTGCTATGAAGGCCAGCATGCCATTAGCTTTCCTCACCGTCTGCTGTACCTGCATGCCAACCTTCAGTGACTGTTCCACCATGACACCCAGGTCACGTTGAACTTCCCGTTTTCCTAAACTGCCACCATTCAGGTAATAACCTTCCTTCCTGTTTTTGCCACAAAAGTAGATAACCTCACATTTATACACATTATATTGCATTTGCCAAGTATCTTCCCACTCAGCCAGCCTGTCCAAGTCACCCTGCAGCCTCTGAGTATCATCCTCACAGCACACACTGCCACCCAGCTTAGTGTCATCTACAAATTTGGGGATATTGCATTCAATTCAGGGCGGCATGGTAGCACAGTGGTTAGCACCGCTGCTTCACAGCTCCAGGGACCTGGGTTCGATTCCCGGCTTAGGTTACTGTCTGTGTGGCGTTTGCACATTCTCCTCATGTCTGCGTGGGTTTCCTCCGGGTGCTCCGGATTCCTCCCACAGTTCAAAGATGTGCGGGTTAGGTTGATTGGCCAGGTTAAAAATTGCCCCTTAGAGTCCTGAGATGCGTAGGTTAGAGGGATTCGCGGGTAAATATGTGGGGGTAGGGCCTGGGTGGGATTGTGGTCGGTGCAGACTCGATGGGCCAAATGCCCTCCTTCTGCACTGTAGGGTTTCTATGATTCTATGAATTCCTTCGTCCAACTCATTAATGTATATTGCGAATAGCTGGGGTCCCAGCACTGAACCCTGCGGTACCCCACTAGTCACTGCCTGCCACTCTGAAAAGGACCCGTTTATTCCCACTCTCAGCTTTCTGTCTGCCAACCAGTTCTCTACCCATGTCAATACATTACCCCCAATACCATCAGCTTTCATTTTGCTCACTAATCTCTTGTGCGGGACCTTGTCAAAAGCCTTTTGTAAGTCCAGATACACAACATCCACTGGTTCACCCTTGTCCACGCTGCTGGTCACATCCTCAAAAAATTCCAGAAGATTTGTCAAGCACGATTTCCCTTCAGTGAATCCATGCTGACTTGGACCAATCCTGTCACCACTTCCCAAATCTCAGTTATTGCATCCTTAATAATTGCCTCCCACATCTTCACCACTACATTTTGCATTCTCTCCTTTCCTTCTCGATGAATGGTATGCTTTGTCTGTATTGTGTAAGAAACAATACTTTTCACAGTATGCTAATACATTTGACAATAATAAATCAAATCAAATCAAATCAAATCACCACCGGTCTATAATTCCCCGTTTTCTCTCTCCCTCCTTTTTTAAAAAGTGGGGTTACACTAGTTCCCTTCCAATCCATTGGAACTCTTCCAGAGTATATAGAATGCTGGAAAGTAATCACAGTAAGAAGTTTAACAACACCAGGTTAAAGTCCAACAGGTTTATTTGGTAGCAAAAGCCACACAAGCTTTCGAGGCTCTGAGCCCCTTCTTCAGGTGAGTCATCATCAATGCATCCATTATTTCTAGGGCCACTTCCTTGAGTATTCTGGGATGCAGAGCATTAAGCCCTGGGGACCTATCGGGCTTTAATCCCAGCAATTTCCCCAATACAATTTCCTGACTCACAAGGATTTCCTTCAGTTCCCCCTTCATGTTTTATGATCCCCTTCTTAAACTGCTGCAGTCCATTTGGTGTACGCACACACAGAGTGCTATTGGACAGAGAGTTTGATGCAGCAATATAGTTCCAAGTGTGTGGCTGGGAAGGGAACTTGCAGGTGGTGGTGTCCCCATGAATCTGCTACCTATGTTCTTCAAAATGATAGAGGTAATAGCCTTGAAATGTGATGCTGAAGGAGTTTCAGTGAACTGCTGCAATGCTTTTCGTAGATTCAGCCATTTTGCTGGAATTAATTTTTATATAGTGGATGGTTGTTAACAGGGCAACAGGTCTCGGGGAGTCAGGAGTGAGGTTATGGTGAGGTAAGTGGAGCTGAGGCCACAAAAAGATCAGCCATGATCTTATTGAATGGCGGAGCAGGCTCGAGGGGCCAGATGGCCCACTCCTGCTCCCAGTTCTTATGCTTTTACGTTCAGTATCTGAGCGTTTACGAATGGTGCTGAAAATTGTGTAATCATCGACAAACATCCCCACTTCTAACTTGATGATCTGGGGAAAGACATTGATGAAGCAGCTCGGAATGTTTGGCCAGGGACATATCGACAATAAAGTGATGCAACACACGGCACAGTTTAATCTACCCACAGAGCATTCTTTATAGCATTTCACTTCTGAAGTAATAATTTATTCAGCACCCACGAGATGATTTCTCTGACGAGCTGTTCAATTCCTTTTTTAGTTCGAACATCTCCTAACATGCAATAATTATTTTGTGGTTTTCTTTTTGGGTGACTTACAAAACTAGTAAAAATTCTTTCAATTAATGCATAAAAGGCGAAGAGTAAATTATGCAGTAAAC